>NW_028146738.1:20285876-20885876 GCF_055883805.1 Amblyomma maculatum
TCGACCTGCCAACGGGCCGTGTTCGCCGCTGCTGTTCAGGTCCCAAAATATTTAAATAAACCCCATGCTACATCTGTTTGAGTCGTTGGCTAAGAACATCGATCCTGGAGCTCTGTAGCCGCCCTCTCCTGACACCCACGATGCCTGAGGATGTCAGACACCAAGCCGTGCAGGCGGGCCCGGCTGTCATCTGTGCTAGCTCCCTTCGCCTGCGGAATACAGCTATCTTCAGCGGGACCGATGGTCATGACGTAGAAGATTGGCTCACCTCCTGCGAATCGGTAAGCCTCTATACAAGTGGGACGACGAAACAAAGCTCAACAACGTACGCCATATTTTATCTTACCGGCGTCGGTAACTTGCGGTACTGGAGTCATGAGGGCGAAATTCGACTTTGGGCCCCCTTCAAAACGAATTTCTCAGAAGTGTTTGGCCGTCGAGAAGTCAGGAAACTCTGCGCTGGACAGCGCTTGCGTGAACAGTCGTAGCAGGCGGGCGAGAGCTTTACGGGCTACACAGAATAAGTTGTCGACTTTAGCAAGCGATTGAACTCCAACATGTCGGAAGCTGCCAAGATAAAGCACATCTTGAAAGGCGTCGATGATGACGCTTTTCAGATTTTGAAGGCCAGAGACACTCTCATCCTTGCTGAAGTCTTCATACTCTGCCAGATCTTCGAGGAGGTGCGCAAGCAAAGACGCAGCCTCGTCGGCACCCAACTCAAGTGGAATCGCTTAGCGGACTAACACCTGCAACTCATAGCTCCTCCCTGCTGCAGCAGATAAAAAATTTCGTTCGTTAAGAGATGGAGCGTCAGTTTTCAC
This sequence comes from Amblyomma maculatum, assembly GCF_055883805.1. Taxonomy (NCBI): domain Eukaryota; kingdom Metazoa; phylum Arthropoda; class Arachnida; order Ixodida; family Ixodidae; genus Amblyomma; species Amblyomma maculatum. Next base: position 20,286,701 of record NW_028146738.1, read on the forward strand.
TTCTTTCTAGCCTTCAAGAGCCGTCACCTTATTTGGCCCTTGCTCTCCGTCAAACCATTCAAGAACTACATGTTACCGATCCCGTGACTTATGCAGACGTCTCCCCACGACCTATTGCCGTTCCCCCGACATACGCCGAAATCCTCGCTAGACCTCGACCGCCTGCCTACCCAGCGATGTCAGTGCCTGTGCAAGTGCCGACAACATCATATCATCGACCAACTCCAAGAGCAAGCAGCCCATAGCGCACTAATGATAACCGCCCTATTTGCTACTTTTGCGGTATGCCTGGACATATTTCCCGCTATTGCCGTCACTGTTACTCAGTGCCAGCACAACCTGGCCAGGTACTGGCCTCCATCACGTAAGTACTCCGCATGTGATAAGCAAGCATCAAGTCTTCCTTTCTCTCCAGAGCATTCCGATCTCTCGAGCCGCCGTTCCCCTTCGCCGCGACGCAGCTCTATTTCTCCAATGCGACGTCGAGAATATTGTCAAGAGGAAAACTATAGGTGCTGCAGTGCCTGAGGCAAAACCTGCGTCCCCATCGAGCTTTCGAAGACCTCAGCTCACCTGCTAACCTCATAGGAGTAACGGTTGAGGGAATTTCTGGCATGGCTCTTATGGACACCGGCGGCGCGATTTCAGTAATGGACGATAATCTCTGTCGCTATTTAAAGGCAGGGAAGAAGCCAGTTTCATCGCTTTCTCTGCGCACGACCACCGCTGAGAATATTACTTCGTTAGCAGCGTGCACCGTTAGAGTCACGAACCAGGGCTCATTGTACACAATCGAGTTTTTTGCGCTGCCTTTTTGCTCACATGCGGCCATTTCATTCTAGGCTGGGATCTCTTGTCGCTTCACGCTGCTATCATCGATTGTGCTCGCACTCAAGTCAGGTTCTCGACTTTGCCCGACGCCTTGCCAGACGCTGATCCGTATAATACCTACACTAAAGCTCTCGTCGCCGAAGTCATCGACCTTCCTCTCTGCTTTTCTGTACAATTGTTCGTGTCTCCTGTGACTCTGTAAATGACGACACTGTTCTCTTCGTGCCAGCCCATATATACCTGGGCTGTAAGTGCCTTCCGCTGCCCTGCGCTGTGCTCACTATTTCCGCTTGCCTCTCCATTTTAGGGGTCTCTAACCCGTTTAACTGCCCTACTGCTTTGCGCCATAAAGAATGAACCTCGACAGTATCCAGCCCATCACATCTCTTCTGATTCGTGAGGCGCCTGAGGACGCGCCACACTTCGCCGTGACTGCGCTCATCCCCCTTCATCTGCGCTCGCTTTCTCATCTATATTCCTGCATTCCATCGACGCCGATCTCCCTCCTCTGCAGAGCACGCAGCTTTTGAACATGCTTCAACAGTTCCGCTCCTCCTTCCACTCTCAACAAAGTTCACTGGGCCGAACTTCTACTGTTACTCATCGCATCGCCACCAGCACCCATGCACCACTGCGACAGCGCTATACTATCGCGTGTTTGCACCCGAACGCCAGGCTATTGAAGTACAAGTCAACCTAATGCTCCAGCATGGCTTGATTCAATCCTCAAGCCGCCCTTGGGCATCGCCTTTGTGGTCGTCAAAAAGAAAGATGGCTCTATCCGCTTGTGTGCCGATTACCACGCCTTAAGAAGACTGCGCGCAAGGATGTCTATCCTCTCCCGCGCATCGATTACGTTCTCGACTGTTTGCAAGGAGCCGAGCTATTTTTTTCCCTAAATTTACGTTCCCGGTAGCGTATTGCCAAACCTCATCCCGTAGGCGCACTGGTGGGGGTGCTGGTAGTGGTTATTTATTGTATATGCAAAAGGAAGGAAAAGATGTTTACCAGCCCCGGTATCTGCTATCTGATATCTGAAGCACCTGAACTGGGGCGGCGGAAATAAAGGGATAGCGAGGAAGACGTAGAGGAAATCAGAGAGGTGAGCGATAGAGAAAAGAAAAAGTGTAGGTAAAAATAAAAGAAATATATACACTATGGTACAGTATACACTAGTTTGCTTGAGGCAGTCGCACTGGAGCATACGACGCTTTTAGCGAGTTAAACGGCGATTGTTGCTGAAAGGTGCGTCTGAACGCAACCTAAAGGTAACATACGCTCACTGTAAACGGTGATTGTTGCTGAAAGATGTCTCTGAACGCAACCTAAATGTAACATGCGCTCACTGAAGGCAGGAAATGATTACTGGGAAAGTAATTGGTTAGTGTAAACGTTGTCATACCAATGTTTACTGAAAGGTGTCTGTAAACGCAACCTAAAGGTAACAAACATTGACTGAAGGCAGGAAAAAATAACAGTGAAGGCAATTGCGAAAAAATGTTTAGAAAAAAAAAATTGTAACAGAAGTCGAACAGATGTTTCAGTGGCATCAGTACAGTGATGGGTGGTGTTCATCTATTGCGCCACGAAAAGACGGGAACAGTGGCCTTTTAATTGCGTTCTTATTCGTTTAGACAATATATCCACTATTTTTTACCAGGTCACGCTGCTCAGAGGAATAACGCGCCAGAGCGTCATCTGCTCGAATGCTCCTACTGGATATGGTTCGGTAATGCACTTCACGGTACTGGCAGGTCTCCTTGGAAATGGCTGATCGCCCCAGAGCCGCCTTTGTACCTTCCGATGGCGTGTCGGAATTTACCGTAACACCTTTTGGCCTCTTAAATTCGCCTGCAACATTTGAGCGGGTGATAGACACCATTTTGCGTGGCCCCAAGTGGAAGACACGCCTATACTACCTCGACGACATCGTCGTCTTTGCTCCGAAATTTGACACTCGCCTCTACCATCTGAAGCACATTTGACCTGCATCTCTGATGCCGGACTACGGCTGAATTTGAAAAAAAAAAAAAACAATGTCGTTTTGCCGCACGCCAGCTCACCATTCTCGCCCGCGTTGCCTTCAGAAAATGAGTATCTCCATACCCCGCCAAACTTCATGCTGTACCAGCCTTTCACAAACCGACTTCCATCATAGTATCCTCGGCCTGTTCTCTTACTTTAGTCGCTTTATTATAAATTTTGTTTCCATCGTTGCTCCCTTGACAGAACTTCTGTCCTGCAGTTGCGACCCTTCGCTGTGGTCACTGAAGTGCGACGATGTTTTCAATATTTTGCGCCGCATCCTCGCCGCAACGCCTATCCTGCATCACTTCGGCCCAACAGCACCTGGTAGAGTGCTGTTGGTCTCGGCGCTGTGCTCACTCAGCGCAAATCAAGCTATGCTAAATACGTGGTCGATTAGGCTAGCCGTACGCTCACGAAAGCTCGGTCTAATTTCTGTCACAGAAAAAGCGCGTTTAGCTATTATTTGGGATCTTACTAAATTTCGCCTTTACCTCTATGGTCGTCCTTTTGGAGGTAGTGAGGGACAACCATGCGATTTTCTGGCTTTCGTCGCTGAAAGACCCGTCCGGTAGACTGGCATGATTGGCTCTTAGCCTTCAGGAATATCATGTCCGAGTTGTTTACCGCTCCGGCCTCAAGCATCACGACGCCGATGCACTTGCCCGCTGCCCGCTTCCAGCTGAGCTTGCGAGCCTTTCCCCTTCTCAAGATTCGCCACCATCGCTTTACATAAGCGAAATGCTGTTAAAGCCACGGAAAGATCCCTCGATCACTTCATTTCTTCATTTCCTCACCAATCCTACTGCTGCTCCTCCATCGCGTGCTCCCCGCCGCCATGCTTCCCACTTCGCAATTCGTGATAACCTCCTCTGCCGCCGCAACTACAGGGCAGATGGCCGCACGTGGTTGCTCGTTATTCCCGGCAGCTACGGACGCAAGTCTGTGACTATTTCCATGCTGACCCCAAATCCGGTCATGCGAGCGTCTTCAATACATACACTTGTCTCCGGCTCCTTTAACTACTGGCGGGACATGTACACCTTCGTACTCAAGTACGTTCGCTCATACCTCACCTGTCAACATCGCAAGTCATCTTCTCAACGTTCTGCTGGAGAGTTGCTGCCGTTTCCCTGCCCACCAAACCCTTTCGATCGCATCAGCATCGATTTGTACGGACCATTTCCCTACATCGCAGCCGGCAACCGCTGGGCTATCGTAGCGCTTGATTATCGGGCGAGGTATGCAGAGACCACCGCCTTTCCATGTGCCGCAACGTCAGAAGTGGCTTCCTTCATTTTACCGTGTTTCGTTCTTCGCCACGGCGCACCTTGAGAGCTGCTCAGTGACAATCGACGCGTTTTTTGGGCGATGTTGTGAAAGCCCTGCTGACCAAGTGCAACATTATCCATAGCTCCTCCTATGCCTATCATCCTGAGAATAATGGGCTCAGTGAGCGCTTCAACCGTACTCTCGGCGTCATGCTCTCTATGTACAGTCGAGCGTGATTTGAAGGTTATCGCGCGAGCGTCGACCAGCCTAGTACTCCGGGCACCTGGCGGCCGTGTTTGAAACAGGAAAAATTATCATTTCGCACTCTTCTCTCCCTCGTTCGCTGTTTCATACAACAACCATCACCTCCGCGACAAACTCAACGCCCTTTCTCTCTATTCTAAGCTTTCCATTTGTTGCGATAAAGAGTTCAATTTCAGATAATACCGAAGAATACGTCGTGCGCACAACGGTCACTGCCTGTTCGCAGAACCGAAAGAACAAGAAAAGAAAGTGATGTCCCAGCAGGGAGTGACGGCTGCTGAAGGAACAGAAAAAAGAGTGAGTAAAGCTCGCCTAATACCTCCCTCTCCTCGGCAGAAAATTCTGGGCCATGGCGCTGTTCATGTTCCCGGTCGACGCTCGCGCGATAACCTTCAAATCGGACTCGACTGTACGTCTCCTCCAACCACTTCAATTGGCACCTCGTCCTTCCGTATGTCACTTACATTTACTTTACCGCAATACAGTTTATTACTGGCTTATTCCCCTTTTTTGTCCTTTACCGCCGTCATCCTGCTGCTACAATCGGCACCATACTCCCGCATCAGTCTCACACATCCGAGCATATATACTCATGCTTGTCTAGCCACCCAATATGCGGAAGACTGTCGACAAATGGAACGCGCACTCATGGCTACCACCCAGCACTGCCATAAATCCTACCATGGCAACTAACACACGACACCGGACTTCTCGTCTGGCGCTCTTGTGTGGCTGTGGATACCCTCCAATACTCCTGGACTGTCTTCGAAATTTCTCGCTAAATATCATGGACCATACCGTGGTTTGGAGCGCACCTCTCCTGTTAATTATGTTGTGGCACCTCTTACGTCGTCACATGATCTCCGGCGAAGTGGACGCGAAACTTTTCCCGTCCAGCACATCAAGCCCTATTACGATCCTGCCATAAGTCGGCAGGATGGCTCCTCTTCGTTAAGCGGGAAGTTGTGAAAAGAAGGAAGTACATGAACATTCCAGTCAGTGGCACTGCTATCGCTGCGCGTGTTCGAACTGACTGTCTACGAGCTGTGCTCGCCGTTGCAATTCAGGTCCATGTGCCTGTAAATAAACCCCTCCGACAATATTTTATTATGTACAGTTGTGTACAGAGTTACACATTTACACATAATCAGTGTTACCTCTCCTTATCTTTGCACTTTGTTTTATATGCAGTGTATTGTTTGTGTATGTTGAACATTATATCATGAGACTAGGTGGTTCCTATAAATTGGTGAAAAGGTGTATCCGGAACCGCTATATGGTATAAACCTCTTCTTTATGTTTCATGTAGATAAAAAGGCGCATACGTCTGCTGCTTAAACCGAGCGGTGGAGCCAGGCGACAGGGTAGCGCCGGTAATAAAAATTTAAAAACTTGGTTGTGGTTTGGCTTTGGTTAAACCTAGGGTGAAGCAATAGCCTCTGCCAAGGTGTTATGCGAGCCTTTTATATACACGATATTGACGTCAGCGATCATATCTCGCCACACAGCTGCTCATGCATTAGGTTATTTCCCATGTCAGTTGACTTTTGACCTTTGCTGGCAACATTGCTACACAAAGTGATTCTTGCCTAAGTTCCAACTTTGAATAGCGATGTTCCAGCCAAGGTCAAAGGTAAACTGACGGCGGAAGTAGCTGCTCTCCTTCTCAAACTGCTGCTCTCTCTTCTAAAAAAAAAATAAAAAAAAGGCGCTGGATTGAATTTGTGCATTTTAAATGCTAAACATCGCGGTTTTTTTCTCCAGTTTTGCTTTTTAACGTGTGTCAGCATCACACACTTTAATCTTGCGTCGTTGCTGTTGTTGCTTTCGTTTATTTAAGCTGTTGACACGGTGTGTTACTGCACTGTGTACGCGACGGCCGGCGTACGCCCCCATTTCTACCCGTTTCATAGACCAAGATTTCATCTACATGGAGTTAAAAAGTTCCGTGACTTGCGACCGAAGGGCTGGCGCTAATTAAAGTTTATGTCCTTGCGCTTATCACTTTTGAAGCTAACAAAGTTTCATTGCTGGAGAAATAGAAAATATACTACCTTCTTCGACGAGCAGTACCTACCCAGAGCAAGGAATGTTCGTCCGAAAGAGACCTATCAAATGTCTGTTCAGTGAAAGCATTAATAACCGAAACTAAACGTTTCTGCTGCCACGCGCAGGTGTACGCGTTGTGACTCGTATTAGGCAACATCAGCAGTGATTTCAAATAGACTAGACAACAAATAACCATGCATAACATGGCTCTGGTATGTGTGGTATGCATACCAAGGCATACTACGTTAGGGTAACAAAGTTACACGGAAATTCAAACACCCACCCGAAGCTCAAGTGGGAATAATTGCGGTCGGTGCGAAAGAAGGAACACACCTCTGCACAATTGATTGAAACACCCACCCGAAGCTCAAGAGGGAATAATTGCGGTCGGTGCGAAAGAAGGAACACACCTCTGCACAATTGATTCAAAACATTTATTCGCGTCATCTCCACGGTAAAGCTTGACTATTCAATGATCAGCTGAATGGCGCCGCTTCGGCCGGCACTGTGCAAAGTTCCCGCATCTGTCACCCCCTGAGAGCTCCGTGCCTCTTGCAGGGAAATATGATTACCGAGTAAAGCAGTGATCTAGCGGTGCTGAGCGTAATTTTCTCAAGATGATTAATGTGATTTATCACCACTTATATCTGAGGGGACCTGTAACATGTTCAAGTTCTTTAACCACAGCAACAACCACGCTGCAGGTGTGTGGTGTCGTAGCAGTAGTTCAAACTAGCCAGGCTACGATTCCACAGCTCACGCACTGTGTGAAACGCCTTCTTGCCGAGTAGAATCGGCCCAATACCTACAATAATATTCAAAACGGCTAGACAGAAGTGTATATGAAAAAAGAGCACTGCAGAATCTGCACTGGATTAATGCGAAAGCATGGCTTCTGCTGTTAGTTGAGTCTAGTTGCTTAATTCACTTCTTGTTTACCCATTTTAGTCTTTGGTGCTTTCAAATTGCGTGCCAATCCCTTCCGATGCTCTTTCTCGGCTCTACTTCCGGTTGCGTGACGTCAAACCCTCAACGGCACATTGATTCAATTGTTGTTTACACATTTTAGTCTTTGGTACTTTCACATTGAGCGCCAAACCCTTCCTGTGTCCTTTTCCGACTCTACTTCCGGTTTCGTGACGTCACATTCTTGAAGTCACATTTATTCACTTCTTGTTTGCCCATTATATTTTTAGATTTTTTTTTAAATATCGCGCCAATCCCTTCCTATGCCCTTTTTCGGATCTGTTGTCGTTGCGTGACGTAACATCCTTGCCGTCACCCTAATTGACTGCCTTAAGTAACTAGTTTAGCCTTTGGTACTTTCAAATTGCTCGCCAGTCCCTTCCTATGCCCTTTTTTGGCTCGACTTCAGGTTGCGTGATGTCACATCCTTGACGTCCACTTAATTGACTGATTTATATACCATTTTAGTATTTGATACACTCAAATTTGGCGCCAAGTCATTGGCTAATGAGACCCTTTCCGCCTTTACTTTTACATTTTTCGCCTATAATTAATTACAAAATTAACGTATAGGCCCAATTATTTTCACGTTCTGCAGACACGTTCTGCGGACGCAGTGTGCGGACGTGTTGTGCGGGTGCAGTCCGCGGACAGAAATCTGTTAACATAGCTAAGTAATGCTTTCGCATTAATAAATAAACAAATTGAGCATTATCATGCCACTTAACTGTCTAGGAAAGCATCACATAAAAGAGGCTCAACGCGCGTTATCCCACTTACGGCGTCACGCGGAGCTGCCAAAAGGTGGCGCCACGGTTTGTCCTCGCGTTCAATATAAGAGGCCCGCGGCACACGTTAGTTGACCTTTGGCTTTGACCTTTGCTGGGAACGTCACTACCCAAAGTGACTGTGGCTTAGATTCCAACTTGTCCTCGAAGCTGTCTGAAGGTCATCGGAAGCACACGGTGGCCGAGCCATTACCTCGCGTAGTGAAGTTATTTATGAAATTATTGCTTCAAAACATTCTCATGCTTTCATCTACCAGTTACCAAACTCAAAAGAGGCGCAGCCGCTTAAGTGGTTGTGGCCTAAGTTCCAACCAGACCTCGAAGCTGTTTGAAGGTCATCGGAAGCACCTCGTGACCTTGTGTTTAGCTCGAGTAATTAGTTATCGCTGCAAAACTTTCTCATTCCTTCATCATTTTTCTCATCTTTTCTTTCATTTTCTCATCTCTTTTATACGTTATTGCTTGTCTGAAGGTCATCGGAAGCACACGGTGGCCGAGCCATTACCTCGCGTAGTGAAGTTATTTATGAAATTATTGCTTCAAAACATTCTCATGCTTTCATCTACCAGTTACCAAACTCAAAAGAGGCGCAGCCGCTTAAGTGGTTGTGGCCTAAGTTCCAACCAGAACTCGAAGCTGTTTGAAGGTCATCGGAAGCACCTCGTGACCTTGTGTTTAGCTCGAGTAATTAGTTATCGCTGCAAAACTTTCTCATTCCTTCATCATTTTTCTCATCTTTTCTTTCATTTTCTCATCTCTTTTATACGTTATTGCTTTTCTTATACCGGTCAGGAGGTTCAGTCGCTATCGTAAAGGGCCGCTCTTTATGACACAAAACCTGATTACTTTTACAGAACAATACCTAATTGATGTAGCGCCAGCGACAAAATATTTTTTTTTTTTAAGAAGCTGGAACATAACTTTTCCAATCTTTCTAACAGTGCACATAACTGTTATCGCGGAGTAGTGCTCAGCGCAGCGCTATAAAGCGTTACAGCGCGTTACAAAATTTTAAAAACCTTAATGTCGATGCGGAAGCGGCATGCACTGAGGCTATGAACTGTTTTTTTTTTTTTTTTTTTGCACAGAATGATGTTTTCGGGGTCGACGTTCGCAGAATGACGTCCTCGGGCTGATCCGTATGCACCGCAGCTATTATCGGCAACGATAAAGGTTACTTGAATATAAGTAAAGAGCATATTTGCAAGCGTCTTTGATATTTTGTGGTAGGGATTATTCACATTTACAAAGTGAATTTAGGGAGCAAGCAATTTTAAAAGACGCGAAAACTGAAGGAAAGCGAGAGATGGTTGGCAGGAATTTAGGTCCAGGGTTACGCGGCAATATTTGTGGCCGAATGCTTGGTGATAGATGAACCACAGTGCACAGCGACTAAAGCAATTATTTTATTTGAAAATACTGCTGTCTCCCATGTCAGACATGGCACCAGCAGCAGTTTCATCGAGCGTTACGCGCGTGCATTTGCAAACGTTTTTTACGTTCCTTGACACCCTTTCAGTGGTGACTCACCCCCTCCCCCGTCTCCAGCTGCACACACCGAGCGCTGCACACGATGCGGTCCGCAACCCCGTAGTGACGCCACTGATGAAGCTGTTCGACCAGCCTGATTCAACACGTCCAAGGTCCAAGCAGTAGCCCACTGATACACACATAACATGTATCCAGAATATGTAATACCTTTCTAACTGTATGTTAAAAATTTCTCTAACTTTGATATTTTGAAAGGTGCTCGAAATTGAATTCCAAGTTTTCTTAATCTCAGTTTTTAGATTCATCATCATCATCATCAGCCTGATTATACCCACTGCAGGGCGAAGGCCTCTCCCATATTTCTCCACTTGGCCCGGTTCTGTGCTAGCTGCATCCACTTGACCCCTGCGAACTTCTTAATCTCATCCGCCCACCTAACTTTCTGCCGCCCCGTGCTACGCTTTCCTTCCCTTGGAATCCAGTTTGTTACCCTCAGCGACCATCGGTTATCCTCTCTTCGCACTACACGTCCTGCCCATGTCCATTTCTTCTTCTTAATTTCTACTATAATATCGGTAACTTGAGTTATTTCTCTGACCCACTCTGCACGCTTTTTATCTCTTAATGCTACCCCTACCATTTTTCGTTCCATAGCCCTCTGGGTTGTCCTCAACTTAAGTAGAACTATCTTGGTTAGCCTCCACGTTTCAGCCCCATAGGTGAGTACAGGCAAGATGTATACTTTCCTCTTGAGCGATACCGGTAAGTTGCTCGTCATATGCGAGTGCTTGCCAAATGCGCTCCATCCCAATCTTATTCTTCTTGTTATTTCCTTTTCATGGTCTGGATCTGCGGTTACTACCTGTCCTAAGTAGACATATTCGCCTACTACTTCCAGTATTTCGCTACCTAATGTAAACTGCTGTTCCTTCTCGAGGCTGTTGAACATTACCTTAGTCTTCTGCATATTGATTTTCAAGCCTACCTTTCTACTTTTCCTGTCTAGGTCATCAATCATTATTTGCAGTTCATCCCCCGAGTTGCTTAGCGAGGCAATGTCATCAGCAAATCGCAGAATACTGAGGTATTTTCCATCTACCCTTATCCCTAACTGCTCCTATTCCAAGTCTCTGAATACTTCCTCTAAACAAGCTGTGAATAGTACTGGGGAGATCGTGTCTCCTTGCCTAACTCCTTTCTTTATGGGAATTTTGTTACTTTCTTTATGCAGAACTATGGTTGCTGTGCAGCCACTATATATATCTTCCAGCTCTTTCACGTACGGCTCGTTTACCCCCTGATTTCGCAATGCCTGCATCACCGCCGAGGTTTCAACTGAGTCAAATGCTTTTTCGTAATCAATGAATGCTATGTATAAGGGCTGGTTATATTCCGAGCATTTTTCTATCATCTGATTGATGGTATGGATATGATCGATAGTAGAGTACCGTTTCCGAAACCCTGCTTTTAGATTATTCTTGAATTAATCTTGAACTGTGCTTATTTGCATACTCGATCAGTTAACGCTAACGGGATCCATTTCTGCGTTAGCTTTTGTTGCAGGAGCAACACTACGCTAGGTCTGAGCGATTTCTCGGAGCCCCGGAGAGCCCCAACTGCGCATATGCGAGGAGCGAGTGACGTCATATGGCGCGCATCTGAAGAGCAGCGCAGAGCTGCCGCAGACTCCTGTGCTTCTGCGCCAGCTCCTCCTGCGCTAGCAGTGCATTTGAGGGTTTCAACGCTGCTCAACCTAATGTGGAGCGAAAGCTTTGGCTGCAGGTGAGCGAGCGTTGCATCGAACTCAACCAGCGTCCAGTTGAAAGCATCAATATTCACCGGCGTTCTAGGCAGAGTACCCGGGCTCGAACCCGATCGAGACCGCCTGCGGCTGCGTTTCGATGAAGGCAAAACGGAGAGGTTTCCGTGAGCTGTGCGATATCTGTACACGTTAAATATCCCCAGGTGGTCGAAATTACTCCGTAGCCCTCCACTAGGGTAGGGTGGCTAGAAGGAGAGGCGTGAGGAACGTATCGCGCTTTCCATAGAGAGGGGTGGCGCTTCGAGCGTGACTGCCTTTGGGGCCAAACGTAGCTCTGCAGTCTGGGCCGCCATATGTATTCCGGAGGAGACGAACGCGTTCAGGAACGCCAAGCGACAGGAGCGGTGTGTACCGTCCAAAGGCACTTGCGAGAGGAAGTGTCACAGATACTGCGCCTTGCCTTTTCTGTAAACCAATTATAGTTATATGTAGAAATGCAATGAACGCCGATAAGAGCCAATTAACGCAGGTCACCAAGCTAGACAAGAGAAAAACCGAGCGTGCAGTGGAGACACCGGAACAACGAGAAGGGAGCTTCCACAGTTCTACTCGGGATGGCCATTGGTCAAACCACACTCAATATTTTTGCCTAGAATTTCTAGTGGAAACTGCATGGAATTCCTTTAAGCTTCCGTCCCAATAAGCCCCCTCAATATGATGGAATATCACTACAGATCCTCCGAAGGAATTTTAATGTTCTGTCTCATATTACTCTTAATCTACTTAATGGTTTTTAGCCCTGCCGAGGGGGCGCAGTGGTTAAGACGCTCGTCTACTTTGCCCAATGATGCGAGATTGAATCCAGAACCTTGGCGGCCGTTTTTTTATGGAGGCGGAAAGCAAGACGCCCGTGTTCTGTGCGATGTCAGTGCATGTTAAAGAATCCCATGTGATCGAAATTTACGGTGTCCTCCACTACCGTGTCTCTCACAGACCGAATCATTTTGGGGCGTTAATCCCCACAAACCAACCAACCAAATAAAGAGTTTTCTAATTCCAGATCGCCTAAAAACGGCATTTGTTTCGTTTTCATACAAGTCAGAGAAGAAATATTAGATTGAAAATTATGCTTAATTGGCGGGTGAAACATTAAACCAGCACTTGATTAGGTTTTATAATTTATTTTTCTACTGTAAGTTCATTCTTTTTACCAATTTTGCAATACTGACTGATGGCTAATTTGGCTTTATTTCTGGCCATGGAACAGCCGCACTATTTCAGAAATGTTCCGGTGAACTCTTCACGGCTTCAGATCATATTCTTTTCACGTGTGTCCTTTTCTCAGATGCATCGAAAGCATTTAACTCCATGGACTATATTTTTTTTTAAGCGAACTGTATATTTAGGGAATCTGGGGCCCTGTCTACAACACTGCTCGAACAATAATTGCTTAAACATTACTTGAAGAATCATAACAACCTTACTCCAATTTCCCTGCACAATCGTTTCGAAGGGGTCGCCAGATGATAAGGAGATTTTCACTTCTATGTTGTCACTGAGCGAGGGTGTTCTTCAGGGGTCCATTTCATCGCTCCTATTATTTTATATTTTTGTTAAGGACTTCAGTTTGCCAATTTCAACATGTTTTGTGTTTTAGTATGCCGATGAAAATGGGTTGCTTGCAAAAAACATTTTTCGTACAAAACAGCCTTTGAAATTTTCCAAAATGATATGAATAATGCAATGCTTCGTTTATTAACAATAGACTTGTCAATGCGAAAAAATACAACTTTTCTGTTTTCGAGAGTCTGTTTCATGCAAATGTACGCTATTTCATACTTCAAGTGTGTTAATATTCTTGGAGTATTTTTAGTGAATAACCTGCTTTCGCGTCATAAAGTATTGTATATTTGTTCAAAGCTGAGGTCAGTTCAGTGGCCCGGTTGTTACTTAATATAAAGTGATTTGTTCCCTTGTTGGTTAAGAAAATGATTGCGCATCAATTAAGTTACAGTGCATTGAAATACGACATTACAGTCTCCGACGTCTACTCGGATCATTTAGGATGCAAGTTTACAGCATTGCCAAATATATTCTTAAGAAACGTTGCTTCCAATACAATTGCCATATATCTCCGCGAAATTGGTTTACCAAAATTTCAATCCGTAATAATCATAACTGCATATCGTCAAATACATCTGGGATTCCCCATTCACACATAAAAATACCACCATAGAGAGTAGTAGTAGTAATAGTAGCAGTAGTAGTAGTAGCAGTGGCAGTAGTAGCAGTAGTAGTAGCAGTAGTAGTAGCAGTAGTAGGAGTAACAGTAGTAGTAGTAGCAGTAGTGGTAGTAGCGGTAGTAGCAGTAGTGGTAGTAGCAGTAGCAGTAGCAGTAGCAGTAGTAGTAGTAGTAGTAGTAGTAGTTGTTGTTGTTGTTGTTGTAGTAGTAGTAGTAGTAGTAGTAGTAGTAGTAGTAGTAGTAGTAGTAGTAGTAGTAGTAGTAGTAGTAGTAGTAGTAGTAGTTATACGCGTGCAACAGCAGCATACATGCACAAGTGCGGAGCCTTCGGCAACGGCGCCTCCGGGTGTGCGTCAGGCGACGGACTGTGCTGCTCTCTGTCTGGCTCTGGCCCTACTCGTCGCTAGGTCCAGTCGGTTTCGTAGGGCGGCACTTCGGAAGGTCAGCGACTCAACGCTGTAATAAAGGTTCGTCTTCCGTCACCGCTTTACGATAAGAAGCGTGTCTCATAACAAAATGAGCTCGATAAAACGTGTGTATGGCGACCGCGTTCAATCGGCCTAATTTGCTCTCTACAAGTATCGCCGAATACTGTTCCAGGCCGCTTGCAGTATTGCTCGGCGCACCGCGGCTACACCGGCACTTCGTGGTGATTGTAAGCGCGTGCTGCGATGTCAGCAATTATCGATTTTAGTTCGCTGTTGCGAAAACTATACTGGATGACCGTTTTCATTCGCTGAAATTTTAGAATTTTCTCTCGCACGCATGAATCGGCGTTCAAGGCGGCGCACGGAAGCGGGGCCTCAATCAGCGCGATTCAAACTATATATTTGCGAACATTTACGCGCGCTCCTTCATAGTCGAAGCCTTCACCGACTTTTTTTTTTTTCCAGCGGCTCGCATAGGGTACGTATTTGAGCAAAACTGTAGCAAAACGAGCGGCTCACATCGGCACTGCTACGAGCAATAAGTTGTCGGAGAGCCAGTTGGCGACAGCGGGTCTCAGGCGACAGCGGCATGTCTCCGAACAGTTCGTGTTGGCGTGGCCTGACGGATTGCCAAAACGACGCAAACATCATGTTTAAGGATGCAGTCTACCAACTATGGCTCCAGTGTGACTCCGTCATGAGGTCATACGGCGTAGTAACCCTACAAACAGAGAAGACGACGCGCCTAATCTTTGACGTCACGAGTTTTTACCCCCGTGTCATTTCAATGTTATGTATTCTGTTTTTTTCACGTCATGTAAAAACCGGCAACTACGGGCCGAAGGCGAAACTGCTGCGTACAAATAATAGGATAATATATTGTGTATTACATAATCGCTAAGCACTATTTACAACACTATAAACTACAGCGCAAACAAAAAACAAGAACTTGATGTCCCTACCCTTTTAAGATCTAGTAAGAATTGATTTAGTCTCACTCCAGAAATAAAAGACAAATACACTGTGTCTGAAATGGTGTGCTGTACATTTCATTATCCAGTGTGTTAACTATAATTATAAAAAAGTAGACAAAAACGTGTCAAACAGGTTGGCAGTATAAAGTTGGAATACCTCAGAAAATGCTAAAGCACACCGGCAATCGTATTGTAACAAGGCACAAGGCAAACTTGGAAAGAAGGCAGCTCAAAAAAGGGTCTGTTCGTTCATTTTGAACTGCGTTATTTGCAACCATCATCAAAGTGCCAAGCTATAACCCATTTTCACCCACTCAAAAGCATCGCTCCAGGACTTCCAAAACGCTCTTGTGGTGGGCCACACTAACAACTGGTTGCGGAAAATCGTCAGCTACCTTATTCTATAACCATTAAAAGGCACGTTGTTAGGCTACAGTGACTACTTTGACACAATCACATCAAAAGCAATCAACGGGTGGACGACACCGCACGAACTGCCCATCACGAGGGAGATAACATGTGGTCATCCCTTTCCTAGAGCAGACGCAGCGAGTAGGCTTCCAACATTCGCGCGGGTGATCACGAATGCCGCATGGAATTGTGGCCAGCTTCGAAACCGAAGACTACTATTCTTGAAATCCGGCCTGAAGATCCGACTTCCACTCGACCTACCACGACGGGAGGAACCCTCGCTGTGCCCTCTGTGGCTTGGTGTTGCCTTCACAAACCACTACTCGTCTATTATCAGCATGGCTGATAAACCTGCGCTCGAGATCTGCGGTAGTGAGAAAGCCATATCACATATTTGTGGCGAGTGTGTTAAATACAGTGCCGAAACATGAATTCCGCCCCTTGCACTTGAGAATTTTTAACCAGACTCGCTTAAAGTTTGTCAGACCATGGCCGCAGGAATCCACTGAAGTTGAAGTCCTTCCGGGTACTCCTCCATTTCCTTAGAGTGGCGGGCCAGCACGACAGGCTGTTACATTATGTTCAACTTTCTGCTGTTGACTTCTATTCGCTTATTCCCTTTTCTCTTCCCATTTATACCGCGTCTTTCCTTCTCCCCAAGTGCAGGGAACCAAACCGGCTTCGTTTCTCTGTTAACTTCCTCAAACTTTTTTCTCCGCATGTTGCCTTTCGCGCTCAGTTATGTGCAACCTAATTTAGGTTGCACAGATTATGTTTCCGCCTTTAAGCACAGAGTTTCTGACGTCATATTAACACATGCGATTTCTAGCGTGTGACATATCTCGTTTACATAAAACCCTGATCGATGAATGGTTTTGCTTTGCCACTAGCAACTCTTTTAAGTTTCATGCCCTTTTGGGACCCGAGTTCTCTTTACTCCTTCGCTGCCTTGTGGCTGTACTGGGTGCAGTTAGCGAAACTGATAGCGAAAGAGGCTGCGCGCCCTCATGGAGCTGAAACCTCCGGATGCGCGATAGATGAAAACAACAACGGTACAAGTCAGGCTTTTGAGCATCAGTTCAGCGCGAGCCCTTAAGCCTTTGTTTGTGTAGACAATGACAGATTTTCAACTATCTTGCAACTTTCACCGATTGCTGTAAGCTTATATGCCTCCTTGATCAGTAACATCACATACAGGTGGAGTTATAGTGTCAGGTGTCGTTGAAATCCGCAGACTCATTAATGGCAACCTGGTACAGTTTTTTTTTATTCTTTATCTGCCAGGCTTTTTTAGGCAGTAACAAATGACCCTCATTCTCTCTCCCTTTGCTGATTTTCAATGACAAATGGTGCATATAATCGCCAGCTCTGTTCGTGTTACACTCGCGATTTCAGGCCACCCTATGCGCGACTTTTACCGCTACTTTGCAACCAGACTATATTTTAGTAAAATCTTTCAAAAATCAAGGCCGATAGCACTAATGATGCAGGGATACACTAGGTGTAATTCCAGGGCACAGGATTCCGTGTAGCCATGTTGTCACGAAATCGGCGCACCTTTTTATTAAGCCGGCGCGGTGCAAGGCCCGAGCTGCGCCGCATCGAAGGATCTACTAGGATCTACGTCTTTCTAGAAAAGCCTCCCTCTCCGCGCGAGAGAGGACGTAGCCTTGTACGTATCGGTGTCGCCCTCTTTCCCATCACTCGGTGATGACAGTTACTCAACCGGCCGGAATGTGCTCGTCTAGACTGGAATTTTCGGCGACACCTATCCAATGACAAGGAGCGGCTGGACGGAAGGAAAAGAGAGCGCTTCAACAAGCGAAGCCAAGTGTCTGTGCGGGCTAGCCTTGGCGCGCTGGAACAGACAGACGCGGCGCCCCCTTTTTATGGAGGTCGCGTCGCATGGGTCAGTCAATCTGATTGCGGCGTGTTCATAAATGCTACAGCAGGGGATCACCCGCTGCTGGCAAACCCACAGACCTGCGAGGGAGCGTCGCTCGTCTTACATGGCGGCCACATCGTGACTCTCGAGGCGTCGGACTGCAACAGTGCCCGGTGGACAATTTGGTGTTTGTTTATTGGACTCTCTCGTGCATTGTTCTGTATTGCAAATGTTCTGTGTTATTGAATACCTTTTTAGTTGCATGCTTAGCGTTTTTTTCTGTGAACCTCTCGCCTGTGCATTTTTAGGGTTCGTGTGTATTCCTCTCTTGCTGTGTATAAAGTTTGTTTTGTTATTACTTCTGACTCCGACCCTTACTCTGGTTTAAACCGGTGAAAGCTGGGCACCAAACGACCAACCCTTCTGTCACTGCAGGGTAGTTGAATTCCGGCTGAGCTTGCCACGCAAGTCGAGGGCATCTTCTTTGAGACCGGAACAGCTAACCCCCCTCACTCTAAGGGTGTCTGGGAGTGTGCGCATCATTAAGGGCACATCGTTAATAACACTCTAATTATTAACGGGTGACACATGTCTAGTTTGACTGTGCTTTGAAATGGCAAAACGTATAGGCTATGCATTGTGCAAGTTTTTTTTTTCCTTACCCTGAGTACGCCACTGCATGGCTTAGTGTATCATCAGCTCATCCACACGGAACGCATCAAGAACTGACGCATATACACAGTGCGTATGTAACGAAGCGCAGTCCCCGAAAGCCTCCATGTCCTCACCCGTCTGCTCTTCTCCGTGCAAGTCTCCTTACTTCACTTCCCCGTGCATGTCCTCATGGGCACGCTCGCGCGCCATCTGCTGCGAATGCTCTCTGGCCAGGTACTGCCACTGTCCCATAAGGTCCTCAGTGATGTGCTGTCAAAGATCCTATATCCTGCGTAGGTCGCCTACAACGTGACTGATTTTCAAAACAAAGAGACAGCAGGCATCCCGCTGACCATGTATGTTTGCACTTTTCAGTTATCCCCGCTTCTGGTTGCATTTCAGCAATTGCAATTGCCTTCGAATATCTTCTATTTATTCTGGCCAAAAGCTTCTCTTTTATACCCACACCTGAAATCCCACATTTCAAATGTCAGTTATGTCAGGGCCGACATCACAGGATATCAGTTGCAGTTCTTCAACGCACGGCAACGCTCCCATCTCGTTAATGAACCCGCTTTTAGAGTTGAACAGCCAAAATCTGCCCAAGGTTGAAGAGATTCCTTCAAAATTCTATATGTCGAAAGCACCTCAGATGGCAAAGGTGTTCTCTCGTTTCTCAAACAATGTGCCCGCACATGTTTCAAATAAAATTTGAGCGGACACATTAAGCTCTGTTTCGAGGTGATGCTGACGACAGATGTATCCCAATATTTGCGTTAGCGGAATCAATAGCCCGGAACTTCGTGACTTTTTTCTCGCTTGTCTGGCACCTGTCTGTCAGGATATCAAAAATGTCCGAGTGTCGACGAGTCGTCAGAGTCGGACACAAGCGAAGCTACTGGTGTGACTGCTGACATCGCCGAGCCACAGCAACGACTGACGAGTGATGACGGCCACGTAAGTGCTCTGAGACAGTAGCAATGGATGACCCATGCGTTAGTAGAGGAAAAAGAAAAGGGAACACAAGGCTTGCTTTAGGCACTTTCTTTCGTTTCCACCTCTACCTTGTTTCACAATACGAATCGACCGAGATGTCATTCGTTTAATGATTCCCCGAGTGTTTACACCTGCAGTGACTTCCTCGAAAGCTGTCAGTATCGCCGATCTAAAGAAAGATCATCAAGCTAAATTACGCTATGCGACCAAATGAAACGCTAGGTAGCTCTGTGTGTAGCAAGAATTGCGCGTCTACCGATACGACGAAGAATAAACCGCGAATATTGTTAAATTAGAGTATTCTGAGATACCTCTGCGAAATCTGACGTTGAATCAAGATGCGGGACATCAGTCACATCGCATAGCAGCTAGTAAAAATATTCAGCACGGTTAGGGGAGTCAATCCTTTCTTGACGATCCTAATTTCAACGCTCTAGAAAAATACCTTTAAGAAGTGCAGTTAATGTGCACGGATAATAAAAATTCTTGCGGTTAAAGCAATCGGTGTAGCGTAGTGGTTAGAGCTCGATTAGAACTCGGAAGGGCTGTGGTTGAAATTCGGTTCGGTACAATCAATTTCCTTCCATTTTATTTTTCACTTCATTAAAAAAAACTTCCCGTACAATTTAGATCTCATAATTCTTTACCCAGCCTTCGTTTTCTTTCCGTTACAGGGCTAGCCTGTGCAACAGCTCCTCTCGGAATCGTGCAGTTTTGTCCTGCAAAATATACCGCTATGCCGAATCGAGAATAAAATTTAATATTTATTTTTAATAGGGAGCGCTTCCAATGCAAGAACTTCGTCCGAAGAGATACAGACTCCCTCTGTGGCACCGCTGTAATACAGACGCACATCAAAAATGAGACCATGTGGGAATGTAAAACTCATAGTTGCGAAGCGCCGAAATCGAAAAATTCCCGGAACAAAATTTACCGCCTGTTGCACCGGCCGAGCGCATGTTTTCTTTATAGGTTTTTAAGCGCATATTTGTGATAGGAGTGTGCCTGTGGTTTCGAAACAAAACTGACAATACAGGCATGTCACCACAACGCTCATTTTTCAGCATCCTTGGATCCCATGTACGTCGTGACGCTTTTACTTGCTCGAATGAGCTTTGGCGTCAATGGCTATTTCAGTTATCGCTCTTTTCTTGCTTATGAAAACATTTGTTTTGTAACGGCAATATTTCAGTCATTAATAATTACCTGGTATTCAACTGCTGACGCAGACCAACTTCGTTTTTCTCTTCAGTGTGACTTTAAGCGTATGACATCGCAACATTAATGTCTCCCATTGGTCGGCTTCCCACGCAGATTCTCGTTTTTACGCATAGGCTCTAATACTCGCTTAATCAACACCACTTAATTTGTGCATCTCTTATGCCACACGTACTTTGATTTGCTTGCAGTCGTAAACCACCCCATCCACATAATGGGAAAGATCGTCACCAGCAAGATCTTGACAAGGCCAGCGCACCTCAGCAGCCTACGTGACTACAACGGATGAGCGATAAAGTAGCAGCAAATGAAGGTGCGAATGCGGATCTGAGTAGAGTCAGGCGGTGTCCTGTCGGTCCTTTACCCTAGCCCGTAACAGCGCAGATTCATTGGCCGATCATTTATTGCTCATCCGCTCGTCGTGACATCCGCTGATTGGAGAGATCATGCAGTGCTTTTGTTAGGATCTCGGTGGTGACGGAAAGATCCCCTAATATAGAGTAAATACCCGCTTGAACCAAACTGCCAGGCTAGATTTAGGTCTCTCCTTAATATCTGAAATCGAAGCCCGAGTTGGCAGCGCCTGCCACTTTGATCATGTGATTATCGTGACGTCACACAACTCGACCACCATGTCACCTGTCAAGTTAACAATTGCCAGTGCAGTGTACGTGATTTTTCGCTCACAACGCCGACGCTGAATGCTCTGGAAAACGGGGCCTTTAACGCTAACATGTTAAAGAAAAATTAGACGTCTGAATAGTTCATAATGCGGAACCCTAGGAGCATTTATTTTCTATTTTTAATTTTATAAGTATGTTAAAGTACCCATTTAGGAAGCTGCTGAACCCACGAGATAGCCGAAACAGTACTGAACGACCCTTACAGTTGCCAACCGAAATGTTGATAATCTCGAATGCACGCGATCCCAGCCGTCACCAGAAGTCATCAGTAGAGACCGAATTTTTAGGCACTAAGAATTCGCGTGTTGGGCGCCAAAAATAGGCAGCTGAAATTGCATTAAAGCATCAAACGGAGAAAAATGGGCACTGCAATATTTATCAAAAGAACATATCATATATTCTTAACATCGGCGCACAATATCTGAACCAAGATATAAAAATAAACCAGAAAGGGCAGTGATGATTTATAATTTTAAGAAAGGCACGAACCTTGGAAGCAGTTTTTAAAAGCCGGTCCACAACATACTATGCAATTCGTAAGCATCAGTAAGAAAAGAGGGCGGTCGCCGTCTGCCGCAGGAAATGTTTGAAAATAGTGCTACCACCGCTTTCAAATCCCATTTGACGTTACTGCAAGAAAACAAATAAAAGCAAATGCTAGCACTTAAGCTGCTTGCCAGAGGACGAGCTGCTCAACATGTTTAACACCAGAATTAGCCCTGTCATGCTACAAAAGTAATACAAGCAATGAACGCCTAATAGAAGCTCGCGTATTCAGAAAAAAAAACACAAGATCGCTTTAAACAATCTGATATATGAGCTTAGGCTATTCATTCGTACACGAATGAAACATTTTTTTTTGTTTACAAGCACTATGCTTCAATGTAAACAGCGTTTTGTAGCTAGTGGTTTCAGGCAACTGGAGCCAGGCGACCTCAAAGTGATGTTTGCCACTAGAACAGTCGCAACACCCATAATACATGATACAAGAAAATGTTACCATACATTGCTGCTTGACACTAAGTATGCCGACAAAAATATTTGTTCTACATGAGCCTATGTACATTTGTTGAGGGCCTATGATAAATAGCGTCCATCTAGAAATGATTGTTAAAACTAACTGTGCAAAACTAAAACTAAGTGTGCGAGCACCACCTTTTGCTTTATTGCCTCCAAGTTATGCCACTTGTATCTTAGCAGAAGGTTGTAGGCTAAAAAGAATTGGTCGATATCAATGAACGTTACACCAGCGTGATTGCAAATACAAACATGCTCTGGATTGCTGGCTTTACCCTTCGTCATCCTAGAATGTTAGCAAGCAATTACTCTTGCAGAGGGCTTGACCACTAAAAACGTCCCTTTTTTGTCCAATACGGACTGCAACATGGTGCGGAATTTGTTCGGCAACTTCTTTACGAGGAAGAGCAGCGACTGGTTGCTGTGCATTCTCAGGCAGTTCAGAGCACGAAAATTTTAACAAACGTGGACAGTTTATTTCAATTGGACGCACGTGATGAAATTAACGGTTCCGAAGGGCTTCAATGAAGCGCTTCACAATTTTCTGGTATCTTCAATAATTTCAATAAAACTCGTCTATGGGCACCATGCAGAAACCCAGGGAGCAGCACTCGCGGTGAACAGTACGCGCCACGAGTGAGCGCCGGAGGATTCTTACAGTGGCCGGCGCGGCCTCCTGGGCAGGGCGCGCGCTTGAAAGAGGCGGCCGTGCGGGTGTAATCTGGGTTTGCGCAGCGAAATGGTGGCAGTCTCGGCCAGTTAGAGTGTTGTAGGGAAGAATAAACAATGCGAGAGCCACACGACACAAGACGGAGAGATACGGACGAGCCCTGGCTGCCTCCAGGGCGTTTATTTCTGGGCTGGAAACATGAGAAACGGAAGACGGCAAAAGGAGAAGCGTGCGCAGTGGGGAAAGGCGGAACAAAAAGCGAAGGGGAAGGGACAAAAAAGACGGTGAGAATGTAGAAAAGTATAAAAAAAAATTTGTGGTGGCGAACAACCTTTCTCCCACGTGTGGTGCACAGCTTCAAACAAAGCCAGCCTTGAACGCTATAGCGGGACTGGCAGAAAAAAAAAGAACATTTATAAAGCAACATTGAAAATCAATAACGAAATACATAGTAAAGAGTGCATTGCCGACAGATTTAGATACAAAAATAGGATACAGAAAAAATGTACAAAAACATTTACGAATTCCGCGACACACAAAATAAATAAAGAAATCACAAATTACGTTCGATTAGAAGAGGCTGAAGATTTGAGTGCTGACCGCCGCTCGGTGCTCTGGACCTGCTGTCCGGTGCCTTCTGATTAACCCCCATTAAACCTTCTAGTTACGAACTCAAACGGCTACGTGACAATATATCCACCCACCCACCCTTCTATCCATCCATCCATCCATCCAACCATCCACACATCTATTCGTCTATCCGTCCGCCCGTCCATACATCCATCTTTCCGCCCGTCCATCCATCCATCCACCCACCCATCCTTCCATCCATCCATTCGTCTGTCCATCCAACCACCCATTCATCCATCCGTCCGTCCGCCGATCAATCCATCCACCCACCCCAATGCATTCATCCATCCGCCCGTGCTTCCATCCATCCACCCACCTATCCATCCATCCATACATCCACCCAGCCATCCATCCGTCCGTCCATCCACCCATTCATCCATCCATTCGTCCGCCCGTCCTTCCATATGTGCATCCATCCATCCACCCACCCACCCATCCATCCATCCATCCTTCCATCTGTCTGTCCATCCGTCCATCCACCTGTCTGTACATCCGTCTATCCATCCATCCATCCACCCATCCACTCATTCATTCATCCATCCACCCATCCATACGTCCGTCCCTCCGTCCATCCATCTATCCATATACCCATCCATCACTCCGTCCATCCATCCATCCACCTACCCATCCATTCATTCATCCACCCATCCATTCATCCGTCCTTCCGTATGTCCATCCATCCATCAATCCATCCATCCATCCATCTATCCATCCATCCATCCATCCGTCCGTCCGTCCATCCATCCATCCATCCATCCATCCATCCATCCATCCATCCGTCCGTCCGTCCGTCCGTCCGTCCATCCATCCATCCATCCATCCATCCATCCACCCATCCATCCATCCGTCCGTCCGTCCGTCCGTCCGTCCGTCCATTCATCCATCCATCCATCCATCCGTCCGTCCATCCGTCCATCTATCCATCCGTCTATCCATCCATCCATCCACCCATCCACTCATTCATCCATCCATCCATCCACCCATCCATCCATCCATCCGTCCGTCCGTCCGTCCGTCCGTCCGTCCGTCCATCCATCCATCCATCCATCCATCCATCCATCCATCCATCCATCCGTCCGTCCGTCCGTATGTCCATCCATCCATCCATCCATCCATCCATCCATCCATCCGTCCGTCCGTCCGTATGTCCATCCATCCATCCATCCATCCATCCATCCATCCATCCATCCATCCATCCGTCCGTCCGTCCATCCATCCATCCATCCATCCATCCATCCATCCATCCATCCATCCATCCATCCATTCGTCCGTCCGTTCATGCGCTTCGTCCTCTCCTTGCAGTGAACGCATATTTCAACTTTAGTTTCGTTCGGCACGGACTTCCAATTCGGTCCGTATTGTTCTTTGCTTTAGTCGTGCAAAGAAAATGACTTTTTCTGCACTAAGTGCGAATAACGCTGTAAAGTGTGGATAAACGGTATTCCAGGTAAGGACAATTTGCTGCAACATTTAGACTTTTTTATGTGAGAATCATTCCAAGCCTCAACTCGTGTCGAAAACAAGGCAAGCCATGTACAAAGGCCAAGTTCGTACGTACACTGCAGTGACCGTGTCTTGGCGAAATTTGCGATACGGTGCGTGCAGGGTTCCCTGACTGCCCAGCATACTTGTTGTAAGTCAGGAAGGAAAGAAAAACGCCTTCTGAGAGGCACGATATTCCTGCCCCGAAGAAACACCGTGTTCTTACAAGCCGCTCGACGCGGTCCTCAGTATTATCCGCCGAATCAAGACCACTACGTCTACGGAGAGGGGCCTGCAAAAATCTTCCTCCTCGGACAGCAAATCGTGCCGCTTCAGCTACTTGTTTCGAGTGTCCCCGAACATTTTGCCTTCGAGCTCTTGCCGGGGCTGCCATCGACTCGAACTAGAGAGAGTCAGAAGCGTTTCTAAAAACGAGCCATCGACGTCTATAATTTCCTTACTGTTTGTCTTGTGAGTCGTATACATGTGCTCCTTCGCTCCCCAGTGACAGGGATTATTTCTACCCCTTGACTACAAAGCTAGTCATTTCTCCTCAATCAATCGCATGAGGTTAATTACGAGTGCGAAAATTCCGAGATTACTGTGGAATCTACACTGCAGAAATGCGAAAGCCAGAGGGTTGCTGCTGCATACGATGCATCACGTTTGTTCTCATTATCTACTAAATGCACCGTCATTATCATTGCTACTGCCATCAGTCTTCATAACTAACTGCAGCGTCATTGTCATCGCTACTATCATCCCCATGGTAGGCAAGGAGAATTATCATGTACATTTCATGATCCTAGATGCGGCACTGGTTAAAGCGCTAGGCTGGGGATCCGTGGGATGGAGGTTTGATTGCCGGTGGAAACATGATTTTATTTTTCTGATTGACAGGTGCCACGGACGCTCACTGTCTAAGCACGCACGGACGGACACGATTGCGAGTCATGAGCCATTAGCCATTAAACACGTTAGCCTTAATATATATATATATATATATATATATATATATATATATATATATATGTGCGGTTTCAACAAGGATCTATAGCATGCGGGCCGATTCACACCAAAGGCCTGCATGCGCGTTTTGGTCGTGCGTGAGATAGTTTTACACAATGCAAATAATTTCAAGTTTCATTAATTTCATGCCTGTAATAAAGAAAATAAAAGCTGTGAGATTCTTCGCAGCTCAGCTCGCTATAACAAAAATTACGATCGCTCACCGCGGTCCGCACCGCTGCTCAGACAACCGCTGCACGCCAGGTTTGTCTTAATACCCTGAATGTTATTTCGGATCGACGTGATAATAAATTACGGATGACCGATCAATGCAGGCATTCACTTTTCATCGGCCTGCTGGCAAGCGAATTGTTGGAATTCTCAGCTTTTCTCACGCGCTAAGAAAACTGAAGGTCACGAGAACGAGTGGTAAGCACTGATCGCATCTTATTTTTTGGTTATTTACTCCTTTTGGCTAAGCTTTATAGTTAAACTACTTGTTCCTATTGCCTCTCAATGTATGCGTCCCCAATATTGCAGCATTTTCTTGCGAACGTTTATTGGTGCCTAATTTACTTCGCCGTTTCTAACTCCGAAAGCGCCCAAAGTCATGTGGCGTCATCTTTCAGAGCGCCAGGAACTGCGACGGTTCCTGTGCAACGTGCGGAGCGCTCGTTGACACACCATTCTATCCTTACATCGCGGTTACGAGCATAGTTTGTGTCCGTCTGGCTGCATATCTCCGCTAAAAAGTGGCTTTAGTGTACTTTTAATCATTTATTTAAAAAAATTGACACAAAATCAGAATTTTGAACTTGCATAGCGCGGTGCGTTAAACGGGGCTGCCTTCTATTGGTAAGACGACAGCGCCCAACACGATCTCACGCACCGCCGCTGTCACCTGCTGTCGCCGCAAGCGACGCACAGGCACGGTGGTTCGAGCGTGCGAGCCTGGAGACACGTTATCCGCTGTGCGGCGGCAGTGAACTTGATTTAGGAAATCATGAACAAACCAACAGTGAGGAGTAAGTTATTTGGATGGGTGCGGTAGGAACGCAGCAGCGTCGCCCTAGGACAATCGCCAGTCTCTGCGCATTTTCTTTTCTCTTCGTCCGCTAGCAACTTTCCGGCGCAAATAACAGGCGCCGATTCTCTGACTGCACCAGACGAATCAAAAACCCAGAAAAAAGTTGCACAAGGTGCCTTTGTTTGCTGGCACAACACAGCACTGAAATCGAGCCCAGCGAGGTTGCATTCGGACAGCGATTGCGAAGACTGACAAGACGGCATACGTAGCTAAAGAACGCTACGTGCATTTATGGCCCGGCTATGGCTGTGCTTGGGTAACAAGTACAGCTACACTCTATGAAAATACGTTCCTGCTACTTTATCACTTGCATTTGATAGCGCACCGAAAACTAAATTTAAGGCATCACGCGAGGTTAGTATTCGAGACCGGCCCCACTGGCTTTTTCTTCAACCTTTCGGACCACACAATCGATAAGGGGCATAAAGGACAGTCAATCAGTATCGTGCAGGATACTGCTTGTCCAGGCATGTTTAGTTCTTTTTACCTGTACTCACAAATCGTTTCACTTCTGTCCGTATCATGCAGTAAGGCGAACACGAGGAGGCTTCTCGTTGTTTCCGATGTTTACTGATCCGAATGACCCTAAATTGCCTCTTGAAGAGAGTGTTCCAAAGGGAATGGCGGAGGAGGAGGGGGCGTCGATAGAAACACATTGCTGTAACAATTTGTAATATTTCTAAATTGAGCAAGCTACAGAAAGTACACATAGACGATGCAAATGTACTTTGCGGTGTGATAAAGTGTAGCATTTATTGCTTATTATATTTCATCACCGCGAATTTAAGCAGCACTATTTCATGGCGGGTCATCCATTCAGCTAGGATTCTGGCATTAAATGATTGTGCGCGAAAACCAGAGTGACATGCTGGGCATTTGATATTAGTGCACAGAATTTTTCTGGAATTTATCAGCGCGAATTTCTGTAGCGCTGTCTCATCGCAGGTTATTCATTAGGTTAGAATTCTGGTGTTAAATGATTCTGCTCAAAACCCAGAGGGACACGCTGGGAATTTGAATTTGTATGGATGATCTCAGTGAGGGGATAGGGCAGGCATATAAATAAGCAATCGGTTAAACGATCGAGATGACAAAGTTTAAGAAAAAGTTATAGGTGAGCATCTTTCTGCCTTTTGACCTGAGATGCAATTCGACACATCTTTTTTTCTCAATTTGTTATAATGGACTACCGAAAACTGCCTAAAAAAATGAAACCCCCAACGCAAATGAGTAGAACTAAACGTTAGGAGCAATGTAGGGCACCAGATGGCACATGCGTATTAGATTTTGGGTCTGAGTAATGCGGAGTACACCCGCTTCTTCAGGCGTAAAGGTGCTTGTTTTAATTTGTGTTTTATGGTTCCAAATGAGCGGTTACCAAACGCAAAGGTCACGTTAACAGGATGATTCTTTGTTGGATACGCCGCGCCGCGATGGAGCACTGGTTAGAGCGCACGACCGCTGTGTATAAGCATGCGGGATCGAATCCCGGTCTCGGCGGCCGCCTTTCGATAAAGGCGAAAAGTTATGCGCCAGTGTGCTGTGCAATGTCAGTTCAGTGCACGACCGGCTTTATCACTTGGCGACCTGTTCATCCCGCCGCCTCCTACGGCAGCGCGTGTCCGCGAAAATATCACGTGATTCCTCAGTAGGGACGGCGCGCCGCGCCAGGTGGCGCCACAACTTCCCCTCATTTCGGCGCGCGCCGTCGCTGCCGCTATAGTATGGATAACTACAGTCCGGCTGTGTTTCGCTTGATAGCTGCTGCTGAGCAAAATCACTTGGCATTATAGGTATATATTAGATTTCTGTGGTCATGCATAAATGCTACGAGCCGCCAGCTTAGAGGCCTGTCCTGGGCTCGCTGGCACCCGAGAACATGCGTTTGCGAGAGCCGGCATCTCGCGCTCGTAGGTGTTTTTCTTTTTCTTTTTTTTTTTTTTACGCGAGCTTGCCATAAGGCATATTAAGAAACTCATGTAAATTATTTTCCGTGAGGAACCGGAGCAGGCTCCCGCTCTTAGCGTTGTCGGTGAGCTCGTAGCTCGCTGTTCCCATAAACCATTTATGATATTGGTGTTTTCCAGAGCTGCAGTTATTTTATTCTTGAACTAGCTGAGAAAGCAGCTGTACTGGTAGGTGCGGCTGCAGTGCTATTTGCTTAGTCATTTTTTTCCTGCACAGCCGCAAAACTGAATTCTGCTCGTGCTATGCAACATCGCAGCTGCGGTGACGCCACGCCGTTTTCCGCCGATTTAAAACAAAATGCGCACCATGCATACACCTCCTATTTTGTAATCAGGAGGGTTCACTGGACTGTTAGTCGTTAACGAAATTTACAAAAAAATTATAATAAGCGATAGCCAGACTGGATTTTGTGCGCTAAACATGTGATTTTTTTATGCCATCGCGGGAAAGTTCCTGCACTTTAAATACCTTCCGTGATTTTGGCTTAGCATTGATGACTTTCCGTTGTGCATGCTGTTCTGCAAAGTCGGAGCGAAATTCCCCCCAAAAATGGCCTCATGATTTTCTGGATAAGCAGCCTGAAGCGCCATTCTGTGAGGCTCAGTTGTGTCCTTGGTGCATTGGTGCCCCACGAAAATTAAATGCTGTTTGCCGTAATAAAATTTCCGGCTCGTATTCTGGCACCACGGAAATAAAAAAAAAAAAAAAGATCTGAGAGCACTGCAGAATGTACCGAGGAGAAATGCGAAAGCCTGAGTTTGCTGCTGCAGCACACATGCAGTCGCGCGCCCCTTTTCGAACACAACCAGCGTTCCGTTGAACGCATCAAATTTCGCCGGCGTTCTATAATTGCTTTACAGGGAAGTTCTATAATTGCCTTATAATTGCTTGTCCCCGTTCTATCCCTGCGCTATATTTTTTTTTTTTTTTAGACTTGTTACCAACAAGCCCAAGCTGCTACCTTAATAGGAAGGGAACGGCACAGTATCTGTCGTATGGGGAATCGCGCTGACGCATTTCGTGGACAGCACAGGCTTACGCAATTCTCCAGTGCAGGTTCTACGGTGTTCTCGGAAAGGATGGAGGCAGGAATTTTATTTTTCTGATGATATCTTCAGGATGATCGACAAGTGACACATCAGCGCACAACTCTCGCGCACTGGATTTCATTCAATGCGTTATAGAAATGTTTTCGCCTTAATAGCCAAAAACACATTGCGAAGGCGCACATGCATACACGAGGGATAAACACAACAGTAACAGCAGCACAACACGCGACCGACGATAGCGTGGGGTGGGGGGCCTCAATGAGGCCGCTCACCCGCGCGCGCATCGAGGCAGCCTAGGTGGGGGTAAGTTGTGGCGCCACGGAGGGCAGCGGCGCTCGGATGAACTAAACAAGCAACAACAAATCGGGGGCTATGGAGGCGGCGGCGATGAGCAGGTCGCCAAGTAATAAAGCCGGACGTGGTTCAGTGCACGTTAAAAAACCCCAGGAGGTCGAAATTTCCCGAGTCCTCCGCTATGGCGTCTCTCATAGCCCGAGTTCGTTTGGGACATTGGACCTCATAAACCAAACCAAACCATGTTGGAGACCAACTGCAAAATTGATTCCTAGGCATTTGTACGTAGTAGGGAGATAAACATTATTGCTATCGGTAATGTAGTAGATTGAACTGATACTAATACAAGGAAAAGAACTTGTGCATCTTTTTTTTTCAAGAATTGGAGTAGCCTAGTCTAAACACCAACACGTTAATGTGTTTAGGTGTGATTACAATGTTTAATGGCTAATGGCAGTGCCATTTTTACGGCAAATAAAGCGATCACAGCCAAATAGTCTTAATCGGGATCGCATGCCGTAACGCAAATTGTTAATAAAAACTGGAGATCAAAGGCCTAAGCATTCTTTTTCTAGAACGCCGGACAATACAAAAATTTGAAAACAAAAAATATTTTTTTATTATTTATGAATTCGGTTCGGAATGACAAGAAATACGGAAGTACATGAGCGTATTCGCTATGTTTTAGTTTCTGCATAATAGCCTCTGGAGAGAAACAATCATAAGCTTTAGGAGGGTCTAAGAATGTGTTGTCGGTCTGGTTGTCAGCGTCAGTATAGCGCAAGCAAGTGACTGGTAAAACCCAGCTAGTCTCCTATTCCATGAATGTGTCCTCTTCCGAAGGCCGCGCTAAATCTGAATAATCCGTTAAGCTCTTCTAAAAGAGCTATGACTTGCAAATATAAGGCAGATGCCAGTAGTTTGTTGCCTGCGTACTTATTAAAATACAAAATGCGCCGACAACCAAGTACGTTTTACATACACCTATTGTAAGAATATAGTCATCACAGAAGTGATTGGAAAAAGATTGTGCAATATAGCTTCCCTAAATGCCCTGTGATGTTTTCTAACGTAACTTATTGAAATCGTGTGGTGAGACGGTGGTGGTTTATTAAGCTTATTAAGTAGTGATACGATACTCGACTGGATGTCAGTTACTTCCACCATGATGGCATAGTGTATTTATGTTAGGGCATGACGTGACATCCTTGCAGGTGATACCGACAAGAATGCACTGCCTAATTTCTGCGCAAACTCCAACTCTGGAATAGTGGCGCATCTGCGGTATCAGTAAGTGTTACATCTGGATGACTGTTCCGGTTATGTGCTAAAATTTGGGAGACTTTCTACTTAGCACCAGTGATAGGCCGTGGCTGAAGGAGTGACAGCAACTGAATTTATTAGGTAATCTTTCTAGAACTTTTTATATCAATATTCCATGACGATGAGCATGTCGGCTTACCTGTATATCGCTGTATTTGCTGTTTAGACATCGAACCCGCTGTAAGAGCCACGGTAGAGCGCTGAAACTCCTAACGGTTATGGTCGGTTCGGTTCGGTTTGTGGTGTTTAACGTCCCAAAGAAACTCAGGCTAGAGACGCCGCAGTGGAGGACTCAGGAAATTTCGACCACCTGGGGTTCTTTAACGTGCACTGACATCGCACAGCACACGGACGCCTTGCTTTTCGCCTCCATCGAAAAACGGCCGCCGAAGCCGGGATTCGATCCCGCATCCTTTGGAACAGTAGTCGAGCGCCGTAACCACTGCGCCACCCCGGCGGGGGCTATGGTCGGTATGTGCCGGTTAACTGTGTCAGTTGAAACGTTTTAGTTTGGTTCGGTTTGGTTTGGTATGGTTTGGCTTATGGGGTTTAACGTTCCAAAGCTGCTTAGGCTATAAGAGACGCCGTAGTGGAAGGCACCGGTAGGCACCCGAGGTATAGAATACGCCTGCTCAATCTGGGACCCCCATCAATCTAATCTTGCCAACAACCTTGAAGCTGTTCAGAATCACGCTCCCAGGTTTATTTTTTCGGACTACTCCTATAACACCAGTGTCACTGCACTCAAAGCATGAGCGAACCTCATTGATCTTGAAAAGAGTCGTTGCATGTATGTTTAGACTGTGTCTTTTTCATATATTCTATCACACACTAAATGTTTCAGGTTTTGTGAAAAAGACACAGTCTGAACGTGATTTCCACAAACTCTATCCACACTAAATGTTTCATGCCGGCAGCTGCGTTTCGATGGAGGCGAAACGAAGTGGCGTCCGTGTCCTGTGCGATGTCAGTGTACGCTAAAGATCCCCAGGTGGTCTAAATTACTCAGTAGACCTCCACTCCGGCTCCTCTTGCTCTCTATCCACTTTCACTCCCACCTTCCTCCCTTCCATTACGGCGTGGTTCAAGTGTCCACGGAGCAAGTGTGACAGATACTGCGCTTTTACTTTCCTGTGAACCAATTACTATTATTATTGTTATTATTATGAAAAAGGGTTGATGAAATTAATGACCTTGGTGTACTTTTTGACCGCACCCTCAGCTTCTCCTCTCATACTAAACGCATTGCTCAGCAGGCTATGCGGACACTCGGATTCGTCTGCAGACTTACGAGAGAGTTCCACACTCCACTTCCGTTCTTAAAACTTTACCTGTCCATGTGCTTGCCGCTCTTGGAGTACGCGTCGGTTGTTTGGAGTGGCACTTGAAAATCGAACTTGGACAAGGTTGAAACAGTACAAAAAAAAAAAAACTTTTACGGATATTTCATTTGTTATTTGTTTCTTCTTTTGTGTTCAATCTGTGTCTTTAAAACTTGTGTGTGCATTTTCATTTTTATTTTTTTTGTGCTTCAGCACGAAGAACACATGGTTGTTCCGCGTACATTAAATGAAGATTGATTAATTATTATTATTATTATTATTATTATTATTATTATTATTATTATTATTATTATTATTATTATTATTATTATTATTATTATTATTATTATTATTATTATTATTATTATTATTATTATTATTATTATTATTATTATTATTATTAAACAGTACTTTATCGCATATAACTTCCACTTATTAGCCAAACTATTGTATCTACTTCACTTTTTGCTTTTTCTCCTGTTTAATGCTGTTTTTATCTTGAACTACTTGTTATCCGTTTCTCATTTATAATTTTACTTTAAACTTTATATTCGAATCTTGCTGTCCCGCGTTCAACTCTATTTCTTTATTGTATTTCCCTGTAATTCTAGACTGTGTTTTATGTACCGCACACTTGTCGTGCCTCGAGTGGTTCTTTATTTCATGTATATTTCTATATTACTATAGTCACCGACAGGTTTTTTTCTCTCTATCATATTTTTTTTCATGATGTGCTCTACAATTCTCTCACCATGTATACAAGGCATGCAACTCACTGATTTATTTCTTTTTGTGACACTTTTCGTCTCAGTTTCATTTCATGTGTTATTTGTTTCTTCTTTTGTGTTCTATCTGCGTAAAACATGTATGTGCACTTCTTTTTATTTGTGCTGCAGCACGAAGACCACACGGTTGTTCCTACGCACATTAAATAAGGATTTTTTTTTATTATTATTAACCTTCTTGACCAGGACGATTAGAGAAGAGTGCCACTAACCGTCCTGGTCAGTTCTGGCGGTACGTTCGCAAACGTTCCATTAAATCGGATTCCAGTATCAACTTAGTTGACTCTGAGAGGTCGGAAATTCGGGATGTTGCCGACAGTTTTGCCAAACATTTTTCATCCATATACAAACCTCCACACTGTGATTCCGTTTGCCTCCCATCTGCTGCACTATATAATTCCTTTCTCTTTGACGAGAAGTTAACTGCGAGTCTTACGCGTCTGAAACCATCTTTGTCTCCTGGACCTGATGGCATTCCAGCCACCATAATAAAAGCCTTCATTTGTATCTTTGTATCATAGTACTGGCTGCTATATTTAATAACTGTTTGAAAAATGTTGCCTTTCCTCGCGTGTGGAAAATAGCACGCGTCTTTCCTGTCTTAAGTCAGGAAACAAATTTCATATTTCTAATTATCGTCCGATTTCTCTTCTATGTGCAACCTCTAAGCTTTTCGAATTAGCTTTGCACAACGAACTTTCCTTCCATCTCGAACATATCATAGTACCGAATAAGCATGGCTTCATCTCGGGTCGCTCTACTTCTACCAACCTAGTCACGTTTATGACGTATGCCTCTGCAGCAGTCCTTCAGAGGGGTCAGGTTGACACTGTGTATTGTGATATGAGCAAAGCTTTCGACGTTGTTACTCACTCACTACTTCTTGAAAAACTTCTACTCTCTGGCGTTGAAGTCTCACTCGTATCCCTCCTACGCAACTATCTCCTTGATCGCTTCTGCTTTGTCAGTGTCAACGGACAGGCCTCTTTCGTTTACCCTGCAACCAGTGGAGTTCCTCAAGGTTCTGTATTAGACCCGCTTCTCTTCCCCGTTTTTATTAATGACGTTTCCTCCGTCATCAAGAACTCCTCGTTTCTTCTTTATGCTGATGATATAAAAATATTCAAGGTGATACATTTTTTTCAAGATTGCTTGTTGTTGCAATCGGACATATCTGCTTTTTTCTGATTGGTGTGAGAAGAATCGACTTATACCCTCAATTCTTCCAAAACTAGGGTTGTCTCATTTACTCGTAAAACGCATAGCTTTCTCTACCATTATTCTGTGAATTCTGTACTGTTGGACAGAGTTGATGAAATTAATGACCTTGTTGTACTTTTTTACCTCACCCCCAGCTTCTCCTCTCATACTAAACCCATTGCTGAGCGGGCTATGCGGACACTCGGATTCGTCTGCAGACTTTCGTACTCCACTTTCGCAGAGTTTCGTACTCCACTTCCATTCCTAAAGCTGTACCTGTCCATATGCTTGCCGCTTTTGGAGTACGCGTCGGTTGTTTGGAGTGGCACTTGTAAATCGAACTGGAACAAGGTTGACAGAGTACAACAAAAAATTTTACGGATATTTCGATATCGCTTTCCTTGCTCAACTTCCTCCTCTCACTCCACCAAGAGTACCCAACTGAATCTACCTTCTCTTAACTGCCGTCGTGTCAGAGTAGATATACTTTTTCTATACAAGCTCCTTCATTTGTAATGTACCTCAAGAGCTCCTCAGCTCTTAGAGTGCATTCTTCTGCGCGTTTCGCGAAAGAGCGTGAGGGAATTCAGACCGTTTCAAGTTTCTCTGTTTCTTCATTCCCATTCGCCTCTTGACAGAATGCAGATGTTGTTTAACTCTTTTTGTCTTCACCTTGACACCTTCCAAAACTCGCTCTCTTCATTTATATTGGACGTTCGTAGCTTTGTACTCTAAACTGTATCTATCACATCTAACTTCCACTTTCTAGCCTAAGTATTGTATTTAATTTACTTCACGTTTTGCTTCTTCTCCTGTTCAGTGCTTTTTAAAGCATCTTGTACTGCTTTTTATCCGTTTCTTATTTATATTTTAACTGTATACTTTATTTTCGAATCTTACTGGGTCTCGCGTTCAATTCTATATTTTTATTGTATTTCCCTGTATTTCTAGCCTGTGTTTTAAGTACCACGCACTTGTGCCTGGAATGGTTGTTTATTTTATGTAAATTTCTATTTACTATAATCAATGTCAGCTACATGCTTTTTTTTTCTATCTATTTTTGTTTTTCGTGATGTGCTCTACAATCCTCTGACTGGGTATATAAGACATGCTACTCATTGGTTTCTTTCTTTCCGCGACACTTTTCGTCTCAGTTTCATTTCAAGTTTCTTCTTTTGTGTTCTATCTGTGTGTGTAAAACTTGTGTGGGCATTGTCATTTGTTTTGTGTGCTGCAGCACGAAGATCACATGGTTGTTCCTGCGCACATTAAATAAAGATTATTATTATTATTATTATTATTATTATTATTATTATTATTATTATTATTATTATTATTATTATTATTATTATTATTATTATTATTATTATTATTATTATTATTATTATTATTATTATTATTATTATTATTATTATGCGGTTGACTTACAAAGTGCGATGAAGAAGCACCGAAGTCGAGCCATTACTGGCGCATCGAGCTCATCTGTCCTGAACGTTGCCATTTACCAAAAGAAGCGTCCGAAGACTATTTTCGTCTCTAAACTCAGTCCCGATACTACATCGGTAGACCTTACCAACCATCTAAAATCAGTGAATATTACCCCCATTTCCTGCCGGCAGCTGAAAACAAGGTACGACTCCTACTCGTCCTTCCATATTGAAGTTGATGAAGAATCCTACAGTAAGCTTGTTGAGCCTTCGATGTGGCCGATGGGTTGCATATACAAGGACTTTCGTGGGAAGCTTTACGACGATATGCTTCATCCCTCTGAACTGACGCAAAATTGCAGTGGCCCCTAATTTGGATATCTATTATCAAAACGCCCGAGGTCTTCGGACTAAGGGATCTGAATTTTTTTCTAGCGTCTTGTCCTCTTGTTATACCGCTGTTGTGGTTACCGAAACCTGGCTGTCAAGTGATATTCCTTCCAATGATTTCTTTCCAAATAATTACTCTGTTTTTCGTAGCGACGGCCCTGAAACAGGTCCCAAATCAAGAGGAGGTGGAGTGCTCATTGCTATTGACAGTTTTGGGAAGTGTGTTCGACGTCCCGATCTGGAAACTGTTGAAGAATGTGTGTGGCTCGAGCTCACTTTAAATCGACATGAAAAACTTTTACTTGCAGCTTTCTACATTCCTCCGAATCTACCACCTTCAGCCTATGATGATGTTCTGCTCTCAATCGAACATGTTATAGCCCGTCATAGCAAACACAAACTTCTTATTTTAGGTGATTTTAATACTCCTGGTATCAACTGGAACTCACTTATTTCTTCTCACAACAATCATTACATATTAAGTATGTGTAACGCTCTACTTGATTTTATAGCCTTTAACTCTATGCAGCAACACAATTTCACTGAAAACTGCTGTGGTAATATTCTTGACATCTGTCTATCGAATTTTGAAAGTGTTCGAGTCTCGAGTTCAGACATACCGCTGACTCGCTGTGACAAATTTCACCCTCCGCTTCTAGTTACTACTGCTGTCTCTACCTCACCTTCTACTAATTCAGATCGGGCAAGGAATTCGCCCCGTTTCGCGTATGCACGTGGTGATTATGTCGGTCTTTTCAATTTCTTCTCTTCCGTCGACTGGTCCCTTTTAAATGACATTAATGATTCAGATGGACAAGTCAGTCGCTTTACAGAAATAGTTCTTGATGGTATGCGTCGGTACATACCTTTGCATACTCCTACGCGTAGGAAGTTACCTTCCTGGTTTTCAAGGGAACTAATAACGGCGTTAAAACTCAAGGAACGGGCCCATCGTAAAGCGAAACGCCCTGGGTTTCACAATTGGGCAGATGAGTTTCGCCGTGTGCGTTCTCTTTGCAAACGCTTATACAAGCGGGACTACGACTCCTATCTTGAGTCTTTAGAGAGCAGTGCCTCAAATCGTCCTAGTCAGTTCTGGCGTTACGTTCGCAAGCGTTCCATTAAATCAGATTTAAGTATCAGCTTAGTTGACTCTCAGGGTTCGGAAGTTCGGGATGTTGCCGACAGTTTTGCACAACATTTTTCCTCCGTTTGCAAACATCCACATTGTGATTCCGTTTGCTTCCCATCTGGTGCACTATCTAATTCCATTCTCTTTGACGAGGAGTTGATAACTGAGAGTCTTAAGCGTCTGAGACCATCTTTGTCGCCTGGACCTGATGGCATTCCAGCTGCCATAATAAAAGCCTTTAGTTATATCTTTGTACCAGTACTAACTGCCATATTTAATAACTGTTTAAAAAATGCTGCCTTTCCTCGCGTGTGGAAAATGGCACGCGTGTTTCCTGTCTTCAAGTCTGGAAACAAATCTGATGTTTCCAATTATCGTCCGATTTCTCTTCTATGTGCAACCTCTAAGCTTTTCGAATTAGCTTTGCACAGCGTACTTTCCTTCCACCTCAAACATATCATAGTACCGAATCAACATGGCTTCATGTCGGGTCGCTCTACTTCTACCAACCTAGTCACGTTTATGACGTATGCCTCTGCAGCAGTCCTTCAGAGGGGTCAGGTTGACACTGTGTATTGTGATATGAGCAAAGCTTTCGACGTTGTTACTCACTCACTACTTCTTGAAAAACTTCTCTCTGGCGTTGAAGTCTCACTCGTAGCCCTCCTACGCAACTATCTCCTTGATCGCTTCTGCTTTGTCAGTGTCAACGGACAGGCCTCTTTCGTTTACCCTGCAACCAGTGGAGTTCCTCAAGGTTCTGTATTAGACCCGCTTCTCTTCCCCGTTTTTATTAATGACGTTTCCTCCGTCATCAAGAACTCCTCGTTTCTTCTTTATGCTGATGATATACAAATATTCAAGGTGATACATTCTTTTCAAGATTTCTTGTTGTTGCAATCGGACATATCTGCTTTTTCTGATTGGTGTGAGAAGAATCGACTTATACCCTCAATTCTTCCAAAACTAGGGTTGTCTCATTTACTCGTAAAACGCATAGCTTTCTCTACCATTATTCTGTGAATTCTGTACTGTTGGACAGGGTTGATGAAATTAATGACCTTGTTGTACTTTTTGACCGCACCCCCAGCTTCTCCTCTGATACTAAACCCATTGCTGAGCGGGCTATGCGGACACTCGGATTCGTCTGCAGACTTTCGTACTCCACTTTCGCAGAGTTTCGTACTCCACTTCCATTCCTAAAGCTGTACCTGTCCATATGCTTGCCGCTTTTGGAGTACGCGTCGGTTGTTTGGAGTGGCACTTGTAAATCGAACTGGAACAAGGTTGACAGAGTACAGCAAAAAATTTTACGGATATTTCGATATCGCTTTCCTTGCTCAACTTCCTCCTCTCACTCCACCAAGAGTACCCAACTGAATCTACCTTCTCTTAACTGCCGTCGTTTCAGAGTAGATATACTTTTTCTATACAAGCTCCTTCATGGAGCTTGTAATGTACCTTAAGAGCTCCTCAGCTTTTAGAGTGCATTCTTCTGCGCGTTTCGCGAAAGAGCGTGAGGGAATTCAGACCGTTTCAAGTTTCTCTGTTTCTTCATTCCCATTCCCCTCTTGACAGAATGCAGATGTTGTTTAACTCTTTTTGTCTTCACCTTGACACCTTCCAAAACTCGCTCTCTTCATTTATATTGGACGTTCGTAGCTTTGTACTCTAAACTGTAT
Organism: Amblyomma maculatum; assembly: GCF_055883805.1. Classification (NCBI taxonomy): domain Eukaryota; kingdom Metazoa; phylum Arthropoda; class Arachnida; order Ixodida; family Ixodidae; genus Amblyomma; species Amblyomma maculatum. The sequence goes on from NW_028146738.1 coordinate 20,326,106, forward strand.
CTATCACATCTAACTTCCACTTTCTAGCCTAAGTATTGTATTTAATTTACTTCACGTTTTGTTTTTTCTCCTGTTCAGTGCTGTTTAAAGCATCTTGTACTGCTTTTTATCCGTTTCTTATTTATATTTTAACTGTATACTTTATTTTCGAATCTTACTGGGTCTCGCGTTCAATTCTATATTTTTATTGTATTTCCCTGTATTTCTAGCCTGTGTTTTAAGTACCACGCACTTGTGCCTGGAATGGTTGTTTATTTTATGTAAATTTCTATTTACTATAATCAATGTCAGCTACATGCTTTTTTTTTTCTAGCTATCTATCTATTTTTTTTTTTTTTCGTGATGTGCTCTACAATCCTCTGACTGGGTATATAAGACATGCTACTCATTGGTTTCTTTCTTTCCGTGACACTCTTCGTCTCAGTTTCATTTCAAGTTTCTTCTTTTGTGTTCTATCTGTGTGTGTAAAACTTGTGTGGGCATTGTCATTTGTTTTGTGTGCTGCAGCACGAAGACCACATGGTTGTTCCTGCGCACATTAAATAAAGATTATTATTATTATTATTATTATTATTATTATTATTATTATTATTATTATTATTATTATTATTATTATTATTATTATTATTATTATTATTATTATTATTATTATTATTATTATTATTATTATTATTATTATGCGGTTGACTTACAAAGTACGATGAAGAAGCACCGAAGTCGAGCCATTACTGGCGCATCGAGCTCATCTGTCCTGAACGTTGCCATTTACCAAAAGAAGCGTCCGAAGACTATTTTCGTCTCTAAACTCAGTCCCGATACTACATCGGTAGACCTTACCAACCATCTAAAATCAGTGAATATTACCCCCATTTCCTGCCGGCAGCTGAAAACAAGGTACGACTCCTACTCGTCCTTCCATATTGAAGTTGATGAAGAATCCTACAGTAAGCTTGTTGAGCCTTCGATGTGGCCGATGGGTTGCATATACAAGGACTTTCGTGGGAAGCTTTACGACGATATGCTTCATCCCTCTGAACTGACGCAAAATTGCAGTGGCCCCTAATTTGGATATCTATTATCAAAACGCCCGAGGTCTTCGGACTAAGGGATCTGAATTTTTTTCTAGCGTCTTGTCCTCTTGTTATACCGCTGTTGTGGTTACCGAAACCTGGCTGTCAAGTGATATTCCTTCCAATGATTTCTTTCCAAATAATTACTCTGTTTTTCGTAGCGACGGCCCTGAAACAGGTCCCAAATCAAGAGGAGGTGGAGTGCTCATTGCTATTGACAGTTTTGGGAAGTGTGTTCGACGTTCCGATCTGGAAACTATTGAAGAATGTGTGTGGCTCGAGCTCACTTTAAATCGACATGAAAAACTTTTACTTGCAGCTTTCTACATTCCTCCGAATCTACCACCTTCAGCCTATGATGATGTTCTGCTCTCAATCGAACATGTTATAACCCGTCATAGCAAACACAAACTTCTTATTTTAGGTGATTTTAACACTCCTGGTATCAACTGGAACTCACTTATTTCTTCTCACAACAATCATTACATATTAAGTAAGTGTAACGCTCTACTTGATTTTATAGCCTTTAACTCTTTGCAGCAACACAATTTCACTGAAAACTGCTGTGGTAATATTCTTGACATCTGTCTATCGAATTTTGAAAGTGTTCGAGTCTCGAGTTCAGACATACCGCTGACTCGCTGTGACAAATTTCACCCTCCGCTTCTAGTTACTACTGCTGTCTCTGCCTCACCTTCTACTAATTCAGATCGGGTAAGGAATTCGCCCCGTTTCGCGTATGCACGTGGTGATTATATCGGTCTTTTCAATTTCTTCTCTTCCGTCGACTGGTCCCTTTTAAATGACATTAATGATTCAGATAGACATGTCAGTCGCTTTAGAGAAATAGTTCTTGATGGTATGCGTCGGTACATACCTTTGCATACTCCTACGCGTAGGAAGTTACCTTCCTGGTTTTTAAGGGAACTAATAACGGCGTTAAAACTCAAGGAACGGGCCCATCGTAAAGCGAAACGCCCTGGGTTTCACAATTGGGCAGATGAGTTTCGCCGTGTGCGTTCTCTTTGCAAACGCTTATACAAGCGGGACTACGACTCCTATCTTGAGTCTTTAGCGAGGAGTGCCTCAAATCGTCCTAGTCAGTTCTGGCGTTACGTTCGCAAGCGTTCCATTAAATCAGATTTAAGTATCAGCTTAGTTGACTCTCAGGGTTCGGAAATTCGGGATGTTGCCGACAGTTTTGCACAACATTTTTCCTCCGTTTACAAACATCCACATTGTGATTCCGTTTGCCTCCTATCTGGTGCACTATCTAATTCCATTCTCTTTGACGAGGAGTTGATAACTGAGAGTCTTAAGCGTCTGAGACCATCTTTGTCGCCTGCACCTGATGGCATTCCAGCTGCCATAATAAAAGCCTTCAGTTATATCTTTGTACCAGTACTAACTGCCATATTTAATAACTGTTTAAAAAATGCTGCCTTTCCTCGCGTGTGGAAAATGGCACGCGTTTTTCCTGTCTTCAAGTCTGGAAACAAATCTGATGTTTCCAATTATCGTCCGATTTCTCTTCTATGTGCAACCTCTAAGCTTTTCGAATTAGCCTTGCACAGCGTACTTTCCTTCCACCTCAAACATATCATAGTACCGAATCAACATGGCTTCATGTCGGGTCGCTCTACTTCTACCAACCTAGTCACGTTTATGACGTATGCCTCTGCAGCAGTCCTTCAGAGGGGTCAGGTTGACACTGTGTATTGTGATATAAGCAAAGCTTTCGACGTTGTTACTCACACACTACTTCTTGAAAAACTTCTACTCTCTGGCGTTGAAGTCTCACTCGTAGCCCTCCTACGCAACTATCTCCTTGATCGCTTCTGCTTTGTCAGTGTCAATGGACAGACTTCTTTCGTTTACCCTGCAACGAGTGGAGTTCCTCAAGGTTCAGTACTAGGCCCGCTTCTCTTCTCCGTTTTTATTAATGATGTTTCCTCGGCGATAAAGAACTCCTCGTTTCTTCTTTATGCTGATGATATAAAAATATTCAAGGTAATACATTCTTTTCAAGATTGCTTGTTGTTGCAATCGGACATATCTGCTTTTTCTGATTGGTGTGCGATGAATCGACTTACCCTCAATTCTTCCAAAACTAGGGTTGTGTCCTTTACTCGTAAAACACATAGCTTTCTCTACCATTATTCTGTGAATTCTGTGCTGTTGGATAGGGTTGATGAAATTAATGACCTTGGTGTACTTTTTGACCGCACCCTCAGCTTCTCCTCTCACACTAAACGCATTGCTCAGCGGGCTATGCGCACACTCGGATTCGTTTGCAGACTTTCGAGACAGTTCCATACTCCACTTCCGTTCCTAAAACTGTACCTGTCCATGTGCTTGCCAGTCTTGGAGTATGCGTCGGTTGTTTGGAATGGCACTTGCAAATCGAACTTGGACAAGGTTGACAGAGTACAAAAAAAAAAATTTACGGATATTTCATTATCGCTTTCCTTGCGCAACTTCCCCCTCTCGCTCCACCATGGAGCGCCCAACTGAATCTTCCTTCTCTTCACTGCCGTCGTATCAGACTTGATATCATATTTCTGTACAAACTCCTTCATGGCCACATTATGTGCCCTCAGCTCTTAGAGTACATCCTACTGCGCGTTCCGCGAAAGAGCATGAGGGAATTAAGACCATTTCAGGTTTCTCCTCTTCATTCCCACTCCCTTCTGGACAGGATGCAGTGGTTATTTAACTCTTTTTGTCCTCACCTTGACATCTTCCAAAACTCGCTCTGTTCATTTACATTGGATGTTCGTAGCGTTGTATTCTAAATAGTACTTTATCACATATAACTCCCACTTTCTAGCCTTAAATTGTATTTACTTCACTTTTTGCTTTTTCTCCTGTTCAATGCTGTCTGTATCGTGAACTACTTTTTATCCGTTTCTCACTTATATATCAACTTTAAACTTTATATTCGAATCTTACTGTCCCTAGTTCAATTTTACTTCTTTATTGTATTATTCTGTATTTCTAGCCTGTGTTTTAAGTACCATGCACTTGTTGCGCCTGGAATGGTTGTTTATTTTATGTATATTTCTATATTACTAAATAATAATGATTGATGACCTAGACAGAAAAAGTAGAAAGGTGGGCTTGAAAATCAATATGCAGAAGGCTAAGGTAATGTTAACAGCCTCGGGAAGGAACAGCAGTTTACATTAGGTAGCGAAATACTGAAAGTAGTAGGCGAGTATGTCTACTTAGGACAGGTGGTAACCGCTGATCCGGAACATGAAAAGGAAATAACAAGAAGAATAAGATTGGGATGGAGCGCATTTGGCAAGCACTCGCAGATTATGACTAGCAGCTTACCGGTATCGCTCAAGAGGAAAGTATATAACAGTTGCATCTTGCCTGTACTCACCTATGGGGCTGAAACGTGGAGGCTGACCAAGAGAGTTCTACTTAAGTTGAGGACAACCCAGAGGGTTATGGAACGAAAAATGGTAGGGGTAACATTAAGAGATAGAAAGCGTGCAGAGTGGGTCAGAGAAATAACTCAAGTTACCGACATTCTAGTGGAAATTAAAAAGAAGAAATGGACATGGGCAGGACATGTAGTGCGAAGAGAGAATAACCGATGGTCGCTGGGGGTAACAAACTGGATTCCAAGGGAAGGAAAGCGTAGCAGGGGGCGGCAGAAAGTTAGGTGGGCGGATGAGATTAAGAAGTTCGCAGGGGTCAAGTGGATGCAGCTAGCTCAGAACCGGGTTAAGCGGAGAAATATGGGAGAGGCCTTCGCCCTGCAGTGGGTATAATCAGGCTGATGATGATGATATTACTAAAATCAATGTCAGTTATTTGTTGTTGTTTTTTTCTCTTCTATCTACCGTTCTTTTTTTTTTTCTTTCCTGGTGTGCTCAAAAATTCTCTCACTGTGTATATAAGTGACGCTACTCATTGTTTGCTTACTTTCCTTGATACTTTTCGTCTCAGTTTCATTTCATATATTATTTATTTCTTTTTTTGTGTTCTCTCTGTGTGTGTAAACATGTTTGTGCTGTTTCATTTTTGTTTCTTTTTTTTTTATTTGTGCTGCAGCACAAAGACCACATGGTTGTTCCTGCGCACATTAAATAAAGATTGATTATTATTATTATTATTATTATTATTATTATTATTATTATTATTATTATTATTATTATTATTATTATGACGCAAACTGACGCAAAATTGCAGTGGCCCCTAATTTGGATATCTATTATCAAAACGCCCGAGGTCTTCGGACTAAGGGATCAGAATTTTTTTCTAGCGTCTTGTCCTCTTGTTATACCGCTGTTGTGGTTACCGAAACCTGGCTGTCAAGTGATATTCCTTCCAATGATTTCTTTCCAAATAATTACTCTGTTTTTCGTAGCGACCGCCCTGAAACAGGTCCCAAATCAAGAGGAGGTGGAGTGCTCATTGCTATTGACAGTTTTGTGAAGTGTGTTCGACGTTCCGATCTGGAAACTGTTGAAGAATGTGTGTGGCTCGAGCTCACTTTAAATCGTCATGAAAAACTTTTACTTGCAGCTTTCTACATTCCTCCGAATCTACCTCCTTCAGCCTATGATGATGTTCTGCTCTCAATCGAACATGTTATAACCCGTCATAGCAAACACAAACTTCTTATTTTAGGTGATTTTAATACTCCTGGTATCAACTGGAACTCACTTATTTCTTCTCACAACAATCATTACATATTAAGTAAGTGTAACTCTCTACTTGATTTCATAGCCTTTAATTCTTTGCAGCAACACAATTTCATTGAAAACTGTTGCGGTAATATTCTTGACATCTGTCTATCGAATTTTGAAAGTGTTCGAGTCTCGAGTTCGGACATACCGCTGACTCGCTGTGACAAATTTCACCCTCCGCTTCTAGTTACTACTGCTGTCTCTGCCTCACCTTCTACTAACTCAGATCGGGTGGGGAATTCGCCCCGTTTCGCGTATGCACGTGGTGATTATGTCGGTCTTTTCAATTTCTTCTCTTCCGTCGACTGGTCCCTTTTAAATGACATTAATGATTCAGATGGACAAGTCAGTCGCTTTACAGAAATAGTTCTTGATGGTATGCGTCGGTACATACCTTTGCATACTCCTACGCGTAGGAAGTTCCCTTCCTGGTTTTCAAGGGAACTAATAACGGCGTTAAAGCTCAAGGAACGGGCCCATCGTAAAGCGAAACGCCCTGGGTTTCACAATTGGGCAGATGAGTTTCGCCGTGTGCGTTCTCTTTGCAAACGCTTATACAAGCGGGACTACGACTCCTATCTTGAGTCTTTAGAGAGGTATGCCTCAAATCGTCCTAGTCAGTTCTGGCGTTACGTTCGCAAGCGTTCCATTAAATCAGATTTAAGTATCAGCTTAGTTGACTCTCAGGGTTCGGAAATTCGGGATGTTGCCGACAGTTTTGCACAACATTTTTCCTCCGTTTACAAACATCCACATTGTGATTCCGTTTGCCTCCCATCTGGTGCACTATCTAATTCCATTCTCTTTGACGAGGAGTTGATAACTGAGAGTCTTAAGCGTCTGAGACCATCTTTGTCTCCTGGACCTGATGGCATTCCAGCTGCCATAATAAAAGCCTTCAGTTATATCTTCGTACCAGTACTGACTGCCATATTTAATAACTGTTTAAAAAATGCTGCCTTTCCTCGCGTGTGGAAAATGGCACGCGTGTTTCCTGTCTTCAAGTCTGGAAACAAAACTGATGTTTCCAATTATCGTCCGATTTCTCTTCTATGTGCAACCTCTAAGCTTTTCGAATTAGCTTTGCACAGCGTACTTTCCTTCCATCTGAAACATATCATAGTACCGAATCAACATGGCTTCATGTCGGGTCGCTCTACTTCCACCAACCTAGTCACGTTTATGACGTATGCCTCTGCAGCAGTCCTTCAGAGGGGTCAGGTTGACACTGTGTACTGTGATATGAGCAAAGCTTTCGACGTTGTTACTCACTCACTACTTCTTGAAAAACTTCTACTCTCTGGCGTTGAAGTCTCTCTCGTAGCCCTCCTACGCAACTATCTCCTTGATCGCTTCTGCTTTGTCAGTGTCAATGGACAGACTTCTTTCGTTTACCCTGCAACGAGTGGAGTTCCTCAAGGTTCAGTACTAGGCCCGCTTCTCTTCTCCGTTTTTATTAATGATGTTTCCTCGGCGATAAAGAACTCCTCGTTTCTTCTTTATGCTGATGATATAAAAATATTCAAGGTAATACATTCTTTTCAAGATTGCGTGTTGTTGCAATCGGACATATCTGCTTTTTCTGCTTGGTGTGCGATGAATCGACTTACCCTCAATTCTTCCAAAACTAGGGTTGTGTCCTTTACTCGTAAAACACATAGCTTTCTCTACCATTATTCTGTCAATTCTGTGCTGTTGGATAGGGTTGATGAAATTAATGACCTTGGTGTACTTTTTGACCGCACCCTCAGCTTCTCCTCTCACACTAAACGCATTGCTCAGCGGGCTATGCGCACACTCGGATTCGTTTGCAGACTTTCGAGAGAGTTCCATACTCCACTTCCGTTCCTAAAACTGTACCTGTCCATATGCCTCCCGGTCTTGGAGTATGCGTCGGTTGTTTGGAATGGCACTTGCAAATCGAACTTGGACAAGGTTGACAGAGTACAAAAAAAATTTTTACGGATATTTCATTATCGCTTTCCTTTTGTAACTTCCCCCTCTCGCTCCACCAGGAGCGCCCAACTGAATCTTCCTTCCCTTCACTGCCGTCGTATCAGACTTGATATCATATTTCTGTACAAACTCCTTCATGGCCACATTATGTGCCCTCAGCTCTTAGAGTACATCCTACTGCGCGTTCCGCGAAAGAGCATGAGGGAATTCAGACCATTTCAGGTTTCTCCTCTTCATTCCCACTCCCCTCTGGACAGGATGCAGTGGTTATTTAACTCTTTTTGTCCTCACCTTGACATCTTCCAAAACTCGCTCTGTTCATTTACATTGGATGTTCGTAGCGTTGTATTCTAAATAGTACTTTATCACATATAACTCCCACTTTCTAGCCTTAAATTGTATTTACTTCACTTTTTGCTTTTTCTCCTGTTCAATGCTGTCTGTATCTTGAACTACTTTTTATCCGTTTCTTGCTTATATTTCAACTTTAAACTTTATATTCGAATCTTATTGTCCCTTGTTCAATTTTACTTCTTTATTGTATTATTCTGTATTTCTAGCCTGTGTTTTAAGTACCATGCACTTGTTGCGCCTGGAATGGTTGTTTATTTTATGTATATTTCTATATTACTATAATCAATGTCAGTCATCTGTTTTTTTTTTTTTTCCTCTTCTACCTACCGTTTTTTTTTTTATTTATTTCCTGGTGTGCTAAAAAATTCTCTCACTGTGTATATAAGTGATGATACTCATTGTTTGCTTAATTTCCGTGATACTTTTCGTCTCAGTTTCATTTCATGTATTATTTATTTCTTTTTTTTGTGTTCTCTCTGTGTGTGTAAACATGTTTGTGCTTTTTCATTTATTTTTTTTTGTGCTGCAGCACAAAGACCACATGGTTGTTCCTGCGCACATTAAATAAAGATTGATTGATTGATTATTATTATTATTATTATTATTATTATTATCATTAGTGTAATTATTATTATTATCATTAGTGTTATTATTATTATTATTATTATTATTATTATTATTATTATTATTATTATTATTATTATTATTATTATTATTATTATTATTATTATTATTATTATTATTATTATTATTATTATTATTATTATTATTATTATTATTATTATTATTATTATTATTATTATACCAGCTCATCGACAATCAAGCCACACCAGTCACCCAAACACCAACTATTCAACCCCAGCACAGACTACTGACCATCTTCGTTCCTTCTTCGTACAGACCGCTAGGAACTGGAACAATCTGACTACCAACGCTGTGCGCCACTCCGACCCGCATCTCTTCAAGACTGCCATTGAACCACTCTTCGCTTGAACACTATTATCATTATGCCACTCTCTCATGTAATACTCTTCACCGGGGGCATTTGACCTACTAATAATAAATAAAAAAAAACATCTTCCAAATTTCCGAAAAATAAACACTGGAAACTATACGGCCCAGTTATTACGAAAGCTCGCTGATCACTAATAATGGTACTGTTACTGTCGAAATTACATTAGAGAAATAGCAATGACTTCAAGATTCAAGAAAACTTTGTGACCGCAGATAGAACGTGCAAGCGCCGTAAACGCAGCCCCAGTTTCCAAAATGCACGCTTCCCTCTGCGCGGCGATTATAAGACGCATCTATTTCCCAACAACAGGAAAAAAAAATGCAGTAATAAAACCGCTAGACACTCCCCATTTCAGAGCCGTAACGTGTGCTTGCAGGAACACAGGAATTATTTAAATAATGGGAATGACCTTTCACATAAGTGCACTGCATTGTTTATTTCCACACGTGCGCAGTATACCCACAGAGACCAGACGACACGGGAGGTTGTCGAGGCTTTCCATATCGCAAAGCACCAACAGAATTGAGTCAGCAAACCAACCGTTTTCTTTTGCGATAGGGATATTGCATATCTAGGGGGTTCTCGACGATTTTACGAACATATTTGTGAAGTATTTTTGGTGCTGTTTTTCATGATTTTTGTGAACTTTCTTTTGATTGTCCTTTTATAAATGAAAGATTTAGTGAATAAACCTCTAGTTGCGGAGTCAGCGCTCATCCTGCGTCCCTTCTTCTTTTCTTGTCCCTTGAAGTTTGCGCTGTTCACATTATAAACAGCTAGTGACGTTGTATACGTTGCTGGCCCAGCCAGTAGCATGGCGTCTTGCCCTGCCGGCTGGCTTTCCAGCCCTTGCTGTATTGAGGCAGTGCAACTGATGCGTCGCACTACCTTTGTCGCTGCATTCAAACTTTATCGAAGATGAAGACGTGCAGACCGAAGTGGCACTATGGTTGCTGTGAACGCTCATCATATACTTGCAAGCCGTTGGCTGACAGGTTCTCAGCGAGAGTCACATGAGCCTTACTCAGCATCAGGGGGGTAGAGCCGTGCTCAACATGAAAAATGTGGCCTGCACAACAAACTGCTAAAGGATGGTTCAGCTTACCCGCTGAGCGCATTAATTAGCTAAAAAGCTAATTGGCCTTATAGCAGTCGAGACCCATAACAGGCAACACTGCGTAGTGGCATTTACTTATTCACACAACGCCACTTAGCCCCGCTCGCCACATCTTTCTTCTTACTTTCAGCTAACGCGATCCGGGAATTGGCACACTCAGCCGACGTGACAACAGGCTCGACCGGCAGTTATGAAGATTGTTGTCGCCTCGCGCCCAGCCACTTGCTGGCGCATTGCTAACGCGTCACTGCCGTCAGGTATAATATCTATTTTGGCTGTCATGTTCAGCTACTTCATTTACGTAAGCTATTGAAGCGCTCGGTTCAAGTTCAAGTTCAAGTTTATATCCTTTCTTACAAAGGAGGAGTCTGGGCTAAGGGCTGTGGTAACTGCTTGACTAAAGGTCCCGACTCCTTGAGACAGCGGCAGTACAGAAAAAGAAACGTCGCTTTTGGCAGTTTTTTTTTTTTTTTATTTGCAGTAATATGGAAAGTTTAGTTATCACAAATGGGACGTGCAGTTACCACAACTAAAGCGATTTCCGCGGCCGCTATCATTGGAAGTTGACTCAACTTAATATTACCTCATTGTTATGTGCGCTATGCACAGGTGGTTGCAGTAGTAGACTAGGTGACGTTGCTTTTAACCGAATTCGCATGCTTCCATTGACGGCATCAAATTTTGAAAGTGTGCTTCAAACACTGGTACTTGAGCGCTTAAAATACGGTGAGGACAATACGGGCTTGTCGCATGTTGTGGTTCTCATAAGAAATGAGTGACAATCGATGCCGCCACTGACACTATAGTGCAAGTTAGGAGCTCCGGCTGAAGCTTCTATGGGCTCCCTTGGTCTCGCAATGCGGGTCTATGTCTGTTCCTAGTGCTAACCAATGTTGCTACTCCACGTTCCGAAGGTTCAGTGATTCAGACATCAATCTAGGGGACAACTGGGAAATACAAATCATAGTGGGTGTTGTTCTGCTGGTTGTTCTGAAGCATCTTGGTTTTGTATAATATTGTATAAGTGCTGCTAGCTGCGTTCTTAGGTCCTCGTCTACCCTTTCCATTAGTCTCTCCATGCTAAAGGGGCCCTCTGGTCAAGTTTGTTTCCCCTAGTTTAGCATGGCGACAGGTCTCGTACCAAGCAGAAGAACCCATCTAGTATACGCCATGCGCGGCGCCTATAGGGGCGCCACTGAAAGCCGCGTAGCGGCGGCCGTCGGAACCCGAGGCGGGCCTCGTGCGGCAAGCGTGCAAGTGGTGCGCGCGTGCGATCTGCCGTTTGTGCGCTTCTCGCGCGGACACTTCCGCGGTGACAGTGTGCGCAAGGGGATCGCACTTTATAATAGTGTACATTTGTTCGATATCACGGCCGTCTGGAACTACATCGGCTCCGTATGCATCAGTGTCTGCTGCAGACGAGCGTCAACAAGGTTGCGTACGAAGTGGAGCTCATAATTCGTCCATTCCTTGACCTATGAACCAATGTTCTTTCTTTGCTTAATGGTACACGCTTGCTTCGTTTATATGCAATATATTGCTACAATAAACTAGGCAGCGTCGTCGAAACTGCGAGCGGTTTCGTACCGGTGCGACCGCAGGAAAAGCCAGCGAGCTTGCAAACCAGCATTCTGAGCATCAGAAAAATAGCGCATATTGGGCTCCTGTAATAAGAGTTCAGATTTTTCATGCTTGCGCTTTACCACTGCCTGTACGGCATGGATTGCACGTATTCCGTCGTCAAAAAGGCAGAGCGGGTAGATAATTTCATGGGGATTGAGATATCAGCAGAAGCAATATCTGAAAAGCTGCATCATCACAGGTTAGCCAAGAGCATATTAGATTTAAATTTTATATCCTGTATTATTATTGTAGTATAATCTTCATTTCATTTGTGTCACCCTCGCGCCCAACTGCAGAATTACAAGATGCTTTATAACAAGCTCTAGAGCCCTTAGTCTGAATAGCAAGTGCAGCGATATGTTATGTTTTCGTAATCTTGCCAGACAACAGGAACACTGGCTCTAGTCTTAATGTAATTGCATGGCAAGTTTCAAAACGCACATCGGCAAATATCTGTTCAATAACCTGCCGAAGTGGCTCAGGCTACTGAGGAGGATCGAGTTATTCGGACCGAAGTCGACCGTGATGCCCGCGTTAAGGTGGAGGCGAAACGCAAAATGCAACCGCGTGCTGTGCGATGTCAATGGACGCTAAAGATCGTCTGGCTAAGCGATTCACAAATCTAATGCGTATTGTATCTTTCCGGCTAGCGGACGCGACCAAGTTTAAACAAGAAGTGTTCACGGAAGGGGCAATGAGAAGCAGAAAACACTGAAAACATAGTTGTCACTCAGCCCTGCTACACGGCAAATTTAATGTATTTTCCATCGAATGACGCTCGTTCAAAATGATATTTGTTTGCTACTACATGGGAAAATATAATGACATTTGGTGAAAACGACATTAGGTATACGAGTTTGAGGTACTCATCCGAGTGCGATCAACGAGGAAAGGCGTTATGTCGACACCAGACACTCGGTGAGAGGATACACCTAAAATAAACTACAAAAGTGCCATCTGCATTAAATACTACTGTGCTCCTGTAAGTTTGCAGCTAGTCATCTATGTGAAATATGCCAAATAGCATCGTAAAAAAAAAAAAAAAAAAAACTGCCACTCATCGCTGCCAGCCAACCCGTAGCCAACTCAGCGCAGGCGGAACAGGTCGCTTCTGCTGCCACGGTCCGTTGGCGCCAAGTCGCCGACACGACGGATTTCTTTCGCCACCTTCAGAAAAGCATGCTCTGTCCATCTTAAATATCACGCGCTTATTTTGAGGAAGGAATCTAAAAAATTATCGTTACTGAGGAGCGCTGTTTTGTAACGAGATTTTGGAAGAAGTGACAAAAGCAATACAAGCAAATTTCTGCTTTTAGCAGCTGCCGCCGGTTTGACGCAGTTCATCCTTGTTTCGTTCTCTAGCTGCTAAGGCGTCGCCGAAGTTACACCTTCCGTTTACTGTAAGACAATTTGTGAGACAATTGAACAGATAGTAAGGCAGTTTATGAATAGGAAATTTACTATTTCCAAAGCACGTCCAGCTACGGCTTTTATGCGAAACCGTTTAGGCGTTTAGCCTAGCGACGACTAGGGCCTTGCACACGGCCAGAGCACCGTCGTTGGCCGCCTTCGCGGGCAGTAAGCTCGCGGCATCCGATGTAGCAGGCGTTACGAATTTCCGATATTCATTTTTGATGAGGCTAAGCTCGAGCATTTTTGACGGGCCTTAATACGCCGAGCGAACGATTCGGCGAAAACGTACGGGAGTCAACTGGGTTGTAGTATGCTGCGCCGTAGGGCGATACTCGAAGTTTCTATAAAATCGCCGTCAGACAGTACACTATACTCCCTATTTTACGTGTTGCTCTTGACACTTGCTTTAGTGCGGAAAGTGTACGTTGTTGAAACTCGTACGCGTTTCACTGTCGAGCGCAGACGTGCGCACCTTCCGTACCCTTTCGTAAACAAACGCCGCCGACACAGCCGCTAACTTCGTAATTGATAGCCCTAATCAAAAGGTTGGTTACAAGGTATGCAAGACATCAATGTCAATTTAAAGGCTGCTTTCGTTTACAGCGCCTTCCCCTTCGCAACATATTGAAGGTACTACAATATTTGCATATCAATCACAATTGCCATAATTTGGAAATGGCATTAGCTTTGGTCGTGTAGCAGCGCGTCGAAAAAATGACATTAACCTGAACAAATGTCATTTGGGTGCGATTGATTGCTTTCTGCTTCGAACAGCCGCGATTCACGGCCCCGGTCGTTCTCGTGAAGCATCACTGAAACTTATACCAACAAGTTCCTGGTAAGGTTTATTGTGTGTTCGAAAAACCAACTACGCAGCAATTCTTCCCGGACATTGCTAAAGGTTGACAGCGGCGTTATATCTGTTAAACCGCGACCAAAGACGAAAACACGACGCGCGCGCATAGACGCTGACACGAACAGCGCCCCGACCGAGCCCGCCTACGCTTTGCGGCTTTGGCGATAGGTGGCGTTGTCGGCGTTTTGCGCATCGCGTATACGAGCTTCTTCTCCGGCTTAACGGTTTTAAGACTTCGGGTATCAAGGCAGATGACTCGTATAGAAAATTTATTCTGAGGTTTTTGCCAACCGTAGGGTAGACAAGTGTTTGGAACCTTTGGTACATCTTTCAACAGCTTCAGAACTATCGAGAAAAGGAAAAAAGATATATCACCACTGTTACACAACATTGGCGACAGTGTACTGAGACACAAAGTGGGGAAGGAGAAGGAGTCACAGTGGAGAGGCGCTTTCAATCAATGCGTACCTACTAAATGATAGGTAGAGCTGAGCCAAGGTGGAAGTTGCAAACTCATATGTATCCGAACTTTTACCACAAATACTTGTTCTTCCCCACCCCCTGCCAAGAGAAATGTCCCAGCTGCCAACAATGCAAAGCTACTCTACACCATTTAGTTTGGGCCTGTACAACGCCACCCGGCAACGTTCCACCTATAAATCTCCCCACTCCGTCCTCCTGGGAACAATCCTTGACCAGCACCGAGCCAACAAGTCATTGTCGACTGATCCAGTGAGCTGAGCAAATAGCGGTGGCGAGCGGGACTCTCCCTTAGGAGCCCTTTATCTTTTCCTGAGACCGCTTTATCCAGCATCAATCCACAAGACCAGCGAAAGCTGCTCTAGCGGGTCTGCAGGATAGAGGCAGCGCATGGAGCCCTGGACTGGCTCCACTCAGGAAGAAAGTAACAAACGCAAGAAAAGTTTTTTCCTCCTCCTCCTCCAGCAAATCTAGCTGAGAAGCGTGCTTTAATACTCGCCACCTATACGGCTAATCAACAATCATTGATCTCGCATGCTCCGCCCAATCCGAGGTTTCTTCGCCGTAGGTATAATAATATAGAAGATGTTGCCGACATCGGTTAGTAAAATTCCTGCTATAATAACAATTCTTGTTTTTTCTATAAATCAAGTGTGCTGCACGTTTTCATGGTAGGACATGCCTCTTGTACTCTTGAGAACGGAACAATCCAATACGTCGATAATATCGCCGACGTGAGTTCAAAGTACGGGTGGTACTGCTATGATGGCCTCCTCGGCATTTATACGTATACGTTGAAAAGGAAAGGGGAATAAAAGCTCGTCGGTAAAAACGGTCGCCGGGAAGCCACAGCATGCTCAGAAATCGGCGCGTTTCAGCTTTAACCAGTTCAGTATTTTTTTTTTTTTTTTCTTTTTCTTTTTACCGGCCGACGTTTATCGGTTTTCTTCGGTTAAAACCAGAAAGGCTTATTTATAAGTTAAAACAGTCTCTGGAATGAAGGAAATATGCCACTCGCTCACTGCGGGACTTTATCGCACCATTAACAATATCTTTCCACATGCCCAATTTGGCTGCTGCTACAAAGGCCAGGCTAAATACTTGTTCTTTCTTTTTGGCTACGCACACACACAAACACAAAAAAGAAGACTGGCTTAAACTAATCAAGCCAAGTCCCCTGAAGGGAGATAAATCTCTTTCTTCCGTTTGAGCCCTACGCTTCTTCCTTAGCCGCCGCTGATGCGCTCAGGCTCAGGTTCAACCGCTGGTGCACCGCACTGAAATGTACAGAATCTAAACTTCCGAATGAACAATCTTCGAAAAATCGACGGAGCATAGGCGCAGAGGCGATGCAGCGCAGTGTTACATAAAGGCGCAGAGGCGATGCCTGGTGGCGACTGCTAGAACTACAATCAGCGGCAAATTCAAAGCCTCCTAGACTAGCAGAAAAAAAAACCGCACCTCGTTTTGCCGTAAATCTCGGAGGCTATGCGTAGTGCATTGAGAGAAAAACTGTCGCACAAGCTTGTGCGAGAGCGCACTCCTTTACGTTCCATAATCCAGTGTGATGACCGCATCGGACAGGTGGGGGCCCTGGTACAAACCGCGCACCTGTGCAAATTTTTGTTCTGTCACGAAATTTCTTATATAAACACTGCAGCTTTGTATTCATATGGCTGCGCTTGGGTTTTCGTTGCTTATCACAAATTATCCAAACATGTTTCTGAAGCACAGAGGCACAGAGGTGATGCGGCACAGTCATAAAGGCGCAGAGGCGATGCCTGGTGGCAACTTCTCGAACTGCAATCAGCGGCAAATTCAAAGCCTCCTAGACTAGCAGGGAAAAGACCGCGCCTCGTTTTGCCGTAGATCTCAGAGGCTATGCGTAGTGCATTGAGAGAAAAACTGTCGCATAAGCTTGTGCGAGAGTGCACTCCTTTACGTCGTCCAAGAATCCAGTGGGATGACCGCCGCGGACAGGTGGGGGCCCTGGTACAAACCGCGCACCAGTGCGAATTTTTGTTCTGTTACGAAATTTCTTATATAAACTCTGCAGCTTTGTATCCGTATGGCTGCACTTGGGTTGTCGTTGCTTGTCACAAACTGTGCTCCACCTTGGGGATATTATTCAAACATGTTTCCCACTTTGAGTCGATCAATTTGCTCTCGCTCTACCATCTACTAACCTTCCTAGTCAGCTCAGTTGGCAGAGTGACTACATTAGACAGGCGGTGGTCCCAATTTCGAACCCCCGATTAGGATGAATCAGCTAAGAAGTTTGTGTGAAAGAGGTTTCTGTTGCGGCAGGCTATGCCTAAGTGAACCTTAAAGAGTAATATCTCTGCTATTACGAACTGCACTCCTCCTTGGGAGAAGCTACGCTGGTGGACGTTAATGAGTAGTTACTCTGTTATTACAAATTCTTCTCCACCTATGCGTGGAATCCGCTAAACATTATTCTGATGCAAAGAATATTTGTGATGATGATGATAATCTTCGAGTTTCTTTGCAAAGTTATTTGGTTGCTATTCTTACCGGCAAGGAATTCCAGTCTGCAATGGTTCTTGGAAAAAAAAAAAAAAACTGTTTGAATGCTTCCATGCGCGCAAAAATTAGGACTAAGGAATTTTTGTGGCTATGTCTGGCTTTCGTGCTGTCAATAGTTTTATGCAATTACGTGAATTTATACTTACCTTACCTGTAAGAATTTTGTATAAAAAAGTATTAACCTGCTAACTTTTCTACGAGTCTGTAATTGAGGGATGCCGTGTTGCTTCATCATGAATGATGGAGAATCTAGCCTTTTGTATCTGCTGAATACGAAGCAAATAGCTTTTCTCTGTGCCCGCTCCAGCTGATTTATGTCTTTTTTGTTATGAGGGTCCCTAATCACCACCGCATATTCGAGCTTTGTCCTAATAAGTGCATTATAGGCAAGCAACCTTGTTTCAATCAGAGCCGTTTCAGGTTTCCGTGTGATAAACCACAATTTTCTTAATGAAGAGCTGCATGTGTCATGTGTGTCATCTTAATGTGTCATTTAATGTGTGCTTCCTTGTAGGCTCGTATTTTTCTGGTTTTTGTTCCAAGTGCTAAAGCTAGGTTGCTTTACGCACTTTTATTCGTTTATTTTGAAACTTTAAAGGAAGTCTTACACGTTAATCCCGGTGACTTCATAAAATTATCCAGTGAAAGAAAAGAAGGGTCTATTAACCGCGAGGAATGCAGTTCTCGTTTCAATCAGAACGGCTCGTTTATTGGACACACGTCTTATTAGGACATATCAAACATGGAGTATAGCCAGTCGCTGAAGAAAAAAATAAACCCAAAGGAGAGCGGTTTGCGAGCTTTAACGAGGCATGACCAAAAAAATAATGCACCTCATTTTTTCTCCTTCAAACAGCTTTTGTTCAAAAATTTTAACATTCACAGGTATTACAGCAGCATGTCTGCACTACGTTCTTTCTTCTTCAATCTGATCCCTTTCAATTGGTATGGCTTTGTGCCTCCAGTCACCAGATTTGCATGCATGACTTCTTTTGTAGCACATCTTTCAAGGCCCCAAAACGGACAATACCCCCCTCCTCCCCCTCAAAGCGGCGTGAAAACAAAATAAGCGGTTGCGCTGTTCTCCACTGTACTGCCTCATCATCTTCCAGTCTTGCCTTGGCACAGTCTACTTGGCATCTTCGAGCTTTGCGGATTCACATTTGCGAACGGCAAGTCGCCATTTCTGCCCTGCGGACGTTACTGCACCATGCAAAACGGAAAATCCTGATACAAAGTAGGCATGCGTGCCCTTGTCCACCGGTGGCATAAAGCCACGCAATTCGGGTGAAATTAATGTAGGTCCGACGAGTATGCGGTAGTATTCCTTATGAATTTCATAAATTTAGAATAAGTAGAGGTCGATAAAAAAAAAAAAAAAAACGAGAGGCATGACTTCTTGTACAGCCCCTTGTATATTCAAGAATAGATGTTTCATTCTTAGCGTTGCGCTTTGCCCACGTATACTATAAGTTATGCTACTGCAGTGAGGTCAGGCTAATTTCTGTATTTTGCAGTTCAGGAGAGCATGTGGCCGGGCTAGTTGGTGCTAAGTGTCTATACATTTAGCACCAGGTGTTGGTGTAAGTAGGTGTAAGCAGCGTGAAAAAACAGGCGAAGGGAGGACACTTAGATCACGAGCGAACTGTACCGTTGTTGGTAGTAACTGTCATGAACGTCCTATGCGTCCTCCCTTTTGTACTTCGTCCCTTTTTTGCGCTGACTCCTTCACATCATTCTGCACTCTCAGACGTGCGCCCGTCGAAGTAATCTGCTAATACGAAATTTGCCTTTCATCATATTCTTGTTTATGTAGTTAGCACATTTTGCCGAATAAGAAACGCAATATCTTGCTTAGTTTGTACAGTTATCAAAAATGATGCGCCCGATCATAGAACAGCTTGAATGTATTATAATTCTAAATAGGAATGGTTCTAGAATTACAGAAAACCTTTCAACCAAAGCAGATTTGCGCTCAATTCAAGCTTTCCTGGGCATCACCTTATTGTGAGGCATTGTAAGATACTGTTAAAATGTATTTATGGCAGCAGTGTATGTAGTCTTCTAATGCCTAGCAATATCACCTTTTAATGTTTGTCCTGAGCTCTCGTCGCGCAGGTACATAGGGCTGTCATAGAAAACAAATGGACCTTGTTTTTGGCCATAAATAGCAGAAAATTACAAGCAACCCGAGAAAAAATGTGCCGATATATTGACTGCACAGTCTTACTACATGAGAAAAAATTGTGTTCGTAAGCAACCCCCGGTTAAAAAGATTTTGGCATGAAAAGAGATCTGCTCAGGGAGAAAACAGCCTAAAGGTCAGGTACCCATGGCGGCTCACCATACACTGCGGGTGACGGTGATCACGGACCAACGTTAGATTGATCAGCTAAACCTAGTTCATCACAGGTAATTTAAACCGAGTTTCAGATTCTAGTATTGAAGACGTACAAACAAGAAGAAAGTTCCTGCGCTGCCACCGTAGCATTTACAACCACTTTGTGCCCGTTCAGGTGAAGCCAACAACAAGCACTGGTAGTGCCCTGTTCATTGCATAGCAGAATGGCTGCCGACCTGACTTCGCTCTCACCTTAGTGCTGGTGTTCGACCCAAACAGAAGCATTTGCAAGCATAACGCTTCATTTCTGGGAGGCTGCCTCGCACCAAAATTAGTTGTTGTTTTTTTGCTACTTAATTCTGTCGCTGACAAACTGCAGGGGACTTTCCGCCTTTGCAGCTGTGTACATCATAGAGAGGTATAGCATTGTGCAGGTAGGCAATAATGTGCCTAAGTGAAAACAAAATCCCAGTACCACTGCACTTGCACAAACAGGGACACTGAAAGGAAATGTCAAATTAGGGAGGAGGAACTGTTATTCTCCGGGAACATTGGCAACGTTTTCTTTTTTGTTTTCTGCCCGAAAAGGAGGTTACGTTGCTGAGAAAATCGCAGCTGAAAATCTCTAAATCCTTCCCCATTTAAAGCGCTCCCGGAAAATGAACTGCATACAATGAAGCATTTTATGACACCTTTGTAAAAGAGCTTCTCTCTGGCCAATCAGCGAAGCCAATTCAAAATACCGGTATGTGCTAAAATAGCACCTAGCCTCCGGCCCCGTGTGACCGGCCGAGTCGGCTGTCACGGCAGCGAGCTGGCAGAGGAGGCTGCCTCCGCAGTCTCGTCATACCTCATCCCACATAGAAATGCCCATAGATGCTCTCCCCTCTGCATCCCATTCGTTTCCGTCCCGTCACAACGCCTGCCTGTGGTATGAATAAGCTGCGTAGGTGCGGAACAAACTATACGAATTTAGTGAGGGCAGCCGCAGACAGCACAACAAACTACGGATCGCGCTGACGCACGTATACGTCGGCAACGACGACGCGCATGATTCATATGTGTACCTTTAATTCGGTGCGCTTCGTTTGGTCTTGAAGTGAACGCGCGCGAGCAGCAGTCGCGCTCTAACCTATTTTATTCAACACTCCATATGAGTAAAAAATTGGACGCCCATTGATCATAAAACGGTTCACTATCCTATTGGATATCGCGTGCTCTTTATAACTATGCACATTAAGTGTGATCGCAGGCGAACCTTGTTAATTGACTACGCTGTAGTCATTGCGATTTCTACGTTGGCCAGTTTATTCACGTCGTTTTAAGCAGAAAGGAATGAAAATACGTTCCGCACAACTGTAATGTGCCACCGGCGTCCTATATATTTGTTGACAGGGAATGCACGCATAATCTTGAACACGCACCAGCTGATTGAAGGTTTGACTCGCACAAAATCCTGCATTGCGCCCGGCGCTTCATGTACTGCATGCGTGATGAGCCTCGATGGGAAACCTTCTCTTTGGTGAGCCAGATAAGAGGAGGTGGTGTTTGCATGTGGTATTTTTCAGCATTTGCAGCATGTTCACAGTTGTCTTTTCGCAGCGCAAAAACATGGTGGTGAACACCACGCACACGCATCACTCTTCAAACGTTGACGACGTGCATGCATGCGCCCATCATCGTGACCGCGTAATAAAAAGACATAAACGCTTTGCAATTTCACTACGCCTGCAGCCCGCAACAAAGAAGCCGATTCGGCACTGGCAGCCTGGCAAGCAGGCTGCCAGTGAACAGAACTGATCGCGAAAGCCGTTCAAAACTTATGGTTCTTAACTTGCCGCGTACACCGGATACAAGAAAGAAGATTCAGCGCTCGTATTTGTGGCTAACCTTTCTCTCTGTCGTATGATTTGCGCTGTTTTGATTATGAGACTTCGCATTGTGGGCCTTCTTGGCTACGTTCGCCAAGCTCCTTTCTTGGTATTTCGACGGTAGCTGTACGTCGATACGGCAAAATAAAAATCCTACATGAAAAAACCTACATGAAATCTCATGAGTATGCCTCCAGGCACCACATCGGGTAAGAATCAAGCATCGCGGTTTATTTACGATCAGAAGTAAGGCTTTTAGGCTGTTCAAAATGCATTTTTTTCCAGGAAGGCGATTCCCGAGGAGCCCAAAGGATAGTTTGTGTGCGTGTCCGTGACGGCCTTGTGTTCTTTGGATGCATCTTTTTCTTTTTTTTTTTATTTCACATGCCTTGTTCTTTTTAGTGAGCAATGCTTAAATGAATCAAATTCGCGCCCACAACTAAAAGTACCGACAGAAAGACGACTAAATGCGGGAAATGTTATTTTGGCAGCTAACACGGAAGCAATACAAAAAGCCACCAGGTGCACGATCGTAAAGCGACCCAAAGCCGGATCTATGCTAACGATCGCAGCTCAGGAGCATCGCCATCGGGCGGTAGTATATGCAATGAAATATCCATATTTGTAATTCAGTTTTATTTCATTTACGCTCTTTTTGTGGAGCGCAAGCGCCGCACGGTTACACTGAGTTGCGCAAGAGTGTTGTTTAAGCTGTTCTGGTGGCTACGGAAGCACTGAAATCGTTGACAGTGGATGGCGACTATATACAATTGGATGCAACTCAAGAATGAAGCTCCAGGGTACTTCAAAATAGAGGCCCTTCAACCAATGGCATCTACCGGCTTTTACGATGCCGTGGTTAATTCAATAAAGCCAATGTGAGTCATCTTTCATCTGCCGCAACTTGCTATGTCATGCTTACAGCAGGCAGCCAGATCAACTCATGGCTCGTGACTTCTGTTGCACGCCCACGTTCCTAGCCAGCCAGTTGCGTTGTTACTTGCAATGACGAATTAGGGCCGCCTTGCTTAGTGTGCGGCCATCGGTGGCGTCTGTTGTGCACATGTTAGATTTTAAGCTCATCATGGGTATCCATATGCGCCTTTTTCCGTGATATTGGCGAGAGCCTCCATGGGTACCCCTCATGAATTTGCACTCGCTGTACACTTTTCCGACTATTGTCACGCGCTGGTGGGGACACAGGGGCAGGCAGGTAGGAAAACGGTCATGCAGAACACTATTTTCAGAGTTTACTGCTTATTTGAGCAAAGTTGAGCCTACAATAAATAAAGAAACTTGTAGGCGCTGATAGCAGAAGCCCCACTTCGCATTTTTCGGCACCAGGATGACTGAGGCTCACGTTGGTAATTTTTTATGCGTCAGGCACAGATTTTCAAATACTTGGCGCACATAATGGCGAACAGCGCCCAACGTCGCAGGATAGCCCATCCGTGGCTTACAAACACTTGTGACCTATTCCAAACGAAATTTTAGAGTATCAGACAGAATCCACGAAAGAGCAGAATATATTTCTTGGTCTAATCAGAACTCGGGGCACGCATCTAGATCGCCCACTGAGACACGCTTTTCGGGGTCATGGAGCAAGAAAATTTACGGCAGATTGCGGATTGAAATACGCAATTTATGCCAAAAGCCGCCAACCGGCAGCGGTAAACAAAGACCAGCCAAAATGTAAACATGATGAAGCTTCATGCCACCGTACTAATAAACGAATATCTTGCATCTGCTATTGTTTGAACGGTGTCGAATTCTATCACTGCCAGCCACCTACTGTTGTGACTTGCATTTATTTTGCTCTTTAAAAAGAGGCGCTCTGGAGACCTTCGTGTCTGAGTGCCCCTGATGAGGGCTTCAGCTGCTCCCCAGTTTTGATTGAAACTAAGAATTTACACGTATGATTGCGAAGTTCAAGGTCTACAGAACCGAGCGGCAAGATTTTGAGGAATTTTACTAAGTCCAGCTGCCGCAGTATAGCTACAGAGCCATTCCACGGAGGAAGTTTTAACGAAGCATACTTGGATGTCGTGCATTTCGACGATTCTGCATGGACAAGTGCGTACTCGAATACCGCCCCACTGGCTTCGATGCGCCAACTCTGTGGCGTTATGTGGCGCTGCACGAATTAGCGGGGACACATGGTACGGGCCACGTAACCTCGGAAAAGCCCTAAAGTAATCAAAAAACTGATGTGGATTTGCTAAAGTAAACCTATAATGCTATTGTTAACAACGATATCCTAGGCTGAACATTTGAGTCACTCGAGATGCTTGTGAAGTTTGAATGAAGAAACAGCATCACGGGCAAAAGGTATACGCGCGCTTCTTTTTCTTTCCCCAGCGCTAAAATCACAGCCCCGAATCGCTGGAGGAGCATCGAACTATGGTGCAGTGGTTGTGGAGTTCTAAACACCAGGCTGCAAATTAGACTTTGGATGTTGAATTCCGCATTACCGGGGAGTCGAAATGCATGAGCCGCCCACGCGCTGTTGTTTCGGTGTACATTAAAGAACCCTTGGTGGTCAAAATTAATATAGAGCCGTATGAGTATATATACAGCGTGCCTCAAAGTCGCTCTCAACTTCGGGATGTAAAAATTTGTTAATTTCGTCTTATTGGATACGTATGACGTTGCGAGCATTAGAAGTAGGCCGTCTTCGACTTCATCGCAAACGAAATAACGAAGCCAAACGCAGCAGACTGCATCAAATACAGGTTGCACTGGGCTAATTTCCCCTTTTATTTGGCACTCGCTGCCACTCATTTTTTTTATTGCTGCGGGCATATTCAATACCTATTTTTGCGTCTTCTATTTTCTCTGCTTACATAGTTGCACCTACGGCAAGATACGAATGCCAGCAGGATACCGTGACCAAATGAAAGCACAAATGCCATCATCCCATTCCTCTAGGGCTCCGCAGTGCGAGTGACTCTTTTCTCGGTTAATTATTTCGCCCTGTACGAATGGCTGCCGTTAGCGATTACAGCGGTTGACCTCTGTTGCTGACTTTGGGACTGGTAGCTAGCAAGTGATCTGCCTCGGCGCCTGCAATACAAGAAAAAAAAACTAACCAGGTAGAAGTTTGTAATAAAATAAGGCCCCGCCATCCCCCCCGCCCCCTCCCCCCCCCCCCCTCATGTGCTCTGTCAGAACTAACAATAAACCGCTTAAGATCTGCATGAGATATTCGCAGGGCAGACAGGGCAGGGTCGTTCCTATGTTAGGCCGCATGCACAAAGATCGCGGTGAAAGTGAAAAAAAAAAAAAAAAAGGCGTGCACGACCGACCATCGCTGAAACAGAAGATGGACAGCGCTGCGAACCGGACAGCGAGGATTAAGAGCAGTGTATCGCGGAGGGGGAGGCACTTGTTCCCACCGCGCGACGGTGGCCGTGCGGGGCGTAGATCCGCGTTGACGCTCCCAGCCCCAAGCGCGCCCTAGCGTGTCCACGCCACCGCCGGGTTGATGCTCCGGCCTGCACTGTGGGAACAACCGGTGCGCAAGGCCTCCTCAGTGGCGGACGCCCCGAAACCGTGCGCTGAAGTTGTGCCCGCCGTCGGCTGTGCACTCACTCTCGGCCCGTTGGGTAAATAATGATGCGCCAAGTTCAGCGTGTCGCCGGAACGGGCTGCGGAACGGGAGTCGGCTATACGTGGGAGGGTGTGCTTCATCCGGAGGCCGGATAGATCGGGGTCACTGTGCACCAGGGCCTTCTGGTGTTCAGGCCGAATTCCGTCGCTGGGAATTCACGGCTTCTAGATGGGTCGTCTCTTTCCCCAGTCGATATGGGCTGCGGAATGGAGGCTCAGACAACACGATGAGTGCCACGCCGGTTGATGTCACTGTGCCAGAACCGTCTGCTAATTCCGACTGCAAATATCCAGTAAATCTCGCTCTTAGTTTATTTGGACGTTGGTGGGAACTGCTGTCTTGCTCATTCCTTTAAAGTTTTGGAACTAATGACGTACTAGAATGCTCACACTTTTGACCGCGGTGGGATATACTTGATGACTGCTACGTACTAACCTCTTCCCTTTCCCGCCACTTAAAAGCAATCGTTTATGCATGAAGGGAGGAGGGCGTTCTTCTTAGGTGTTACAAATCTACACTCTAGTGCGCAGTTGTAAATAGTATTCGTCAGTGTCTATACCTCGGACGCCCTTAGACGGTGTCTGATCCAATGAGTAGTACAATTTAGGCCAGTGAATGCAGGAGGATTCATCGAGGATAGTATATTAACGTGATAGTGTTAAAGTCCGAGTTCTGCAGAAAATCCGGCGTTGTCTGCGTCTTGAGCGAAAGTCACAGGCATAGCTGTGGCAGGTGGTAGTTTGCAGGTGACATGTCGGCGCCTTGCGTGATGCCAAGAGACCATCTGACATGGCAGGTGCTGCTCATTCGGGCTTCTATGAGAGATGGGAGTGTGGGAAGGGAATCAAACCCTCTTGGACTCGACTTGAGTGAAAATACTACATGCTTCACCCAGGCCAAGCATGCACGCCCATATGGCTTGATTACAGCGGAGCTTTATAGGTTTCTATGTTGGGTGCTCTGTCACATAATTTGGTAGCTTATGCCTGTATGCTAATGAGCATGTGTAAGATGACAGGAGCAGACATTATCGCTTCATCCCCTCAGAGGTGGAGCTTGAATGCCCCCCCCCCCCCTCTATTTTTTTTCCAATTAGATACCTTAAATGCTCAGCATAAAGCACGGATAAGTCACTTTAGCGCAGAGGTGGCTCCTGATAGTTCAGCATGTGCCTTATTGCAATCCTAGACTCTACGTTAATAAGAAAAACATCGGTTCGAATGGCTTTGCTGATGAGTCGGCTCTGCAGTGCACAGTATAGCAAGGGGGGTTAACTGCATATCGGGAAATCTTACTGGCGTTGAACGACTGTGCGGAAGTGCGCTGCGAAGTTTTTCGTCTAGATCGATATTGTTACGGGGATGTACTTAATGTAACGGCACTGCGATGGGCTGAACTCGACGCTAAAACTTCAGTAGGCGTGCAGTATCCGCTCTGTCAGCGTCGTCCTCTTTCTCAACGCTTCGTCGTGCCCGCGTTCCTCGGTCTTCGTCTTTGTCAGTGAGCACATCACTTTGGTCCCGCGTTTCCCGGTAATAATATATTTCAGGATCCGATGAAAGTACTGCATTAGTTTGAAGGTACAGACGGCATTGTTAGATTCGTGCGCAGGTTATATATCGAAAGTGAAGTAAAAGAACAGTATTGAAAATAATTTTACATTCGGGACAATTTTAAAGCTGAACGAGTGATTGAGGGCGTTACTGAATTTGGGAATGCCTAATAACGGGACTCGCCTAGCCGGAAACATCAGTCATCTACTAGTTATCCCGTAGGTAGGTGGTTGGAAACACGCGGCGTCATCATAGTGGGATGAGCGCCGCAGTTTTTCGAAAAACAGTTGTAAACTATAATGGACACGCAAAGCTCTTGCCCCATACTAGAATGATCACTAGTCCTAAGAAAAAAAAATACACTTGAACAAGGTCGTCAAAATCATTTCAATATATTTTTAACGCCATCAATCCAATGATGTTCATATGATGCACATGCCACATGGCGTGCCACACATTGTAGTTTCTTTTGAAGTTTCCGTGGTGTGATCTGAGGTTTGTGCAATATAAGAATCAAAATATAAGGACGCCACACTGAGCTGATATAAAGTTTGTAAATGGGTCACGCATAAATCCGTACTGTACTATCTGTATTGTTATATACTATCTGCATCACAGTAATGAGGCTCTCTCTGCCATCCCTCTGCCGTACATAACCCGTCTGACGTACCAAGATGCACTTCAGTAATCTACATGATCAGAAAAACTGTGACTTGAGATATCTTACGTAAAAGGGGGCACATTCCCTAATACGCATCAAAAATCAAAGAGGCACTGAAGCTTCGCTCTAAGGGTATGAAGCACTTGCTGCCTGTGGTCCCCTCTAATTACATATATACTCTTGAGTATACAGTCGTATAAGATACCAAATTACGTGAAGTAATGCACGACATGCACATAGACTTTAGCTTGTTCCCCAGCTGCACATACAAGCGTGTCTTACGTGGCCCAGCCGGTAGGGTGTGTACGCCTCGCGACCAAACAATCGTTGGTTAGACCCAGCCCAAATTTAGTGATTTTTCTTTTAGCGAAAACAATTTATTTTTAGCGTTAAATTGTTGCAAACATGCGGTGACCTACTGTTAGTATTCCACCTTATGTCTTAAATCACTTTCATTCCACGCGTGACTACGTGGGCGGAATGCGACGTTTGAAATTACCGCAGGGGGTCATCTGGCTACGACGTCATAACCTTGTCGAGCAATCAAAGTTTTCACTTTTGTTCAATGCCGCTGACGTCCACTACGGACGATACTGGATTGTCTGCAACATTCGACCACTTTACGCTATCGCTTTCAGAACTGCGTGCTGCAACCGAACACATTTTATCATTTCGCTTGTTTTTTCGCTTTGTAAAACTGCTTACATAGCTCCATGCACGAAACGCAAGCACAGTTCCCGAGTATATGAACATTTTTCTCTGCGATCAGTATCGACTCTGGAAGATCGTTGGTTCCCTATAGAGAGTGCCTGAATTTTGCTTAGTGGAGCATTTACTGCGCAATTGCATCCCTTTTTCTCGAACAGGCCACGTCGTTCTAGGTCTTCTATACATTTTCAAGGTGAATATATATATTTTTTTTACTCTCCAGGATTTTCCTTAGGCAGCTATCAAGCTTGTTTATCAATCAGGGAACCAAGAAACGTTTTTATATGTGGAGATGGTCAAGGCAGAACGTTTGCAATAGCCATGAATTCGGAACATGACATTTTATCCTCTCCCTCAGTAAAAAAGTACTTTTATACGACAAGGCGTGTTTCCTTAACCTGAGAACAGGTTAAGCTGAAGGCTGCAATTAGTGCACTGATGAAAAGCCTTGAAACAAAATTTTCTATTCAACAAACAAGACGCCCGACTACTGCCCGGAGTTCCCGGGTTCGAACCCGACCACGGCGGCTGCGTTTCGATGGAGGCGAAACGAAGAGGCGTCCGTGTGCTGTGCGATGTCAGCGCACGTTAAAGATCCCCAGGTGGTCGAAATTACTCCGTAGCCCTCCACTATGGCTCCCCTTTCTCTCTTTCCACTTTCACTCCCACCTTCATTCCCTTCCCTTACGGCGCGGTTCAGGTGTCCACATAGCAAGTGTGACAGATACTGCGCCTCTCCCTTCCTGTGAACCAATTATTATTATTATTATTATTCAACAAGCACAGATTTCTATTTCGTTCCCAGGCACTGCCGTTCAACCTTCCGGATTGAACATTTGGTGTTGTTTGGTTGCTAATGGATGGCCAGCGTGGCCAATTTGTTCGTAGGGATGTTGAACCCTCATTCGTTCTTTGTCCAAAACAGTTGGCTTTTCCCTCTAGCACTCTATAGGGGCATGATGGACTTCTGAGCTTTCTATGTTGGCAGATATTGTCAAACGCTGCAATAAGTCTATACTTCACCCATAGGCAAAACAAGCAAGTGAGGTTTCTGTCTTGTCCTCTCTCTCTCTCTCTACTGCTGCTGGTAACACGATCTGGATAGCGTTCTTTAACTACCGCTGCTGTGTTTTCCCCCTCCACAACTACCACTTGATACATCATTTGCAATTTCTGTGCTTACATTTAGAACAGAAGGATGGACCCTTAAAAAAAGGACTGGTAAACAAAAAAGTGAAAGCAGAAGAAATCTTTTTTTTTTTTTTGCTTACCTTCTGCGGCACGATAGTCACCCAGCTATCACGCATGTCTTCATTTAAGTAAATTAAACAATAGAACACTATATTGATTTTGCCATCGGGGCGAATGCACAACAGTACGGTTACCGAAAAATACGTGTATGCATGTTGTCAGCATATTTATGCTATCGGTTGCGGGATCTACAAGTCAGAACATGCATGCACATTCAGTGCGCCTTGTCCTTGATTTCTGTCGTGAGGCGTATTTCTCGTTATACGCGCCCCGTCGTGGCGGCACGAATTGCGTATCCTGAGGACGCAGGTTCGATGAAAGCCACATGGGCGAAACAAAAGTGCTGTGCAAAGTCAGCGCACATTAAAAAATATCCCAGGCAATCGAAAGATCCGGAAACCTCCACTACGGCGTTTCTCATAGCGCGAGCCTCTTTGCGACTTTAGACCTTTGAACCACATCATTTATCGTCATTTTCAACCACGTCGATAAGACGAAAACTGAAAAGTGGCACATATATGACTAAAGGAGCCTTCTCCAGCCAGTTCTGTTTTCCTTACAGTGGCTTTTATAAAAATAGGCTTTGTAGGTATATTATTAGTCCTGGTTAACGTAGAAAGACGGACTAATTGGTCTTGATAAGTAGAGTGCATATTTTGTCAGCGTAAAATTGAAGACGGGACTAAAAGAGAAAGACAAGGGACAAACGCTGAACTTCAACTGATAGTTTAATGGACGTGACATCAATATATACAAAAATTGTACAACGCCATAACTTGAGCGCATGCTCCCAAACCTTCGCCTCTGCATTATCGTACAGATTAGAGCCTCATCACCTATGGCCACGTGTCATTCTCCTCTTTAAAAATTCCAGCTCTTTGGGTGACAGCACTACCGAGCTACTGCTAACACAATTATCACCTTGCTTGTGAATCTCAAGGGCCTCAAATATCTCCCTGCTCAACTGCTGCTTGAAGCGTTCTACTCAAGTTCAGCGTTTGTCCCTTGTCTTTCTCCTTTAGTCCTGTCTTCAATTTTACGCTGACAAAATATGCACTCTACTTATTAGTCCTCTTCCAAGGACGCCCGCGCTTTTAGGGCTCAGAAACTATTGGCGCATTCATTAATATATACCCTTTCGAAATCCATTCGCTCGCTGTAGCACACAATGAACACATGCGCGGAATATACGTTGTAGCCGGATAAAAAAAGGCATCTGCCATGCACTGTGAGAGATCGGCTCCGCGCAGAGTGGGCTTCCGGATTCATATTAGTCGCAGGTGGCGTTGTCAAAAGGTTCACGGGGGTCATTGCACATGGTGCTGGCTGCACGCAAGGGGTTCAGCAAGCATCGCTGCTTCAGTCTGCTCATTCGCTTGTGGTGAGTGCACAGTTTCTTCTATTCTTACGTGAAGGCTAAAGGAGAATAGGTTATAAGCTGCGAGCTGGGTGACCAAAGTGGGTTGGGAGTTAAAAATAAGTGAAAACGTGAAATCAACGACAGATATGCACGTCCGTTGTTTGTTTGTACCCGCACGCAACCAAGCATGTAGCACAATGATGGCGTGACAAGATTAAATATTGCACGTGTCTCATACTCTGACTTCTTCGCACTATTTCGTACATTCGCCGAGGTGTCTAACGGTTTTAGTCATAAGAACTTTCGTACTTGCTTCTCCTAAGCGTGCATCCCCCTCTACTCACTCTTAACAAGTTACACAAAGAGCTGCTCTGCTCATAAAAGCAACGCTACTGTTTGGAGCATGCAAACCTTCGTTTAACGATTTGGTGCCAGTTAATGAAAGTACCACAAATCAAAGTGTTCATCCTCCATATTTTACATTGGACTTCGCCGATACCTCCACATTATTATACCTATAGTCTGTCAAGAAGTTTTGCAAATGCTTATCCCCGCTGCTAGTACGCGGCTTAGAATTCATTATAGATGTTGCGATTCCTGCTTATAGGACGGCTTGCGGAGTGTCTGGGGCACTCTGTAGTAACGATTTGCTGACAAGGGACACGTGGAGAAGTCGTAATGTTTTCCGGTGGAGAAGCGGCTTCTTGAGCACTGCTGCACACCTTTCAGTCAGTTCATTACAGGATCATTACAGGGGAAGCACCGAAAACGTCTACTCACTCGGCGTGGTTATGCCCCAGTGCACTGGAATGCGTGCGAAGTGTGATATTTTGAGAGATAAGTGTTGGGTGCATAGTTTGGGGACTAAGTAGATTGACGTGTGTTACGTTTCTTATTTTCCCGCTTCGAAAGTGAAGGCTCAGTTCTTATCTGTGTTCGTCAGAGGTGTAAACGGAGGAAGCATAAAGCATTTTACGGCATTATAGTAACATTGTTCTGATTCACAAACTATATTAAGAACTGTACATCGTGCATAGCGCTAAATGACTGTGCTCGAGGCGCCAAAGAATGCAATGTTCTCAAAGAAAGGTTGGTACATGCAGAAAAAAAAAAAAAAAAAAAAACACGTGGCTGCCGAGATTGCCATACCTGCCTTGTAGGTGCGCTTGTGTGTCGATGCCCTCCTGTCAAATATAAAGCGGGGATCAAAAACGTCCAAACTAAAGTTGAAAGTTCAGCGCAGTTGTGTGCGTGTGTCTCTCGTCCTTTTGTCCTCGTTTGCCAGCGCTGCGACACCATAATGCTCGACAACCGCTAACTAGCCCAGCAGCCTACCCTCCATAAACGGAAACGAAGATCCACCTCGGCGGCTGACCTTGGACGTGCTTGCTTCTAGTTTACCGCGCACGAATAGAATTAACTACCCACTAACATGGAATGAGCAGTGTCGCAACATAGCTATCCCTCTCCGCGTTCTGATCACTTGCGTACACCTTTTACAGCAAATTGCTCGCTTCCCATTCCACTTTGCTTTTGTTTTGTTTTTTATTCATTCCGTATGGATTGCTCCTGGAAAGGAGCGGTAGTACATATTAAATAAAGAACACACACAAAAATCTACATACGTTTCCTCACCTGTGTATCATATGTTAGTTACTCCACAAATAATATAATATTAATTGGTTCACAGGAAGGGAAAGGCGCAGTATCTGTCCCACTTGTTTCTGTGGGCATCTGAACAGTGGCGTAAGGGAAGATAGGAAGGTGGGAGTGAAAGTGGAAAGAAAGAAAAAAGAACCGTAGTGGAGGTCTGCGGAGTAATTTCAACCCCCTGCGGATTTTTAACGTGTACTGACATCGCACAGCACACGGACGTCTCTTCGTTTCGCCTCCATCGAAACGCAGCCGCCGGCGGTCGGGGATAGAACCCGGTATAATCCGACACAGTAATCGGGCATCTTAACCACTGCACCACCGCGGCGGGGCACACCACAAATCAACTTTAACGACGCACGTTTCGTGGGAAGTATTAATGATTTTCACGCACCACGTCCAGCGTGGAATAGAAACGTGTACGCGGTGATGCGGCGCTGAGCGCCGTGAATGGAACTGAGATTTCTGCGCCCCTCCCCGCTCAGCTGTCAAGGGCAGTACGCATGGATGCATACCAAACGAACACGGCGAGCATGTTCCAGCGCCGCACCTATAGCTCGCCGATACCACTGGGCCCCCACGCCTGCGTAGCGCGTGTGCGTGCCCGCACACTTTGTCGCACGGTGGCGACGACGACATCGCGGCGTGTTCCGGCTGGTGGCCGTTGACAGCGCGCTTTGCGTCGCTGCGACGGATGATCGCCGCCGCCGCGGTTCCCTAGGACCCGTGCCTTCCGAGTAATAGAAGAAGCCGTGCGCGCGCTCCCACCGCATGTGAACCTCGCGGCGACGACGCACACGGCGCTTCGTTTCCCGCCGCGGTGATTGCGGTTGCCGCAGAAGGGACCTGTTCCGCAGGCCGCGTCCGCGCAGCGGTGCTGGGAGATGGGCGAGATTCGAAGCGCGGCCGCAGATAGGACAGCGGGATATACGCGCGCCGCCCTAATGATGCTCGCTGTGGTCACGGCACCGCTGTCGATTCGCTCTTCCATGAAGCCACTGCGACTTGGCGTCCGTTGTCCGGCCGATGTTCTCGGCTCGGCGGCCATCGTACGATCCGGCACGGCTCGGTCGGTTCCAGATAGGGCGCCTTCGGCGCAGTTGTGCCCGCGCCGTGACTGATGCGCACTGTCCGCGCTGCTGATGAAAGCGTGCACGGTTCGTGAACACGCACTCGATACCTTTCTTTGATGTCCGTTCCTCTGAGCGGCGCAACAACGTGTCGCACAGTAAGGGGCTCATATCGAGCCAAACCGCTGTTGATTCCAAAAAGGAGCGCCTTGGATGAAGGAGTGGATGTGGGGAAATAAAAAAAAAGAATGGTGAAGAATGAAGCAGTTTGTGCGGGAAAAAGTAAGTAAAAGAAATGTTACATGTTTTGTTCCCTTCGTTCTTACCAGTCTGTCGGATTCTTGGTTCAGCCACTATTTCAAACGTGCGTCCGCTTCTGAAGCTTCATTCGGGTTAAGTGATGCAGCTGGTCATCAAACAACTTTCAAGAACGCAAGACGGTCCTTGGAGGAAGTAATCGGGTTGATCGTTTTTCGGTGAGTGTCTATTTGCCAACACCTACCGCCACAATGCTGAGCAGGTGCTACCTGATCATGCTCTCACTGAAGTCGAATCATTTTCAGACAGCGCGCTGCCGTGCACGTCGCCTCAGTTCTTGCTCGCAGAGTGCAATTAGTCTGTTAACTCGTCGGTGATTTGAGCGATATGCCGTTTCAACAAAATGTAAAATTGTTTTCTCGATCATTCACCCAAAACAACTGAGACAAAGAAGGATGCGGGGCAACAGCTCGTCAATCTATTTTATTGTTCGTTATCCTCGCCACGACGAAAACATACCAGTCCTTCCGGCTTTCAGTTTTGAAGGTCCTTTTCTTCTCCTACAAACGCGCATTTTCAGTGCCCGTGTTGGACGTTACTCCTTGATAGCTTGTCCAAGGCTATCATATGCATTATTACAATGTCATCGACCCCACAATGTCAGGTAACCCTAAATAGTAAGGCCAGCCAGCACTGGGAGCCCACCGAGCGCCTCTGATGGACGAAGTTCTCTATAGTTCCGCTAGGGGAACCTCAGTATCCACAAACTCTATCCGATGTCTCCCTGCAACTCGCCATTGTGTACCTTGAGCCAATGCCCCAAGAAAGCGCACCCTTAACACCTCACCGAGCGATGAACCATAATGCCAAGAAGGGGGCAGAATGAGTGGATGCGTATTTCCTCATTCTAATCCACTTGCCGGATAGTGACGCCACGGCTACTGATTCCACGGCTACGCCCTCACTTCACGCGAGAAAAACCCTCACAAAAGTCGGCCTACATAAAAGCTTGCAAATGAGGTCAAACTGTGCTGTTCTACACTAATGAACCTGAAAAGCGAATGAATGCCTTGAGGAAAAGTTTATTCAAGTTTATGTAACTGATGTGGGCGCATAAGGAAGATACTAAACCAGACAAACGCCGAAATTTATGATTTTGTTAAATTTGCCATAGTTAACCATGCACTAAACGGCGTTGCACATATTAATAACCAAGCTGAGAACGTAAATCAATGAATATGTGACAATACAAAAAGGAAAATAAAAGATCTGAACAACTCCCCAACCTCGCCCCCCCCCCCCCTCCAAAAAAACAAAAACAAAAAAATAAGCGCAGATTTTAGTGTCCATACTCGGGAATTTTGTGCAAATTTTGGGAAAGAGTTTTCGAATGTAATTTTTCCACACACAGTAAAATTGCACAATAAAGATTATTATATCTGTAGATCTTCCTTCGACAGGCCTTTAGATTTTTTGTACATTTATCCTCAAAAGCATACCCCGTATGTTTTTATGGCAGTTTGCCTATTTGGTGTGAGCGCCGAACAAACTTCACAAACGATGATGATGGTCGCATGACAGTCATATAAAGTTCAAAGTTCAAAGCTCATTTGAAATAACTAGTTTAGAGGAAGCCAGAGAAAAAGCTGCATAAACATCTTGAGGGCTCCCGACTCCCTCTTTACAGAGCTACAGAGCAGCATTGACGGTATAACAAAAGTAGGCCGGTAGAGAAAAAGAAACATGATATTAAATTATTATCTGCTGAAATTTGAGGAAAAACAATGAATACAGCTGCGCCATGTTATGCACATATTACTAAAGAAATAACCAAGAATATTAGGGAGGTAGTAATCAAACAATGAAGAGGCGAGTAGCAAAATGGCATTAGCAACCAGAACTACAACATGAACATTTCGCGAAGTTGCTTGAAAGTCATTGATGGCAGAACAAGATTATCACGGCAGTACAATACGTTTAAGAGTGTCGGTAACGTGCACTGCATCGTTTGTCGGCCGCAGTTGGTACGGCATTCATGAACATTGCAAAGCTCTGCTTTGTGGACATTATACACTTTTGTTTTGTTCTAATCCAGTGAGTCTGACAAGGGTGTCATTGTTTTTAATTATGGCAAGTTTATATTTATAGCACAGCCTATAATTATATATCAATTTTATTGGTATAATGTTGTGCGTCTGAACAATACCAGTGGTGTGATAAAGATATGGATCTTTACATGCAATGCGTACGACCCGTTTTTGTAGAATAGTAAGTTTGTTAATATTTTCAGCCCTTGTTGTCGCTTGTTAATTATAGAAGATAAAAAAGAGTTATAAAGTAGCATGTTAACAGTTAAAGAAAAATTAAAGCAATGACGACGCATGATACGAACTGTTCTAGAAAGCTTACTAATTAAGTAAATCACATAATCGTTCCACGACATATCGTCTGTAAAGTATACCCCTAGCATTTTATAAGACCGCACAAATTCTATTGTGGTTCTGTCTAGTTCTATCTTGGCGTGTTTACTTGACGTGTTAGCAAAAGAAAAGAAATATTGAATGAAAACGTCTGCCAGAGCTGTCCCCTTTAGTTCTATACCATCTTGAACTATTTTCGGCGTTAGTCTTTCAGAGTCTCCGAAGGTAGAATTTAAAAGCTTCCAGACATTTTCAGGTCAACTATGGGCTGTGTTAAAGCGGTTTAAGAAATATTCCTTTTTAGCGACGCGAAGGGTTTTAATCACAATGTTCCTGCATTTTTGGAACTTTTCCAACGCTTCAGCAGGCCTGCTTTGTATAAATAGTTTATAAGGTTTGTCTCGTTTCTTCATTAATCGCTTTATATATTTGTTAATCCAAGGCTTGCTACCTTTCCTTGAGCGGGTAAATGTTTTAAGGGGAAATTCTGGAGCAGTCGCAAAGATCGTATTTGTACTCACATTCGAGATATATATCGTGATATCACAGTACATATCTCTCATCGGTCATAAAGTCATATATTGAACCGTGGATCTCTCTTCGACCACATCTCCACCAGCCATCTACCATGATATCAAAGTAGTGTGGGCACTTAAGCTTCGAGACTGTATAACGGCGTGACAGCATTGCCGGGTACTGTCTGCGGTTCCCCTTGCAAATCCTCGTTCACGTGCATGCATTTTACTACTCGCTTAACCCCCTAATATATGCTTTCACTGCTACCTTCTTTTAAGTTTTACCTCCTCGTGTGAAAAAACACAACAGCTGGAATAAATATAAAGCCCCGCTTTCCCCAAGACATACGAACGTGCATGGTACCGGCATGCTTTTCGGGAGGGTCACAGAAGGATTAATTTCCATCTTACCTTCCATCTCATAGGCGCTTCACGAGTCGGAGGCTCTTGCCAACCCGGGCATGTCATGTGATTTTTTGGCGTCACGCATCCCGACGACCAATAAGTGCAAGCCGTGTCACCTGCCGAAGCCGAGACCAGATTTTGTGGAGGACGGGGTCTTTAACGATGTCGCGTTAAGAACGCCACTATGTATACCGTAAAATTATACGAGCAAGCGCCCCCATCCGTGCGAGCCCCATTCCAGCCCCCTTAACTTCACAGTGAATTTCCCATTGCATAAAGTGCTTGGCAAACATCGTAAACAAAAACGGCACCCGGATAGTGCTGTCTTGCCTATAGATAAGCACATACCCAAAGGCAGGCGAATTAAAGGACTTTATGACGACTGGTGTCGGATGACCACGGCGAGCAAGACGTTCGATGCTCGTGATCAAAAAGCAGATGGCCGCTGTCAACACGGCCGGGATCTGACAACGAAATGAAATTTAAGGCAATCAAATAAAACAAAACGTCGGCAGTGGCGTGCTGACATCTCGGCGCACAGTTTTAAGCCAATCAGCAGGATCAGAGAGAAAAAAAAATTAAATCTACTTGCACAGCGCTCAGTTTCTTTTCTTTTTTCTGGCAAGATAATTTTCTTGTCGCCATTTTGAATTTCGGTGTCGTTCCGGGATGGCGCCCCCCTCCACTTTTCGGGTAATTTCAGCGTACTGGAGGGGGTGGGGCTCTCTACTCATTATACTCCCGGATTAGTTTTTGTAGCTATGCAGCCAAAGCTACAGAGCCACAACGCATCAGCTCACTGCGCAGCAAGATATATTCCCTTGATATATTACGTGGAGTGTGCTCTGGAATATTATATAGTTACAGAAATGCTTATGTTGTTATTACATCAAGATTGTACTACAATATAGGGCAGTACAACTTTAGTGCAGTGCATTTTAAAATCAGTACACGACATCGGACGGACGGACGGACGGGTGGATGGATGGATGGATGGATGGATGGATGGATGGATGGATGGATGGATGGATGGATGGATGGATGGATGGATGGATGGATGGATGGATGGATGGATGGATGGATGGATGGATGGATGGATGGATGGATGGATGGATGGATGGATGGATGGATGGATGGATGGATGGATGGACGGACGGACGGACGGACGGACGGACGGACGGACGGACGGACGGACGGACGGACGGACGGACGGACGGACGGACGGACGGACGGATGGATGGATGGATGGATGGATGGATGGATGGATGGATGGATGGATGGATGGATGGATGGACGGACGGACGGACGGACGGACGGACGGACGGACGGACGGACGGACGGACGGACGGACGGACGGACGGACGGACGGATTATAGGAGCGTCCCCTTTGAAACGGGGTGGTAGCAGTATAGCTATCAAGCTCATTTTTCTCCCTATATCCTAATTATTGTTTTAGATTGGTTAACTATACCATCATTCTATTTATTAAATTTTTGTTTCTACATTACTAACATTATGTCACTTCTCAACTTTTAAGCCACCAATCTTCCAGTCGTTTTTTGCTAGCTTCCACCGCCGGCTTATTCACCCGGCCACTGGTATCTCTAAACCCCAGAGCTTCAGGAACAGTGCCTGCATCGACTTCCGGATGGATACCATTACATTCGAGTATAATATGGTCAATTGTTTCACTGGGGTTACCACATACATCACATGCGTTATCTTCATTGTCAAATTTCTTTTTGTAGCTGCGTGTTCTAAGGCACCCTGATCTAGCTTCAAAAAGTAGGGCACTGCCTTTTGAATTATCAAAGAAAGCGTCCTTCCTGATCTGCCTTTTCCACTTTCGGTAAAATTCCACACTCTGTTTCTTTTCCATCGAATTTATCCAATTTTTACCTTCTGTGTTCTTCCCCTGTTGCTTAACACTCTTTATTTCTCCGTCCTTGTGACTAGCATACCTACTAGTTAGTTTCCTAGTTCTTTTCCTCCATTGTGAGTCAACGCTTTTTAAGTATAGGTATTTAGATACTTTAGCTGCCCATCTGTTGCTGTCCAATTTCCTCAGGCGTTCCTCATATAATATTTTACTCTGAGCTTCCCGTACTTCGAAAGATGCCCAGCCCATATCTCCCTGTACCGCCTCATTTGTGGTTTTGCCGTGGGCACCTAGTGCTAATCGTCCAACGGCTCTCTGATTTATTTCTAAAGTCGACTGTACCTCTGATTTTAGGCACAAAACCTCATTTTCGAAAGTAAGTCCGGACACCATAATTCCTTTCCAAATACCCCTCAAAACCTCATACCTGTTGTATCCCCACAATGCCCTATGCTTCCTTATCCCGGCATTTCTTCGCCCTTTGGCCTTAAGTGATTGTTCATGCTTTCCAATGTATGCCAATCCTTCGTTTACCCATACCCCCAGATATTTATATTCTGGTACTCTAGGTATTTCATGGCCTTGTATTTTAAGACCCTGATCAGTTGAGCCGTTGAAAATCATCAGACTAGACTTAACTGCGCTAAAACTGAAGCCTAGAGCGTCCCCTTCGTCTCCGCAATGCTTAACTAGAGTTTGCAATTCTTCCAGACTCTCAGCTAGCAGCACAACATCGTCTACATACATCAAACCGGGGAGGCGCTGCTCTATAGCTTTTCCACCTAATCTATGTGACAGGTTAAAACCTAGATTACTTTCTTGTATCCTCCGTTCCAGGTTTATCATATAAAGCGTGAACAGCAGCGGTGATAGAGGACAGCCTTGTCTTAATCCTTTTCATACTTTGACATCTTCCGTACTTCTTATCCCTTCCCATGTAATTTCTACTTTGTTATCCCGGTATATTTCCTGTAGGAACTCTAATATCTCATAACCGATACCTTCTTCTTTTAATATGTTCCACGGGAGTTCCCTGTTTACGTTGTCGTACGCCTCGTTTACGTTCAGGAAGGGCAAATACAAAGGTCTATTTCCCACTCTAGATATTTCGATGCATTAGGTAAGCACGAACAGGCTATCATCTAAGCGCCTACCATTTCTAAAGCCGTTCTGGAGTTCTCCGAGTATCTTGTTACTTTCTACCCATGCTTGCACCTTTAATTTCACCGCCTGCATGGCCATCCTTTCTCCTTTTGCTTTATAAATCAAATTCATTTTACTCTGCCGCCAGCTGTCCGGAATTTGCTTATTCGTTATGACTGTTTCCAAAGCTTTTAACAACGTTTCCTTACTTTTTGGACCAAGTTCATTAATCAGCTTGATCGGAAATCCATCTATTCCTGTAGATGTGTTTCTAGGAATATTGTTTTCTGCCTTTTTCCAGTTTAGATTGGTCAGTTCTAAGCTGCTTTGTATCGTGCTACCTTGTGTTGCTTCCTGATTTACCGAGATTACCCTATCATGACTCGTGAATAACTCGGCTATAACTGATATAATGTAGTTCACTGCAAAAGGGTGGCTTTTTGGGCTTGTTGGTGCGTGAACATAGCGAGACTGTAGCGCAAAGCAGACAATGTTGTTCGTTCTTCTCGTGTGTCCTGTCTGCTTTGCGCTACAGTCTCGCTAGTTCACTGCGTTGTCTCCCTTTAAACAATTTCCCTCGTTATCTTGAATCCGATCCTGCTTTCTTTGATTCTTTTTTCCCTAGCCAGCTTATATGGTTTCAGACGAGGTAGCTGCGCCATCTGCCGGCAGCCCCCTGAAGCGTACGTCGGCTGCTGCTGCTGTGTCTACTCATTCGGTTTCTGTGCGCTTTCGCAATGCGCTTGCTTCAGCAACGTAGCGCGTCATGTTCTTTAACCGCGAATACACGTTCACTTATACTACCTTAAGTAGTGTAAAGAAAGACGGTCGTTGGAGGCTCGGAAGCCATTATTTCAAGTAAAGGCGGAACTGAAACCTTAATCGTACCTGAGGGCAGATATGCCAGAACTACATAATGTAGTAACACCATGACGAAAGCTCTGCCCCCGTAGCCTTGGCTCCATAGCTACGAAAACTTGTGCACGAGTATAGTGCGCTCAGTCAGACTTCCACTTCTCCATTTTGACGATGATTGTCTAGTCCTCCTCAGGAGCATGCCTTTGGCAGGTGGTGATGGTAGGTGGTATCGCTAGGCACTGATTGGTCGGCGATTTGCGTGACATCCTGTGACCACGTGTCATGGCTGAATCTGAAGGACCTACCGATTTGGGAAACCCATTTGAAATGTGAATCGAACACACTGTGACCCTTGTATCCCTAGTCAAGACTCGTTACTCCTAGTCCATGCATGCACGTTAGTACGGTGTGCTTAAAGCGGGATTTTATGGCGAGTGATCTGTCACATAATGTGGTAGAATACGACTCAATGCGGGCATCTATTACCCGAAATCAAAACCGAAATGAAAACCTGAGTGACAATGCATCTAATTTGCATAACGCGGAATCAGCCATCACTTTTTCTGACCCCAGCGATTTCCCGTTCCTACTTTCCTTCTTTTCTTATGTAGCCCGCTCGAAAGCATTCGTTCGAGCTTAACTACATAAAGTTTCACTGAAATGCTGCATCGGAGAGCTTATAAAAATCGTATCTACTGAGCTGTGCACTGCATAACCGCTAAGCTTCAGTAAGTGTTCTTTGTCCGAAGGTATTGTATACACAGTCATCAGCCCTGCCACATTCATTTCAGATATTGATACTTATATACAAACTTGCAGTCTGATTCCTACAATGAAGGGTATTTAAGCTGCAGAGAATAGCAATAATTGCGGTAGCCTCTGTAATCAGAGAAGGTTCACCGGCGTTTCAATGTTTT
This sequence comes from Amblyomma maculatum, assembly GCF_055883805.1. Taxonomy (NCBI): domain Eukaryota; kingdom Metazoa; phylum Arthropoda; class Arachnida; order Ixodida; family Ixodidae; genus Amblyomma; species Amblyomma maculatum. The sequence continues at coordinate 20,367,716 of NW_028146738.1, forward strand.
AATCATACCTACTACGTTATTAATCCAAATTTTATAGCGTAGGCTTTACCAATCGCTGTGCAAATTCGGATTTCGCCTCGCTAGTTAGGATTCACCTTAATTTAACTAGTTGTAGGCGCCCACCAAAAATCGCCTTGCTTACCTAAAAACCGATTGGATAAAAAAATATGGAGAAAAAAAAAACATTAGAGGATGCTCAATCTTTGCCAAAGAGTATACTCTATTGCAATTTTACCACCGTCTTTTCATTTTGCAATTTTTTAAATAGTTTGTTTAAGTTATTATGTGGGGAGGCTCAGTCCCAGTCTCACGTGTCGGCAGACACTTGCACTTACAATAATTGGCATACAAGTGAAGGTCGACTTCCTGTACCAAACTTGTCTCCAACTTGACTAGGAGATAAGGTGCTTAATGGAAAGCGAGATGGGTTGACGTCACCCTAAACGCTGAACAAAGAATGGTTGCGTCATAGTTTTGACACAAAATCACGTGCGTGTTTTCTTTTTCTTTTTTTCCGGTACGTTTGCAACGATGCCAAGTTTTTCCCAGCAATTCTTGAGTACGGCGACGGTTTTTGGGCACAATGAGCCCAGTACGCTCTCGCTTAGGTCGCGGAATGAAAACGCAGTGCTACAGGCGCTGTCGCATCTCCTTTTAAGGCACAGCTTGAGTGTTCCCCTGACTACAACTGTCATACCTTGTACAACCTTCATACATCATGCAAAAATACGCCTATCGTATGACCAGGTTCAAGCCATGGTTGAACCGCCGCCATTTTATTACTTTATGAAGTCCAATAGACAAGTATAACTAAAGGAGAATAGCTGTGGTGTGTTGTAGTTTTCTCTTCTTTCCTTAAAGTTGCGTCCAGTTCAAGGAAATAAAAGAAGGGTTTCACATGCCCCACTTGCCCGCAGGAGGAACCTCGCTCGAGTCTTATATTCCCCGGGAGGCACACAAGAAATATTTCTGCAATATGTTACGGAGCCACAATAAAAAAAAAAGTCTATCATTTCACTTGCTTGCCCTCAGTGTTGTGTCAAAAATGTATTACGTCAGTGAAATCTACATAAGCAAATTGTACGTTCTAGTGACGTACACACGTGAACAGAAGAAAAAGGCCGCCACGCTCTCTCCACCTTTTTGAACTGAACTTTTTTTCTCAACTGGAGTAGGTGCTATGTATCATTGCTACTGGGGCTCTGAGAAGTAAACTAAACAGTAAAAAACAGAGAACGTCAACAAAGGAGGTAGAGTTGGCGCTATAGTTGCGCCCCCGGGCGTTTGTTTTTGAAGACTGTAGTGTAAACTCAGGTCCTTCCTTCGGTCCGCACAGACAAGCAGGAACCTTCATTTTTAATAGCTGTTCACGAGGGAATATTATTACCCACTATTTGCTATTAAATTAATTTTTTTAAAGAGACTCGCTTCTCGTGGTTTTAAGAAAAAAGCAGCTTCACCACAATACGAGTTGTAAAGCTGGCTCCTTGTAAAGCAGGCAAGCTATAAGGCAAAGCCAAACTTCACTAAAGTAAGGGTACTCTGAAATAAACGGCTCTGTTTATGCACTTTTGATGAGATCGCTTTAATGACACCGAGAGGGAAAAATCCCGATCATGCCCCTGGCACATGGTGGTTGGCAGGTGGCATGACCGGGAATTGACTTAATTGGTCGGGGAGGTTGTCTGACGTCACGAGACCACATGACATGGCCGAGGGTGCAGGAGCTGGCAATTCAGACAGCCCCTTTGAGCAGAACGGATGATATGGGATCCAACCCTCCAGGATGTCGAGTCATCCACGCTACTACTAAGCCTGCGGGCATGTTTCAACGGTGTAGTTAAAGACCTTCGGTGAGCAAACTGAGCTGAGAGCTGTCGCTAAGAGAAGTAAACCGATAAAAAAAAAAAAAAGACCGAAAGGTGTCCTACACAAAGAGATTGGTAATTTTCTCAGAGAAGGAAACGCCTGTTTCTCGTCTTCTTTCTTGTGATCTGCATCGTTCGGCACAATTTCTATCCCAATTCAGCCAAGGAAGCAGTTCAGATAGAAGTATGTCTTCAAGTCGACGTCTAATATGTAAAATTCAATGCGCTAAGGCAGGTCGTGACTTAGTAAAGAGACGAAACACAGTAAAAACTAAACAAGCTTTCTATTTTTAAGCCATAAGAAGTACTGGCAGCTACATTAGTCTCAAATGAGCAGTTGAGCAGTTCTAAATTCTAAAATAGGGGTGGCTAAGAGGGCAAGAAAACTCAATACAAAGCGAACAGCTCTGCAGACTGACACTAAGCCCACTCGGACATTGCCACGGCGATACGCACAGTGTAAGATAACTGGCATTTCTGGCACAGACTGCACCATCAGCTATAGCTACCAAACATGTACGATCCTAGGCATTTTGCTTGAAAGTTTTTCAGGACACTTAAAAAGGAAGAAAAAAATTAAAGGAACACAAATTTAAGTTTTGTCTAAAAGGATATGCCGCAATCGCGTCAATGGCTTCCGCCCGCAGCTTCCTTTGTGCGGATTGCCTCATTCATCTCACACATTCTCTTTGGCAAGCAGTCGTACGTACATTAAGTGAAAGACTGCCCAACAATGACGTAAAGCCCAGCTTAACCAATCCGTACAATTCTGCCTACGTGGGCTAGGGGTAACATGTCTTACTCTGAGTGCAAAGGTCTTGGAAGGTTTGCTCCCCTCATCCTGCCATCTGAAATAGGAAGCCCGAGTCGGCAGCTCCTACCAAATCGGCAGTGTCGCGTGGTCAGGTGATATCGCACAACCGGACGACCAATATGTGCCTGGTCGTTTCAATTTCCAGCTAAGCCCATGATTTCTCGCTCGTAACACCTAAGACGCTGACGTCGATAACGTCCACGCAGACAATGCCGATCACGGAGTTTCTGAAGAAAGGGGAGTAAACTATGGCTACCAAATTCATTTATGCCGAAGAAATGCGAAAGAATGCGCCTTTTCGACTTCCCTCGGAGTACTTTGAATACTATAGTTATATTCAAGTATTTCGTTACACCTAAGTACTAATAGTAGTCAATGAAGAAAAATGTATTTTGCCATATTGTTCAATATGCCTCAGAAGTCTAAAGGACCTAAAGCTAAAGGAGGAAGACAAAGCAAGCCTCCTGACGAAGCCTGCACAGTGAATTACACACCGTGGTCAAGGAGTGTCCGAACAGGCAAAAAGATATTCACAGCAAATGTGCTTGCAAAAAGATAGGACGAGAATAACACAATAGTCTATTATAACGGAGTGCAAAAAAAAAAGAAGTATAAACAAACGAGCTAAGCAACTATTTATCAATAAACAAAGAACATTTTCCGCAATACGCATATATGGGTAGAAAAAAAGGAAATACACTGCGAAACAAAAATTATGAAAATATAAACGCTAACAACGCAACCAAATAACACAATATTAGCTGAAAGTCGTGCAGAATTAAAAAAAAAAATATCTTCATTATTTTAAGGGCGAAAACACTAGCAAATTCTACTGCGATTTCAATAAGATATTAGTGGGAATTGCACAGAGTTGCAAACTGATTAGTAATACTTTGCTTTCCGTATTGTTCTAGGTCTTTAAGAGAATAGGGCAACCGTACGTGAACAATATGTAGTATTCCTAGAAAGATATGTATTTCGCAAATATGTGAAATCCTGCTTGATTTAAAAAAAAAAAACATAAACCACAAAGCTCAAATTGCATGAATGAAAAAAAAAAAAAGATTGCGAACATGAAAGGTTTCAAAAAAATTTGCTTCGCCAGCTGGGCTTGTACTCAATAAATGTAGGGCTCTTTTCTGAAGCAAAAACAAATTGTGGGAATCGGTTTCATTGTAAGTATCCCGTACTATACTAGAAGATGGCAATGAACAAAAGCAAAATGTTCTGGAGGCAGAGTCCTAATACGATAGATCACATAAATAGCTCTGGTCATTTCATTCTAATGAAATTTACGTGATATGTCCGCCCCAGATCACTGCAGAAAGGCGCACCAAGAAACAGGCAAGTATGCACTTGTTCGATTTTCATGTTATTCAAGTGCAACTTAGAAAGATAAACAATTGGTTTATTTTCTTTCTATGAAAAAGAATGAACTTTGTTTTTTTTTTTCGTTTCATTGAATTTCCTTCACAGATAGCCAAATCATTAACTCGTTAAGCCAGGCTTTAGGTTGCTGCTCAAGTAGGTGAAGATTAAAGCCGGAAAGGACACTCGTATCATCGGCATACATCATAATCATAGTGTGTGGTACAGCGCGAAGACACGAAGCACAAAAGAAGAGAAGCACAACAAACAGATACATCATAATATTGTTACTTAGCTGTATTCGCTGTTCGTGATGAGGATGAAGAAGTGCAACAGACTCGGAGAGGACGACGACGCTGAGTGTTGTGAAATCGGTGCCCTCATCAACGTTAGTTGTGCGGACAGCTTTGGGCACGTAACAATCTTCCACGTAACAATATTATGAGTTGGCATCATAATTATTTTGGCAATGTCATTAATGCATAATATAAACAAAAGGGGTCCAAGAATTGAACCCTCAAGGTCACCAAGACGTATACCTTACCAGAACTGGAGTTTGCACCCTGTATCTGAGTGTACTGGGTACGGGCAGAAATATAACTCGCCAAAAGTGCATTTGCTACTCCACGAATCCCGTAACTCTCCAATTTGTAAAGTATTATTGAGTGCTTCAAGGAATCAAAGGCTTAGCGAAAATCTAAAAATATTCCAAAAATATTCCAAATTATTAGTTATAGAGTCTTTAATATCTAACAATGCGGTCTCGGTCGATGTATGAAGGATGTCCACGATCTGCACGGTTTTGTCGGCAACCAAAAAGGGACGTAAATCCACGTGATGACCAGCATGGTATGCAGCTTCACGCAATGCGTCCAGCGAAGGTAGCGGTTTGCAGATCGCATTTGACGCCGATACCTTGTCATGGAACGGTAGCGAGGAAACTGTAAATTCAAGACACGGTTGTTTCAGAGCCCTTAAGCAGCATGCACTTGCCACTGCCACCACTGCCCGTTGTTATATATATCTTCGTTATATCATATTTCTTCACATCGCAGTCTTTCGCCTTTCCCATCTGTCATCTACAGCGGAAAAGGAGAGATTTCTTTTGCTCCATTTTGCCAGTCGCGGCATGCAGCGGACGTCGCTTCCGAGTAGTAACCGGAGTAGGTGACAGGCGGCTCTTGTCCCCCACCAGGCAAGGTCGAAGAGGTCTCAGACACAAGGCGGACAGTTTTCGTCTTCACGACTCTCATATTTTCCAATAAAAGCAGAAAGGTACTGCTACTTTAGCAGAACGGTGCACTAAAATAGCTTTTCTTTCCTCTTTTCGTCGCATGATTTCATCTGCTAGGAGAAGTGAAGCAGCCATGCTGGCCCCCGCAGATCCTGCTGAACTAAGCCAATACATTCCGCCGCTGGCAGAGACTAACCAGCTCAGTTGAGCACTTTGCATGTGCTTTTTTAAGAGCTGGACAGAGACTTCATTCTGTCAAGCGATTCCGTTCCCATCCTAGGTGCCAAGCGTATCCTGGAGCTAAGATAATCATCGCTCTGATAACAGGATACATCACATTGAGTAAAGCGCGGTTTCTGCGTGAAAGCTTGGGCACGGCGATGCTATACCGCGTATAGTATAGAGGGAAAGGTACAAATTATTGTCGTCTCTGTAATTTTTGACGTTCGCTATGTTCATTCTACCACCACAATGATAAAAAACTGATCGAAGCCCACAAGTCATTATCATCATCACTGATCCCGAAATTGACAATGAAGAGTAACTGAAGGTCACTTGCTAGGTATTTTATCATTTCGTAATCACGGAAGACCTCTTTTATTGAAAGCACAGCTCCACAAGGTAGAGAACACCAAGAAATGAAAGACGGGGATCGCCGTCACAGGCCAATTTCGCCCCCATGACTGCGCTGACGCAATCACCAATTTTACCCGGATCTCATAGATTGACAGCGGTGCATGAATGTTGCGCATCTAAGTAGTGGAATAAGCTTCGTTTTGCAGCCACTAGTTCACTTTCTTAACTCAAAGTAGGGGACACGAATAAGACCTCAGTATTGAAAACTACGAAAACAAAATCACAAGGGTAACGCCCGAAATCGAGCGAGCTCCACGATGACACATATTTTAGGATTCTACACACCAAAACCTTTTCAACTATATATATGGCTTGATGTTGCAGCTAAACCTAAATTTTAACCCCAGTCAAGTAATTAACGGTAAATATTTGAGACCGACAGTTAGTGTAGTACAATCGCACTTTATTTAAGCTATTCAACAATTTATAGCTGATGCTGTAACATTAGGCTGAACTTTGATCACAATCAACTGATTAACGGGAATTAATTAACACGTATTAGTCTATACTCGACATAAGATATTCAACGATATATGAAGATGTTGTAGCGTAAAGCTTCATATTTAATCCCAATAGTACGATATAAGCTCATGCCTTGGCACATCTTTGCGGCGTTTTCTTGGTTTGCACCACCTTATCCCTGCCCTGTAGGACTGCGTGCTAAACGAGTCCCCACGAACGCCACGCGCTTGCATGACCGGACTCAAGCGGCGGCGGCGGCGCGCTCCAGTCTGGCCATAGCGCTGGCAAAGCACGCTGTCCAACTGCGTCGTCCGGTTTCCTTTCGATGTACAGGAATTCAGCGAGGCACGATAGCTACGCAGTTGAGGGTTGCTGCAGGAAAAAAGGTCGAAGAATTTGACGGCTTGGGTTGTCCAAACAGAGGAGCCGAGTCACAGCAGAGCAGTAGCATTGCTAGTGTCAAGGTTCTGTATCATAAGCAAGCAGCCATCGATCACTGGCGAAGTATTGAATAGCGCGCTCTGTTTGTGTCTGGTAGTCTTACACTTTGCGCACGATTCGTTTTATGACTATTGGAAGAAGGCAGCAGAGCAGGTAACAACACAAAACATAAGAAAAACACAAACACAAGGACAACGGTCAACGTTAAACTCTATATTATCCTTTTATGAGTTTAAATTTCGGTGCAGGGGCAAAAACAAACCTTATCATAAATGTGGGCTAAGCGTTCCCTTTCACAGATCTTTGAACTGTAGGCGCGCGAGATACGTGGCTGGACGCACTTCCTGGCAAAAGCGCATCGCCGCGCATTCATTCCGAACGCCCTACACCGCGCCGGTCGTCGGGATGGAGTGGCTGCCACCGTGACACGCACTGCGCGTGAATGATTGCTGCGTCCGTTACGGCATGGCTAGTCAGCCGCCTGGTTCAAATTTTCAGGGGCGAAGGAGGCGGGGGGACCGCTGCGCTAGCAGAGCCGGAGGCTTCTCAAGTAGGAGGTTGTTGAAGCAGCGTAGAGGAGGCCACCGCGAGTCGACGACGTCGCTACCCGCCGTTTTCCACTGCGAAAGATCACCAGGGACAGTTCTCACCCGGGAGTCCATCGCTGCGGCGGACGCAGGGAGACCCGCGCGCGACGCCTTTTGTGGTGGCGTGCGCGGGGGGAGGAGGCAGCAGCCGCTTCCCCCTTCCCACGTGCGGGAATAGCCCACCGGCTCAGCGAGCGGAGGAGACCCCGCCAGCCAGCCTGCCTGCTCGATGAGAACGGCGCGCGCGTGTGATTCCATGAGCGCACCGGTGTGAGAGTTTTCACACCGCGCGCCGCGATTCGGCGCCATTTTCTTTTGTAGATTTTTCCATTTTGATCTCTGACAGGTTTCCGCGGGCCGCGGTGACGGCGCGCGGCCGCTTTGGCAGCGGTCGTGCGACTCCCGCCGCTTCGCGCGTTCTTTCCCGGCCCTGACCGTTCTCGCTAGCCGCTTCACGGCTGCCTGCGCTGGCTACACCTGTTCGAGAGAGCCACTTTCTTTGTGCGTCTCCCCCATCCCCTCTGGCTTTTTTATTACGCAAAGGCGCTCTTGCCCATGACAGCGCGTTTCCGCGCGCTCGGCTGATGACGAGGCAGTTTTCAGAAGCGCGTACTAGACTGGCCTGGCCATCGGTCTTACAGGTGTCAACGTAATTGAGTGGAAAAGGAAGGCGAATTAAAACAATAATTTGCTCGCGGTGAGATTTTTAATCACCAGCAGACGCAAGACAACGGGCTCACTGATGCATGCCCTTTTTCTTCCAACGCCTAAATTGATTTACACTTGAAGCTCCAGAAACCTACCCGTCAAACGCGGAAAAAAATAAAAATAATAAACGCCTCCTGCACCGGGGTGTCACTCAACTGGTGTTATGCTGCCACCGAGCCCTTGTCTCGACCGAGACAAGGGCTCGGTGGCAGCATGGCACCAATAGAAGCTTGTTCGGGACAAGTCCGTCTTTGTCGCTACTTAATTCCTTGCCCTTCTCGCCCTTTATCGCATAACGTAAGCAGACCACGCAGCAGTGACTCAAGTCCTAGCCAAGAGCACATCGGCTCTGCTGCTACGAATTATAATAGACGGAGGATTTGGTATGCCAAAAATCAACAGCCCAATTCAGTAAGTTATTTTATGATAGAACATTATTTTATGATATTTCAGACTGTTTTCTTTTGTTCCGGTTCTTTCTCAACGGTCAGGGCTTGTCGTTGACGTATACGCCACGGTGAACGATATCCATTAAAGAGGACCGTGGGGGAAACAAACGAAGTGACACCTTACAAAACCATAAGCCCTAAGCCACGTAATACAGTACCATTGTATAATTATTTAAAACCCTTCATCAGGACGACTCTCTTAACTCAGTGCCCAGAACAACACCGCACTATACTATATTATTTCACATAATTATAAATCTGTGCACAAATCTCTTGATCTAGCATCCTCGATAAATACTAAAGAGAACTCTGTTTAAAGAAAACAAGAAAAAAAATGCGTACTCGACTTTCTCGTATACCAAGGCGATATATCTGTGCTCTATATAAGTGAGGAAATAATGGAGCGATTTTGTACTTTTTGAACCGGAAAGGAAATACCGGAACTCGACGGTCTGCTTCTAGAGACTTGCGCTCACATTTATTGCAGCCAGGTAGCGGCGCGGCCATCGCCGCGTGACGCGCACGCGAGCGACGCTCTCCCCGCTTTCGATGGCGAGATAGTGGGCGTGTCCACGCGGGCGGCCGCTGGACCACAGCGTGGGACTGTGCCGGCCGACACGCGCCTCTCATCAGGCAGCCGCTTATTAGTACCGATCCCTTGTTTGCGCTTCCCGGGCACCATCTCCGGCCTCCCCTCTCTACCCAACGCAGCCATTGCGATATCGATGGTGCCTCTCCCCGGCAGAGTGGAAACGGAGAAAGAGAGTGTGCATTGTGCGTTCTTCATCGCCGAGGGGTGGTGATGTTGGCCGACTTTCACATGGGGCTCTTTGTGCGCCAGTGCCGTCGGTTACATGGTTACACGTTTTTTTTGCCCCGAACGCGACTGCGCCGCTCACGTTGTGCTGAGAAGGAAGGAGCACAAAAGTGGCCGCGATGGGAAGAAGGGGAGACTGCGCTCCCGGTGGGAAGCGCCCCCCTTTTGTACCGCGCGGGAAACGGGATACGGCGCTAACGACGGTGCTTAGAGTAGTGGGTAGAAGCACACGGGTCTAGAGGGAGAGAAGGAAGCCGAGCGCGACGCAGAATTCCTGAAAAGAGGGAGAGACAGGCGTGGAAAAGGGAACTGGCGCAAAGTGTAGCAACCGGGTACATCCCGGTTTGTTGCTGTTAAAGGGAAAGAACATATACATATTCTATTTCGCCGTGTCACGTGGGAAAGCTCATCTTTGAGCGCGGGATATGGTGGCGTTTTGGAAGATCTCTTTTCCGGTCAGGGAGGAAGGCGAACCTGCTCGTTTCTCTTTTTTTATTATCCTAGCGTAAACCGACAGTCTGTAACGAAATACTTGCTCATGCTCAACTGGGTGCTCGGCTTGTCCGCTCGCTAATTAATCAGCATGGGCTGCTGAGAACGGTGTTCAGCGAGGAGCCTTAAAGAGAGATCTGATTTCCGCTCCCTTTTCGGTTTCACTTTCCCGCTGAGCTCTGCCTGCTAACGGAGAAAGTAAAAGAGACTGTTCCAATCACAACGAAGAAGATGCACGCTACTAGTGGTTCTTTTTACAAGCCGAGGGCACAACAACAAAATTACTAGGAGAACAACTTGTCGCATGTGGAGCGAGTTGTTGGTTTACAGCACTCCGTCAGCGACTTGTTAACGAGCTAGCAAGCTTCCTTGGCCAGCTGCCGATCTAGGTCGGGTTCACGAGTGCCACTGGTCGCTTCGAAGCAATTCGGTTCTCGGCTAGCGCTCTCTCTTGATCCACTGAGCAAAGGCGAATTCAGGCTGACCTCCCAGGGAGCGTTGCCACCAGGGGGGCTAAGAGAGGAACGAACCATACAGCGCATGTGACACGGGCGCTATATTGCTCGTTCCTCTCCTCGCCTTGTTTTTGCGCTGTTCCCTCTTTTTAGATACAAATGTCCTCCTTCGCTAGGTCTAACAAGGTTTATGAAGTTGTGCGCTGGCATCAGGTAACCGAGTCGGCAGAAGCTGCAAACTCGGGCTACCAACTTTCAGTCAGAGGTGCTATTCTATAGGCCATGCAGGAACGTTGTAAAGCGGAGCTTTATGTCTACCTCGTTCCTGCCAAATTGAACACCATATATCCTCCTCATAAGCATACCTCTGTCAGGTGGTAGTTGGCAGGTGACATGAGGTCTATGGCACGAGTCATAACTGACTGGGCCCAAGTTTCAGAGGCTCACCCCTAATATATGGTCGAGAAATTTTAAATGTGGATGGACAGTCAAGATCTCTATGCGTTCGCACAGTACTGTGCTGGTTAGCGAAGTCAAACCGTATCTCATTTTGCTTTTTCAGATCCGCCTATCCTCGCACGGATTTCTAAAGCACCGCCATATCACCTTACAGCTATTCGCAGGTATTCGACAAGGTTTGGAAGCGATCGATAACCGTTATGCGAGCTCCCAGAAAAACAGCAGTACGTGCATGTAGGGCAGCTAGCAGGAAAGAAAGAGAGACTGAAACAGTATTCTTGAAGGGAAGTGACACAGAACTGGGGGTGTAAAAGTGAGCGACACTCTCGGCTAAACAATGGTTCATTAATTTAGCCTTTCTTATTATTTCATTGCATTGAAATATCAAGCAACTGCTGTTGGAAAAGCCTCACATGACCTTTCAACTATATACGTTTCACTGTCCATCCACAAAAAAATGAAACTTGTGGATCTGGCCATGTTCGTATGTAATCTTATGCGTAGATGCGTCTCAGTCCGCCAGAGATAGTCACTGCCAAAGATTTTGCGTTCTCATTATTGACGTTGATAGCGCATACCATGGTTCTACTTGCGTCGTTGAACTAATTACAGCCTTTACAACCATCGCAGGTCACAATAACTCAAACATGGTTTTTATGACGGCCTTTTAAATGCTCATAATGTCGCTGTGCTGCTGCAGGGGCGGCATAATCTCTACCATTTGTGAGGTTAGGAGGAGCAAACTTCAAATGCCTCATGCGAGCTTGTTTCTTTGTTCTAGAAAGTCTCCATAGGAAGGTGATTACAAGGAGCGCGTGTTGCGGTTGATTTCTTGGGAATCCTGGAGTGCCCTTTCTATGAAGTTTCTATACAATGAATTAAGATATCTGCCGCAATTTATTCTGCGGTCGTAGTGCCCTTTCTATGAAGTTTCTATACAATGAATTAAGATATCTGCAGCAATTTATTCTGCGGTCGTAGTGCCCTTTCTATGAAGTTTCTAAACAATGAATTAAGATATCTGCAGCAATTTATTCTGCGGTCGTAGTGCCCTTTCTATGAAATTTCTATACAATGAATTAAGATATCTGCAGCAATTTATTCTGCGGTCGTAGTGCCCTTTCTATGAAGTTTCTATACAATGAATTAAGATATCTGCAGCAATTTATTCTGCGGTCGTAGTGCCCTTTCTATGAAGTTTCTAAACAATGAATTAAGATATCTGCAGCAATTTATTCTGCGGTCGTAGTGCCCTTTCTATGAAGTTTCTATACAATGAATTAAGATATCTGCAGCAATTTATTCTGCGGTCGTAGTGCCCTTTCTATGAAGTTTCTATACAATGAATTAAGATATCTGCAGCAATTTATTCTGCGGTCGTAGTGCCCTTTCTATGAAGTTTCTATACAATGAATTAAGATATCTGCAGCAATTTATTCTGCGGTCGTAGTGCCCTTTCTATGAAGTTTCTATACAATGAATTAAGATATCTGCAGCAATTTATTCTGCGGTCGTAGTGCCCTTTCTATGAAGTTTCTAAACAATGAATTAAGATATCTGCAGCAATTTATTCTGCGGTCGTAGTGCCCTTTCTATGAAATTTCTATACAATGAATTAAGATATCTGCAGCAATTTATTCTGCGGTCGTAGTGCCCTTTCTATGAAGTTTCTATACAATGAATTAAGATATCTGCAGTAATTTATTCTGCGGTCGTAGTGCCCTTTCTATGAAGTTTCTATACAATGAATTAAGATATCTGCAGCAATTTATTCTGCGGTCGTAGTGCCCTTTCTATGAAGTTTCTATACAATGAATTAAGATATCTGCTCAATTTATTCTGCGGTCGTAGTGCCCTTTCTATGAAGTTTCTATACAATGAATTAAGATATATGCAGCAATTTATTCTGCGGTCGTAGTGCCCTTTCTATGAAGTTTCTATACAATGAATTAAGATATCTGCTCAATTTATTCTGCGGTCGTAGTGCCCTTTCTATGAAGTTTCTATACAATGAATTAAGATATCTGCAGCAATTTATTCTGCGGTCGTAGTGCCCTTTCTATGAAGTTTCTATACAATGAATTAAGATATCTGCAGCAATTTATTCTGCGGTCTTAGTGCCCTTTCTATGAAGTTTCTATACAATGAATTAAGATATCTGCAGCAATTTATTCTGCGGTCGTAGTGCCCTTTCTATGAAGTTTCTATACAATGAATTAAGATATCTGCTCAATTTATTCTGCGGTCGTAGTGCCCTTTCTATGAAGTTTCTATACAATGAATTAAGATATATGCAGCAATTTATTCTGCGGTCATAGTGCCCTTTCTATGAAGTTTCTATACAATGAATTAAGATATCTGCTCAATTTATTCTGCGGTCGTAGTGCCCTTTCTATGAAGTTTCTATACAATGAATTAAGATATCTGCAGCAATTTATTCTGCGGTCGTATTGCCCTTTCTATGAAGTTTCTATACAATGAATTAAGATATCTGCAGCAATTTATTCTGCGGTCGTAGTGCCCTTTCTATGAAGTTTCTATACAATGAATTAAGATATCTGCTCAATTTATTCTGCGGTCGTAGTGCCCTTTCTATGAAGTTTCTATACAATGAATTAAGATATCTGCAGCAATTTATTCTGCGGTCGTAGTGCCCTTTCTATGAAGTTTCTATACAAAGAATTAAGATATCTGCTCAATTTATTCTGCGGTCGTAGTGCCCTTTCTATGAAGTTTCTATACAATGAATTAAGATATCTGCAGCAATTTATTCTGCGGTCGTAGTGCCCTTTCTATGAAGTTTCTATACAATGAATTAAGATATCTGCTCAATTTATTCTACGGTCGTTGACATCGCTCCCAGCGGCTGCCTCATTTTCGCGTGTTTACTTCTCTTTGTTTTGTTTTCTACTGCCTCCGGCCGGCCGCCAGCACTCTCCAAAAGGAAAAGTTGAAACACCTCGTCCTCCGCTCAACACATTCCTTCAATCCACAGACGCTGTGAGGCCCTCTTCTCTTGCCTCGCTTTTCATTTCCCGTGGCCCCTGTCTGAAGAATTAGAAGGCATCGTTGTTATTAGTGCTCCTACTATAACCTCGTCAGTTATTTTATGCCCTGTATGCCTTCGGCACCGTATCTCGCTGTCGGTTCGCCTGACCTATTGTGTCATTGACCGCTGAGTCTTCTTCCCTGATATTTTCTTAAGCTGCCCGTAAGCGACAGGCTGTGCATTCTCCTTTTGGAAAGCAAAACATTCTGAGAGCCTGCCTCGTTGGGTTACCCCCCCCCCCCGTATACTACTTTCGCATCATTCTAAACACCCACACTTCCCCTTCTTCCCCATCAATCAGTAATAAAAAAAGAAAATTGTCTTCGGTCTCCCCCCCCCCCCCCCCCCCGGCCCGAGAAAAAATCCTGGCTGCGTGCCTGGTTGCCAACACATACAGAACGATCGGTAGACATTTGCCAGTATTTACCCTTGTCGTCGATGCTCTGATAACATTTCTGATAGGCTCTGCCATTGGAGGAGTTACGCTTTTCCCGATTAATTTGGAAGGGGGTTGAGAGAAATCAGAAACGAGCGCTACTTTACACTGACGAAATACGTGCAGATTGAGAAGAAAGGAATGTTTCCTGAATCGCGTCACGAATGATTAAAAAATCTCCGGCTAAACAGATGCCGCAATGCGCAACTATTCAAAGCAGGCGGTCATGCAACATTCCCGGTGTTCAGCCCTGGTTATGGTTAAACATCTGGCATGGAAGAAATTTAAGGGTCACTTAAGCCCCACTTTTAACTCCCATGTGCGGCTCGGATTTATCCGCTGCTAGAGCGCAGCGGGGCGCTCTTGCCGACGGCCGCTGAGAGGCCCACTCCTCTTCTTGTCACGTTCGCGAGCACAAGTGTCTCTTTAAGCGCTCGCGATGCTCAGCTACAGGCGAAATGAATGAAAAAGAGATCAATTCATAAAAAAAAAAAAGAAAAGAAAACAGGGGAGATGCCTCAGCTCCGTTTTTAGGCGTATTTTATGCGACAGCATTATTGGTCCCCATATGAAGGGGCAGAATAGGACAGCATATATAGAAACCAGCATTTACCAATCTCGAGGAAATAAATATTTCTAAATGCACATCCGTGGAGATAGACGAAATTCCAGTCAAGCTGATTAATTAACTTAGTTCAAGAGGCAAGGAAGCGTTGGTAAAAGCATTGAAACAGTCGTAACGAACAAGCGAATTCCGCACAGCTGGCGACAGTGAAGATAGATATTCTAATTTATAAAGAAAAATAAGAGAGGAAGAGCATAAAATCCTTCATAACGATTATGATAACATCTGTTTTATACAGGCTACTAATGCAGGTCGTGAAATTTAAAATGCAGTGAGGGGTTGAAAGTAATAAGATATTCAGAACTTCAGAATGGGTTTAGAAATGGTAGACGCATAGATGATGCCTGTCCGTGCTTACCCAATGCAGAAAAGCTAGGGTGGAAAACCAGCCTTCGTATTTAGCCTTCCTGGACATACACAGGGCATACGACAATGTAAACAAGGCACTTTTGCTGAACATACTAAAAGAAAGTTATCGTTCATGATATAATTTATTTCCTAAGGAAATATACCGAGATGATAAAGACGAAATTACACAGGGAGCGAAAAGAAACACGACAGCTGTCGAGCTATACGAATGATTAAGACAAGCTTTTCCTCTATCACCACAGCTGTTCATGCTTTATATGATAAATATGGAAATAAAGCGGCAAGAAAATAAGCAGGGAGGCCTCTTTTCTATGGAAGGGATCAGCAGAGTCACATGTTCAAAAAACAGTGATGTCATGATTGTGATCTGCCAACAACGAGACGACATACTATGAATATGTGTCATTGGAATTAACTTCTGCTTCAAGCCTCCGATTTTCTGGTGTCGAGTTAATCTGTGATGGAGATTGGGGCATTAAAGAGAGATCGTGAAAGGGTCTAACGCGTTCTATGACCGGCACCATGCAAAACCTCGAAACTTTTGTCTACCTCATCGTCATGCCTCGCGAGTGTTTTAACAATACTCGAGACAAATGCTGACAGGTGCGACTCTCATCTTTTCACTATGCATAAAACTATTTCGTATTATTAGCTGTTCGCACTGGTTTAAAAAAGGAAATAATTAAAACACAATGAGCAATGTCCACCGCAGTCAGCTTTCGTTACTTATTCCGTTTCCTAAAACAGCAAGTCTGATTAAAAAATTGCCAATGCCCCTGCAAAGATCTGGGGTCAAAACATATTAAAACAAGCAATAAATAGCCCATCCCAGCACAGCAGCACGAATACAATAGCACAAAATAGCATAATTGGATTGGTTTGGTTTTGTTTGGTTAATAAGGGTTAACGTCCCAAAGCGACTAAGGCTCTGAGCGACGCCTTAATAGAGGGCTCCAGAAATTTCAACTACCTGGGGTTCTTTAGAGTGCATTGCACAGCACACGGGCGCCTTGCTTTTCGCCTCCATCGCAATGACCGGCGCGGGCCGGAGCTTATTCGGTAAAACCCGTGCAGGACAGTTTGCTTTTTGTGACAAAATCTCGCGCTTGAAAAAAAAAAGAGACAAAATAGCAGTGGTTAAACGCGGTTAAACCAAGTTTGACGAGCGATAGCTGTTTTGGTTGGTTTTGCTAATACCACGTTTTGAACTGACCTCATCCCGTTCCTATCAGGTGATCTCGGACGTTACTGAGAATCAATCACATTTCAAGATTAAAGGTCGAGGTCATTAGCAGTGGTCAAGTGGCCAGTCATTCACGTGGTCATGCCCCAGCTTGCGACTCTCAGAGAGTCATACAACATTGGGCGAGCCTTGTCGTTAGGCATGTCAAGTCCCAGTTTGACCTCTAGTAAACAAACATCTCTGTAGGCCCCGCCGGGGTGGTGCAGTGGTAAGACGCCCGACCACTATCCGGAGTTCCCAGGTTCGAACCCGACCACGGCGGCTGCGTTTCGATGGATGCGAAACGAAGTGGCGTCCGTGTGCTGTGCGATGTCAGAGCACGTTAAAGATCCCCAGGTGGTCGAAATTACACCGTCGCCCTCCACTACGACTCCCCTTTCTCTCTTTCTACTTTCTCTCCCATCCTCATCCCTTCCCTTACGGCGCGGTTCAGGTGACCACAGAGCTAGTGTGACAGATACTGCGCCTTTCCCTTCCTGTGAACCAATTAAACATCTCTGTAGCAGCTGAAAAAGTCGCAGGAGCAAGAAACGCGTGTTCTTACACGCGACGAATGCTTTTTCAAGCTGGGCACACACGGGGAAAAAACAAACGGGTTATAAAAAGAGCATTGCGTGAATGATTTGGATCATTGAGGACCATGTGGATCAATGAGGCAAAATTTTTCGAGATAAATGTTTATATAACGACTTTGGCGCAAGCTTAACATGTTCCCTTCGTAAGCACATTATACGCGCACTGTAGCTGCAAAATCGCGGTTTAATTGTTTAGCTTCGCTAGCAGGTCAAGGGAAGAGCCGTTAAGCAGGCATTTTGGCTTCTGGATGAATACAGCTTCACTTACATGGCGGGGAGACCGTAACGCAGTGAGAAACAGTGAATCGTGCAATTTTCAATGAGAAGAAAGCTCCCCTTCGAGCAGGACTGGTAGCATCTTCCACCCCTCTCCACCCTCTCGAGATCCAAAGAAAGAGACTATAACTAGGGCACACTTCGCGTGTTCTTTTTTTTTTAATATTGATGTTATCTTGTCAGACATTGAATGACCTCGCTTCAATGGGTTCTGTGACATTCCAGGCACTGGAGAATATGATTTTGAAGGCTGAGTTATTGAAGGTAACAAAGACTTGATCCGCCTCTGCAGTGAAGTCACTCCCGGCAAAATAATATCACGGGTGCACTTACTACACGAAGATCACCCGGGTGTGTAGTCAGTGGAGGACCGTAGTGGAAATATTCTGAAAAACAAATTAGGAGGACGCTTAAGGTTCGCCTTAAGAGTCGACGCAATAGCATGCGCACTCATTGCCTCATTCTTCGCTACTCTGATAACACCCGCTTCTTTGCCTATTTTAAGCGATGATGACGTTTCAGCTCAGCATGTTTGGCTTACGGACCAGCTCAGCTTCAACCCTGAGTTCGCGATCGTCGACAGCTTGTTGACGGACTCGGTACACTTATAAAAATGCAAGAATCAACCCACCAGTTCTTAAGGAAGTGGAAGCCATTGGATTATACTATCGATGCCAATTTCCTGCTATGAAGCAGAACCATCTTTTAGAACCCTCAAAAGGCCTAAGACGTGGTCTCAGTGTACGATGGGGGAGGAAAGCTTGTGTGGCATGGCGATAACCCATATAGGTCGAGGCAATATATACAATATTATAAACTAGACTCGAATGATGAAAAGATTGGTCAGTGCTTGTTCCTGCCAAGATTTGGTTTTTGGATCAATGAAAAGTTATAAACTAGGGACAAGTTAAAGCATAAGGAACTTGTGAGTGTGAATGCCTGTTGTTTCCGGTCTTATTCTCAGCAATTTTTGTTTGACTGTCATGTTAACCTTAACCAGTATATCTTGTTGAATGTATTAGTCACCTGTTTCTTTACTTTGCGCGATGAGGTATATATTATGTTTCAATAAAGTTGCTGATTGTATCTCTGACATGGTGGTATATGCTACGTTCTTATCACCCTGATTCTGGCACGCGTATCAATTCTGTGTTTTTTGTTTGATCATGCTCGTTGTCGCGAGACGCAGCTTTATCAATTACGACCACTCGCGTATGTTTCTACATTGTTCCAGGTTATGCTAGTCACCGTTTGCGGCTTTGTCTAGATGTTTCCTTGCTGCGTTTAAATTGAGCGTTTGTCGGTGTAACAGGGTAGTAATTCGACTACCAGCGAGCACGTTTGCTGCTATCGGCGCTGTCGAGTCGATCAGTGCATTTGCGGGCGCAATGCAGCCCAATAAAGAGTTGATTCCTGTAAAGATCACGTCTCCTCATTTGCTGCCGATGGCATTGTCACCACTACGGGACAATATGACAGCGACGTGGCGGGAAAGAGGAATACGAGAGACCGAAAGCCACCCTCAAGAACACACCATGTTCATATTTTACAGTGATTTCGAACAGTTAGCGGTGCCAGCAGTTTCTCAGGGTCTCTCTGCGCGTGAAAAGTATTCAAATTCAAAGCGCACCGTCAGGAGAAGCGCCACAAGTAGAGGCGTGGCACGCCGTTCGGTTTATCGAATTTTCAACTCAACGCAAGCTCCATAAACGCGTTGGTTGGTTTGGTTGGTTTGTGGGGTTTAACGTCTCAAAGCGACTCAGGCTATGAAAGACGCCGTAGTGGAGGACTCCGGACATTTCGACCATCTGGGGTTCTTTAACGTGCACTCACATCGCACAGCACACGGGCGCCTTGCTTTTCGCCTCCACCGAAAAGCGGCCGCCGAGGCCGGGATTCGATCCCGCGTCCTCGGGTGCAGTAGTCGAGCGCCGTAACCCCTGCGCCACCCCGGCGAGGTATAAACGCGTATAATGCTGCTATACTTTTGCATGCGATTTTGAAGGCGATTTTCTGCCAGTTCTATTTGCACAATAAATCTCTATATTCAAGTTAAATATGAAATGGCTCAGCGTCAAAGGGCTAAAGAGTGGGGCTAATACGACGCAGGCTTCTGTGGCCACCCCAGTCCAACGTTGTTCTCATTCATGCATACTGACTGCTACTATTCAATCAACGAATCCCATGTACGCATTTTGCGGTGTTAAATCGTGTGTGAACCTCTTCCCATCAACAGTATACGAATGCACAGATTTTGGACACCAGAAAACGAAGGGGGACCTGTCGTCAAGAGTTCAAAAGAACCGGTACGTTTCAGTAATGTGACGTTATGACTCAGAAGTTGGGCTGTGCATTGCAAAAAAAAAAAAAAAAAAAAAAAAAAGCTCTGCGTGCTTTTTGCAACTTAGCATAGGATGCACGCATTGAACCTCTTCTCAAGAAACTTTAAATGTGCCCAGTAGAATAAATATACAATGAAGTTATCTTGCATCGGTACCATACACAAAAAAGCGTGGAAGCCACTTTAGTGAACGTCTTTTAACTCTGTAAAAAGATAAAGCACAGCATTACGCTCGTTATACTGCAACCTGGTTCGTACCACGCACACGCACGAATTATGGTACTCAGCTACCCATTACCATCCTTGTTAAATTAACTTGGTCTCTGATCTCTTCTCTCAGTTTAGGTGAGTTCGTAAAATTAATATTGTTACGGACGAGGAAGAAGCGGGTAGTAGCGTGGGCAGGCGCGCTTGCGCTAGGCCCGACAACATTCATTAAAAACTCCTCTATCATCACCATCGGACACCTCTCGGTTCTCTTTCTTCTGTGTTCACCGGCTTGCCGCCCTGTAACATTTGGTTGGAGGTGCTGGGTAATTCATCCGTCATCATCCTGGCCCGGAGCTTCGGCTCACCGCGTCTGCTTCCGCTGTCGGCCACGGGCTCCCGGGGCACATCGCTTGGCTATTTCCCAGCCTGCTGGACCCGATGCGACCTCGCCGTTCCACCGCCCAGTCCCCCATTCTGACCACAAGACACGGTTAATGACAAGTAGTCCAACATGAAGACCCCAATGACCAAAGCCGCCACCTATACACGTGAGGACACATCACAAGACGCAGTGAATGTAAGGCCCGAACCAAAAGAACCGGCCGACCCGAGACGCCGACTCGGCGAACCCTGATCCCCGGGTAATGTTACGGAAGAGGAAGAAGCGCGCAGTGGCGTGGGCAGGCGCGCTCGCGCTAGGCCCCCCAACATTCATTAAAACTTCATCTATCATTGCCATCGGACATCTATCGGTTCTCTTTCTCCTGTGTTCTCCAGCTTGCTGCCCTGTAATAATATTATTACCCATATAATAAAATGCCTGCTTTATTTTCATTGTGAATACCTAGATAAACTTTTTGCCATTGTATAAGGTTGCATAACCATGTCTGATTGCTCCTGTCAACACTTGTT
Source organism: Amblyomma maculatum (assembly GCF_055883805.1). Lineage (NCBI taxonomy): Eukaryota > Metazoa > Arthropoda > Arachnida > Ixodida > Ixodidae > Amblyomma > Amblyomma maculatum. Next base: position 20,388,542 of record NW_028146738.1, read on the forward strand.
TGCATTACTATAGGTATGCGATTTTCGAAAGGGGCACAGACCCTTGTCAAGCCGATTGTTTCTCGGCTTTTTGTCTGTGCCACCTACATCATGTATGAATGTGAAATAATATTAATTTGATTTGAAAGTGTCTGATAAAGGCCGTCACGATTTCTTGTTCGCGATCTTACAGTATGCAAATATTAGAGATATTTTCCTCAAGGGCATAAGGCTGTGCTATGAGGTTTGGTTGGTTCGGTTTGTGGGGTTTAACGTCTCAAAGCGACTCAGGCTACGAGGGACGCCGTAGTGAAGTACTCCGGAAACTTCGGTCACCTGGAGTTTTTTAACGTGCACTGACATCGCACAGCATATGGGCGCATTTCCTTTCGCCTGTATCGAAAAGCGGCCGCCGAGGCCGGGATTCGATCTCGCATCCTTGGGCACAGTACGATCGCCCTAACCACTGCGCCACCCCGACGGGGTGGTAATAAAAGAAGGAAAATAAGCTAATCAGCTTAGTGCATGTAAAGGAACAATTTGCATTATATTAAAGAATCCTATAAGAGTCCTATAAGGAGTCCTATATAAGGCTAATTGTTAACCAAGAGATAATCAAACCGATGCCGCTAAAATCATCTGTTCTCCAAGGGTGTGCATTATCGCCTTTGCTGTTTGCTCCATATCTTAAACCCCTTTGTATCAGCCTTATTAGCTGTGCTGCTATTCGAGGTGTCTCCCTGGCTCAAAGTGAAATTAAAATGTTTGTCTATGCTAATGACATCGCCCTTCTTTTATTCTGACAAAAAGAGTGTACTCGAGGCTTTGTATTTAACTGAACAATATTTCGCGATATCATGTAGGGATTGTACATTAAACAAATCTTGAGGTTTCTGGTTGGGTCAATGGGGTACGAGGTCGAGTCTTTTTGGATGGTTTTTTGGGGCATAAGTTGTGATTCCGGTCCCCTACGCTACCTATAGGGGTTCCTCTGTATCAGTTCGCAACATTGTGGCATACTGGAATCCTGAAATCGTAGCCATTAGGCGACAAACCCACAGGTGTGGATGGGTCGGGAACTTTCGGTGTTTGCTCGCGCACAAATCTGCAAAGCTTGTCTACGTCCTGCAAGTTTTGCATCGTCCGAAAAGAAGGTGCAGACAGTACACAGAATATTCGCAACCTTCATATGGTGCTCTCAGTGGGAATCCATGCGTCGGGAAAACCTGCTTCTTTCAATAGTGTTTGGAGGATTAGGTCTTCTTGACTTGTTTATACACCAGCTAGCTTCGCGTTTTTTGTTTTTTTTTTTTCAAATTGTCAAGCCATCCCTTTTTAGTATCTGTGCTTGTTAGGCCTTACCTATTCGCACTGACTGGACAGGTGCATGAAATGACTCTATGGGGATTCCTTAAAGAGGTTGCGGACACCTTCAATTTCACTCACTGCGCTTTTCATTAGAGTATAGCTCATCCAAAGTGCAGATGAGCGAGATTCTTACCGAGTCTTTGTTCCCCATACCTTTGTATCGGCAACCTTATCAAGAATGTCTTGACACTAGCGCTTTAAACTTGTTAAGCGCGTGTGCATACAGCCTGCTGCAAAAACAATCTTTTTTTAAACTGCCCACGTCGACGCTCCCTGTTAGGGCATTTCTTCACGCCAAGCAGGAGTTTGGGCCATGGCCGCTGAATTGCTGCCTGTGTAACACGCCAGAGACCATTGATCAATCTTTTATTCAGTGCCGTGATGCTGTGTTTTTCTGGGACATATTGCAGCGGACGCTAAAGAAGGACATTGAAATAACGCCGTATAATATTCGCTTTTTGCTTGTTCGGAAGAACTCTGATGCGCCTTATGATTTGTTTATATTTATGGGGCCTGGGAATTCCAGGTTGGAATCCTGGCAAGCTCGACTCTTTTATTTTTGCCCATTCCTGAACTGCAAAAAATGAAAGCCTCTGTATGTCACCAGAACCACTCTCTTCGCCTCGGGCCTGTGGCGCAAAGCGGGAAAAAGAGCTTCACAGGGCCCTAGATTTTTTGTTTAGCTTGGAGATTTACAAGCCTGGACTGCTCGCAAAAGAAATAAAAATAAAGCTCAAACTAACCTCGATGTGATGGACGAAGAAAAGTATCGTGGCACGGTAATAACTGGGCGCGTAACGAAAGACATGTGACTCGGTGAGGCGCCCACCAAACGGGCGCTTAGCGACGAAAAACTTCATGTACTGTTGAAAGATAAAAGAAACTGACTACGGAAACGAAGTTGCATTCCGGATTGAAACAACCGAATTAGCGTTCGTGGAATATTATAAAGATATATTCAGCCTGAAAATACCAGACACCGAGTCCTTCAGAGCAGATCGAGTTTCTCTCACTGATGCCGTGATTAGAGGACGAACTTATGCAAGCTATTGAAGCTCATATAACAGCAGAGGTAATTGAAGCGGTGATCCTGGAGCTCAATTCGAACATGTCTCCTGGACCAGACTACATGGTTACATTTATATATAAAGCACTTAAAACAGAAAGGCAGTCGCCCTTGAAAATCTGACAAACGAATGCTAAGAAAATAAAGTAACTTATCTATCGTCTCGAATGTCCATGTGATACTAATTCCCAAAATGAATGATCCGATTAAGTTCATTCATCATCATTCATCACCAGTCGGACTATATTCCTCCAATAGACCCGGTCCTCTGCTAGCTGCATCCACTTGACCCCTGCGAACTTCTTGACCTCATCCGCCCACCTAACTTTCTGCCGCCCCCTCCTACGCTTTCCTTCCCTTGGAATACAGTTTCTTACCCTAAGCGACCATCGATATCCTCTCTTCGCTCTACATGTCTTGCCCATGCCCATTTCTTCTTCTTTATTTTGACTAGAATGTCAGTAACTTGAGTTATTTGTCTGACCCACTCTACACGCTTCCTTTACCCGTTACCCTTACCATTCTCCTTTCCATGGCCCTCTGCGTTGTCAACTTAAGCAGTACCCTTTTTGTTAACTTCCATGTTTCAACCCCATTGGTCAATACCGGTAGGATGCAGCTGTTATACACTTTCCTCTTGAGTGATACCAGTAAGCTGCTAGCCATGATGTTTGAGTGCCTTCCAAATGCGCTCCATCCCAATCTCATTCTCCAAGTTATTTCCCTTTCGTGGTCCGGGTCTGCGGTCACTACCTGTCCTAAGTAGACATATTCGCCAACTACTTCCAGTGCTTCGCTACCTAACGTAAACTGCTGTTCCTTCCTGAGGCTGTTTAACATTACCTTAGTGTTCTGCATATTGATTTTCAAGTCTACCTTTCTACTTTTCCTGTCTAGGTCATCAATCATTATTTGCAGTTCATCCCCCGAGTTACTTAGCAAGGCAATGTCATCAGCACATCGCAGATTACTGAGGTATTCTCCATCTACCCTTATCCCTGACTGCTGCCATTCCAAGTCTTAGAATACTTCCTCTAAGCAAGTTGTGAATAGTACTGGAGAGATTGTCTCTCCCTGCCTAACTCCTTTCTTTATGGGAATTTTGTTACTTTCTTTTGCAGAACTATGGTTGCTGTGCAGCCACTATAGATATCTTCCAGTACTTTCACATACGGCTCACCTATAACCTGATCTCGCAATGTCCGCATGACAGCTGAGGTTTCGACCGAGTCAAATGTTTTTTCGTAGTCAATGAATGCTATGTATAGGGGCTGGTTATATTCCGAGCACTTTTCTATAACCTTATTTATAATGTGGATATGATTGATGGTAGAGTATCCGAAATCCTGCTTCATCCTTTAGTTGATTAAAGTCTAAGGTTACTACCGTTGAAAGTCGAGCTAGTTGGTGAGACGACATGATTGTTGTCTGACCAACTACAATAATTCCAGAGACTAACTTACCGTCTGTGAAATCATAGCAGCCCATTAGTTTAAGGAATGTGGATAAGGTATACACGGATATTTCAGTTGTACGCCTCCAGAGTGTAATTAAATAATTTTTGTTCCTCACTAAACATGTCGCATAAAAGGCAGGACAATCTTTAGCAATTTTCGCAAAGCTCGAACTGTCCTCGAATGCTGCCATGCCATGTTGCTGCGATGGCCATGTTGCAGTTAGACCTATCAAAGGTCTTTGACAAAGTTGTACTGCAAACTATGTTCTCAATATTGGATCATTTCAGTGTAGGAGGAGTTATTACAAATGGCGTAAAAATTATTTTAAAGGGGTTGTACAGCAACGCTGATAATTACTGAACAGTTAGGGGAGTATATATGTTTAATCACCTGTGAAACAAGGCTGCCCTTTGCCTCCTCTGATTTTGCGTCTCCTTCGAACCATTTTGCTTGCGAGTGCTTTCAAAACCAAGCATACGAGGATACACTTTTTTGGAACTGATGTACGAGACGTTGCATATGCTGATGATTTCTCAGTGTTCCGTAGTGACCATGAAAGTGTAAAAGAAGTTATAAAAGGGGCTGTGACATCTTGTAGTACAAGCGAAAGTTCTGTTATCGGGAGTAAGAGTTTTTGTTTCTGGCATGGAAGCTGGCAATAAACGCCGGATGTGTTCTGTAATATTGTCACGTGGTGGTGACAGTGCCGTTGAGAACAAATGAAGAGACTTTATCTTCACGGGAATCAACTCTTTATCGGGCTGACGCGCCCGCAAAAGAACTAAGCAATCGGCGGCGGCGACAGCAACTATCGTCCTCGGCGCTCGTCGAACTAAGAATGGCGTTTCACTCGTCAGCGCTCAATTTGAAGGCGTCGAAGAAAGATGTAGATAAAATCGCGTATGGTGACTAGCATACCCTGGATCATAGTAGAAGCACACGTGCGTGGCTGGAATCTTTTGAGATACATCTCGAATGATCTGCCGCCACAAAGGAAATGATAAAGCCGCGTCTTGCGACAACGAACATGAACAAGCAAAGAATATAGAATTTATCCCTGCGTTCGAATCACAGTGATAAGGCCGCAGCCAGAGGCTGCCGAAAAAGAACAAATGGCCATTTGAATGGTTCGCGGCATTACTTCCTCCTTAAAAAGGCATCGGCCCTATGCTTACAAAGTAAACACAGAAAGGTAAACAAAATACGATAAATTGAATTAACTACGGCCTTTAGCGCACGTAATAAGGCTTTAGGAACACAACATGTACAATTTCTGGGTGCGCTCGGCGCCACTGAGATGTTGTCGCGCCGTCGGGAATGACCTCGTAGTTCAATTGTCCTGGGGCCCTATTCTCGACAATTCGCCATTTTGTTCAAATTGTGACGTTCGCGTGACGTGTGCAGTAGGACGGTGCCAGGTTACGTAAGCACACAATCGGGTTACGCATTCTGAAGAAAAAGAGAAATAAAGTGACAGAAAAAAGCGCACTGTCGTCTGCTACTATATATTGGTGCCAAGCATGAAAAACGACGGTGCTCCTGCAGGAACCGATACTCTGCGGTACATTCCGTGATTCGGAAGCCTCGGGTTGCAGTGAGGCGAGGGAAGTATGTTGTAGCGTTGCGGTATTAGTGTGTCATGACATACTTGCGGTCGAACATTCGGCATCAGCTACGCACCGAAAGGCTGCGCGAGTTTCAGCTGAAGAGCAAGAACGGCAACGGAATATTCGCTGTGGGTTGGTGCAAAATGGGAGCAGAAAGTAACATTGCTGTTCATAAGCGCCAATGACCACTCACGTTCACTTATCAGCGGCTTTTAAATGCAGTAACTAAAACGTTTAAGGACTTGATCGTAAACAGAAGGAATCGACAGATTTCCAAAGTAGCTCCAGCACTGACGAAGAGGCGCCGGCGCAGCCGGTAATGTCCATCTCTGAGGACAACGCTCGCAGTCTCAAAGTATCAATTACTGTTCGGTACTGGCTGTGCTACCCACCTTTTTCGAAAAGCCTCGTTATGACCAGCTACCGTCAGGACACCAAGTCTGCTTAAGTTTCTAACATATTGTATCGGCTTGAGTTGTGTAGAGCGCGGAAAGCAGCGCAGAGATAGAGATGGAGGGAGAGAGAGAGAGAGTCTTCCACACAAGCACACACGCGAAGTGGAAGGCATACGCTGGGCTTTACACCTAGTCGGTTAAATTTTCATGCGTTGGCGTGCGAAAAGCTCTTGCGAAACGCAAAAGATGTCCTAGAAAGAGAACGAAACAGAAGAACAGAATAGCAGGAAGGTTAATTAGGCGATTCTCAGATACAGTACACGTGCAGAGGGGGATAAACGGACAATAAGAAAAGAAAGCGAGCAGAAATCATTGTATGAAGCTGGGGCGGCTCAGCGCGCGCGTATTCCTTACTGTCGAAACGGTAAAATGCAAATCAATAAAGGGGCGGACATTATTTTCAGGCTGTATTAAAAAAAAAAAAGCAATCAGCACAAAATGTCACTCAACTATATCATATGATTAGAGCGTACCGTTATAACGTGCTCCGGAGTACTTTTTTTTTCTAAAAAATAAGGAAATGGTGAGCCCGCATGCATATTAAAAGAAAACTTTATATATGAAGCACATCACATGTGGCAAGCAAACATGTGCCATGTACATGGAATATACATTCCTTTATTAAAATAGAAGCTGTGAGTATTTTTGCTTGCAAATCCCATCGTGGAAAGGCTGTTCGATTCATTAATATTGCAGTGAGTGCATAGTGCAAGGCAAAAAAGGCAGTGTTTAGGGCCGACGTTTAAGAAAGCTTTTAGTGATCCCTCGCTGCCTGCGTGAAGTTCCTGCACAGCCATCGAACCATATGACCCCTCACGTTGTACTCACCAACCGATCACACAGATAATTAGAAAGCATCGCAATGCTCTCTGAAATTCATTATGGTTTGGTGGGCGCTGTTTAATACAGAGCCAAAGAGAAGAAAACACGGGACTGGCGCCTTTATTTCTCTTCTTTTCTTTGTCTCTGTGTTAAAGAGCGCCCACGAAACCATTATGAACAATCTACAACTCGCCCAACTTTCCTTTCTGTTGCTCTCTGAAATGCCTCGTCTCGCGCAGATATACCGCTTGAGTTAGCGGGCCGCATTGCTGCTCTTGGCAACAACGGCGCGGATCGATGGTTTCTCTATGAGAGGAAAGCATTTGCAACGGGAGGGTTGGTACGACCCTTAGTGCGGCTGTAAATCTGCGTCTTCATTATTAATCCTGTAAAAGATGACGCAGCTGAAAAGTTCCCTTATGACGTCGTTTCAGTGTTTCTGCAATTACAATAAGATGTGTCAGCTTACTTCCTCACTAACCAAACTCTCTACCAAACTGCGGTGAGCTGACAGCCGCCTGCATTGCACGTCGAATTCGCCATGTTTTTTTCGCGGCCGCCTCAAGTGGTTCAAAATGCAGCGCCCAACTTTGGTAATTTACAGTAATGGTAGAACATCCTCTGCGTAATTAAACGCGTTTTTGACGTCATCATTAAATCTTTATGCATGACGTATATCCCGTCACACGACGTCAGCCAATCAGATTTCAGGAGTCGGCTTTTGACAGTGGGCAGTTCATTTCGGCCCATTCGTAATACAAGCGTAAGTGCTTCCCTTTCTATGATATATACCTCTGTTTTCCCTCCACAGTTACTTATATATATACCCTCCAAGCATCATGAATACCGCTGCTAAAAATCCGTTTTCATGCTCACGTCATTTTTACATCACCGCAAAAAGCCATTTCGACACACCGAAGTTACGCGCCACAAATTCGAAACACGTAACTGTTCTGAGAACCAATCAGAGAAACAAAATGGTGCCGAACGGCGGCCATGTGTGTCGAGAATAGGGCCCCTGATCGGCCAAGCACCTTGTACGGGCCCAAGTATCGGCGTAACAGCTTTTCGCTCAGTCAACAATGAGCGGCGGCTCTTTTGGTGAACCGGCAGTCTCGGTCAGTGGTCCGATTCGTGCCGAATGGTCCCTTGCGAGTCGGATCTTCTCATCAGTGCAACTTTGGCGCCATCTATTAGAGATGCAAGAAAGCAACTACCCTCTTGCATGGCCTCCAAGATCACCCGTTCGCGCGGAGGGTTAATTTCGGAGGCTATGCCTCCCGTCCTTCCTCGCAAGAGCCACAAGCATCCCTCCTCGCATGCCTAACAGAGACCCGTTATTTTTTTTTTTTTTTTTTTTTTCACGCAGTTAGCCGATGGGCGGAGCTTGGCTCAGCTGACGTCACATAGACAAAGAAAAAAGGAAAATAAAAACGCTGATGTGAACTTTTCAGTACATGTATTTTTAGCTACGAAAAGGTTTTACTAACTTTTTCGTATAGCAGAGTTTGGGCGGCGTCAATAACAACCAAACAAGTCACGTGGGAATTTTGAGATTTAAAAAGAAAAAGAGAACTATCTGTGAGCGCCAAGCGCGTTTCCCCGCTCGCGCACAATCTGTCTTCTCCGCCCCCTACCCCCATTTTTTTTTCTCTGAAACTTATCCACGTGACCACCGCCTAAAGCGCGCTCGTGCTGGGAAAACTATAAAAAAAAAAGCTGGATCTGTGCGCGCTCAGCAGCTCATCCCAGTGTTCCTTTTTGCTAGTTCACTATACTTTTTGCTTAAACCTCTGACCTTTTGTGATGACTCATTTTTCAATACTTTTCTCTTTAATGTTTTCTGAGTTTAAATAAATATTATTTTATTCTTATTTATTTCGCTGGACTAATTGGTTAATAATGCTTACAAAGGTGGACCATTGAAGACAGACTCAAATGTAGGATCAGCATTTCTCTTGGGGCCAAGCTACAGACTATAGCAGAAGGAGATCATCAACCTATGCTCCACGGTCCAGTTTCCCTATGCCGCATTGGATATAAACCCAGTTCCGGTGTTATCTGCTGCTGTGCAATGTGGCATTTGTTCAGTTTAGGTGTACAATTGAACCACTTATTGTTACTCCAACTTTAAACATCGCTGCATATCGATGGCCTGTTGGGTATATGTATATGATCATCTCCATTTGATGCAAGTGGCTGTATAAGCATTTCAATACTTCATTTCAAGGAGTACTATGGCCTGACTTCCTAGCTTGACTCGCATTCACGCAGTAGTAGTAGAAGCTCAGCTTTTCACAAATTTGCGAGTCACTTTCGTGATGCACGTCCCCTGGAGCTCCAACTTATTCAGGTCACAACTCATTGGCCCATTATTTTGACTCAGTGGTGTCTCCGTCACCAGCACTGTCATCACTACTATTGCCTTAGCTGCAATGCAGTCACTGATAGCCTCTCACTTGCATAATTGGCACCCTCACCACCAAGTATTGTGACCTGGCTCCTTTCATTGAGCGAAAGACTAGGTGTACTTCAAGCTTACACCTCAGTGAATGCAAAACAGTGCATCCTTCATGTCAGCCTTGTGTGCCTTGCATTCTTGGTAGTGTCAGGGCTTGCTTCTGTACTAAGGCACATCTTGTAACTGTTTGAAAAAGTGGCCATGATTAGATTAATTGGCTCGTAATGATCTTAATTTGTAGCCAGCATGACATTTTGGCAAAGGTAGCAACATATTTGAAAGAAAGAAAGAAACAGTTTATGCAGCTGCAAATAGCTGCTAATGTTCAGCCAGCAGGTGACTACGGCCTGTTTTGTAAGCTTTTCTTGTCACTCACATTTTGCCAGCATTGCAACATTAAGAACAGTACGACCATCATTACAGCAATTCCCACTCTCAAGCCTGCTATTATGTCACAGATTGTAATGTCCTTCCACATTTACCTATATCCTTTACCTGCCACTCCCTGCAATCTTGCCAGGCTGTGACTGTGATAACAAAGTAAAACACAAGACCATTTGCACCGCGAACAATAATATTTCTTTATTTATATGCACTTTACAGGCCTTCAAGGGTGTTAATTGAGGCAGTTGTAGGTATACAAAAATATGAATTGTACTGGGCGATTCACACTGAACACTGCATTATTCGAAATGAATAGCACTAAAACAGACGGAGACAAGAGAAGACAGCTGTAGTAAACTTATCATGCATAGAATGTTTGTCAGGATGGCACGAGGGATCAAATTTTGAATTCATTGAACATAACCTTTACAAGTAGTGAATTGCTAGAAATTCATATACTCACACATTATATTTTGCCATCACTTTGCTTACTACCTTTAGACCTCCAAATCGAAGTATCACAAAGACTAGATGACTTGCATCTGCTTGCCTTTACACCTGGTCCCATATGTGACTGGCAACTGATGTGCTGGAGAAAAAACATCACATTGTAGCTGAATACTTGAATGTGCTTGCTGACATTCGAATAGAAACCACTATCAACGTTCCACCACATGTCGACATGTTGGGCCTATAATTTGTGCCGGCGTGCCTAGATCATGTCAGTGTTGACACCAAGAACGACCAGATATTTCTGCTCATGTATTATGGTGCAGTGATAAGACAGCGGATAAATATTTATCCGAGAGACGGTGGTGGTCTTGTAGCCATATGTTCACATATTTACCTGTTTGGCCAATGTAATTTCTCCCACATGTGAACGTTTAGAGCCCAAATGTTTACTTTTATATTATGAGTTCTTTAATAATCGTGGAAGTCCTAGCCATTGAAGAGGGTAGGACGAAAAATCTCCTTGCCTTCAGCAAGTTTGAAAACCTGGAAATGCATTACAAGCCACATATAATATGGCTCAGCAGTAGACCCCATGGGCTGTAAACTTTTGACAAAGGGTGTGCATTATGTGCAACACCTGTACATGAAAGGAACGGTACCGCATGCTTAACCTGGCATCTCCTGCTGCTTACACTTAGCAAATCTTGATCTTTAAATTTTTGTGGACTTTTTCAGAAATGCTACCCAACTAGATGGGTGTGGAGAGCACCACTTACAGATCATACCCGTGGCCTAGTGGTTAGAGCGCCCGTCTCGGCTGCGGGAGGTGGTTAGTTCGAAACCCACCGCCGGACACCCACCGGTAAAAATGGGTACAAGAGTCCCCCGGCCTGGTGCTCGGCTTTTCCAGGTATGTGCGTTTGGGAGAAGCTCCGTAAACCCCGCTGCGCGCCCCTCCTCCACAGTGGGCCCAAACCGAGTTTCGAACCTCACAGCCCGCAAATGTGGTTCTGTTTGTCTTGCAAAGGTACTTCCTTTGACCCTCACCTGAAGTGCTCCCTTAGAGCCTCAGCTGCAGCAGTCAGGCGATGCGACAGCCCATCAGTGTATGTCACTACGGTAACGAAATCCTTAAAAAAGTAAAGTCGAGCGAAAAACCAGAGATGCTGGGGGCTCCCCAAAAACAGAAAAATAAATTTTCGTTCAATCTTGAGCAAATGCTGTCTGATCACTCTATTGTTGGGTGCAGCTTTTTGTTGCCACAGTGTGCTGCTATCAACAAACCAGGAAGTAGATGTTGAGTTGTTGAAAGAAAGCTCGACTTGTTACCGCATTACAATTGGCTACCTTTCTTGAAAGCTTGAAAGGGGTGGCGATCACGTTCACAGACGATATGTAGTGAGCCTCTGGGACAAACAACGCCTCATCAAACTCATCAAGAAGCGGTACTTTGTCACCAAGGACATAACCATAGGTGTCGGAGTAGACGACGGCAGTAAGGTGCAGACTCTCTGACCTTCACTGTCAATTAAATTAAGCAGGATAGCCTTCCGTAGGCGTGCGGCTAGTGTAGAACCACTCGACACCACTATGCAGTTCCAGAATGCCAGCTCCAATTGTGCCCACTAACAGCAGGTGGACCAGATGACGATGGGGACAGCGGCCCTAGTTTTACTTTGCTTGTAAATTGAGTGCGGCATATGCTCAGACTTTCATGCTGCTGGACACTTCCACAAGCCATTTGTGGAGGCCTGTATATGCACCATGGCATTCCATAAACAAATAATTCAGTAATTGAAAACATTACATCATATTATAAGCATTATGTGGGCTCAGTGCATTATGAGTTACTTTAACTACTCTTTATGCAGATGTTTTTGTTTTGTGCAAAAGCTATATAGTTACATGACTGTGAACTCATTTTTGACCCCTTAAAAGTCACCTTATTTCGCGCAGTGATTTACTGAGTATTCTTCATTCTGATAGTGCTTCAATCTTTCTGACAACCAGTCACACAATAAAAACAGAGAGTGCGAAAACGTTACGGTATCAACTGTCCATTACTAGTGCTCAAGCAGAGTAGAATACCGCGACGTGAGTGAATTTTGAATGTAAAAGATGTTACTTATTAAGTCGGAAGGTTCATAAGGTATGCAACAGAAACCTCTTATGTAAGTTCAAGCGCTCTTTCTTTCAGTACGCTGCATATGCTGTGAACCTTCACCACTGCGATTTGAGACCACCAAAAACCGTTGGACGGCGGCTTTCCTGCGAAGCCACCGCCCAAACATGATTTCTCTGATACGGCACCAACAATAACACGTTAGGGAGCGCACCAGCGTCAGCTATAGGGCATCCCGTAAATCGTCAACGCGGTATTCCCGCATACACACGTCGTCATGCAAAACCAGTGTGTTTTGAACAACCCAACCTGTGGGGAAAGTTGGCAAAATAACATGCTAATCTTCGGTGCCTTCAATCCTGTTGCCGCGACTGGCATCAGCCGCGATCGCCGCTCCACTTGAGATGATCATTCTGCGTCCGTTCGCTTCTGCGGCCGGTAGTAGTGTTAAACCATCGACCCGAAGCTGCAGCTGCTTTTGGTAACGCAGACAATGTTCATTTGACCGCACCTCAGGAATGGGGAAAAATAACCTAGCCTGCCAGGATGCGAACCTGGACTCTTCTGATCCGTAGTCAGACGCGTCATCCATTGCGCCTCAGGTCCTTTTTTTTTTCTTTATATGCTGTTTCAAAGTCATGGTACACCGAATGCCAGGGGGGGGGGGGGGGGGGAGAAGAGCGCGGCGTTATTTGAGCATCGCGTACTTATACAGATGGCTTATACAGACAGCAGCGTATCGGCTCTTGCGTATCAGTTATACGTTTGAGGCCGCATTGGGCATGCTGTCCCTCACGGATACGATACGCATGCAGATACAAGCCTGATTTAGCCAGGTCACATCCCGCAACCTATCATACACAATACCACCAGCACCGAATTCTCACTTTGTCCACACATCAAAATTCTGGGAGACATATATATGCATCGAGTAAAGGTTCGCACCTGCATGGGTATATGCTGCGCAGGTGCGTCACAGGCCCTTTTCTTTTCCTTTATTTAAAACAGAGCAGTATCAGAATCAGAATCAGAATTTATTCGACGAGCAACGATTGAATACAAAAATTTTGGTAAATACGGGACGTGGTCCCAAAGCCAATGGCTGCACAGGGGACCTCCTGTTACAAGCACGCCAAACAAAAATGATTACGTACAAACAACAGCGGGTGAAAACTGCAACTGGTATATAATATAAATGTAGAACACGCAGAAATACAGGATGGCGTAAATATAAACAGAACGTAATTTGCGAACATGTTATATAAATGTAAAACAGAGGAAAACAATTGAATGTTTGATAAGTATTACTTATCAGTGAAAAAAAATTATTTAGCGCGGTAGCACAAAAGTGTGAAAACTACGCTTGAAAGCATGAATGTTAGACGATTGCTTTGTACTGAATGGTAATGAATTACACAAAATGAGGCAGAGAAATTAACTGTGAATTTGCAGTAATTAGTTCTAGGTTTTGGTAGTCGAAAATTGTTTTGGCATGAAAGCCGAGTGAAACCACGTCGCAGGAACTGGGTAATGTTAATTATTGAAATGGGAAGTGATCCATTCATGAACTTAAATATGAGGATGCCAATAGAATAATGAAACGTGGATGAGACTCCAAGGCTGTTATGGGAACTTTGGAACGTTAAAGTGCGATGAGGTGAAATGCGTTATAGCGCGGTAAATCGTAGCCCTTCTTTATGCTTGAATCGCATGGTGACGTCATGACCAGTCGTGACGGTACATGGCGCGCCTCTTGTCGAACACAACCAGCATTCTATTGAACGCATCAAAGTTCACCGGCATTCTATAATTCGTTTGCAGGAAAGGAAAGGCGGAGTATCTGTCACTCACGGAATCCAGCTATCCTCGCGGTAGACAAATGAAATTATATGATGAACGTTTCACGGTCCGGGGCGTGAAAATATTATCGTCAGCCATTCGAAAGGCTTGTCCGGGGGATGTATGCTGTTTTTGAGCAATACACTAGATATGACTGACTTGTCATACTGCATTGATGATGAGGGGCGGCTCATATGTTGTGACCTCACCATTTCGGGTCAGCAGTGGCGAATTGTTTGTGTGTATGCGCCTGTTAAGCAGCAAGATAGGAAAATGTTTTTCTTGTCATTGGCAAATCTCCTGCGCACAGATGGGGAAACTTTGCTGCTGGGAGATTTCAATTGTGTATGTAACAATGAGGATCGATCAGTTTATCGCGTACGTTATAACCCCAGTGTTGCTATACTCACTGGCTTAGTTTGTGAGTATAACCTTGTTGACAATGGCCAACTAAAAAGCGATAGTATACATTTCACGCACTTCGAATGCCAGACTTAACAGGATCTACGTTTCGGCTGGCACATTACCTACTCTGCATGGACACTGGGTGAGACCGATATTTTTTAGTTACCACTGCATGGTATCTGTTCACATAGGAAAGCATACTAGACGTATACTCTAACCGCAGTGGGAGCTATGGAACCTTAATAATTCCCTACTTTCAGATGAAATTTTTCAGCGGTCGGCAGCTGCGTGTTTCCAAGACACGTAGGAGGAGGTTAATAGTCTTGTAATTGAAGCATCATGGATCGGATTCTTCAAGCGCCTTCCCATTCGTTAATTGAAGCGCACCTCAAACGAACTGAATGAGTTGGAAAGGATTTCTCCGGGGTCGTATCTTGATGTCAACAAGAGCGCCGTTACAACAGTTTAGTGCAGCAAAATATCAGGGTGCCTTGATTATGTCGCGAACACGGAGGTTCGTTAATGAACAACCATCTCGCCGCACTTTTAATAAAAAAAGGCTAGCTGCTCTTTCGAAGGAGGTTTTAGAAATTCATTGTGGAAGTGACATGTACACTGACACTCCAGGTATTCTTGATGCCTTCTTTAACTATTATGCGTCTCTCTTTAGTGGTAGTAGTAACTCGATCAGTGGGTCTGATTTCAGTTATTTAAACGGAGATTTTTCTCGTTTTGAGGATGAGCATCGGGCAACCATTGAGGGGTCTATTACTTAAGATGAGGTCAGGTTGGCCATTAGTTCACTACAGGGCCACAAGTCTCCTGGCACGGATGGTCGAAGTAGGAAGTTCTATAAAACGTTTATGTCTACCTTAGCATCTGCCTTATTGGGAGCTTTCAGTGCAGCTTATGACATAGGTTTTATGCCTCCCACGTTCTATACGGGTCACACTATACTAATCCCGAAAACCAAAGATGCAGGTCGGTTGAAAACTGTTGAAGGGTATTGTCTGATATCCTTATGCAGTGTGGATTATATTTGCGAAGATTCTTCTCGTCTGCAGCCTGTGGCATCCGATTTATTAGGGTCACACCAAGTGCGTGGGACCAAAGGCCGTAGTATCCAAAACCATATCCATATCGCACGTTCCGTGATAGAGACAATATCAGATGACCACAGAAATGTGGCGCCACAAACACAATCACATGCGAAGAAACACAACATAGGCGCACACTACCATCTATAATATCGCTTCATCCATCTGGCACCCTTCACAAGCATACCTCGCTAATAATCTAGAGGCCATCCAAAACCGTGCTGCGCGATTTATCATGTCACAGTACTCACGTGAAACCAGCATCACAGCACTAAAACGAACTCTTTCCCTCCCAAGCCTTCAATCACGCCGCATTATATCACGTCTCTGCCTCCTTCATTCTTTTTTTTTACCATCCTCACAACCGGCACCCTCTCCTGCAACCTCCCTCAAGAATGTCCCGTCGACTTAATCACAGTCACCCGATAAATCTGATTTTTGGCCGCACTGCAGCAATGAATAACTCTTTTTTTCCAGATGCAATAGCCCAATGAAATGCTCTACCGGACGTTATTGCTTCATGCGAAGATCGTGAAACTTTCCAAGCAAAACTAACGAGTCACCTTCAGTATTCTCTTTGACAATGCACACTAGTCTGCTCTTGTATATTTTGTTAATGTTTGTTTGTTGGTTTCGTTTTCTTTGTTTTGTTTCTTGAACTGGTGTTCGTATGCTGTTATACAATGTTATTGCCCCCGCCTTATGTAATGCCCTCGGGCCTTTAAGGCTTCAATAAATCAAATGAAATGAAAGACATCTGAACACACACTTTTCTTCACCACTCGTCCTCTTCTGCACCCAAGTACATCTTCTCATCATCCTCTTCTTTGCCAAATAGATAGTAGCACTTTCTTCCCCGCAGAACATAAACATCGTCCAAGCATGACAGTCACCGATTCTACACTCAGATACATCTCCACACACCTCTTCTTTGCCCAGCAGCTAAAACCACAATCGTCCCAAAGTACCACAACCATCATCCAAGCTGGACAGTCACAAAGTCCACCACATAGTCCCACACTAGCAAACAACCACCACGCATGTGCAGTAAGACATGTCCATCCAAAACACGTCCCTTTTGTAGTCCCTATGTAAAAAAACTGTAACCTGCCTAACATGTCTCTTATTAATGTCTACGAAGCAACGAAGTACATGAGAATGAGAAGAACCGTCTTTGCCAAAAGTAACCAGGCTGCGTGTTCCGCTTCTCAGTCGGGTAGCAGAGGATTCATACAACTTCTGAAGCTCTACATTAGTGCAAAAGAAAGGCGAGTGCCTGTTCTCCCTTCTTAGCAAGCTGTGATGTTTTGGAAATCCATGTTGGCTTTTGGCAAAGACGGTACATGTACTTGAGGGACAGGAGGATCAATAAACAAACATGGCTACAATACACGAGAGGTGTCTAAGCTTAACAGCTTTAGGGCCGATAATAAACTCAATTCTTTTCATTACTCAAGAAGATTCCTCAATAAATGTAAATTATTTCCTACGTAAACTCAGCGAGGCTTCACTTACACTTATGTCTTCTTTCTTCTGTATCCAGAACGCCTCCAAAATTTCGCGCGCCATCTTATCCCGACTCTTCACTAAAATATTAAGCCTTCCAAACAATGGCTCACACTATGTGTGTGTACTATGCAGCACCAACTTGCCCCTCAAGCTGTTATTTTGAGTATCAGATGAGGTCACTCAACTGGCCCTAATTCAGATTGATAAAAGCTTTTAATAAAGTGCGTCATGATCTTTTTATTTACTGTATTGCAGAATGCAAACATTGCTGATGTCTTCCTTAAATGCACTGAACTATGTTATAAAGCGGCCACTACAAGACTGATTGTTAATCAAAATTTTACCAAACCTGTTCCGCTGAAATCATCTGTTCGACAGGGATGTCGGCTATCACCTTTGTTATTCGCTTTATATCTTGAGCCCCTATGCCGTAGTATCATCAAGAACAAAGCAGTTCGTGACTTCTCACTGTCGCAATGTGAAATTAAGATTTTGGCTGAGGCTGTTGACATTGTTATTTTCTGTTCTGATAAAAAGAGTGCAATCGAGGTTTTGCGCGTAACTGAACGTTTTGTGATAGTTCGGGGGCGTCTCTTGACCTTTATCAATCAAAGGGGTTCTGGTTAGGTCACTGGGGTACGAAACCTAACTTTTTTGGTGGCATCAAGTGGGACTCCGAAGACTTACAGTATTTGGGGGTTCCCCTTGCATCAACATCGCAATAGTGGGCCTCACAGGATTTTCAGATCTCTTCAGTTAGGCGACAAACTCAGGCTTGGATAGGTAGGAAACTGTCTTTATTTGCACGAACACAAGTTTGCAATGTCTTTTTGATTTCGAAGCTTATCTATGTCTTGCAGGTGTTGCATTGTGCAAGAAAAAAAGTTCAATTCAATCATAAGATTTTTGATACTTTTTGTAGCGCTCTCAAGGGAACCTATGCGTCGAGACAATTTGTCTTCCATCTGGAGGCTGGTGGAGCTGGTCTTCAGCCCTTGTTATTTCATCGGCTTGTTTCAAGGTTTTTCTTTAAAACAGCAAGCCATCCCTTCCCTCTAACTGTGTTTAATACACGATTAAATGCCCATTTGCCTAATTTGTTTGCGCCAACTGGTCATAAAAGTGAGTCTTTTGTGGGGTTTTGTTAAGGAAGTTGCCGAAACATTACATTTCCTCACTGTACGGTTTTCCTTGGAATACCTATACAGTCTATACAGAAGATAATGACAAAAGTCATTATTGAGACATTATTTCCTGTACCGATGTATTGGCAGCCTTACCTCCCCTTTCTAGACAATAGTGAATTAAAACGGGTTCAACGGATGTACGTACAGTCAGCCACAGACTTCCTTCTTAAAACTTCACACGTCAACTTCAACGTAGTTCAGAAGTGTCGGGCAACCTGTCAAAACGTGGCTTCGTTCGAAAGAGACTTTTGTGCCATGGTCAGTGGACTGTCGCCTATTTCAGCAGCCAGAAATTAAAGATGATTGCTTTGTGTATTGCCGTGATGCAGTGTTTTGTTTTTTTTTTGACATTCTTCAACGAACTCTCGAAGAGGACATTGATATAACGCCTTATACTATAAGGTTTTTGCCTGCAGTGGTGGCTTCTTAGGTGCCATGTGATCTTTTTGTGCTCATGGGACTGTTTAGTCTGTGAAAGAGCCGCATGACAGATCGCCACCCATAGCCATCACGTTCTTCGAAGTCTCTGTTCAGAAAACAGTGTGCTATGGTGCGGGGGGTATATGCTGCGCAGGATCGACCTTCTGCCTGGTTACCTTTACTAGATGCATGTATATGTCTCCCGGAATTTTGATGTGTGGGCAAAGTGAGAGCTAGATGCTGGTGTGACTGTATATGACAGGTTGCGGGATGTGACCTGGTTAAATCGGGCTTGCAGTACTTGAATGTAATAAAGAAAAAAATCCGGGGCGTGGCGCAGTTGGTTAAAGCACTAACCTGGGGATCCAATGGATGTATGTTCGATCCCCGTGGAGACAACGTTCATTTATTTTTAGCTATCTCCCTCGAAAGTGTGACACCCTCTGCCGACAGCTTCTGCTGACAAGGATGAGTCATTAAAGGCTTTCGGCTTAATATTTGCCCTGAACACTACTTTGTGCACGCAAAGCATATATACATCTTTATGTGGCAAAGCACAAACAACAACTGTCCGGCATCTAATATGGACATGCCCAGGAACTTCGCATATGAGCAACACCATTCTACAAAAAGCTGGACTTTCATCGACTAATGACTCTAATTTCCACTTACGGATAACGAACAACATTTATGTATGCAGTTTATGTGACTTCTTGCACATGGCTGCACATTTCTGTGACTCCACCACTACCTTATATGTTGTGTGACAAGCCCAGCGCCATAAATAAATAAATAACAAAGAACAATAGCAGCGCTAACACCAACTAACACTACGTTGACACTATACTACTCGATGTCGACTACACTGCTACCTCATTTTTTTCTCCAAACGTGCCTGCATCATTTTCCTTTCTTTTTTGCTGGTTCATAGTCTCTGCAGCTGAGGAAGGGGTTGGAGATTCAGGCAAGAACAGAACAAGGAGAAGAAGGAAAACAAGGTTTTGGGACGAGGGGCGCAGAAGAGAATGAGTGCCATGTTGACCTATCAATAACCGGGGACAGCTGGGGAATCAAATGCATTCAGAGGCGTCCTGGTGCCTTCCCTCCTTCTATAGAGGGAACCTGTGTACGCAAACGCATCGTGGAAATGGGCCCATGCAGAATTCCCGTTTTCCACATCTATATAGTGATCTGTGCGAGACCGCCAGATCAAATACACTACTTAAAGCAGCAATGTCTCAGCGCACATATCACTCGTGTGGTCGCTGAGAGAAGTTTCATGTCACTCTAGTTCGGGTAAATGCCCACATCAATGTGGTCCTTATTTTATGCCAGAAATGAGCTGTATTCATGCACAACAAAAATACACGGTGCAATGATTCTGGAAACAGATACAAGGTGCAGTCCATCGACCATGGCACATAAAAACCTTTGTTTGCCAGCCACGTCTTGACAGGTAGCACTTTCACATGAAACCTGACAAAAAAAAAACACCTTATATTGCCGTTCTCACAGGGTACTGTGAAAGGCACCCGAACACGTCGGAACGTAGTGTTCCAGACCGGGCCCGGTAGAGTGGAGCCGGACAAACATGTCAATAGTGCCCCAGTGAAGAGTTTTTCTTTTAACTTTCTTTAAGTATTCAATAGAAAAATGTTCTTCGAAAAACCGAACCGCCTATTGTAAAATTTAAAACTTGTGTTCGTGGCTGTCGCTGTACAGTTCCAAGCCACTCTTCCAAGTACGCACCTCCTAGTTGCGAAAAAGACTGCGTTATTAGTGCCCTTTGTTGTCTTCTAAAAAAGAAGTATATCTTTTTAACTCAAAGTTCACTATCCCAGACTTCCCTTCGCTAGACTTAGAAACAGGTTACTACACCTCATCCGCTCAAAGCTGGACTCCCTTATCAATGTCGCGCAAAACCGGTTCACTCTGTTCATATGAACATCCACAGCAAACTTGTGCCGAGTACCAAAAGTTGGGAAAAACACTGAGTTGCACACAAACGCTCTGTTTTCTACAAGGATGGCCCTTCCATGCCACTGGTGCACTTTCGCCTTAGGGCTGTTCAGAGGAATAGTGATTTGTCCCGTCTGCAGGCTGTCGTTTTCAAGAAACACAGCAAGGTATCAGCTGACTTGTTCGGTCCATGCTATGTCTAAGAAGCTCGATGGTTTCCAGACTCCCGGCCATGCGCCAGCGTACTTTTGCGCATTTATGTTTGCACCGGACACCTTGCAAAAGTCAGTGACATATGTTGCGCACCGCGGCAAACTTCCTCTCGGGCGCGCACACAAGGGTGAGGTCGTCCGCATAGGCGAGCGAGCACCTTCAACACGTGATCCGCAAAGCAAAAGCCACGATTTTATTGTCCTTGAGAATAGCTTGGCACAGGGGCTCCATGTATAATGCGAACAGCGCCATCTACATTGGGCAACCTTGCCTGGCCGACTTGTTGAGTTGCATAGAAGGTGTGGTCTGTCAGTTGATTACAAGTCGTGTGGTCATTTGCTTGTAGCAGATCTCGAGGTATTTCAGAAGTCGTTCTTCGACGTTACAACTCTTGAGGAGTTCAAAAAGAAACGAGTGCTCTACCCGGTCAAATGCCTTGCAACCTGAAGGACAGTGGCCAGCGACCCGGAGACTGACGTCGCCTCACAGAGAACACGCATGGCGTGCAGGCGCTGAGATATTCGCCGCCCCTTGATTACATATGTCTGTTACGGAATGTTACGGAACCAAAAGCAAGGCCAAGCCTCTAAGCGATAACTTTCGCGAGGATTTGTAGTCAGTTGTTAGGAGGCTAATAGAACGAAAATCGCTTTCAGACGGGACATTGCTTGCGCGTTTCTTGGGTAGCAGGACTTTGAGGCCTTGTCGCATAGGAGGAGGAAGCAGGTCCTGGCGTGGCACTTTTCTCGGCTTAAGTTTACGTATAGCCCATTCTATCTCACTCTCCGTGATCTGTTTGTCTGCTCGCTCCCTAAGTTCATCACTTATCTTATTTAGTAATGCGGCGTATTCCGAGATCTTTTCTGCACTGCGATTTTTTTTTTTCAAACAGCTCTTGATAGGCTTTTGTGACGGCGTTTATAATATCAGTTTTCATATTAAGAAGCTGTTGCCATCTTGACCGTTGTCTTTCTTTCGTTTTTAATATTTTAAGGTGCTCTTCGTCTCGCTGATGGAGTTCTGTTATACACCTTATCATAGCACCTTCATATTCCTTTTTCCAAATTGATGAGAGCTGTCCTTTGCATTCTTTTATTTCTTCACAGAACAATCCTGGCTGCTAGGTTTCCACTTCGATAAGGCTCCGAAGCGTGCGCATCAACCCAAGGTTTTGCCTCTTTTTACTTGCAGTTTTCCTGTCCATTCGTGAACAGAAAAATTTTGCACTCTTCTTTTAACTCTTCCCATGCTACCGAATGCTACCGCTTTTTGCTTTGTTCTCAATGATATTCTGAATACTCAAGCTAACTTCATCGTCGTCAAGCTTCATTGAGCTTCCACAGATTCGATGAATTGCGTTTTTTTTTTTCAGTTTCCCATTTAAGTTAAAAACCACCGTGATAAAGCCATGATCTGAAAACGCGACGGGTGTCACGGTGTAGCGTACACCCGGTCAATGCTTTAACAGTACCGCGCGAGCGCCGACTGCCCGGCGTTGCTAAGCCGGAAGATGCAGTAGATGACAAAAAGCAAGCGAGGGCGAGGGCATGCCCGAAATTCCAGCTGCAGTGAACCTCGTCTGTTACGCTGCTTTGATTACTGCGAAGCAACCCCTGCCACAATCGTCTGGTACGCATATCGGCTGACAGGCATATCGGTGCCCGAAGAAGCTGTCACTGATTGTTTTTATGCGCAATACTGCACATCGTGCGAATAATACATTCAAAGTAAACGCATTGGCAATAAGAAATATGACATGCCCAATAACTCTTTGACATCTTACTTTTGAAAAAGATTATTGTCGAGAACATTAAATATCGGCACATTCATTAGTTCAAAACAAACAAAAAAACTCCTCGAGACAGTGCCCCGCAAATGGAGCTGGGGACAAGTGTAATATTTGGAACGTTAGAAGTTTGCACCTATTGAAGCCACAAGCCCACAGCAGATACAACATGCGCTTTCTGAACTCGGACATAAAACTTGGTTCAAGGGTCTGCTCCCAAACAACCAAGCAGATGACACTCACTAAGGCAGCACGATTACGCCCTCCAACTCGTTCCCTCTCCGGATTTTCGCTTCGATCCTTCTGATCGGCGCCGCGCTGCACCGGGCAGTCGACGCTCGCGCGGTACTGTTAAAGAATTGGTAGGGTGTACATCATAAGCTGAAAGCTCACTACATACATAGAACCAGCTGTCTAGCCTCGCGTGGCAGTCCCCTTGCCAATGCGCGTGGATCATCGGTCTGCCGCTGACGAAAGCTGATTACGTCTTGCAAATCATAATTCTGTACGAGCTTTCGCAGCTCAACTAGGCTAGAATCTGTTGGCCTTTGACTTTTTTTTAGTTTTTTTTTTAGCAGTGTTTCGTCGCCATCACGCAGTTAAAACCGCCCACAAAGATTGCTCGACAAGGTGTATCTATAGAAACTGCCTGAATTTCGAAAAAAAAATTATTTCGGTCAACCATATCATTTGGTGCATGAATAGCAACTAGCTTATATTGCTCGTTATGAAAGAACACGTCAACACTACACACGCATCCGCTGTGGTCGGCGTCCCACTCTGAAAATACAAAGAAAGCATTACACTTTTTAACCAGAACCGCTGTATGTATCAGCGCTATCCCCGCACCCTGGAGAGAAATGAAAGAGAAAATGGTGTCTGAGAAAGTAATTTATCTCCTCTAACTGCATGCTTGAAGAGAGCTTTGTTTCCTGTAGAAAGACTGCACCTATGTTTTCCTGTAGCAAAAGGTTCACAAGCCATTGCTCCCTATTCCCCGTAATCAAGCTTACGAAGGTAAAAATAGTAAGTTTTAGGAAAGCCATTTTGGAAGAAGACGCGACCTTTCAGGCGACTTTTCGTATCGAAGTGTGCTCAAAGGGAACGCTTCCGTCGCCGATCCTCTAATGGAATCCTCGGCGTTGGGTTGAGCATTTACCTTTTTTTCATCACTGAATTCCGTGTCACCTTTCTCGGTGTGTTCCCAGCGATCGCTGCTCGTGGGCGATGCCTTCAACTTCATTCGAGGGCTGTTCTAGCTCCGTCCGAACTTCTAGATTGTCATCCACGTCCTAGTCTGAACTCGACGCCGTAGGCTTCGGCGCTTTTAAAACTTCAGCTGACTGCTTTTTATTTTGCCTCTTTTTGCATTCCCGATGCAGTAGAAGGCATACCCCCTCAGCAGGTACAGGCACCACTTCAGGAGCTATTCCTAGGGGGCTTGGTCTCTCTTCACTCCTTCAGTGACGTCGCTGGTTTCTGTAGAACGGGACCGTCTGGCGTTTTTTTTTTTTTCGATGTTTACTTCAGGTTTACATTGGCGTTGGACGATTTCTCGGCTTCATGCTCGTTCATAGTTGACTGTGTGAAACCTTTCTCTCCCACATTTCGAGTGACTGCAGCGAATGCCTTCGTGCAATCTTCTGCTTCGTGCCCGAACCTCCGGCACTGCGCACATTTTGGTACACGGCAATCCTTTTCTTAAGTGACCAGGCCTCTTGCATCTTAGACACAGCGGCGACCTCCAGGAACTAATACAAGAGCGTTACTACTCTGAATCCGTAACTGATACGGCAGGGATTCGACAGTAACATTGTCTTTCATGATCAACACTACTGACCTGGTCGACGTCTGTGCGCCCTTGAACTTGCTTGCAGGCCAGGTTTCCCTCGCCACACTTTCATCTTTCCCAAACGGCTCCAACGCCTTGCGCATAGCTTCGTCGCTGATATAATAAAGAATCAAGTCAAGCTTGATTCGATTTTCAGTGCCGTTAGAGTCACTAATAATGCATCGTTTATCCGGAGCGTTTATGCAGCAGCTAGCACTTGTTTTGATGTCATTGAAAGCGTCGTAACCGCCAAGGCGTGGTTCATTTGGTAGGCGTCTATCAGCAATCCTTGACCATTTTAAGTAGCTCCATTTCTTCTTCGAAGTCGTCAATGCGACACCGTCGCCCAGTCACGTCACAATGCAAGAACACCGTATTCATTGATGCATTTTCAGTCGGCAGTTGAGGTGAAGTAATCTTATAGACTTCATCTGTACCAGGATAACCCCGACCAGAGGCCGCTATCGTCGCTCCAATGAAGCTCACGCTTCCTACGTCTCCACAGCTTGCCTGCCGGAAGGAGAATGCGTTGCGCCACAGGCCCCAATTAAGGGGAGTGCTGCTGGTAACGCACACAAGAATTCATTTTATAGCACCTCAAGAATAGGCAAAAAAAACGAGCCTGCCAGAATTCGAACTTGGAATCTTCTGATCCGTAGTGAGACGCGTTATATGATGCTTCTTTTTTCTTTATTGTCAATTTCCGAACCTAATTTTACCCACAGAAAATAGTACGCGACAAACACACAGCATGGGTTAAAAAACCACGCCACCTCAGGCTGCGTGCTCCATTAAAATTCTTGCATGTGTGGCAGCGCTTTCATTCTCGGAAGCCACCCAGGCACTACCAGCCGGAGTGGTGCAGTGGTTAGGGCGTTCGACTAGTTTCCCAAGAATAGAATGCGGGATTGAATCCCGGCCGCGGTGACCGCTTTTCGGTGCCGCCAAAAAGCAAAGCTCCCGCGTGTTGTGCGAAGTAAGCGCACATTAAATAATCCCAGGTAGTCAAAATTTCCGGAGCCCTCTACTACTTCGTTTCTCATAGTCTGAGTCGCTTTGGGACGTTAAACTCCACACCAAACCAAACAACTCAAACAAACCAAACCAAACAACACAGGTACAGGGTCTTATTGTGTCTTGAAACCAGCAAAAACACTACCAACGGATTCTCTAAAATACTGTCTTAGTTTCGTCACATCAATGTCTGCAGGCCTGAAAGCCACTCTGGATTGGCAAATTCTCTGCAGACCCAATAACATGATCATCTCGCTTAGACTATCATCATATTCAACTGAAAAAACTTTTCTGAATACATCCACGAGTATGTCTTCTTTCATCTTTCATTTTGTAATGTTCTAGAAGGAAAATGATTCCAAAAAGTCTAAGAAAGCGTATCCGATAGTTGCCGGCTTGCGGAATATCAAGCAGGGGTTTCCCCATGGTCTTCATTACCTTTCCCCCCAAAATACTTAGGGTAACGCACTCAAAAGTTTAATTTAAAGCCCCTCAGAAATTGTAAAAAAAAAAAAGGAAGCAAGCCTGCCAGGATTTGAACCAGGAATCTTTGGATCCGTAGTCAGACCCGTTAACCGTTGCGCCACAGGCCCTTTCTTTATCATTTAATGGTGATATAGACGTTCAAATCAATAGGTTACAAGAAATAAAACATGCTGGCCACGCTTTGGCTAACACGATTTTAAAATGTTTTGAGTGGCATCAGTTCATCAAGTGCAGATAACCATTGTGGTGGATCAGGCAGTGCGCTGTACACGTTTCTCAAGCGCACAACGCCCTCAATGAAATGTTCGCGAACCGGGCGAACAACCAAATCCGCGTGTTCAAACTGCATTCGAGTTTTCCACACAGCGTGGAGGTCCAGGAGCATAATCAGGTCATACGGTATTTCCTCTGAGTTATTAACAGGCAAGAAACGGATGCCGTTTGGATCAAGGGGTAACTGTTGTTTGATGTTCATTGAAGGACATCCCAAAAAAGATTGGGTCCTAGCAGTCTAGGAATACGTGTTCTATTGTTTCCGGTTTCTTGCATAAAGGGCAGTCGGTGTTCCAGGGAATGAAGAATCCTTCATCTTGAAGCCACTTCTTAACTGGGATTAACTGGGAGGGTGTCGCTATGGATTGAGCTTGAAAAACAACGATTTGGCTGATGGTAGTATAGGCATTTTCTTCACTCTCTTTAGGACGTCCTCTCCGGGGCCTCCGCGATGTGTGGAACGGTACAAAGGTACAGGCAACATGGCGTCTACAAGGTCCCTATGTACTTCTTTGCTTGTAACAGTGAACCGGTACTGCTGGGAAAAACGTACATTCAAAAGCCTGTACGACAAAACTACTTCACGCAGGTAACAAGTCACACCTCCGCACATATTCTAAACAGTCGAAACGACGTATCCAGGGAAAAATCTACCCATCCTTACTTGCATAACTGGTTATGTGCGGAGAAAGGTATCATTTTGATCGCGTAAAAAAAACAGAGCGTGACAAGATTTGTCGCAAAAACAAGTGAGCTAAGCCAAGGCCACCTTTCTTCACAGGCAAAAACAAGTTAGTTCGACTGGACCGCTCCCAAGTTGAGACCCAGATAAAGATAGCAAAAGCCCGGTATATCTTTTGAATGCTCACCTTTGCAGCACACAACACATTCATGACGTACCAAATTTTTGATACCAGAAAAAGGTTTCAGACAGTGGCTCTTGAAAACATGAAAAGTTGCTTGCCTTGCCAACCGTCAGCCTATGCCTTTGCTCTCAATGCCTGATCTGCCCGGTATGGTTCAGGCTCGTGGTAATGTCCGAGAGGCACCCCTAGGCACTGTGTTGGTAAGGTTGACCAGGTCCGCCGGCAAAACGTTTCTGGTGTGTCTACCCAATCACCGTGCCAGAAGCCGTGACTCTTATCCCAGTTTATCTGGGCTCCAGTCGTATCCGAAAACTTTTCGATCACATTACTTGTCTCTGTTATACTCGCTTTGTCTGCGCAAAACACCGCGATGTCATCCGCATACGCCAGAATTTTAACTTCTGCTTCCTGCAGCTTATATCCTGTAATGCACGCATTATGTTCAATGACCAAACAGAGTGGTTCATGATAAGCGGCAAGCAGCAGTGGTGATAGCGGGCATCCCCGTCTCACCGACGACAGCACACACAAGCTATCAGTGAGCTCGCCTTTAGCAATAATTCGCATTGTGCATTTTTTGTAAGCCATCTTGACACCTTCCGTAATGACACTGCCCACGTTCGTGTGTTCAAGTATGCAGAGCAATGCCTTGTGCGAGACACGATCAAAGTCTTTTGCAAGGTCAAGCTGTATCATCGCGACGTGACCGCCAAGCGCGTCACAACACTCGAGCACGCTTCGAGCCACGTGAACATTTGTCGTGATACTGCGGCCTTTAATGCCACAAGTCTGGTATGGTCCAACCAACTTTTTAATAACGCTTTGCAGTGTCCTTGAAATAACTTTGGCGAATATTTAATAATCGACATTAGCAAGAGTTATTGGGCGATATGACCCTGGCAACAAACGTTTCTGAGCATCATCGCTCTTTGGGATTAGCACAATATGTAAAGTTGTGAAGGACAAATTCAGTCTTTTCCGGTCATACGCTTCGTTAATGACATGAGAAAGAAATTGGGCTAGCCCAGAGCAGAATGTTTTATAAAAAGGACCCCTAAGCCATGAGGCCCAGATGCTTTCCCGGCAGCTAGGTCATTTATTGCACATTCTATCTCACTTGGTGTAATTGATTGTTCTAGTTGTGTCTTCACTTCGTCAAGCTTTGGCATCAGTGGGAGGAATTCTTTCATTTCATTTCTGTCCGTCGTAATGTTGTCAACTATACGTAGCTGTCGGATTTCCTTTTGACAAGCGTATGTCTTTTCGTCTGAAAGAGCGCGTTTGATTGGCATTTCATCCACCCAAAGCTTCTCTGACCTTGATCTCACTACTACCGCCTTGTATTTCTTCGTATCTATCCTTTCAAGCTCAGTTTTCACTTCCTTTATTTCGTTAACATACAGACCAGGTTCGGCATTATCCATGTTAACAAAAAACTTCAGTTGATGGCGAAGCTTTGTCTCTGCTTCTTGCTGCTCGCGTCGGATGGCACTACTTCTCTCAATAGCCCTTTTTTTAATTTCTGCTTTAGCTCTTCCCAACGAATGGCGTAGCTTACTGGCTCGCCTGTTGTCACATTTTTCAGTTCATTCGTTACTGTGCCGACGAAAGCTTCATCATCCAACAGCTACTCATTCATTTTCCTCAAGTCCCAGCTAAAGGTTCGTTTGCTCTGCGTCTTACCAAAGGTGGCAGTTACCAAGCAGTGATCGCTATATGCGACGGGTTTCACTTCGTACTCACTACACCAGGGCACCAATTCCGCAGATGCATACAATCTTTATAGCTTTGCGTGGCTGTCTCGCTGGAAGTGGGTAAACTGCGGACGAATACCGCTGGCAAAAACGCTACCAATGTCTTCAAGGTCATATTCATGCCCCAACGTGTTCAACAATTCTGCACTCTTGTCACGAACACGCGAACACTTTGCGCGGTCGTCGACATTGCGCACACAGTTAAAATCGCCCAGCAGTATAATCACTTTCTCACAGTTTATATACGCCTCATAGCGTTCAAAGAGGGATCGGTGCTCCATGTCAATATTCGGCGCATATACACAGATAACGCGGCACTCCAATTCGCCAAAGACTACATCAGCCACTAAAAGACGCCCACTGTAACATGAAAACATTGACTGCACGGTGATGCCAAAGCTTTTCCGTATAAATATGGCGCAACCACCCGATCCACCAATCGCGTGAGAAATACACACATCAAAATGAGCTTGCAAATTGGACACCATTCGGTCTGTGAGCTCCTGGCTCTCAATTTTTGTCTCTTAAACTCCCACTATATGCAAGTCATTATCTAACAGAAGGCGACTCAGCTGACGTTGCCGTCTTCTTGCTCCGAGGCCCCGTATGTTTAACATCGCTACCCGTAGCGCTCTTTCGATACTAACCGCCGTGGCTACACGATAGAATGGTGCCCGTTACAACAGCCCGAGGGTGTGTGCTCATGATACTGTAGTGATGAGCACGTCGATGGGCAGCCAAAAAAAAATACATTTTTTTATTTACAAAATACTGCGGACACTGAGTCCAAGCAGGGTGCGTGAACAAGTCAATCAAGGCATGAAAGAAAACGCAACACTTCAAGAAAGACAACACAGTATAGCAACAATTGGTTAAAACTCATGGGACAATGGATAAACTAGCTGATTCCAATCTGTTACTGTGCGTGGAAAGAACGAAAATTTGTGTCTGTTCTAGCGAATATAGGGGTTAGGGAACTGGGATGGTGTTGACGAGTTTGTCTGGTTGGTGCCGGCGTTAACTATGATGACGGATCCAAACCGAGTTTGTTATGCAATAACTGATAAATAAATTCCAATCTAAGCTTTCTTCTTCGATGTTCAAGTAGTTCAATTTTATTTGTCTCCATTAAAGTGGTTGGGGAGTCAGACCTTGCATATTTATTGAAGATAAACCTGACAGCTCTTCTCTGTATTGTTTCCAGATTTTTTACGTTAGATTTAGTATACGGGTCCCACACTATGCATGCATATTCGAGTTTAGGTCTAAATAATGAAGTATAACAAAGTAGCTTAATGTTAGAAGGAGCATTTTTTAGTTTATGTCTTAAGCAGCACAATTTTCTAAATGCAGCAGAGCAGATATTGTTTATGTGCAAGTTCCACGATAGATTGCTACTTATGGTTACTCCTAGGTATTTGTAGTTGGATACTTGTTGAAGAGGGAGAGAGCCTAATTTATATGTGTAGCTATGACGTATGGTTTTTCGGGTTATCGGCATATAAACACTTTTATCAGCATTCACAATCATGCCCCATCGGTCGCACCATTCGAAAACGTTGTTCAAGGCACTGTCCAGGTCACATTGATCTTCTCTATTTGTAACTTCTCTGTATAGAATACAATCGTCAGCAAACAATCGAATTTGCACTGGTGGGTTAACAACTTCAACAATATCATTGACATACAAAAGGAAAAGCAGAGGGCCCAGAACGCTTCCTTGGGGAACACCGGATGAAACTGGGAGAGAGCCCGAACGTTGTCCCCCCACTTCAACAAACTGTTTGCGGTCTTTTAAGTATGCATTATTCCATGCTACTAAAATATCAGGAATGGCAATTTCTTTCATTTTAAAAATTAGTTTATCACGAAGAACTTTGTCAAATTATTATCTATATTATCTGTTATTATCTATATAGGAAGCAAATGAATTTATTACTGTAATTAGCTGTGTTACCGTCGATGGTCCTTTTCTGAACCCGTGCTGGAATTTAGTTAGCACGCGATTTGTTTTTAAAACTTCGTTCATACAATGTGCAACTATATGTTCTAATAGTTTACAGCATGGGGACGTAAATGATATGGGACGGTAGTTCTGCAAGAGAAGATGGTCTTCTTTTTTATAAACGGGAACAATTCGGGCTGTCTTCCAGTCATCGGGTATTTTACCTAATGACATTGAAGCGCGAAAAATTATTACAAGCAATTGAGCCAGAGTTTCGGCATAGCGTCGCAGAAATGCGTTTGGAATGTTGTCAGGGCCACATGACGTTTTGGTTTTCAAGTTCAGCAACATGGAAAGGACACCAGGATAAGTAATAAAATTCACTTCGGCGGGATAATACACTCGGCTATTGTTGGTACCTGTGCTCGGGGCAGAAAATACACTTTGAAAATAACTATTAAAACGTTCAGTAATAGCCTTTGGATCACATAACGTAGTGTTTCCACCAAAATTTGTGTGACTGCTTTCTTTTTTTCACTAAAGTAATTCCAAAACTTACTTGGCTCGGTTTTTATAAAGTTTTGAAGAGATGTGTTGAAGAAATTATCTTTTGAATCACGTAAGGCACGTGCTAGATTGTCCAGTAATTCCTTTAGCACATCAGGATCTGCGCGTTTTTTCTTGTGCCGTTTTACCCTTCGCCTGATTTGAATTATACTGCGTGTCGTCCATGGGGTTTCCTTTCTTTCTTTTTTGTGCCTGTTAGGTACGAAAGTATTGATACAATACAAACAGATTTTTTTGAAACTGTCCCAGAGTGCGCAGACATCGGCGTCATCGAAATCAACAAGGGAAGTTTCGAGATGTTCAATGATAGACGCGTCATTGGCACGCGAATAATCTTTAAAGTAACGTGCAGATAAGTGTTTAATAAGTGTTAGGAGATAAGTGTTAAACAAACCCGACCGTAGAAAAACGACAATCAAAGTAACCTTGGCGCCTCTTTCCTAGTCCAAATACAAACAACGAACCGCTTAGGGTGACGGCCATGGCGTTTACAGAAGCCCCCCAACCACCTAAACTATACAGAACACGTTTACGGAGGCGGTTTGCCCGCCTGCCGAGCATCGACCGGTATGTGCGGTCGCGGCTCCAAGGTACGCCACCGCATCCCTGTGGTTTTGGTCGGTGACTCGTCTTCGCTCCCACCGTCCTCCTGCGTCTCCACGCTGAGGGTCTTGTCGTGTGGTCGTTTCCTCACAGGCCGGCAGGCTGAACTGGTAAGGGTTTCCATAACCTCAGGTTCTGTGCCGGGAGGCGGCTCAGAATCAACTGAGGTTTTCAACTCGGCACTCGGAACGGTCGAAGAGTCCTGTGAAGGAGATCGTTGGTGCTCTGCCGCGACCGCTTCAGCTCCGGGCGGCTCCTGCTGCGGCAGTGGTACCGCCGCCTTTACGGCGACCCCTGCTGTTACACTTGCCGCCGATGCTGCCTGCTCCATGTCCACCTCGTCCATGAGCAGGTTTGAGGCGTCTTCGCTGGTTGTCGCTTCTGTTACATGGGCATATGTCAGCTCGCACTGGCTGCTCTCATGACCAAATCGTCGGCACGCAGAATGCAACAGTCACAACGAATGTGGCCCGTGCCATGGCACCGAAAGCAAAGCGGAGCCCTGCCTGGCACTGCCACGAGGGCCAACTCGCCGGCGACGCTCACCTGCTTTGCAGGTCGTCGAGCTTTACGCCCGGCTTCAACTTCAAGGTGACCAGTCTTGTAGTCGAACCCCTGTCAACCAGGCCATGCACACGCCAACACTCTCGGCCGACGTCTGTGACCTTCTCCAATGGCGCGAAGGCAAGCCGTACATAGTCGTCGGGAATGCTGTGCAGCAGCCAATGCCCTTTCATGCGAACGTCCTGGTTGTTAGGATCAACTACAATACATCGGCACTTTTTCACTAGAAGCTCACCCTTGCCGACTATCTTTTTCACCGCTTCTTCGTCCTTGAAAGTCAACGTCCACACATGGCTCATGCGGTAGGCTCCGAGGGTAATCACATCCGACAGAAGCGATAACTCGGCGAGCGCGTCGCAGAATTCTTGCGCCCTGTACGGGCGGGCCCCAACATCGCAGTGTAGAAAAACTGTATTCAAAACTATACGCCCTGTTGACAAACTAGGCAAAGCAACTTGGTACTCGTTGTCCGAGGCAATATTCCTGTTACCACGGCCCTGCTAGACCGCTGAAGCCGCTAGTGAGGAGCCCTACATCCTGCGTCCGTTCACTAGCGTGGCCGGAAGCAGAATGCCGTTGCACCACAGGCCCGAGACAGTGGGAGTGCTTTTGGTAACGCATCCAACCATTGATTTTATAGCCCCTCAGAAACGCACAGAAAATAAAGTGATCCTCTCAGGATGTGAACCTGGAATGTTCAGATTCGTAGTCAGACCGGTTAATCTTTCCGTCACATGAGTCAGACGAAGGGAGTGCTTTTTTGGTGTCTTCATTACCTTTTTCTCACAAACACTTACCGCAACGCACTGAAACGTTTAATTTAAAGCCCTTCAGAAATGGTAAAAAAGAAAATAGCGAGCCTGCCAAGATTCGAACCTGGAATCTTCTGATCCGTAGTGAGACGCGTTATCCGTTGCGCCACAGACCTTTTTTTTTTTTTTTTTTCTTTATTCCCTGGCGTTGACACAATACACCGCACTGGAACTCAAAACAACAGGAAAAAAGGAATAATATATGTACACAAAGGTAGCTAGCGTTGCCTAACGCCCACTGAGGGGCAGGCATTGTCATGTTAAAATTCCTTGAGCACCGTCAAAGGTTCCAGCTTTGACAGCCACTCGGGAGCACATGGTTGCAATTTAAGCACGTCGAGCCATCGCTGCACACTTTCACGGAAATACATGCGGGCTGGCCGTGCACCTGGATCGCAGTGATAACCAGCCATTCGTGCGCGCCATATACTGTGGAGGCACATTAACATAACCTGGTCTAACGGCATATCATCGTGGTTATCCAATGGCAAATACCTAATGCCATGGGAATCAAGTGGCAACTGTTTTTTTATTGTCCTTTGCAGAACATCCCACAAATATACCCCCTCCCAGCAATGCAAAAACACGTGATCTATTGTCTCTGGCTGTTTGCAGATGAGACATTGGGCCCCCCACGGTAGGAACATACCCTTCTCCTCCATAAATGATTTTACACTCAAAGTACCGGTATGTAGCATAAAGAAAAACGTTTTAGCTCCCGGAGCAACTTGCATTTTC
This sequence comes from Amblyomma maculatum, assembly GCF_055883805.1. NCBI lineage: Eukaryota > Metazoa > Arthropoda > Arachnida > Ixodida > Ixodidae > Amblyomma > Amblyomma maculatum. The sequence continues at coordinate 20,422,584 of NW_028146738.1, forward strand.
TTTATGCGTTTTAATACATTACTTCCTGTGCCTCCATAGTATAAAGCTCGGTACAAGGGCACCGGGAACACCACTTCACAAACATCCTTGTATAATGTTCTCCTGTTAGCATTACTTAAATACTCTTTCGAAAAACGTGCACTTAAGAATTTCACGCTCAAAACAATTTCCCTAAAGAATCCAAACAGAGAACCAGGCATACATTGAGTATAAACTACGAAAACAGGCAACGCTCGACCAAGTCTTTGTTGACACACTGTGCGCAGGAATGGATCGCTGGCATCCCTAAAAAACATAAATCGGTTGACAATCTGTCGCACAAACAAATGACCCAGACCAAGCCCCCCATGCTTCACCTGCCGGAACAAATTTGTCCGACTGCACCTCTCCCAACTCGAGGCCCAAACAAACACCGCAAAAACTCGATGCAATTTTTGCACATTTACACGGGAGCAATGCAACACTTGCATTACATACCATAGCTTACTAATTAAAAACAGGTTGCAAACTGCGGCTCTTGCAAATATTGATAATTGAGCGCTTTTCCATTTCTCCGCTTTTTCACGGGTTTCTTTGACCTTCTCTAGCCAGTATGGCTCACTTTCCTTGTAAAATTTCAAGGGCACACCCAAGTACTTTGCAGGCGTTGTAACCCACGACACATTAGCGAAAGTGTCGGGGGTCAGCTGCCATTCACCGTGCCAAAATCCCAAGCACTTACCCCAGTTAACTTTACTCCCTGTGACTTTGCTAAAATGTTTTACCACATCCACTGTCCTCTTTATGCTCTCTTTATTCACACAAAAAACCGCAACGTCATCTGCGTAAGCCAACAGTTTGACTTCTGACTCCTGCAGTCGAAAGCCATCAATGTCATTGTTTTGTAGGATGCTTAAACACAATGTTTCAATATAAATGCCGAACAAAAGAGGGCTGAGGGGGCAACCTTGGCGCACCGAACGTCGTACGTTGATGGGGGCCCCCAGTGACTTATTGGCAATTAATCTCGTAGTGCAGTTACGGTACGCCAAGGCCACTCCCTCTCGAATAACAGAGCCGACATTAACATAGTCTAATATACTGAACAGAATAGTATGTGCCACACAATCAAAAGCTTTCTCCAAGTCCAACTGCAGTAACGCAACACATGCATGAGTTGCATCGCAGCATTCGAGCACACTCCGCGCTTTGTGAATGTTCTGAAAGATAGATCACCCTTTGATACCGCACGTTTGGTGAGGGCCCACTAGTTCGCATATAACCGTTTGTAGTCTGCCAGCAAGCACCTTCATATAAATCTTGTAATCAACGTTTGTCAGAGCAATGGGCCTGTAAGACGACAACTGCCTAAGCTTATCTGGTTGGTCAGTTTTCGGAATAAGTACTGTGTGCGACGATCCGAAAGACGCAGGCAGTGCCTTCAGTTCATACGCTTCATTAAATAAGGCACACAACAAAGGAGATAGCTGTTCCTTGAACCCTTTATAAAAAGCCGCACTCAGGCCATCAGGCCCGGGTGATTTCCCTGGGTTTAAATTTTCTATTGCCTGCTGCACTTCTTTTTCGCTTATTGGCCGCTCCAGTCTTTCTTTTTGTTCCTCGTCAATTTTTGGCATCGCGCCAAGAAAGGATTCTTTAAAACGGTCCAAATAAACCTCTCGGGACGAAAATAGATCTTCATAATACTCCCGGAAAGCTTTCGCGACTCCTTCGTTATCGGTTTCTGTGCGTCCTGCCCAATCTACCTCTGCCACGTGATTTCGCCTTGCATTTGCTTTTTCTATTCCCAACGATCTTTTTGTCGGCGTCTCATCCATGGCCAATTTTTCCGCTCTTGCACGCACTAACGCTCTTTGGTATCTGTCTTCTTCTATCAAGTTAATTTGTTCTTTTATTTTTCGAATATCCTCTATCCATCTGCCGGGTGCCTTACATTCCTGTTCGTGTAGTTTTGCAAGCAAAGCCTTAAGCTGGGTTTCTGTAATTTTCTTCTCGTACACCAGGCAACTTGATCTGTCAATGGCTTTAATTTTAATCTGTTCCTTGCACAACTCCCACTGTTTCCAGATTTCGAGCAAAGTCCCTGGCCTCACTTTAATCAATTCATTCAATACCACGTGTCTAAAGGCATCATCATTAAGCAATTTATTGTTCAATTTCCATAACTCCCAGCTAAATGCATTGCTTCGTTTTTTGGTGCCGAATAAGCATTGCACCAAACAGTGATCCGTGAATGTCATAGGCACAACTCGGTATTCATTGCATGAAGGAATCAAATCCAGCGACGCGTAAATTCTGTCCAGACGCGCGTGGCTAGAACCTTGGAAGTGCGTGTACTGAACGGCACGCGGTCCTTCCAAGCAATCAGCCACATCCTCCATATTCCATTCGCTTGTTAACTGGCATAGCATTTCAGTGCTCTTGTCTCTGAATCCGCGTGTGCTGGTTTTGTCTCGAGCATTCAGCACACAGTTAAAATCGCCCAGCAATACTACCTGCCTTTCCGTACTTAACTGCTGCATAACATTCTCGAAAAACACTGTTCTTTCCTCCACACAGTTAGGAGCGTACACACAAATAATGCGCCACTCAACACCGCTGTATCCACAATCAGCCACAACCCACCGTCCAGAAGAGCATGAGGAGTAGCCCTTTACAATCAGACCAGGCAGCTTTTTGGCAAACAATACACACCCGGCCGATGTCCCAACTGCGTGGCTAACAATGGCGTAAAATCTAGCCCTGAAACGTCGCACCATGCTCCCGGTCTCTTCATCCCCATCAACCTTAGTTTCTTGCACGGCAAGCACGTCAATATCGTGGTCAGTTAAGAGCCGGTGCACCTGCCTCTGCTTCTTTTTGCCTGCCAATCCTCTGACATTTAACGTGGCTACTCTTAAGGTGGTTTCAGGCGCCATTTTCATCAAGGGTGAAGAGACCGAAAGCATGGTGCTTACCTTTCCCGTCTAGCGCGTTGCTAGACGCCGTCATTGGATCCATCCCCGTCCGGTGCGAGTGGCTGACCCGGCAGCGGGGGCACTTTATCCGCTGCCCGTCTCTCTGATGAAATGTTTGGCCTCGGACGTAGCGTGGACCGCCGGGATTGCCCCGTTTTTGCTGGTGGCTCGTCGACGCTGGGGGCTGACGCCTGGTTACCTTCGGGTTCGGACTGCGTGTGGGATCGCTTGGCTGGGGCTGGTACGCCTGGCTTACGAACACCGCTGGTGTCCGAGTGCTCATCCGCATTATCCTGTTCCATACCGTTCGCCGGCTCCAGTGACGTGCCTTCCTCATTGCTAGGGAGCTCAGGTTTCGAGTCTGCTCTCCCCACCTCTCTCGCAGCATTGCGGTTTTCTGCCGAGTCCACCGACGAATCTGTCTCCCGTGTCTGCGTTCTCACTTCTCCAGCACCTTTCGCCGCCTCCTCCGCCTCGACTACGTCCATGGTGAGCTCCGCCGACCGTTCCGTAGTTCCATGTCCCGCGGCCGAAGCGTACGAAAGCACACAGGCAGCCTCGTCATGTCCGTAGCGTCTACACTTTGGACAACGCGGTACCTTACATTCTCGTCGAACATGACCGGTACCGCGGCAGCGCAGGCACTGCATCGCTCGCCCAGGCACCACGACAAGGGCTAGCTCTCCGGCTACTCGCAGATGGTGAGGTAAGTCGTCGACCTTAATGCCGGGTTTCAATTTCAGGAGCACAGTCCTCGTGGTGGACCCCTTCTCCTTGACGCCTTGAACTCTCCACCTCTCCCGGGTCACCTCGGTCACATTCCCAAAAGCAGCAAAAGCCGTCCGGATGTCGTCGTCTGCCACACCGTGCAACATCCAGTGAAGTCGCAGCTTCACCTGTTGGTCTTCGGGATCAATAATAAGGCAACGGCGTCCCTTAACTTCGAGTTCCTTGAAAGCCGCCAATTTCTTCGTTGCTTCTGTGCTGCTTAACGTGACCGCCCAAACATGGTTGATCTGATACGCCCCCAACGCCACAACGTCGGAGAGCGCACCAGCCTTGACCAGGGCGTCGCGGAAATCCTCGACCCTGTATGGCCTGACTCGCACATCACCGTGCAAAAAAAGCGTGTTAAAAACAAAGCGTCCGGTAGGCAAAGTTGGCAGAATAATCTGATACTCGCTATCTTCCATGTCGTCGATCCTGTTTCCGCGGCTGGAAAGGGCCGCTATCGCCGCTCCGCTGGAGCACATGACTCTGCGACCGTTCACTACGGTGGCCGGAAGTAGAATGCCACAGACCTTTTTTTTTTATTATCTTTATTGCCGACTTTGACATTTGATAGTGAAATCAGCAATACAGTGCATAAAACGCGTAAGCCAGGCTTCGGCAAACACGGATTAAAATTCTCTCAGCGACACCAAAACATCAAGCAAAGTAATCCATTCTGGTGGATCAGGGAGTGCTCGGCAACAATCTCTTAGTGCAACGACACTTTCAACAAAATGCTCGCGAACAGGACGCACTACAAGATCAGCATGTTCAAATTGCATCCTCGTTTTCCATATTGAGTGCAGGCCCTGAAGCATAATCAAATCATATGGTATATCCTGTGATGTTTCTATCGGCAAGAACCTTATTCCATATGGATCGAGTGGTAACTGTTTCCTAAGCGTGCGCTGTAAAACATCCCAGTGAAATATTGGGTCCCAGCAGTCAAGAAAAACATGCTCTATTGTTTCAGGCTTTTTGCATAAAAAACAATTGGTAGTCCAGGGTACGAAGATGCCTTTGCTATGAAGCCATGTCTTAACGGGTAGCGTGTTAGTGTGCAATTTAAAGAAAAAAAGTTTTGACTGAAGATATTACCGGCATTCTTTTCACTGTTTTAAGGACGTCTTGTCCGGGGCCTCCACGGTATGGCAAACGGTACAATGGCTGGGGAAGCATGATGTCAGTGAGGTCTCTATAGAGTTTCTTCTTGGTGACATTGCACAGATATTCATGAGAGAAACGCACATTTAACAACCTATAAGCAAGCATAACTTCACGCAGATATCCAGTCACGGCACCGCACATATTTTGACATGACGACACCACGAACCCTGGAAGGAGTCTGCTGAGCCTGACTTGAATCACTGTCCGGAGAAATGGATTGTTTTGGTCGCGTATATAAATAAAGCGCGATACAACCTGGCGCAGAAATAAATGCACAAGCCCTAGTCCTCCCTTATTGGCAAAAAGGAAAAGATTGGTTCGACTTGTTCTCTCCCATGTCGAAGCCCAAATGAACACAGCCAAAACACGATGAATTATTGTACACTGGTCCTCATGGCACCCAACACATTCATTGCATACCAGATCTTAGATACAAGGAAGAGATTGCAGATTGTGGCTCGGGACAACATCGACAATTGCCTTCCTTGCCACGCGTCAGCCTTTTCTTTTGCAGACAACGCTTGGTTAGCCAAATATGGCTCTGGGTCGCGATAGGCGTCAAGCGGTACACGAAGATAACGTTTTTGAACAGGTGCCCAATTGAGCCGACAAAAATTGTCCGACGTGGCTTCCCAATCTCCATGCCAAAAGCCATGACTCTTTTCGCAGTTTATCTGGGCCCCGGTGCACTCACAAAATTGTTGTACAACAGTTGTGGCATGCTGAATACTGTCTCTGTCGGAGCAAAAAATGGCGATATCATCGGCGTGAGCCAAGATTTTAACATGGGCCTCCTGCAGTCTATAACCTGTTATAAGTTGGCTATTTGCAATGGCGCCACAGGCCCCAGACAGCGGGAATGCTTTTGGTAACGTGTCCAACCGTTGATTTTATAGCCCCTCAGGAACGGACAACAAAAAAAGTGATCCTCTCAGGATGTGAACCTGGAATGTTCAGATTCGTAGTCAGACCGGGTATTCTTTGCGTCACATGCATGAGTCAGACGAAGGGAGTGCTTTTTTGGTGTCTTCATTACCTTTTTTGTCACAAACACTTACCTCAACGCACTGAAACGTTCAATTTAAAGCCCCTCCGAAATGGTAAAAAAGCAGAAAGCGAGCCTGCCAGGATTCGAACCTGGAATCTTCTGATCCGTAGACAGACGCGTTATCCGCTGTGCCACAGGCCCGAGACACGAGGAGTGCTTTTGGTAACCCATCCAAGCGTTGATTTTATAGCACCTCACGAACGAACAGAAAAAAAGTGATCCTCTCAGGATGTGAACCTCGAATGTTCAAATTCGTAGTCAGACCGGTTATTCTTTGCGTCACATGAGTCAGACGAAGGGAGTGCAATTTTAGTGTCTTCATTACCTTTTTGTCACAAACACTTGCCGCAACGCACTGAAACGTTAAATTTAAAGCCCCTCCGAAATGGTAAAAAAGCAGAAAGCGAGCCTGCCAGGATTCGAACCTGGAATCTTCTGATCCGTAGTCAGACGCGTTATCCGTTGCGCCACTTTTTTTTTTTTTTTTTATTGCAGTGAAACAGAAAACAAAAATACACATGATAAAACACGTCAACTACACTTGAGCTAACGCGTACGCGGCTAAAATCTTTTCAGGTTCACCAACTCATCAAATAGACATTGCCAATGTGGTGGATCCTGCTGCATCCTGAAAGTTTCGCGTATATACCCCGCACTTTCAATGAAGTTTTCACGCGCAGATCGTGTATTTATATCTGCGTGACGCACCTGCATTCGTGTTTTCCACAAACTATGGAGACCAAGAAGCATAATTAAATCATAAGGTGCATCATCGTTCTGCACTGGTAGGAATCTGATTCCGTACGGAGTTAGGGGAAGTTCCTTTTTAATTGTCCTTTGGAGGACGTCCCACAGAAAAACAGCATCCCAACACTGTAAGAAGACGTGTTCAATTGTCTCCGGTTTTTTGCACAACAGGCAATTTATTGTCCATGGGACGAAGATACCTTTTTCATTCAGCCAGGTTTTAACAGGGAGCGTATTAGAGTGAAGTTTGAAAAGGAACGTTTTGGCAGATGGCCTCACGGGCATCTTCTTTACTCTTTTCAAAACATCCTGCCCTGGGCCTCCACAGTGTATTTCCCTGTAAAAAGTCACCGGCAGCATCACGTCAATGAGATCTTTATACAGTTTTTTTCTGGGAACATTGAAAAGGTAATCAAAAGAAAACCGCACTTCCAGCAACTTGCACGAAAAAACAACTTCGCGCAGGTAGCCAGTCACAGTACCAGGCATGCTTTCACATGACACAATCCATTCAGGGAGCAGCCTCTGCAATCGCACTTGCATCACAGTTCTTAGAAAGGTATCTTTTTGATCACGCAGGAATATAAATCGCGAAACCACTTGTCGCAAGAACAAATGAGCAAGGCCAAGCCCGCCCCTTTTAACAGAAATAAACAAGTTCGTCCGGGCGGTTTTTTCCCATGTGGATGCCCAAATAAAAACAGCAAAAACGCGGTGCATTTTCTGAATTGAGGTTCGTGAGACACACAACACATTCATGAGGTACCACAGCCTTGAAATAAGAAAAATATTGCAAATGGAAGCGCGCGAAAACATTGAGAGTTGCCTTCCTTGCCACGCATCCGCTTTTTCTTTCGCTCTGGATGTTTCTTCCATCCAGTGCATGTTGGCATCTCGATAACAATCTAAAGGCACGCCTAGATATCGCGTTGGGAGAGCAGACCATCGCAGCTTACAGAAGAAATCAGGTGTCACGTCCCAATCACCGTGCCAAAACCCAGAGCTTTTCTCCCAGTTGATCTTACATCCGGTTTGATCACAAAATGTTTGGACGACACCCGTAACTTCACAGATGCTCTTTCTAGTTGCACAAAACACTGCTATGTCATCAGCATATGCCAGCATTTTCACGTGTGCTGATTGCAGCTTGAACCCTAAAATGCGATCGCTATCAATGATAGCCAAGCAAAGTGGCTCTAAATACAGTGCAAAAAGCAGGGGTGAGAGTGGGCAGCCCTGCCTTACCGATGAACGTACTGCGATGCTATCAGTCAGTTCACCATTCACTATAATACGGGTCGTGCAGTTCGCGTAAACCATTTTAACACCCTCCACTATGACTTTTCCAAGGTTAGAATGCTCCAAAATGGAAAAAAGAATTTCGTGAGAAACACGGTCAAAGGCTTTCGCCAAATCTAACTGCATCATGGCTATCTGACCACCGAGTGCATCAACACATTCTAGTACGGTTCTTGCGACATGTATATTCGTGGCAATGGATCGACCCTTGATGCCGCACGTTTGATGAGACCCAACCAGTTTTTTTATTGCGCTTTGCAGTCTTTTTGCTAAAACCTTCATATACACCTTGTAGTCAACATTGGTGAGGCTAATCGGTCGATATGACCCCACCAGCAGTCGTTTTTCCGGATCATCTGTCTTGGGTATTAGCACAATGTGCGATGTAGCGAAAGACAATGGAACAGTATTACGTTCATAAGCTTCAGTGATTACATCGAGCATAAACTGAGCCGCATACTGCTGAAAAGTTTTAAAGAAGGCAGCGCTTAGACCGTCCGGCCCAGGGGCCTTCCCAGGTGTCAGGTCATCTATTGCAGATTCTATCTCCTGCAACGTTATCGGTGTTTCTAGGCGCGCTTTACTTTCGTCATCCAGTGCAGGCATCAGTCTTAGAAAGTCTGTTTGAAAGCCGCCTACAGTCTCAAGCTTAGCGCTAAGCAGTTCTTCGAAGTGCTCTGCTACCGCATGCTGAATATCTTTAGCATCTTCTGTGATATGGCCGCCATACCTTATACTCCTAATTTCTTTCTGGCAGGCGTATCTTTTCTCGTCTGCTAGGGCTCGTTTTGTCGGCACTTCTCCAGCCCAAAGTTTTTCAGCCCTTGCACGTATGACAGCCGCTGTTTATCTTTCGCTGTCGATTGTTTCCAGCTCACTTTTAAGCTCTCGTATTTTACTGGCGAAATGCATTGGCACAGTACTTTCCATGCTCAAAAAAAGAGCAAGTTGTTCATTCAGTTCTTTTTCTTTTTCTTTCTCTTTGTATCGCAGCTTACTACTCTTTTCTATTGCTTTCAATTTGACCCACTCTTTGAAGCTGTCCCATTCCGCTGCAAAACTTACTGGTCGCATAGCAAGACGATTTTCAAACTCTGTCTTAACTTCAGTAAGGAACTCTTCATCGGCAAGAAGTTTGGCATTCAGTTTCCATAGGTACCAGTTAAAGCGCGATTTCTTTCCTTTGCGACCAAACACTGCACTCACGAGACAATGATCGCTGAAAGACACAGGTTTGACATCATATGCAGTACATAGGGAAACAAGATCTACCAAGGCATACACCCTGTCCAATCTGGCATGGCTATCTCGCTGAAAGTGCGTGAACTCTGGCTGGTTTCCAGTGGAGAACACACTACCAACATCCTCAAGGCTATACTCATGCACAAGTGCATTCAACAGCTCGGAGCTTCTTTCTCTTCGAGGTTTACACTTGGCCGCTCGGTCCACAGCTGCGCACACACAGTTGTAGTCACCAAGTACAAGCAAGATTTTGTCGACCTTCAACCACAACTCAATAGACTGAAAAAACAATTCACGCTCACGCCCTGAATTGGGAGCATACACACACACAACACGCCAGCATAAATTAGAGTAGGTAAAATCGGTAACCAAAAGCCGACCACTTGGACAGGCAAAAACGGACTCTACGCTTACTCCCAGCGTGTTACGTATAAATAAAAGGCATCCACCCGATACACCAACAGAATGGCATACACACACATAAAAGTTTGTTTGAAAAGAAGCCACCATACGGTCAGTGCTTTCTTGGCTCTCAATCTTTGACTCTTGCACAGCTGCTATATCTATATCATTATCCGCAAGGAGGCGACTGAGCTGGCATTGTCGCCTTCTCGCTCCCAGTCCTCTAACATTCAAAGTAGCTACGTGTAACGGCGAATTAAGCTTGAGAGTCATGTACTAGAGAGAGACGCCAGTACCGGCATGGTGCCTACCTTCATGTTTGCGTGGCCTCCGCTTCTGACAAACAGCGGCGTATGCATGCATGTAATGTCCTGCCAGCAGAATGTCGGGATGCATTCAAACGAAGTCCAAGCCCATTGTTTCATTTTTGCTAACACACGCACCACTTGGCTGTAGAAGGTTCGTGACGCTGGTCGGTAGGCAGCCGACCCACAAATCGTTCAGGTCTCCACAAAAACTACGGAGGCGGTTTCCCCGCCTGCCGCGTGTCAGCCGAGAAGTTCGGCTTCGGTCTTAACGTGGCTCTTCGGATGCCAGAAGTTTTCGGCGGCGGCTCACCACAAACACCGCCTGGCAGCTGAGTCTCCTCGACGCTTTCCTCATGCGGACGTTTCGCGGCAATTAAGGCTGCTGTTTCCGGCCCAACCTCCATGGCATCAGTACAGGAAGGCTCAGTACTGAGATGATCCTCAGCGTCAGAAAATTTGGTTAAGTCTTCTGACCCTTCCTTTGACTCGCTTTCATGGTCCTGGGATGGAACGTTCAAGACATGCCGAGGTTCATTCTTTTCATTTGAGACCGTCACCTTATCCTTTGTTAAAACCGTCATGGAAGGCGCGTCCTGTTTCGTTGACTGACCTCTAATGTCAGCAGCCTCCTCCGCATCCGCCTCGTCCATAATTAACTCGGACGAGTCTTCGCTGGTCGCAGGTCCGGCAATGCTAGCGTAGGTTCGTGCACACTGGTTGTCTTCATGCCCGAACCGTCGGCAGGTTCCGCAGCGAGGAACCCGGCACTCTTTGCGGATGTGACCCGTACTCCGGCAGCGTAGGCACAACGGGGGTCTGCCTGGCACAATGACGAGCGCGAGCTCACCGCTAACATTGAGCTGATGCGGCAGGTCGTCGAGCTTCATGCCAGCTTTCAGCTTCAGCGTGACGAGTCTAGTTGTAGAGCCCTTTTCCAGCATACCTTTAACACGCCAGCGCTCCCGGGAAACGTCTGACACCTTTCCGTACGGCGCAAATGCAGCACGAACATCTTCATCTGGCACGTTGTGAAGTAGCCAGTGAAGCTTGAGTCGCACGTCCTGGTTCGCCGGGTCAATCACCAAGCAGCGACCGTTTTTCACAGACAGCTCACCTACGCTGACAATCTTGTTGACGGCTTCAGTATCCTTGAGAGTGACGGCCCAGACGTGGCTCATCCGATACGCCCCCATAGCGATAACATCGGGGATTAGCGAGTGTTGTGCTAAAGCATCCCGGAAATCTTCCACCCGGTACGGGCGGGCCCTGATATCGGCGTGCAAAAAAACGGTATTCAAAACAAACCGACCTGTTGGAAGTGCAGGCAAAACGACCTGGTAAGTGTTGTCCTTTTCAGCAGTCCTGTTACCGCGGCCTGACATGGCCGCTGAAGCCGCTCCTGAGGAGCCCTGCATCCTGCATCCTGCGTCCGTTCACTGGCGTGGCCGGAAGCAGAATCTCCGTTGCGCCACAGGCCCGAGACACGAGGAGTGCTTTTGGTAACCCATCCAAGCGTTGATTTTATAGCACCTCAGGAACGGACAGGAAAAAAAAGTGATCCTCTAAGGATGTGAACCTGAAATGTTGAGATTAATAGTCACAACGGTTATTCTTTGCGTCACATGAGTCAGACGAAGGGAGTGCAATTTTGGTGTCTTCATTACATTTTGTCACAAACACTTGCCGCAACGCACTGAAACGTTCAATTTAAAGCCCCTCCGAAATGGTAAAAAAGCAGAAAGCGAGCCTGCCAGGATTCGAACCTGGAATCTTCTGATCCGTAGTCAGACGCGTTATCCGTTGCGCCACAGGCCCGAGACACGAGGAGTGCTTTTGGTAACCCATCCAAGCGTTGATTTTATAGCACCTCAGGAACGGACAGAAAAAAAGTGATCCTCTCAGGATGTGAACCTGGAATGTTCAAATTCGTAGTCAGACCGGTTATTCTTTGCGTCACATGAGTCAGACGAAGGGAGTGCAATTTTGGTGTCTTCATTACCTTTTTGTCACAAACACTTGCCGCAACGCACTGAAACGTTCAATTTAAAGCCCCTCCGAAATGGTAAAAAAGCAGAAAGCGAGCCTGCCAGGATTCGAACCTGGAATCTTCTGATCCGTAGTCAGACGCGTTATCCGTTGCGCCACAGGCCCGAGACACGAGGAGTGCTTTTGGTAACCCATCCAAGCGTTGATTTTATAGCACCTCAGGAACGGACCGAAAAAAAGTGATCCTCTCAGGATGTGAACCTGGAATGTTCAAATTCGTAGTCAGACCGGTTATTCTTTGCGTCACATGAGTCAGACGAAGGGAGTGCTTTTTTGGTGTCTTCATTACCTTTTTTGTCACAAACACTTACCTCAACGCACTGAAACGTTCAATTTAAAGCCCCTCCGAAATGGTAAAAAAGCAGAAAGCGAGCCTGCCAGGATTCGAGCCTGGAATCTTCTGATCCGTAGTCAGGCGCGTTATCCGCTGTGCCACAGGCCCGAGACACGAGGAGCGCTTTTGGTAACCCATCCAAGCGTTGATTTTATAGCACCTCACGAACGGACAGAAAAAAAGTGATCCTCTCAGGATGTGAACCTGGAATGTTCAAATTCGTAGTCAGACCGATTATTCTTTGCGTCACATGAGTCAGACGAAGGGAGTGCAATTTTGGTGTCTTCATTACCTTTTTGTCACAAACACCGCAACGCACTGAAACGTTAAATTTAAAGCCCTTCAGAAATGGTAAAAAATAAAATAGCGAGCCTGCCAAGATTCGAACCTGGAATCTTCTGATCCGTAGTGAGACGCGTTATCCGTTGCGCCACAGACCTTTTTTTTTTTTTTTTTCTTTATTCCCTGGCGTTGACACAATACACCGCACTGGAACTCAAAACAACAGGAAAAAAGGAATAATATATGTACACAAAGGTAGCTAGCGTTGCCTAACGCCCACTGAGGGGCAGGCATTGTCATGTTAAAATTCCTTGAGCACCGTCAAAGGTTCCAGCTTTGACAGCCACTCGGGAGCACATGGTTGCAATTTAAGCACGTCGAGCCATCGCTGCACACTTTCACGGAAATACATGCGGGCTGGCCGTGCATCTGGATCGCAGTGATAACCAGCCATTCGTGCGCGCCATATACTGTGGAGGCACATTAACATAACCTGGTCTAACGGCATATCATCGTGGTTATCCAATGGCAAATACCTAATGCCATGGGAATCAAGTGGCAACTGTTTTTTTATTGTCCTTTGCAGCACATCCCACAAATATACCCCCTCTCAGCAATGCAAAAACACGTGATCTATTGTCTCTGGCTGTTTGCAGATGAGACATTGGGCCCCCCACGGTAGGAACATACCCTTCTCCTCCATAAATGATTTTACACTCAAAGTACCGGTATGTAGCATAAAGAAAAACGTTTTAGCTCCCGGGGCAACTTGCATTTTCTTTACGCGTTTTAATACATTACTTCCTGTGCCTCCATAGTATAAAGCTCGGTACAAGGGCACCGGGAACACCACTTCACAAACATCCTTGTATAATGTTCTCCTGTTAGCATTACTTAAATACTCTTTCGAAAAACGTGCACTTAAGAATTTCACGCTCAAAACAATTTCCCTAAAGAATCCAAACAGAGAACCAGGCATACATTGAGTATAAACTACGAAAACAGGCAACGCTCGACCAAGTCTTTGTTGACACACTGTGCGCAGGAATGGATCGCTGGCATCCCTAAAAAACATAAATCGGTTGACAATCTGTCGCACAAACAAATGACCCAGACCAAGCCCCCCATGCTTCACCTGCCGGAACAAATTTGTCCGACTGCACCTCTCCCAACTCGAGGCCCAAACAAACACCGCAAAAACTCGATGCAATTTTTGCACATTTACACGGGAGCAATGCAACACTTGCATTACATACCATAGCTTACTAATTAAAAACAGGTTGCAAACTGCGGCTCTTGCAAATATTGATAATTGAGCGCTTTTCCATTTCTCCGCTTTTTCACGGGTTTCTTTGACCTTCTCTAGCCAGTATGACTCACTTTCCTTGTAAAATTTCAAGGGCACACCCAAGTACTTTGCAGGCGTTGTAACCCACGACACATTAGCGAAAGTGTCGGGGGTCAGCTGCCATTCACCATGCCAAAATCCCAAGCACTTACCCCAGTTAACTTTACTCCCTGTGACTTTGCTAAAATGTTTTACCACATCCACTGTCCTCTGTATACTCTCTTTATTCACACAAAAAACCGCAACGTCATCTGCGTAAGCCAGCAATTTGACTTCTGACTCCTGCAGTCGAAAACCATCAATTTCATTGTTTTGTAGGATGCTTAAACACAATGTTTCAATATAAATGCCGAACAAAAGAGGGCTGAGGGGGCAACCTTGGCGCACCGAACGTCGTACGTTGATGGGGGCCCCCAGTGACTTATTGACAATTAATCTCGTAGTGCAGTTACGGTACGCCAAGGCCACTCCCTCTCGAATAACAGAGCCGACATTAACATAGTCTAATATACTGAACATAATAGTATGTGCCACACAATCAAAAGCTTTCTCCAAGTCCAACTGCAGTAACGCAACACATGCATGAGTTGCATCGCAGCATTCGAGCACACACCGCGCTTTGTGAATGTTCTGAAAGATAGATCGCCCTTTGATACCGCACGTTTGGTGAGGGCCCACTAGTTCGCATATAACGTTTGTAGTCTGCCAGCAAGCACCTTCATATAAATCTTGTAATCAACGTTTGTCAGAGCAATGGGCCTGTAAGACGACAACTGCCTAAGCTTATCTGGTTGGTCAGTTTTCGGAATAAGTACTGTGTGCGACGATCCGAAAGACGCAGGCAGTGCCTTCAGTTCATACGCTTCATTAAATAAGGCACACAACAAAGGAGATAGCTGTTCCTTGAACGCTTTATAGAAAGCCGCACTCAGGCCATCAGGCCCGGGGGATTTCCCTGGGTTTAAATTTTCTATTGCCTGCTGCACTTCTTTTTCGCTTATTGGCCGCTCCAGTCTTTCTTTTTGTTCCTCGTCAATTTTTGGCATCGCGTCAAGAAAGGATTCTTTAAAACGGTCCAAATAAACCTCTCGGGACGAAAATAGATCTTCATAATACTCCCGGAAAGCTTTCGCGATTCCTTCGTTATCGGTTTCTGTGCGTCCTGCCCAATCTACCTCTGCCACGTGATTTCGCCTTGCATTTGCTTTTTCTATACCCAACGATCTTTTTGTCAGCGTCTCATCCATGGCCAATTTTTCCGCTCTTGCACGCACTAATGCTCCTTAGTATCTGTCTTCTTCTATCAAGTTAATTTGTTCTTTTATTTTTCGAATATCCTCTATCCATCTGCCGGGTGCCTTACATTCCTGTTCGTGTAGTTTTGCAAGCAAAGCCTTAAGCTGGGTTTCTGTAATTTTCTTCTCGTACACCAGGCAACTTGATCTGTTTTAATCTGTTCCTTGCACAACTCCCACTGTTTCCAGATTTCGAGCAAAGTCCCTGGCCTCACTTTAATCAATTCATTCAATACCACGCGTCTAAAGGCATCATCATTAAGCAATTTATTGTTCAATTTCCATAACTCCCAGCTAAATGCATTGCATCGTTTTTTGGTGCCGAATAAGCATTGCACCAAACAGTGATCCGTGAATGTGATAGGCACAACTCGGTATTCATTGCATGAATGAATCAAATCCAGCGACGCGTAAATTCTGTCCAGACGCGCGTGGCTAGAACCTTGGAAGTGCGTGTACTGAACGGCACGCGGTCCTTCCAAGCAATCAGCCACATCCTCCATATTCCATTCGCTTGTTAACTGGCATAACATTTCAGTGCTCTTGTCTCTGAATCCGCGTGTGCTGATTTTGTCTCGAGCATTCAGCACACAGTTAAAATCGCCCAGCAATACTACCTGCCTTTCCGTACTTAACTGCTGCATAAGATTCTCGAAAAACACTGTTCTTTCTTCCACACAGTTAGGAGCGTACACACAAATAATGCGCCACGTAACACCGCTGTATCTACAATCAGCCACAACCCACCGTCCAGAAGAGCATGAGGAGTAGCCTTTTACAACCAGACCAGGCAGCTTTTTGACAAACAATACACACCCGGCCGATGTCCCAACTGCGTGGCTAACAATGGCGTAAAATCTAGCCGTGAAACGTCGCACCATGCTCCCGGTCTCTTCATCCCCATCAACCTTAGTTTCTTGCACGGCAAGCACGTCAATATCGTGGTCAGTTTAGAGCCGGTGCACCTGGCTCTGCTTCTTTTTGCCTGCCAATCCTCTGACATTTAACGTGGCTACTCTTAAGGTGGTTTCAGGCGCCATTTTCATCAAGGGTGAAGAGACCGAAAGCATGGTGCTTACCTTTCCCGTCTAGCGCGTTGCTAGACGCCGTCATTGGATCCATCCCCGTCCGGTGCGAGTGGCTGACCCGGCAGCGGGGGCTCTTTATCCGCTGCCCGTCTCTCTGATGATATGTTTGGTCGCGGACGTAGCGTGGACCGCCGGGATTGCCCCGTTTTTGCTGGTGGCTCGTCGACGCTGGGGGCTGACGCCTGGTTACCTTCGGGTTCGGACTGTGTGTGGGATCGCTTGGCTGGGGCTGGGACGCCTGGCTTACGAACACCGCTGGTGTCCGACTGCTCCTCCCCATCATCCTGTTCCATAACGTTTCCCGGCTCAGGTGACGTGCCTTCCTCATTGCTAGGGAGCTCAGGTGCAGAGACCGCTCTCCCCACATCCCTCGCAGCATTGCCGCTTTCTGCCGAGTCCACCGACGAATCCGTCTCCCGTGTCTGCGTTCGCACCTCTCCGGAACCCTTCGCCGCCTCCTCCGCCTCGACCACGTCCATGGTGAGCTCCGCCGACCGTTCCGCAGTTCCATGTCCCGCGGCCGAAGCGTACGAAAGCACACAGGCAGCCTCGTCATGACCGTAGCGTCTACACTTTGGACAACGCGGCACCTTACATTCTCGTCGAACGTGACCGGTACCGCGGCAGCGCAGGCACTGCATCGCTCGTCCAGGCACCACGACAAGGGCCAGCTCTCCGGCCACTCGCAGCTGGTGAGGTAAGTCATCGACCTTAATGCCGGGTTTCAATTTCAGGCGCACAGTCCTCGTAGTGGACCCCTTCTCCCTGACGCCTTGAACTCTCCACCTCTCCCGGGTCACCTCGGTCACCTTCCCAAAAGCCGCAAAAGCCGTCCGGATGTCGTCGTCTGCCACACCGTACAACATCCAGTGAAGTCGCAGCTTCACCTGTTGGTCCTCGGGATCGATAATTAGGCAACGGCGTCCCTTAACCTCGAGCTCCTTGAAAGCCGCCAATTTCTTCGTTGCTTCTGTGCTGCTTAACGTGACCGCCCAAACATGGTTGATCTGATACGCCCCCAACGCCACAACGTCGGGGAGCGCACCAGCGTTGGCAAGGGCGTCGCGGAAATCCTCGACCCTGTATGGCCTG
Organism: Amblyomma maculatum; assembly: GCF_055883805.1. NCBI lineage: Eukaryota > Metazoa > Arthropoda > Arachnida > Ixodida > Ixodidae > Amblyomma > Amblyomma maculatum. The sequence continues at coordinate 20,440,010 of NW_028146738.1, forward strand.
ACTCGCACATCACCGTGCAAAAAAAGCGTGTTAAAAACAAAGCGTCCGGTAGGCAAAGTTGGCAGAATAATCTGATACTCGCTATCTTCCATGTCGTCGATCCTGTTTCCGCGGCTGGAAAGGGCCGCTATCGCCGCTCCGCTGGAGCACATGACTCTGCGACCGTTCACTACGGTGGCCGGAAGTAGAATGCCACAGACCTTTTTTTTTTATTATCTTTATTGCCGACTTTGACATTTGATAGTGAAATCAGCAATACAGTGCATAAAACGCGTAAGCCAGGCTTCGGCAAACACGGATTAAAATTCTCTCAGCGACACCAAAACATCAAGCAAAGTAATCCATTCTGGTGGATCAGGGAGTGCTCGGCAACAATCTCTTAGTGCAACGACACTTTCAACAAAATGCTCGCGAACAGGACGCACTACAAGATCAGCATGTTCAAATTGCATCCTCGTTTTCCATATTGAGTGCAGGCCCTGAAGCATAATCAAATCATATGGTATATCCTGTGATGTTTCTATCGGCAAGAACCTTATTCCATATGGATCGAGTGGTAACTGTTTCCTAAGCGTGCGCTGTAAAACATCCCAGTGAAATATTGGGTCCCAGCAGTCAAGAAAAACATGCTCTATTGTTTCAGGCTTTTTGCATAAAAAACAATTGGTAGTCCAGGGTACGAAGATGCCTTTGCTATGAAGCCATGTCTTAACGGGTAGCGTGTTAGTGTGCAATTTAAAGAAAAAAAGTTTTGACTGAAGATATTACCGGCATTCTTTTCACTGTTTTAAGGACGTCTTGTCCGGGGCCTCCACGGTATGGCAAACGGTACAATGGCTGGGGAAGCATGATGTCAGTGAGGTCTCTATAGAGTTTCTTCTTGGTGACATTGCACAGATATTCATGAGAGAAACGCACATTTAACAACCTATAAGCAAGCATAACTTCACGCAGATATCCAGTCACGGCACCGCACATATTTTGACATGACGACACCACGAACCCTGGAAGGAGTCTGCTGAGCCTGACTTGAATCACTGTCCGGAGAAATGGATTGTTTTGGTCGCGTATATAAATAAAGCGCGATACAACCTGGCGCAGAAATAAATGCACAAGCCCTAGTCCTCCCTTATTGGCAAAAAGGAAAAGATTGGTTCGACTTGTTCTCTCCCATGTCGAAGCCCAAATGAACACAGCCAAAACACGATGAATTATTGTACACTGGTCCTCATGGCACCCAACACATTCATTGCATACCAGATCTTAGATACAAGGAAGAGATTGCAGATTGTGGCTCGGGACAACATCGACAATTGCCTTCCTTGCCACGCGTCAGCCTTTTCTTTTGCAGACAACGCTTGGTTAGCCAAATATGGCTCTGGGTCGCGATAGGCGTCAAGCGGTACACGAAGATAACGTTTTTGAACAGGTGCCCAATTGAGCCGACAAAAATTGTCCGACGTGGCTTCCCAATCTCCATGCCAAAAGCCATGACTCTTTTCGCAGTTTATCTGGGCCCCGGTGCACTCACAAAATTGTTGTACAACAGTTGTGGCATGCTGAATACTGTCTCTGTCGGAGCAAAAAATGGCGATATCATCGGCGTGAGCCAAGATTTTAACATGGGCCTCCTGCAGTCTATAACCTGTTATAAGTTGGCTATTTGCAATGGCGCCACAGGCCCCAGACAGCGGGAATGCTTTTGGTAACGTGTCCAACCGTTGATTTTATAGCCCCTCAGGAACGGACAACAAAAAAAGTGATCCTCTCAGGATGTGAACCTGGAATGTTCAGATTCGTAGTCAGACCGGGTATTCTTTGCGTCACATGCATGAGTCAGACGAAGGGAGTGCTTTTTTGGTGTCTTCATTACCTTTTTTGTCACAAACACTTACCTCAACGCACTGAAACGTTCAATTTAAAGCCCCTCCGAAATGGTAAAAAAGCAGAAAGCGAGCCTGCCAGGATTCGAACCTGGAATCTTCTGATCCGTAGACAGACGCGTTATCCGCTGTGCCACAGGCCCGAGACACGAGGAGCGCTTTTGGTAACCCATCCAAGTGTTGATTTTATAGCACCTCACGAACGAACAGAAAAAAAGTGATCCTCTCAGGATGTGAACCTGGAATGTTCAAATTCGTAGTCAGACCGGTTATTCTTTGCGTCACATGAGTCAGACGAAGGGAGTGCAATTTTAGTGTCTTCATTACCTTTTTGTCACAAACACTTGCCGCAACGCACTGAAACGTTAAATTTAAAGCCCCTCCGAAATGGTAAAAAAGCAGAAAGCGAGCCTGCCAGGATTCGAACCTGGAATCTTCTGATCCGTAGTCAGACGCGTTATCCGTTGCGCCACAGACCCGAGACACGAGGAGTGCTTTTGGTAACCCATCTAAGCGTTGATTTTATAGCACCTCAGGAACGGACAGAAAAAAAGTGATCCTCTCAGGATGTGAACCTGGAAGGTTCAAATTCGTAGTCAAACCGGTTATTCTTTGCGTCACATGAGTCAGACGAAGGGAGTGCAATTTTGGTGTCTTCATTACCTTTTTGTAACAAACACTTACCGCAACGCACTAATGGTAAAAAAGCAGAAAGCGAGCCTGCCAGGATTCGAACCTGGAATCTTCTGATCCGTAGTCAGACGCGTTATCCGTTGCGCCACAGGCTTTTTTTTTTCTTTATTGCCGTGAAACACAAAACAAAAATAAACATGATAAAACACGTCAACTACACTTGAGCTAACGCGTACGCGGCTAAAATCTTTTCAAGTTCACCAACTCATCAAATAGACATTGCCAATGTGGTGGATCCTGCTGCATCCTGGAAGTTTCGCGTATATACACCGCACTTTCAATAAAGTTTTCACGCGCAGATCGTGTATTTATATCTGCGTGACGCACCTGCATTCGTGTTTTCCACAAACTATGGAGGCCAAGAAGCATAATTAAATCATAAGGTGCATCATCGTTCTGCACTGGAAGGAATCTGATACCGTACGGAGTTAGGGGAAGTTCCTTTTTAATTGTCCTTTGGAGGACGTCCCATAGAAAGACAGCATCCCAACACTGTAAGAAGACGTGTTCAATTGTCTCCGGTTTTTTGCACAACAGGCAATTTGTTGTCCATGGGACGAAGATACCTTTTTCATTCAGCCAGGTTTTAACAGGGAGCGTATTAGAGTGAAGTTTGAAAAGGAACGTTTTAGCAGATGGCCTCACGGGCATCATCTTAACTCTTTTCAAAACGTCCTGCCCTGGGCCTCCACAGTGTAATGCCCGGTAAAAAGGCACCGGCAGCATCACGTCAATGAGATCTTTATACAGTTTTTTTCAGGTAACATTGAAAAGGTAATCAAAAGAAAACCGCACTTCCAGCAACTTGCACGAAAAAACCACCTCGCGCAGGTAGCCAGTCACAGTACCAGGCATGCTTTCACATGACACAATCCATTCATGGAGCAGCCTCTGCAATCGCACTTGCATCACAGTTCTCAGGAAGGTATCTTTTTGATCACGCAGGAATATAAATCGCGAAACCACTTGACGCAAGAACAAATGGGCAAGGCCAAGCCCGCCCCTTTTAACAGAAATAAACAAATTCGTCCGGGCGGTTTTTTCCTATGTGGATGCCCAAATAAAAACAGCAAAAACGCGGTGCATTTTCTGAATTGAGGTTCGTGAGACACACAACACATTCATGAGGTACCACAGCCTCGAAATAAGAAAAACATTGCAAATAGAAGCGCGCGAAAACATTGAGAGTTGCCTTCCTTGCCACGCATCCGCTTTTTCTTTCGCTCTGGATGTTTCTTCCATCCAGTCCACGTTGGGATCTCGATAACAATCTAAAGGCACGCCTAGATATCGCGTTGGGAGAGCAGACCATCGCAGCTTACAGAAGAAATCAGGTGTCACGTCCCAATCACCGTGCCAAAACCCAGAGCTTTTCTCCCAATTGATCTTACATCCGGTTTGATCACAAAATGTTTGGACGACACCCGTAACTTCACAGATGCTCTTTCTAGTTGCACAAAACACTGCTATGTCATCAGCATATGCTAGCATTTTCACGTGTGCTGATTGCAGCTTGAACCCTAAAATGCGATCGCTATCAATAGCCAAGCAAAGTGGCTCTAAATACAGTGCAAAAAGCAGGGATGAGAGCGGGCAGCCCTGCCTTACCGATGAACGTACTGCGATGCTGTCAGTCAGTTCACCATTCAATATAATACGGGTCGTGCAGTTCGCGTAAGCCATTTTAACACTCTCCACTATGACTTTTCCAAGGTTAGAATGCTCCAAAATGGAAAAAAGAATTTCGTGAGAAACACGGTCAAAGGCTTTCGCCAAATCTAACTGCATCATGGCTATCTGACCACCGAGTGCATCAACACATTCTAGTACGGTTCTTGCGACATGTATATTCGTGGCAATGGATCGACCCTTGATGCCGCACGTTTGATGAGACCCAACCAGTTTTTTTTTATTACGCTTTGCAGTCTTTTTGCTAAAACCTTCATATACACCTTGTAGTCAACATTGGTGAGGCTAATCGGTCGATATGACCCCACCAACAGTCGTTTCTCTGGATCATCTGTCTTGGGTATTAGCACAATGTGCGATGTAGCGAAAGACAATGGAACAGTATTACGTTCATAAGCTTTAGTGATTACATCGAGCATAAACTGAGCCGCATGCTGCTGAAAGGTTTTAAAGAAGGCAGCGCTTAGACCATCCGGCCCAGGTGCTTTCCCAGGTGTCAGGTCATCTATTGCAGATTCTATCTCCTGCAACGTTATCGGTGTTTCTAGGCGCGCTTTACTTTCGTCATCCAGTGCAGGCATCAGTCTTAGAAAATCTGTTTGAAAGCCGCCTACAGTCTGAAACTTAGCGCTAAGCAGTTCTTCGAAGTGCTCTGCTACCGCACGCTGAATATCTTTAGCATCTTCAGTGATATGGCCGGCATACCTTATACTCCTTATTTCTTTCTGGCAGGCGTATCTTTTCTCGTCTGCTAGCGCTCGTTTTGTCGGTACTTCTCCAGCACAAAGTTTTTCAGCCCTTGCACGTATAACAGCCGCTGTGTATCTTTCACTGTCGATTGTTTCCAACTCACATTTTATCTCTCGTATTTTACTGGCGAAATGCCCCGGCACAGAATTTCCATGCTAAAAAAAAACTGGAGTTGTTCATTCAGTTCTCTTTCTTTTTCTTTCTCTTTATGCCGCACCTTACTGCTCTTTTCTATGGATTTCAATTTGACCCACTATTTGAAGCTGTCCCATTCCTCTGCAAAACTTACTGGTCGCATAGCAAGACGATTTTCAAACTCAGTCTTAACTTCCGTAAGGAACTCTTCATCGGCAAGAAGCTTGGCATTCAGTTTCCATAGGTGCCAGTTAAAGCGCGATTTCTTTCCTTTGCGACCAAACACTGCACTCACGAGACAATGATCGCCGAAAGACACAGGTTTGACCTCATATGCAGTACATAGGGAAACAAGATCAACCGAGGCATACACCCTGTCCAATCTAGCATGGCTATCTCGCTGAAAGTGCGTGAACTCTGGCTGGTTTCCAGTGGAGAACACACTACCAACATCCTCAAGGCCATACTCATGCACAAGTGCATTCAACAGCTCGGAGCTTCTGTCTCTTCGAGGTTTACACTTCGCCGCTCGGTCCACAGCTGCGCACACACAGTTGTAGTCACCAAGTACAAGCAAGATTTTGTCGACCTTGAACCACACCTCAATAGACTCAAAAAACAATTCACGCTCACATCCTGAATTGGGAGCATACACACACACAACACGCCAGCATAAATTAGAGTAGGTAAAATCGGTAACCAAAAGCCGACCGCTTGGACAGGCAAAAACGGACTCTACGCTTACTCCCAGCGTGTTACGTATAAATAAAAGGCATCCACCCGATACACCAACAGAATGGCATACACACACATGAAAGTTTGCTTGAAAAGAAGCCACCATACGTTCAGTGCTTTCTTGGCTCTCAATCTTTGACTCTTGTACAGCTGCTATATCTATATCATTATCCAAAAGGAGGCGACTGAGCTGGCATTGTCGCCTTCTCGCTCCCAGCCCTCTGGCATTCAAAGTAGCTACATGTAACGGCGAATTAAGAGTCATGTATTAGAAAGAGACGCCCGTACCCGCATGGTGCCTACCTTCATGGTTACGTGGCCTCCGCTTCTGAAGAACAGCGGCGTATGTGTGCATGTAATGTCCTCCCAGCAAAATATCGGGCTGCTTTCAAACGAAGTCCAAGCACAGCCTTTCATTTTTTTTTTTTTTTCCACACGCACTTCTTGATTGCAGAATGTTCCTGACGCTGGTCGGTAGGCAGCCGACCCACAAATCGTTCACGACACCACAAAACTACGGAGGCGGTTTCCCCGCCTGCCGCGTGTCGGCCGAGAAGTTCGGCTTCGGTCGCAAAGTTGCTCTTCGGATGCCCGCAGTTTTCGGCGGCGGCTCACCACAAACACCGCCTGGCAGCTGAGTCTCCTCGACGCTATCCTAGTGCGGACGTTTCGCGGCAATTAAGGCTGCTGTCTCCGGCCCAACCTCCATGGCATCAGTACAGGGAGGCTCAGTACTGAGCTGCTCCTGAGCGTCAGAAAAATCGTTTACAACTTCTGAAGCTTTCTTTGACGCGCCTTCATGGTCCTGTGATGAAAATTGCAAGGCTCGAGCTTCATTCTCTTGACTGAGGACCGTCACCTTTTTCTTTGTTAAAAGAGTCATGGAAGGCGCGTCCAGTTTTTTTGACTGACCTCTAATGTCAGCAGCCTTCTTCGCATCCGCCTCGTCCATAATTAACTCGGACGAGTCTTCGCTGGTCCCAGGCCCGGCAATGCTAGCGTAGGTTCGTGCACATTGGCTGTCTTCATGCCCGAACCGTCGACAGGTTCCGCAGCGAGGAACCCGGCACTCTTTGTGAATGTGACCCGTACTCCGGCAGCGTAGGCACAACGGGGGTCTGCCTGGCACAATGACAAGCGCCAGCTCGCCGCTAACATTCAACTGATGCGGCAGATCGTCGAGCCTCATGCCAGCTTTCAGCTTCAGAGTGACGAGTCTAGTTGTAGAGCCCTTTTCTAGCATACCTTTAACCCGCCAGCGCTCTCGGGAAACCTCCGACACCTTTCCGTACGGCGCAAATGCAGCACGAACATCCTCGTCTGGCACGTTGTGTAGCAGCCAGTGAAGTTTGAGTCGCACGTCCTGGTTCGCCGGGTCAATCACCAAGCAGCGACCGTTTTTTACACACAGCTCACCTACACTTACAATCTTGTTCACCGCTTCAGTATCTTTGAGAGTGACGGCCCAGACGTGGCTCATCCGATACGCCCCCATTGCGATAACGTCGGGGATTAGCGAGTGTTGCGCCAAAGCATCCCGGAAATCTTCCACCCGGTACGGGCGGGCCCTGATATCGGCATGCAAAAAAACGGTATTCAAAACAAACCGACCTGTTGGCAGTGCAGGCAAAACAACCTGGTAAGTTCCTGTTCAGCAGTCCTGTTACCGCGGCCTGACATGGCCGCTGAAGCCGCTCCTGAGCAGCTCTGCATCCTGCGTCCGTTCACTGGCGTGGCCGGAAGCAGAATCCCTTTGCGTCACATGAGTCAGACGAAGGGAGTGCAATTTTGGTGTCTTCATTACCTTTTTGTCACAAACACTTACCGCAACGCACTGAAACGTTAAATTTAAAGCCCCTCCGAAATGGTAAAAAAGCAGAAAGCGAGCCTGCCAGGATTCGAACCTGGAATCTTCTGATCCGTAGTCAGACGCGTTATCCGTTGCGCCACAGGCCCGAGACACGAGGAGGGCTTTTGGTAACCCATCCAAGCGTTGATTTTATAGCACCTCACGAACGGACAGAAAAAAAGTGATCCTCTCAGGATGTGAACCTGGAATGTTCAAATTCGTAGTCAGACCGGTTATTCTTTGCGTCACAAGAGTCAGACGAAGGGAGTGCAATTTTGGTGTCTTCATTACCTTTTTGTCACAAACACTTGCCGCAACGCACTGAAACGTTAAATTTAAAGCCCCTCCGAAATGGTAAAAAAGCAGAAAGCGAGCCTGCCAGGATTCGAACCTGGAATCTTCTGATCCGTAGTCAGACGCGTTATCCGTTGCGCCACAGGCCCGAGACACGAGGAGTGCTTTTGGTAACCCATCCAAGCGTTGATTTTATAGCACCTCAGGAACGGACAGAAAAAAAGTGATCCTCTCTGGATGTGAACCTGGAATGTTCAAATTCGTAGTCAGACCGGTTATTCTTTGCGTCACATGAGTCAGACGAAGGGAGTGCAATTTTGGTGTCTTCATTACCTTTTTTTTTCACAAACACTTGCCGCAACGCACTGAAACGTTAAATTTAAAGCCCCTCCGAAATGGTAAAAAAGCAGAAAGCGAGCCTGCCAGGATTCGAACCTGGAATCTTCTGATCCGTAGTCAGACGCGTTATCCGTTGCGCCACAGGCCCGAGACACGAGGAGTGCTTTTGGTAACCCATCCAAGCGTTGATTTTATAGCACCTCAGGAACAGACAGAAAAAAAGTGATCCTCTCAGGATGTGAACCTGGAATGTTCAAATTCGTAGTCAGACCGCTTATTCTTTGCGTCACATGAGTCAGACGAAGGGAGTGCAATTTTGGTGTCTTCATTACCTTTTTGTCACAAACACTTGCCGCAACGCACTGAAACGTTAAATTTAAAGCCCCTCCGAAATGGTAAAAATGCAGAAAGCGAGCCTGCCAGGATTCGAACCTGGAATCTTCTGATCCGTAGTCAGACGCGTTATCCGTTGCGCCACATGCCTTTTTTTTTTCTTTATTACCGACTTGGCAACTACAAAGAACGATGAAAAGTCGCATGGAATTAAAAACACAAGTCACTTTCTTACAGGTTTCTTGTGATAGAATGGATAAGGTGACATGAGCTTGTCCAAGACTGGGAGCCATTCCGGGGATTCAGTCTGCCCTCCGAAAACATCACGCGTGTACATTACACTTTCAACAAAATACTGATGGGCTGGGTGTATGACAACATGCTCATGGCGAACATCCATCCACGTTCTCCATATGCTGTGCATACACAAGACCATTAATAAATCACTGGGCACTTCTCCTGGCTGGGCGCATGCAAGGTAGCGTATGCCAAACGGAGTTATTGGTAAGTCCTTTTTAATAGTACGCTGTAGCACGTCCCATAAAAAAACGCATCGTGACAATCAGGGAAAATATGCTCTATGGATTGCAGCTTTTTGCAAATTAAACAGTCAGCAGACCAAGGCACAAAAAGGCCTTTGCTTTCCAACCATGGTTTCACCGGAAGAGTACCGGTATGCAATTGAAAAAAGAAAGATTTAGCTGACGATCTGATGGGCATTCTTTTCACTCTTTTCAACACGTCCCGCTCCGGACCCAAAGCATATACAGCGCGATAAAGAGGCACAGGTAAAAAGGTTTCCAATAAATCTTTGTAAAGCCGTTTTCGCGTAAAAGTACACATATACTCATTTGAAAATCTCGCCTTCACTATTTGGAAAGACGCGACAACTTCGCGAAGAAAAGCACTTAGAGCCATTGGCCCTGTAGACATAGTCGAAACTACATATTCCGGCAGTGAATCCCGCAATCGCACCTGGATTACCGTTCTAAGAAAAACATAGCTTTGTTCGTGCAAAAAAAAGAACCTAGTTACAATCTGCTTTAAGTATAAATGTGACAATCCCAGTCCACCATTATGCACCGTATGAAAAAGATTGCATCGACTGGTACGCTCCCATGTTGAAGCCCACACAAACGTGGCAAATACCCTATGCAGTTTTTGAACAGAAATTCTTGACATAGATAACACTTGCAGCATGTAAAAAATTTTTGCAACTAGGAACATATTGCAAACGGCAGCTCTTGCGAACATAGAAAAGTTATGTCCTCCCCATTTGTTTGTTTGGGTTTTCACTTGTTCAACTTCACCGGCCCAACATTCCTTGCTTACACGGTAATGCTTTAGCGGCACACCAAGGTAATTGCCTGGCGTTATTGTCCATTGCATACTGGAGAACAGTTCAGGCGCGTATTGCCAGTTTCCATGCCAAAATCCTAAACACTTTGTCCAACTAATTTCACTTCCACTTGCAGTGCAAAAAGCAGTGGCTTCTTTTACAACTTCTTGCACGCTCTCTGGTCAGTACAAAAAACCGCAATATCGTCCGCGTGTGCCAAAACCCGAACTTCACTTTGAAAAAATCTATAACCGCGTATGTTTGGCCTTGTAAGCAATCTTAAACAGGAAGGCTCCAGATAAAGCGCAAACAAAAGGGGAGACAGAGGACAGCCCTGCCTTACTGACGACTGAACAGGTATACAATCGGTTAAATGCTTATTCACGATCAGTCTCGCTGAACAGCACTCGTAAACCATTTTCACGCCCTTTGTAATCCCGCAACCAGCATTGACATACTCTAAAACAGAGAACAAAATTTTATGTACCACTTTATCAAATGCTTTGTGGAGGTCTAATTGCATCATGGCTACGTGGTCATGCATCGCGTCACAACATTCGAGTACACTCCTTGCTGCGTGTATGTTAGTAAAAATGGTCCTTCCTTTTATACCGCATGTCTGATGTGGGCCTACAAGAGAAGTAATTACACGTTGGAGTCGTCGCCGTAATACTTTCATGTAAATTTTATAGTCAACATTCGTTAAACTTATAGGACGGTAAGACGCTACAGACTGAAGCTTAACTGGGTCATCTGTTTTCGGGATTAGTACAACGTGTGACATTCGAAAAGACGGAGGAGGTACGTTCTTTTCGTAGCATTCACTAATAACTCTTTCCAGTAAAACAGCCATTTCAGTTGGAAAGGCCTTGTATATGGCAGCACCAAGACCATCTGGTCCGGGTGACTTATTGGAATTTAATTCCCCGATAACGTCCTCAATTTCCTCGGAAGTAATACTTGCTTCAAGTGTCTGCGCAACTTCGTCTTCCGCTCTTGGCATCAGCGACAGAAAGTCTTTTCTGAAGCGTTCAATGTCCGGTGTTTTCAGGCTAAACAATTCCCTGTAAAATTCTACAAACGCCCGTTCAATCGTTTTCTTTTCCGAGGTAACTAGGTTTTGATAGCAGATTTCTTTTATCTCTTTTGACACTGCGTACCTTTTTTTATCACTAAGTGCCCTTTTCGTGGGCGTCTCTCCAAGCCACAATTTTTCGCTGCGTGCCCTTATCACCGCACCGCGATACTTCTCTTCGTCTATCACCTCAAGTTTGGTTTTTATCTTTTTTTATATCTTGGGCGAACAAGCCAGGCTGAACGCTCTCCATGCTAAGCATGTATTCAAGTGTGCTTCGATGTTCTTTTTCTTGTTCTCTTTCTTTACGTCGGAGAGTGCATGCTCGGTCAATAGCAGCTATCTTTATATCGCACTTAAACTGCTCCCATGCTTGCATAAAATTAGAGTCATTTTGTAACATATGCGTAATATATTCTTTCACTTTAGTGGTAAACTCTTCATCCAGCAGCAGTTTTTCATTATATTTCCATAGCTCCCAATTGAACTTTGTTGCCTCACTTTTCATGCCTAGAGTAATCATTACGAGGGAGTGGTCACTAAAGCTCATGGGAAGTGTTTGATAATCCGAGCACAAGGGCACACAATCAATGGGAACATATATTCGGTCCAACCTTGCATGATAGCTACCTTGAAAGTGCGTGAACTTTGCTTGGCCTTCATGCGTCAGTATACAGCCAGCATCTTCAAGCTCTGCCTCATTAACAATGTCATTAAGTAACTCTGCAGTCTTGTCACAAAGGACACGGTCTGTTGTTCTATCTTCCGGTCTACAGACACAATTGAAGTCTCCAAGCAGGAGAACACGCCTCTCATGTATTAGGAAGGATTTCATATAGTGAAAAAACTCTTCGCGCTCAAACGTTCTAGTCGGCGCATAAACGCAGATCAGTCTCCAGTCCAATCCAGAAAAACTGAAATCACATAGCAATAGCCGTCCACTCTCACACGAGAACACAGACTGTACACACTCTATGCAATTTCGGATGGAAATGACACATCCCCCCGATCTTCCAACAGCATGACAAACGCAAACACTATATCTAGAACGATATATTTCAGCCATTTTATCTGTTTGTTGTTCGCTTTCCATTTTGCTCTTTTGAACTGCTAGCACATCAATTTCATTTTCCAGCAGAATGCGGTTCAGTTGCTGTTGTCTCCGACGCGTTGTAAGCCCCCTCACATTTAGCGTGGCTACGCGCAAGCTAGTGGATAAATTGGTCGCCATCTCAAGAAATTATAAATCGCGAAACATATATCACTCCCATCTCTTTTGCAGAAAGACAGCATTGCGGTTGATCTGTTGCACGGGATGACCATTCTTCCGTTTTGGCGAGTCCGTCCGTCGTTCCAAGCGCTGCTCCCGATCATGGACCGGGCTTGTAGCGTCTCGACCGAAAAGGGTACCCCCGCTATGGCGGAGGCACAGGTGACACAGTTCTCCGGTATGGGGGCACGTTTGGCCTTGGCTTGAAGGACGCCCGGCGAAGGGGGGCCGCCTTCAGTGGAGGCTGTCCGCTTTCCGCTCCTCCTTGGGTTGATTCCTCGTTGACACTGTCTTCGTGCACCCGCTTCACAGGCAAGGTAGAAGCAGCTGGCATCTCAGCTTCAGTGTCCCCCTGTTCCTCACTGTTTTGCGTAGCCGAAGCTGGGCTTGCAGCACATGCATTGCCGTCTTCTTTCGTGGGTGTCTCGGACCCAGCAACATTCGGCAACGGAACAATCACATCTGATTCAGAGTGTTCTTTAAGGGCAGGGGTCTTCTCAGAGGATTGGTCTTTCTGTTCTGCCTCCTCAGTGATTCCACTGCTCGCTTCCTCGGCGTCCACTGCGTCCATCAAGTGCTCGCCTGCCACTTCACTCGGCACGGGGCCTGCAGCGTTGGCATACGTGCGCACAGACTGGGACTCGTCATGGCCGTAGCGACGACACAGCCCGCAGCGCTGCACACGACAATCACGACGTATATGTCCTTTCCCCCGGCACCGGAGGCAAAGCGGGGCTCGGCCTGGCCCGTGGACGAGTGCGACGTCCTCGGCGACCCGAAGCTGATGCGGCAGGTCCTCAATGGTCACGCCCACTTTTAGCTTCAGCGCGACCGTTCGAGTCGTTGAAGCCTTGTCGATACACCCTTGCACTTTCCACTTTTCTCTTGATATTTCGGTCACTTTTCCAAAAGCCGCCAACGCCGCTCGCACATCATCGTCGTGCACGCCGTGAAGCAGCCAGAAAAGTTTTAACCTGATGCCTTGGTTACAGGGGTCAATGACCACGCATCGGTGCTCCTTCACTTCAAAAGCTTCGGCTTGCAAAATCTTCGCTTTCGCCTCTTCCCCTTTAAACGTTACCGCCCACACATGATTCATTTGATATGCCCCGAGGGCAACCACTTCCGGCAAAAGTGAAAGACGAGCGAGGGAGTCTCGAAAGTGCTCCACCCGGTACGGCCTGGCTTTTATGTCGCCATGCAAAAAAAACAGTATGCAAAACACTCGAACCTGTAGGCAGATTCGGCAGAACCAGTTCATAAACCTTGGCAGGCCTTTCCGTACTCCTGATACCACGACCCAGCTGGGCCGCTGAATCCGCTCCTTGGGGGCCCATGATAAACACGTCCGTCACGCTCGGTGGCCGGAAGTGGAGCCACAGGCCCGAGACACGAGGAGTGCTTTTGGTAAACCATCCAAGCGTTGATTTTATAGCACCTCAGGAACGGACAGAAAACAATAGTGATCCTCTCAGGATGTGAACCTGGAATGTTCAGATTCGTAGTCACACCGGTTATTCTTTGCGTCACATGAGTCAGACGAAGGGAGTGCATTTTTGGTGTCTTCATTACCTTGTTGCCACAAACACTTACCGCAATGCACTGAAACGTTTAATTTAAAGCCCCTCCGAAATGGTAAAAAGGAAGAAAACGAGCCTGCCAGGATTCGAATCTGGAATCTTATGATCCGTAGTCAGACGCGTTATCCGTTGCGCCACAGGCCCAAGACACAAGGAGTGCATTTGGTACCCATCCAAGCGTTGATTTTATAGCACCTGAGGAAGGGACAGAAAAAAAAAGTGAACCTCTCAGGATGTGAACCTGGAATGTTCGGATTAATAGTCACAACGGTTACTCTGTGTCACATGAGTGAGATGAAGGGAGTGCATTTTTGGTGTCTTCATTACTTTTTTTTTCTTTCTTGCCGACCTCGACATTTGAAAGTGAAATTAGAAATACAGTGCATAAAACGCGTAAGCCATGCTTCGGCAAACACGGATTAAAATTGTCTCAGCGACACTAAAACATCAAGCAAGGTAATCCATTCTGGTGGATCAGCGAGTGCTCGGCAACAATCTCTTAGTGCAACGACACTTTCAACAAAATGCTCGCTAACAGGACGTACAACAAGGTCAGCATGTTCAAATTGCATCCTCGTTTTCCATGTTGAGTGCAGGCCCAGAAGCATAATCAAATCATATGGTATATCCTGTGAAGTTTCTATCGTCAAGAACCTTATTCCATATGGATCGAGTGGTAACTGTTTCTTAAGCGTGCGCTGTAAAACATCCCAGTGAAATATTGGGTTCCAGCAGTCAAAAAAAAAACATGCTCTATTGATTCAGGTTTTTTGCATAAAAAGCAATTGGTAGCCCAGGGTATGAAAATGCCTTTGCTATGAAGCCATGTCCTAATGGGTAGCTTTTAACTCTTTTAAGGACGTCTTGTCCGGGGCCTCCACGGTATGGCAAACGGTACAATGGCTGGGGAAGCATGATGTCAGTGAGGTCTCTATAGAGTTTCTTCTTGGTGGCATTGCACAGATACTCATGAGAGAAACGCACATTTAACAACCTATAAGCAAGCATAACTTCACGCAGATATCCAGTCACGGCACCGCACATATTTTGACATGACACCGCGAACCCTGGAAGGAATCTGCTGAGCCTGACTTGAATCACTGTCCGGAGAAATGGATTGTTTTGGTCGCGTAGATAAATAAAGCGCGACACAACCTGGCGCAGAAATAAATGCACAAGCCCTAGTCCTCCCTTATTGGCAAAAAGGAAAAAATTGGTTCGACTTGTTCTCTCCCATGTCGAAGCCCAAATGAACACAGCCAAAACACGATGAACTTTTGTACACTGATCCTCATGGCACCCAACACATTCATTACATACCAGATCTTAGGTACAAGGAAGAGATTGCAGAAAGTGGCTCGGGAAAACACCGACAATTGCCTTCCTTGCCACGCGTCAGCCTTTTCTTTTGCAAACAACGCTTGGTTAGCCCAATATGGCTCTGGGTCGCGATAGGAATCAAGCGGTACACCAAGATACCGTTTTGGAACAGATGACCAATTGAGCCGACAAAAATTGTCCGACGTGGCTTCCCAATCTCCATGCCAAAAGCCATGACTCTTTTCCCAGTTTATCTGGGCCCCGGTGCACTCACAAAATTGTTGTACAACAGTTGTGGCATGCTGAATACTGTCTCAAGTGATAGAAAAATGTTCGGAATATAACCAGCCCTTATACATAGCATTCATTGACTACGAAAAAGCATTTCACTCAGTTGAAACCTCGGCGGTGATGCAGGCATTGCGAAATTAGGGAGTAGACGAGCCATACGTGAAAGTGCTGGAAGATATATATAGTGGCTGCACAGCAACCATAGTTCTGCATAAAGAAAGTAACAAAATTTCCATGAAGAAAGGTGTTAGGCAAGGAGGCACAATCTCCCCAGTACTATTCACAGCTTGCTTAGAGGAAGTATTCAGAGACTTGGAATGGGAGCAGTAAGGGATAAGAGTAGGTGGAGAATACCTCAGTAATCTGCGATTTGCTGATGACATTGCCTTGCTACGCAACTCGGGGGATGAACTGCAAATAATGATTGATGACCTAGACAGGAAAAGTAGAAAGGTAGGCTTGAAAATTAACATGCAGAAGACTAAGGTAATGTTCAACAGTCTCGGGAAAGAACAGCAGTTTACATTAGGTAGCGAAGTACTGGAAGTAGTAGGCGAATATGTCTACTTAGGACAGGTAGTAACCGCAGATCCGGATCATGAAAAGGAAATAACAAGAAGAATAAGTTTGGGATGGAGCGCATTTGGCAAGCACTCGCAGCAACTTACCGGTATCGCTCAAGAGGAAAGTATACAGCAGTTGCATCTTACCTGTACTCATCTATGGGGCTGAAACGTGGAGGCTAACCAAGAGAGTTCTCCTTAAGTTGAGTACAACACAGAGGGCTATGGAACGAAAAATGGACGGGGTAACATTAAGAGATAGGAAGCGTGCAGAGTGGATCAGAGAAATAGCTTAAGTTACCGACATTCTAGTGGAAATTAAGAAGAAGAAATGGACATGGGCAGGAGATGTAGTGCGAAGAGAGGATAACCGATAGTCGCTTGAACCTTGAGCATTCATTCAGTTTTAATACAGTAGCTTCGGGATATTCGAGGCAGTTCTAGAGGGGTCGGAAACTTGTGCTGATAACTTTCAGTTCTTTAAAAACAACCTTTGTCTTGGGACTGCACTAAGATGAGGAGCCCAAAAGAGAGACCAGGTATTTCTCCAGCTAGCCCTCCATGCTTGCCCTCAACTTTATGTCATTGCAGTGTCTCAGCTCTTGTCATTTCTGTCTGTATGTATTCCTGGTGCGCTGTTCTTTATCTCATCCCATCTGCCTATTCTAACATAACAGCAATGACCTTCAATGAGGACCCTTGGGTGGCCGGTGCAGTACATCTATAGCCTCCTGTCTCACTTTTTCCATGAAAGGGTATTACAGAATGGCTAGTGCTACCTCCTACAAAATATGTTTTTGCCATATTATATGAAGCATCCTTGAATGTCCGAAGTGTGCACTGCAGTCTTCTCCAAATGTTTGATAACTGCCTTTGACATCGCAGTGTTCCAAGTTTCGAAAAAAAAGACACAAGATAAGTTCAGCTAATTTTACAGCAGTGTATTTACTATCAGGATGGAAGGATTGTGGCAACTGGCTCATAAGGTGCATTGGGTGCCTACTTTATGCAGAAGTTGGGATTGAGTTACGCGGTGGGCACTTTTTTTTTTTTTGAAGATGTCAGGGTCGACTCCTGTGAATCGCAATTGTAGGGTCTCGTTTTACCTGGCCTGATAAGATGAGAGCTCGAGATCAAGCACTGCACTAAGGAGACTGATGTCAAGCACAACTTCCATAAAAAGAAGGCACCCAATGCATCCAGTAACACAGCAGCTGCTCCCTCCTCACATTAAAAAAAAAAAAAACATGAACTCATTTTCTCTTTTTCTCTAGACCTCAGCACTACACCATGAGAAAGACTGTTTTGAGGCGCTTGAAATTGGTCACAGTGCAATTTTTCAGCCCTCCAGGGCTATCCATAGCACGAACTAAGAGAGATCTGCTTAGTTGCAAGTTCCAATGGGCTGCTTAGCAAGTTGAATAATCAAAAGGAGCAAAAGAAAATAGAGCTAATGAAGCACAAGCTTTCATAGATTAACTTCTGTTTTTCTTTTTCCCACTGTGTTCTATTTCCTCTGGCCTCTGTGCCTTTTATATTGACAATATTATGTACAAACATTAAAAGCTTCATGCAAGGATTTATTGTTTGCACATGCCATGCAGAAACGTTGGATTGCATAGTCACACTGGAGTGAAAAATAATGTTTTAGTCTTCCCTTTCATTCAACTTACCTTACTTGCATCCCACCATCCGAGTATGCACTTGATTTGGGAGCCAATCTGATGACCAAGTTGTTAAAAGATTCAAGGGAAGATGTTTGGGCTTTGGGAGACAGTTGTCGAGTGTCATTCCAAAACCAGGAGTTCTTCAGAATGGAGTTCAGCTTCTTGAAAGCACATGAATCTGTTAAAAATATATACATAAATATATATATATACATCTATATATATATATATATATCTATATAATTATTTGGCTGATGAGTTGCAGTGTTGGTGTGTATTCTAGTCAATCATGGATATATATATATATATATATATATATATATATATATATATATATATATATATATATATATATATATATATATATATAATTATTTGGCTGATGAGTTGCAGTGTTGGTGTGTATTCTAGTCAATCATGGATGCTGAACCTGTTTACAGCTGCTGCATTGCAACTGAAAACAGTTTAGCATCCTATTCATAAAGAGACCTCAGGTCTTGTACTACTATGTTACTGTGAAAAGAAATCTAAGAGATGTTGTCGCATAAGCATGCTGCACTTTGTCTTCTTTACAATTGTCAGTATAGGACAGTATGGAAAATCCCATTGTATTTGTGTTCCATGCTGACATGTATAACCAAGCTGCCTCAGTATTAAAATATCTCGCACTCTCAGCACTCACATTTGCATTATTTTGTTTCTTCACTTCATTATGGGTTTCTTTCTCGGCTATGTCATATTGTGCGGATGTGTAGAAATTTTTTTCTGTGAAGTTCTATTTGCATTACCTATCCCTCAAATTTATCATTGGTTGACAAATGCCACAAATGTGGGCCGTGCACCTGCCAAACAACAGCAAAGTGAAAACTTTACAAAAAAAGCTACACAAAACAGTTTCCCTCGGCTCATCCATTGCCTGTTTGCAAGGAGCTCATGCAGGCATTTGCTGTATGGTCCATCATGGCCATCATGCTTATCGCATATGTGGTTTAACAGGCTATACCGAATGCTGATGATCAGGTAACTACACCCTGGCTCAGGGCAGCAACATAGTAAATATGACTTGTGATTGTCTGGATCTATGTTCTTCACAGCCCTTCGACCTGCTCACAGCTTTCAACTTCTTAAATCGAGTTCAGAATAATGTTATGGCCATGTGCTCGCCCCAATTACTAAAGCAAGCAACTGCAAGCCTCCTTAGTAATGGGCCAGGCATCAAAGTAGTGCTGTATGTGCAATTTGCTGTTCTTACAATATGTCCGGATAGCAGGGTGGCGGTCTGTAGATAGACGAAATGAAAAACTCATTACATAATAATATATGTCAGCAAATGTACCTCTTCCCCAATGGTTTGCAACAATGAAATATTTTGTAATTCAATTGTTTGTATTGTATAATGATTAATTTGATTCTTGTTATATGTAGACATGCAAGCAGCACTTGCCAAGGGCACTCTTGGTGAGGTTGAAAAAATTTTATCTTAATAGTATGCAGAAATTGTCGCCTTTTGTTAAAGACTGCACTGAGACTCGTTAAGTTGATGCCAGGCCCCATGCTCGCGCTATTGGGCACTGCAGCTGACATACACAGTTATTATGAATTGCAGCTTGCCAATTTTTGTATTGCAGCATTGCCTTACCTCTCCTATTCTTACCTGTTCCCATTGTAGAATATGGTCAGTCTGAATGATAACAACGTTGTACGTGCAGTACTTGGCGCTGCAGCCCGGGGAGTCGCAACGCCCATCTCCTGCGAGGTCCACTTCCATTCCATCCAGCTGGCTGATGATCTGCACCCGCTGTTTCTAGAAAGGCTGGGAAATAATAAATGTGCATTTGTGAGCCACTTGTAACATTGCGCCGAACTGTATCCCTCGATCGTTGCACGGCTGCATTCGCGAGCGCTATTTTTTTTTTTTTTTTTTTTAACGCAAGCTTGCCATAAGGCATATTACAAAAACCCGTGTCAACGATTTTCCGTCAGGAACCGGAGAAGGCTCCTGCTCTTATTGTTGACGGTGAGCACTTGGAGAAGTTCTCTTCCCTTGTTGCGGTTTATTTCCCCCTCTCCCCCTTTCCGCAGGAATAATCTAGCTGTGTATAACTCCTGTCTACGCTCCTGTAAACCAACACTTACACTTCCGATTGGCAGCTGATCGCTTATTGATTAAGAGGCACAACTTTGAGCGGCGACTAAGCCAGTTCACACGAGTGATAACGTTTCATTCGCGACCCCCCCCCCCCCCCCCCCTCTCCTGCTGAAGGATAAAGCCCATTGGCACTTCTTTTTTTTTCTGTTTCCATCTCTTCATTCCTGGCCAGTGTCTTTCCCTTTTTCTTCTTCGTTCTTTTATCCACCGCCCATCTCGGTTTTCACGTGTTTCTTTCCTGGCCGCCTCGGTTGGTGAACTTAGACGCGGCTCCATCCGCATGACATTTCAGGGTGCGCTCTGTACAAACACCACACGGCGTAAAAAAAAAAAAAAAAAAAAAAAGCTAGAGGGCGGGAGTCATGCTGCGATCATAATAGGGCACCGTACAGAGTTTGTTTACTTCCTGTCGGCGCTCGCGTTCGCCGTTTTCCCTCAGTCAGCTGACAAACTACACCACTGCGCACTCCTTCTCCTTCTCCCTTTTCTTTTTTTTTTCTTTGTATCGATCGTTATCTTTCACGAAGGGGCATCCTAAACGCAAGAGGAGCCTAAACACGAAGGTTTGAAGGTTCGGGCAAGGTGCACGAGAGAGTTTCCCTCAGCAACGCCCGGAAGACCGCTCTCTGCGATCTCGATTCGGATTTTCTAGTCTTTCAATAACATCTCATGCCCTTGCTGTGGTACGGATATTATGGACCCCGAGCTCGAAAAGCGACTTCGGCGAATGACTGCCGAGATGGAACTCGACCCCCATAAGTACACGCCGTTAAAGAATTTGGTGCTGAACTCCGACGACGATAGTATACGGCTTATATGGGTGCGTTGGTGCGTTGGGTCGACTAGCATAACAGTAAAAAATATCAAAATTACATCGTAAGCTCGCCTCTGGTTTATTTTGAACAGTGTAATTCACAGTGATCATAACAAATCTCGCTTATGCACGCCACAACGCCGAGCAAGATTGCCTGAGTTTAAAAAAAAAAAAAAATCCACACGGTACTGTGACAACGCGTCTAAAGCTAATATTATCACAATATTTTCATTTTACACTTGCCGGCAGTGTTGGAAGAAACAGCGTTGGTACCGCTCCTTCACGCAGACGAAGTCTTGTTGGGATTCCCAAATCGCGAACCACATCCGGGTAAACATTATACGCATTGGGAGAGAAATGCCGTCCACAAAAACGCTTTCTTCACCGAAGCTGGCTATCCGATGAGCTGTAGCCGCTGCTTCCGGAAGTTGGCGTCTTGAGGCACTTTATGCAGGATGTTTTTCCTGCCGTCACTAGCAATACCTTCGCAGCCAGGGACTGCACACTGCAGCAACCTCCCGCTCATGTCACGTCAAAACAACAATTCAGCGCTTCGATAACTGCCTTCGCGAACTCAAGAGAGAGGCCAGTCTAGCCCAGATCTGTCCTGCACCCGTCGCGCGCACGACGTAACACAAAATCGAGGGTGAGGTCAACGGCAGGGATGTATAGCGTGGCAACAAAACTTCCGAGTTGCGCCGAAGGGCGATGACGATGAAGCAAACGACGAGAGGCCCCCGGCGGCGCGTCGGCAAGCAAGCGCGCCAAAACGGAAGTGGCGGCGTGCGGCGCTCGGCAAAAAAGTAAAAGCGCAAATGCGTCAGTTGTGACGTGTCAGTGGGCGATGCCCGTGGAGGAGGGCCAGCCTTTGCGCGCGCTAAAAAGTTGGAAGGAGGAGGAAAGCCGCGAATTACGCTGATATTCAAATTTTGATTGCAAATAACCCTGCTTCCAAATGCCACATTTCAAAAATTCTTGCGGGAAGGTTATCTTACATCGACATTCTTTCACATACTAGGCATAGGGAAACTGTATCACAAGGCTGTTTTGAGCCCCTACACTCTTCGGGTCCTTCTTTTATTTCCTGAAACGGCCGGAAAACCCCAGTCAGTTTGGAAGAAATTGAACAATTGTGGCCCCCAAAATTACCTGAAGCTCCTTAAAAAAAAAACTCCTTTTACAAGATGTTACCACTCATCTTCTCTGGACAAGGGCTGATTCCCTGAACCTTACGTCACCTGCCTTCGGGGATTACGTCACCTGGTTTGAGAATTACGGCCGAAGGTCATCGAATAACTTTGGTCCTGCGACAAGCTGAAAGAGGGGGATACTAAGTTAGGCTCGACTGTGAGGTGAGCGTCATGTGATTGCAAATATGCGCTTTTTACCTAAAACTGCGCTTTACTATAGTAAAGACAGAACATTGCGTAAACACCTAGCACGCGTGGCGCCATCACTTGCGGATTCGTGTAAAAGCGGGTTGATGACGTACCTATATGCCCAACCTCAAAGAACGCTATTTCGTTGTCAATATGCAATAGCCGCCGAATCGCGACAATACTAACCCGGCGAGCGTAGCCAAGAATGGAAATGGTCTCGTAATTAAAATGGCACAAAACAGACGATAGAAGTGAAATTCCCGTCCCGAAAACGAGTGCTGGGTCATTTGCCGCTTCCAAGCTCCGTGTGGCCAGTGCAGCAATTTTCAGAATCGCAAGCTCTCAACGGCATTCATGCTCTGTTACACTTGCTAGACATCTAGTGAAGAGGTTTCGATCTCACGTACTTCAGTCGTCAAAACGGCTACTTTCTGCAAACAGCGTTAGTATTAACAATGTAGTCTATTTCTCTTTCATTCTTTGAGTACGCACTCACGCAGAGAAATGCATGTGTGCATTCCATCAAAATGTGAAGCGGGATGCGAGCGCGTGGTTTCCCACATTTCCTGGGCAATGGAAAGGCGGGCACGTTCTTAGGTATGCTGAGAAATGTCTGCGAAGTACCACATGCATACAACATCGGATCTCATTCCGATCATTAAATAAAAAGTTGCCCAGTACGGGTCATTATTAAGGGTGTGCGAATAATTGAGATTTCGAATACGAATCGAATATATTTGTTTTTGAATTCTTATTTTAAAAACTAATATTCAAAATTTCCGAAGATTAGAAAATTGCCGAATACACCGAAAATTTTCGAATTCACCGCACTTTCCCTGCACTGCGCGCTCCACCGCAATGTTTGGCCACATGGGCTGTGCAGTGAAGCACTCTCAAGCCGCGACGGGATCGTTTTATGAAGAGGTATCCACCCTATTGTGAAGAGGGCCTTCCAATAGAGTGCACAAATAGAAGCACTTGACGAAACCGGGAAAAATGTTGTTCGCACTTAATGCAGGTATTCAAAGTACAGGTGTTCATCTGATGCAAACAGTTTTTGGCACTCATTTTAGAGAAGCCTGAAGCGAAGAAAAGACAGGGACGTGAGAAAGACAGAGACGTGTCTCTCTCTCTCTCTCTTGCGTACCTGTCTTTCTTGCGCGTCACGTTTCGTCAAAATGAATAAACTCCACCAACCAGATAGTTCTGCTGAGTTGTTGGCAGTTTCTTCAGGCTCGTTCGATAATTCGAAGTTTAAGTGAATACGGACATTTTTTTCTTCTCCCTTGAAGGCAGAATCGACGCCACTTTAGCGCATTCAGAATCTCTAAGACAGCGCCACCCGATTTCATGCATGTCCTTCCTTTATAAAAGACTGGTGTATGGAACCTTGTATAAAATGTTTACTGGATTAGAGAAGTGTAATTCTAGTTTAATTTTATTTCCAAATGCTATGTGATTTCTGAAATAAAAAGGACGAACAGTGTGTGCTGTTTTTTAATATATCATTTTTGTTCACTGCCCATGTGTTCGATATTCGAAGGCATTTTTTACCATCTTTCTATTCGATTAATATTAAAAAAAAAAAAAACAAGTTCGCACTCCTCTAGTTATCACGCATGCAGTACATGAGGCGCCAGCACGCAAGTTCGTATTTTAGAGATTTCATTCTGTTCCCTCTCCTTTATGACAAGACTATCTCATAGCCTGAGTTGCTCTGGGACGTTAAACCCACAAACCTTTACGGCAAAACTAAATAGCATACAGATGCGATATGTAGCTAAACTGGCATTAACGACAAACTGGCGTTAATGAAAACATTCAATCAGCTGATGTGTTCGGGAAGATTAGGTGTGCATTCTGGAACTGACTTAGCCCTATTCTTTTTCGCTTAAAACCCAGCTGACTCATTCCACTAACATAGAAGCCCCGAAGGCCACGGCAGAGACAAATATAAGGCTAGTCCGCATGCGACAATTGTCAGTTAGTGAACAAATACGCAATAATCGTGAAAGCGCGCCGTTTTGTGAGAAATGCGCGAGCGATTTTCCCTCGGATTGTATGTTGAATGAAATATGTTAGAGCGTGAATGCTGCTCGCATGCTTTTGAGGACCCCTCTCGTAGTTACTTGAACACTTCACGACGAACAACGCACTTCTGAAAGCCACAAGTTAGGGTCGTCTTCGCAGGTGCGTATTTGCGGGAGCGCAATAGGCAGTTTTCTGCGCTCTGCCCTCGATAACTTCATTTAGTTTGTTTCGCACCCATCGAGCCTATCTCCATACATCTGCGTCGAAGCCGCACTACGAAAG
The DNA here is from genome assembly GCF_055883805.1 of Amblyomma maculatum. Lineage (NCBI taxonomy): Eukaryota > Metazoa > Arthropoda > Arachnida > Ixodida > Ixodidae > Amblyomma > Amblyomma maculatum. The sequence continues at coordinate 20,464,470 of NW_028146738.1, forward strand.
GGACACGCGATGAAGGGTGAGGCGGTTCAAAACGTCTGCGTTTTCACTTAAGCACCGTTACCAATTATTTGTTAGCTTTAGGTTTTCACTATTCGGCCGCATCCAGGCTGCTTTTCGATGGAGGCGAAAAGCAAGGCGCCCGTGTGCTGTGCGATACCAGTGCACGCTAAAGAAACCCAGGTGGTTAAAATTTCCGGAGCCCTCCTCTAGTGTCCCAAACAGCTTGCGTAGCTTTGGAAGGTTAAACCCCGTCAACCAAACTAAACTGTTCGGCCTCATTTCAGGCATTTGAAAGTCGCGCCTACGCTTGGTATATAGGAGAGCTTCATTGCAAATGCTTCATAGAAATGACGCATCTCTGCTCACTTTAAGCAGGTGACTTAAACACAAAATGGCTCCGAGGCTTTCATTTCCCATTTCCTCAGCAACGCAGTCACTTTTCCGCGGAGGGAAAGCGTCGATAGCATCCCCGAGCAATACCATGGCCATCTGGCATTGTTATTTTTCTTTACTGTCTCTTCAAGCTTCGGTATGCCGTGCTGCGACGTGACAACGACACCTTGGGCAATGAATTCGTCGACACAAATGATGTCACTTGCATCGAAATGTGTTTCACATGTTGTGTGTGTGCGTGTTTTAAAATGTGCAGTCACCAAGTCGCCCAGCAACGCATACATTGATGTTTTTTACGGGTGGAGAGGCGAACACGATACCTCCAATATATCGCCGCGACCTGGTCTCCAGTTCCTTTTTTTTACACCGTGCGATGTTGACGAGGAAATGAGGACATATTTGCTACCAGGTACACAGTAGGTTAGCGCGTGCTTAGGACATATGCAGTCAACACAGTTATTTATTTTATTACTGGGAAAGCATTACTTCGCTATGTTCACAGATTTCTGTCCGCATGTCCGCAAAATCGTGTCCGCAGCCGTTGTGAGTAACTGAGAAGTGATAGAGAATAATGAGTGGTGTGAATAGATAAAGGCTGATGTAGTGTTGTGTCCAAAAAAATAATTAGGCCAATACGTTAATTAGGTAATTATTTAGAAGCAAAAAAAATTAAAAGTAAAGGCGAAAATGATCTCATTAGCCAATGTCTTGGAGCCACATTTTAAAGTATCAAATACTAAAATAGTTAATTAAATCAGTCAATTAAGGTGACTCAAGGATATAGCATCACGCAACCTGAAGTAGAGCCAAAAAAGGGCATAGGAAGAAATTGGAGCACAATTTTAAAGTACCAAAGACTGAAATGGGTAAACAAGAAGGGAATTAATGTGACGTCAAGGATGTGACGTCACGCAACCGGAAGCAGAGCCGAAAAAGGGCATAGGAAGAGACTGGCACGCAATTTGAAAGTACCAAAGACTAAATTGAGTAAACAATAATTAAAATGATGTGACACAGAGGATGTGACGTCACGCAACCGGAAATAGAGCCGAAGAAGAGCATAGGAAGGGATTGGCGCGCAATTTAAAAGTACCAAAGGCTAAACTGAGTAAACAAGAAGTCAATTAAGCAACCAGAAGCAACCAACATCAGCATCCGTGCTTACGCATTACCCCAATGCAGATTCTGCAGTGCTCTTTAAATTTATTTCTGGAATATTGTAGATTCCTTTTTGGGTTATTACATGAGGGGACAAAGAAAGCGTACAAATATAGGTTTACTGCCTAAGCTTTGAAGCTCAACCACAACAAAATAAACAAATCGAAACATACAGCACACATGTCATTAAAAATAATCATGTAAAAAAAAACTTAGAATGATACTTGTGTATAACATGCACTCAGATAAACACGGTATTAGAAAATTATTTACATGGTTATACCGAGAGTAATGTAAGCACAGAACTCTCAGCCAACCCGACAAATTTTTTTTTATGGTTGGCTGGGTTTTAATTGATGAATGGTCGAAAAAAAAACTACAGAACTTTGTCAAAAATACGACAAAATATCCTGTAGTTATGTCGTAACCATCAGATTTTTCTGTAGTTCTGTAGTTTTTTTCTGTAGTATGTTTCTGTTGTCTGTAGTTCTGTAGTACTTTTTCTGTTGTAACTACAGAAATTTCTGATGTTACTACAGAATGTTTTGTTGTCACAAAAGGTTTTCCGTCAGAAACCGCACAGAAATTCTGTTGTAACATCCAAACATTTTATATAGTTTTTTTTTCGACTGATTAGAGTCTCGGACAACTTGTGGAAAATATGAATATCGCTACATGTTACTGCAAGAATATAAATCGCAACACGCAGGATGAATGACAAAGAAATCAGTGGTGATCGATTATATTGATAATGAGGAAGTGCCAAAGCATACTACTTTCCTAATCTGCTTCTGTAGTATTTAGGCGCCGATTAGAAGTAGTTTTGGAAACATTATCTGACTTTGCTGTCGCTGCCTGCATCATCGTATACACGTGACCCCATCTACTAACAGTGCATCTAGCTAACGTGTCTGATGATTCTTAATCATCTTCAATATACATGAGTCATTCTTAGTCATCTTCAATTTTGCTGCGTTATTTATAGTCAGCTTTAATTTTGGTGACTATGAATGGCTTGGTGATCGTTACTTTAGTTAGTCATACTTAGTCATAATATCATGAGTCATTTCTGACTTAAGTCTTCATGAATATACTCATCTACGTCATTTTAATTTGTTGCGTCATTCTTAGATATCTATATTATGCCCAGTCATTCTCAGACATATTGTCTTGAGTCATTGTTAGCTTTAGAAATCATTAACATACTTATTTACTGCCAGTCATCTACTGCTACTCATATCACAAGGATTCTCTCAGTCACCTCAGGCATAAAAATTCTAGAGGGCACTTGGAACACTAAAATGCGATGAGGCGACAGCCTCTATCGCGCGGTGGTCCGAAGCCCTCCACTACGGCCCCTCTTTCTGTCTGTTTTCACCCCCTATGTTCGCGATGACGCGATAGCGTAAGCTAATAGGCAAAATATAAATCCCTGCTTTAACCAAGCCCTATGAACGTGCCTGCATGGCCTATGGATAACGGGAATGCAAGGGTCTTGGCAGGCTGATACTGATATCGCCCTTCCATATGAAAGGAGAAGCCCTAGTTGGAAGCTCTTGCCAAACTTAATAACTTAATATCAGGAAGCCCTACGTCCAGTTAGTGCTCGGCCATGTCGTCTGCCAGCAACCGCCTCCCACGTAACGAAAGCTTTACAGAAGGACGGACGGATGGACGGACGGACACGATCCGTGAGCAGGAGCCATCGCCTTAGTATGCACACATTGCCTACCAAGGCTTCAGACAGACCCCTTCGGGCAGTTTTCGCTTATATGATACTCTGAATATTTTCGTGTTAAAACACGTGACCCTCACCCATGACGTCCCTAAATGCCATTACTTTCCCTATTCCCTATTGTCTCCACGAGTGCCTTTACTCTTAGACGGCACCGATAATGTCACGGCGCTGTCTTGCCTAGAAGCGTACGAAGGTCTCCCACGGCGTTTTGGCGAAATTTCACGATCAATAAAACGAAAGATGGGCGACTAGCACTTTTATTGCGAAATTAATACTACAACAGTCAAAGCGAGACCTCGGGTGCCCGCAGCTACGCCGTGAAGAGGCGTAGCTATGGCATCCTCATAAAAAAAAATCAGCCTGCCATGGCATGTGAATTCACGTTACCCCTATGCCACGGGCAGGAGCTGCATTCCAACTCGGGTCGCTCCTTTCATATAAGAGGATGATATCAGAATCAGCCTGCCAGAACCGTTTGCCTCCTCGTTACTCCTGCGACACGCAGGCACGTCCATACTGCTTGGTTGAAGCGTGGCTTTATATGTGGGCTGGTAGCTAGCTCACGCCCTCGCGTCATAACCTATAAGCATGAGCTTAAGTGTCCCCAATAATGTAGCACCTTACACTGATAGGGCGTGATAGAGGACTAATATAGCAGACAAAAGAAGCTTCCGCCGTTGCTCTCGCAATTCAACTAGGGTTAACCAGAGCTAAACCACAGCTTATTTTCTAAACTGGACTGAATACAAAAATGTTGCCACAAACCGAAAGGAACGTGAATCGAACAGAGTTAGAACCTAGCAAAACGGATACAAACTGATTTTTTTTTTTTTTAAGAATATTCACCACTTGGCATATTATTTGTACAGAACGACTGATGGCACGAAAGAGCTAAGCGCGACTATGCGGTGCGACCGCTCTAGCTTGTGGAGATCTATCTATAGCTGTCAAAAGACGCGACGCAGGTTTTCAGCAAGAACGACATAATACGATATCAGTATAATACATATACGAGTATGCCCGTCATCTCGTATGTGTAAGAAAATTACCTTTTCGTAATTCAAAGGAGAGCGAATCAGCCACTGCCAGAATGACCATTATATTAGAGGGGCGAGAGCTGGGTGTGACCAGCTAAGCTTCCTTGGACATCACTTTTAATTCTAAGGCATCTGTAAATTTATTGTACGATATGTTATGAACGTACCGATGGCAATGATCTCTCCTTCCTACGCATTGCACTGCGTTTATTTTTGTCCTGCGCCCATTGAATACTACTTAGTTTCATACAAAAGCAATGGGGTGCGTTTCTGACGCCACCTACGATGCAGCATTGGAATATTATAAGATGCTGCTGTGAACTGTGTTGATGTGATGATTCATCCTTCATCTCATAACCTACTGATGCCCTGAGGCAATAAATATCGATTTAAAAAAAAACTGTTGATGGGGAAGGTACAACCTTCAGGTGCTTAGCAGAAACTTGCTTTTTCGTCCTACACTTTCACCGAGTAGAGAAATCTGCCATAGAAATCCAACAGTGTGCACTTTGGACAATACGTAGCAAAAAACTGCAAGCCTTCCGAGGGGAATCTGCAGATATTGTTACGGTGCAGTCTCGATATATATCTGGAAAAATTACATTCGTAAACAACTTCCCAAAATTTCTCCAGAATTTATGGGCACGTATTGCTAGAAAGGTTAAGGTGCCTGCTGGAAAATTACTAAAATCCAAAAATAACCTGAGGAAATAATAATTCGAGAATGGCTTCCTTCGCCTTGCATGAAACCGGATGCCTATTTACTTCTGGGTCGGCACAAGCGCTTATTATGACGAATTACACCGCTGCTTCGATTGAAGGAAAGGGGGGGGGGGGGGGGGGGGGGGGGGGGCGGCTGAGACCTTACCGTCATGTAAAGTCGGACGAGAATCAGGTTTGGCTTGTGGGGTATAACGTCCCAAAGCAATGAAGGCTATGAGAGAGCCACAGCTACGAAATTTCGACCAACTCGGGGCTCCTTAACGAGTTCGGACATCGCACCGGACCAGAATAAAACGCCAGCAGCACCCGTTAACAAAAATAATCTACCTGTGTACGTACTGTACGTACAGCTGCAGCTTACTGCTGACCTGATCCATATTTTGGGGCAAAAGGCTTGCCAATACATTTTGATAAATCGGGTTTCTGGGCCTATAGGTTTTCTAGGGTTTAGTAAGAAAAAGTGCATTATGGGTATTCGCGCTTCATTTCGGTCTGAATGTAGCTGTCCTGCTTTAAAAAAAAATGTACATCTATTTCAGTTTTCTCTACTAAAATAAAATGACCCAGAATTCGACCCTCTTGGCCGTACACAGATTTATGAACAGTTGTCCGCACACGCTTTTTTGCGGTGCATTCAGCTGGGCGCTATTTTACGCACTCTGTTTCACTCTATAGCTGCACCGGTGCGATCCTGCAATGCTCTCACCGCTGCTCGCTGGGTGGCGCTAGCTTGCTAGGCGATCGCGGTGGTTCCTAGCCGATGCCCGTTGCCTGTGCTCTATAATCATCGGGGAAGTGAGTCACCCCCCCCCCCCCCCCCCCCGACTCTCGAAAACTGTTTTAACACAGTTGGTGGCACACATAACAAGCACTTTACCACCGGATACTGGTGCACTTATTATGCTCCACGTAGAAAATATTTGCATGCACACCTTTTGTTGCCCAAGTTACAAAGGAATCGCAGAAAAAAATCATTACCTCCACATTTTTACAGCTTATGTACCCACATTCAAACGTCTTTGTGAAAATATTGCTAGCGTCGTTGAAATTTGAACAATAAACACGTCGAAAAATTGGCAGCAATTAGCATTTGATTCATTTTGTGTAGTTAGCCCGAGTTGTATAAGAGACAAATTCAAAGACCTCGAATCAACTCGAGGGCTCAGAGAGAGAGTAAACATTTGTTTATTCAACAAATATCCCCCTATTTTCTTCGAAACATTTTTCAGATAGTGTTCTAAAGGGAAGGAGAGGGGGGAGGGAGAGGGGAGCGGGAGCGATGGAAGGGCTTTAAGACTATGCCCGTAGTCGCACGTTAGCGCCCTTGGTTTCTTCGCGCAGCTTTCTCGCAATGACGTCAGGCGTTTTGTCCAGGAAACGCTGCCTGCTTAGGACAAACATCAAACTTTGCATCCAAGCATCATGTAGTACTGATTGAATGGCATGCGTGCACCGAGAAGCCACCGCTGCATATGAACGTCGCTAGCGACAGCGAAAGGCTTCTTTGGAGGCTGTCGGTCTATGCTTTCAGGCAATTATATAGGGAGCAAACAAGCAAGGCGAGCAAGAACAGGCAGCGGAATTCCTTAGTCGCGATGTTCCAATCGAGGAATTTTAATTTTTTCAGGACATTTGGATTAAAATTTGGCGTGAAGCGAATTCTAAACAGGTTTATTTTTCGGAGTGTCTTAAGATACGGCCGTTGTATCCAGTCAATTGTCATTAAAGGTGCGGTGGACGTCGCTGTATAGTTTCATGGATAAAGTCACGTCTGAGGTATATGCCCACATAGAGCTCGGCCTTCGCGTCTTTCGAGTAGGTGGAAAGAGAAGTTCGCCCATTCCAATGCGTCCGCATTTCGGTTATGACGCAGACAAACACCTTCACTTCCGACTGCGAGCAGCGAGCACCGTTTTCACTCGCACAGGTTACACATGCAGGTCATGGTCACGGGTAAAGCAACGCACGCTATACCATGAGATAACGCATGCTAGCTCGCCTCCTTCGCTTCGCCCTTAGTGATCAGTCTTGTAATGTGCCACCGGTATTTGTTCTTAGTTTAAGGAAACTGTTGGTAGAATTTTCGCTATCTGCAAATTTGCATGGACTAAGTCCATGCAAATTTGAGGCACCTGTGTACGTATTCCGGGGATCAAGGGTCCGGCCCTAGCTGGCACAACACGCATCTCACAGTGCAGAACAACGTAGTCTGTAAGAAATGTTACAGCTCTCTTTCACCAACAAACCGAAGAAATAAGATGTTGATCACTACATCTTCTCTTCAGATTCTACTTCAGATTTATAAGAACGAGTTGGCGGGCTAGTTGGTTTTGCATGGTGAAGTACGTGCAAGGGACGGGACACAGTGGCATGAGTTGTGCTTGTGCTTATTCGTGTCCCGTCCCTTGCTCTGTTCCTTCACCACCTACCTTGGAAAAAGGCATGTCGAACCTACTTGAGGTCTGTACGCTGCTACAGCGGCGATGACCAGCAGACCGGCGAGCCTGCCGAGGTGAAGATGTGCTGCACCGCAATCCATACGTGTACAGTCAAAAAGCCAGAAGCGTGAACGATGCGAATCCGGGTAAACAGCGACTTAGTTTGAGCAGTTAGGGGAAGATTAAGCAAGCGCTCTGCCTGCTGTTTCAGCTTCTCGTGAAAGTACGCGTACATGGAGTTTAAACCCTCGTAAATTCGAGGTTAGTGTGAGCCTATCGAACGGTCTCCGCTCAGCCGTCGTCATAGGCAGTGCTGCATGGACTTCGGTACGTGGCAGGAGATCATTAATGCCTCATGTTTGAGGGAAAAAGGCAAGATTAATTTTGTTGTTATGTGCTGCTATCCGGTAACGTGTGCTTAACCGGTACACAGATGGAATACAATGAGTACCATGAGGGGGGGGGGGGGGGGGATATACTAAACCTGTCGGACGTGTCAATAGCCGCAGCCTCAAAACACACCAACACACCTTTCGGATCCATAGCACGTATCCCGAAATGGTTTACACGTCCATCCGATATACCTTTGCCACAACATTTAACTTTTCCTCTTTTTCCAAATTTCCAAATTTCCTCAGTTTTTAAACATTTATCTAGGTTTCAAGCAAATGCAAGGGGGGGGGGGGGGGGGGGGCTGGAATAAGAATTTACGATCTAAGGGAGGGAATTTTTGCTTGCAACACAGAACACCAGTGTCTCAGTGAATTGCAAAGCGGAGCTTAAATATTAAGCAGCTTTATCCCTTTGTACTACTTTGGTTTGAGTTTTGACTGTTTCTTTCATATCGCACCGCCTTGACGGGCAAACCCCATTAGTTGCTTCACGCAGGAGATGAACCGTGATGCTCATCTGTCTCTGGCCCCTTCACGAACAAAGATTACTTATAGGAGGCTAGTTGCATTCGTGCAATGATATGCTTATGTCCGTTGCTTGCATGTCTTCCCCTTTCTTTTTTAAAGTCGAAGTACTCCTAGTGCCGAGCGAGGCCAAGCTGATGTAATTAAATTTCATGCCGAAGGAAACGTGGTTTGAGTGTCGTACTATTTCAGGAATAGAGTTCTTTGGTCACTTTTTCGCGACAGTAGTGGGAACCGGCCATTTCCAGACGTTATATACCTCAGGAGTACATTGCCACGTTTCGGTGTAACCAGCACTACCCAGACGTTGTCTGAAGACAACGTCTGGCGCAAAACTCGCCTTGTTTTTTTGGACTAGCCTGAGCCAACAAATTGGTGGCTGCGATAGCAGCAAATGTACTCGGCGGCCGTCAGAGATCGGAGCACCTGGCACGCTCAGCCGCACTCAATTTAAAGGCGGTGAAGAACTCACGAGATGACTAACGGAAAGCATCTACTTCATAAATCTGGTCACTTCTTGTGCCACAAACAAAGGCTTAATGCCGAATTCCACGGACCTCCAATATGAACAAACATGAGCTTTGAGGCAATACACTCAAATCAAAAACGGGGCATTTCGAGGAGGACTTAATGAATGTTAAAAAAAAAACGCACACTCAACTGTTACCTCTGAATGTAATTTGAGTGCGAAGTAACCAGCAGCAGAGTCTTTCAATACTCCTATCACAATAGTTAAACCAGAAGCAGCCTATATGCCTGTACCGCTGAGGGAATCGGTGGACTCAAGATCATCTTTACAGGGGGCGCCTCTCAAATGTGAAGGAAATATGAGATATTGTCAGATACTCATATGCACATGGTAATGGAAATGTCCTACGCTTCCGATGCATGGCAAAATTCATTTTTAATTTTCTCCAGAGCTTGCAGCGAATAATTTAACTGGCAGAGGGGCTGCATTTCTGAAGGTATTTTTGAGGCACAAGTGGAATATTATAAGATACTTTCAAGAATATATTCAAAGGAGTTTCTGTTGCATATGAAAATTTTGCTTCTGAAGTTTGTCCTACGCTCACATCGTGTAATCAGGACTGCTACAAAAAGCGTGCTTTTCTTTTTCTTTAAATAAACAGCAAACAACGACCAGGCCGCCACAGAACTGAGATCGTATTCATTATTATGGTGCTGTTAGACACCACATAAAAAAAATCGCTTGCAAATATTTTGTCGGATACAACCTGCCAAAGAGCCCCTCAGAGGTCAAAGGTTGAGGATTCAGACATGCCTTCTGTTTTTCGTACCCCGTGTATGTGTCTCTAGCATAAAAAAAAAAATAAAAAATAAAAAAACTTCTCAGCCCATGTTTCAAAATAGAAAAAAACGCGTGAGATCACTGCGGCACCTGCATTGGGGGAATGCGTAAGCATTATTTGTGGAAGAAAGAGACACTGAAGAGAAGAAGAGGCGAAGAGGCTACCGGTTTGTGACGGCACACTATGACGTCATCGATCATCATCATCATCATCAGCCTGATTATACCCACTGCAGGGCGAAGGCCTCTCCCATATTTCTCCACTTAACCCGGTTCTGTGCTAGCTGCATCCACTTGACCCCTGCGAACTTAGTAATCTCATCCGCCCACCTAACTTTCTGCCGCCCCTTGCTACGCTTTCCTTCCCTTGGAATCCAGTTCGTTACCCTCAGCGACCATCGGTTATCCTCTCTTCATACTACATGTCCTGCCCATGTCCATTTCTTCTTCTTAATTTCCACTAGAACGTCGGTAACTTGAGTTATTTCTCTGACCCACTCTGCGCGCTTTCTATCTCTTAATGTTACCCCTACCATTTTTCGTTCCATAGCCCTCTGGGTTGTCCTCAACTTAAGTAGAACTCTCTTGGTTAGCCTCCACGTTTCAGCCCCATAGGTGAGCACAGGCAAGATGCAACTGTTGTATACTTTCCTCTTGAGCGATACCGGTAAGCTGCTAGTCATAATCTGCGAGTGCTCGCCAAATGCGCACCATCCCAATCTTATTCTTCTTGTTATTTCCTTTTCATGGTCCGGATCTGCGATTACTACCTGTCCTAATTAGACATATTCGCCTACTACCAGTATTTCGCTACCTAATGTAAACTGCTGTTCCTTCCCGAGGCTGTTGAACATTACCTTAGTCTTCTGCATATTCATTTTCAAGCCTACCTTTCTACTTTTCCTGTCTAGGTCATCAATCATTATTTGCAGTTCATCCCCTGCGTTGCTTAGCAAGGCAATGTCATCAGCAAATCGCAGATTACTGAGGTATTCTCCATCTACCCTTATCCCTAACTGCTCCCATTCCAAGTCTCTGAATACTTCCTCTAAACAAGCTGTGAATAGTACTGGGGAGATTGTGTCCCCTTGCCTAACACCTTTCTTTATGGGAATTTTGTTACTTTCTCTATGCAGAACTATGGTTGCTGTGCAGCCACTATATATATCTTCCAGCACTTTCACGTACGTCTCGTCTACCCCCTGATTTCGCAATGCCTGCATCACTGCCAAGGTTTCAACTGAGTCAAATGCTTTTTCGTAATCAATGAATGCTATGCATAAGGGCTGGTTATATTCCGAGCATTTTTCTATCACCTGATTGATGGTTTGGATATGATCGATAGTAGAGTACCGTTTCCGAAACCCTGCTTGATCCTTTGCTTGTTTGCACTATGACGTAACAGTCTTTAGAAGTTGGGCACCACATGACTTCTCTTGGACGTCGAAATTACCTCCCTTGGCTATTTCGACGTCTGATTGTCATCAGTTCAGTTCAGTCGTTCAGTCGTGTCCGACTCTTCGTGACCCTATGGACCATATCACGGCACGATTTCCGGTCTCTCACTATCTTCCTAACATCACATAACTTCATCTGCAGTGCCTCGAGGATGCCATCTAACCATCGCGTTCGCTGCCTACCCCTTCTCCGGCGACCCTCAACCTCTCCCAACATCAAATCTTTCTCCAGCGACTCCTCTCTTCTCATCAGGCGACCAAAGTAGCTGAGCTTTAACTTTAGAATTTGACCCTCCAATGAGCAGTCAGGGTTTATGATCGACAATATAGACTGATCTGATCTTCTGGCAGTCCAAGGAACTCTCAAGAGTCACCACCAGCACCACAATTCAAACGCGTTAATTCTTCGGCGGTCAGCCTTCTTCACAGTCCAACTCTCGCATCCATACATCACAACTGGAAAGACCATAGCACGAGTTATACGGGTCTCTAATTATTTACTTATTACTCCGCATGCACCAAATTTTACCCCGGCGAGAATTTTTGATCCTCTATCTAGTGCAACCATTCGTTTTCTTATAACCCGCTTCGTTCGAGCGTAATCCTGTCGACAAACTTCTGCTGACACTACATACCCAACGTCTGATTGACTGAATTGTCTCTAATTAATTAACTAGTCAGTCTGCACACACCAAATTTTTCCTCGGAGATAATTTTTCATCTTCTATCTAGTGTAGCCATTCGTTTTCTTATCGCTCGTTTCGTTCGAGCGTAATCCTACCGCTGGTGGCACTACATACCCGTCGTCTGATTTACTTAATTTTCTCTAATTAATTAACCAATTACTCTGCATGCACCACTTTTTCCCCAACGATATTTTTTCATCCTCTATCTAGTGTAGCTGTTCGTTTTCTTATCACTTGTTTCGTTCGAACCTAATTTGGCCGACAAACTTCTGGTGACACGACCTTGAAAACCCACCCACTTAATGCTTACGCATTCAAGCAAGTGTTTCGAATGCCTTCAGAACAACAAAAATCTTTGCAATAAGGATTTACAAAGTATTATTTGGAATAACCCTGAAAAATTGTGGAAAATCCTTCTACCGGGCTTTAAGACGCCGCAAAAGCATTATTTTGTAATGCCAATAGCGCAGACGTCACTCTTGATGTCTTGAATGCTTACTTTCGCAAACTCGCCGGTTTGTCCTGGGTACGTGTTCCTCCGCGCTCTGACCTCGTTTCGCTACACGATGCTGAAACTAATGAAAAACCAAGTAGCGCCACAGCTTGTCCTCTCCGATTAAGAGGCAACAATAGTTTCCTCTTCCTCCACCCCGCCCCTTTTGTGGCTAGTATCACTCCAAGGGCCACGTGGGTACCACATTATTACGCATGTACTCATGACGCAATGCAATAGTTTCCACTATCCAGCCCATTTGAATAACATTCTCATTATCTAAGAAGAAAACGAGCCTGTTCGTCTTATCATATACTGAAAAGATGAATGTTTAGCGAACCTGGAGGCGATGACTACAATGATGATAATTGCGCCATTTGTTTAGCCCGAGAAAAAAAAAAAAGAAAACTTAAGATTGTCAAGTGTTTTCAGTTAATTGTACATTATCTAGTGAGCGAAGAAATTAAAACATAGACAACAAAAAACAGGAATACCTTCAGAAAATTTTGCAGAAGGATGCTGTGTATGTTGCAGGCCCCAACAGATCAATTCCCTTCCCCGTTTTCGCGGATTCCCTCCATAACGGCGGTGGCAGTGACTTCGAAACCCTGGGTGACCTTCGGTAACTCTGCGATCCCATGGCGCATTGCAAGAAATGGGTAAACTATGCCTTCGAACGTCATGCCTTTATTTTAAAAAAAGAAAAGTGGTAACAACAGCTGAGCCAGAGGGTCAATAAACGTGAAACACTTTGCTGTCGCGAACACACCGGCTCGCCCGTCGAATTTCACCTGAGCGAAATCTTTGTTCGAGTGCCATCCGGGCATAATACAATACATAAAAAAGACGCTATAAATACCCGTATAATGAACAGAATGCTGGGTATCATTTCGCCAACCAGTCTGTGGCAAACTTCCTTAAGGCATTCACTTCTTTTCCTTCAAAACTGAACAAGTGAATCGCAGGCCGCTGTCTTTGAAGCTGCTCAGCCGCATACACCGCATGTGCATTTTTCGAGGTCGTTTTCCCCGTTAGGGTCATGTAGTTACTGCACACACACGTAAAAAAAAAAAAAAAAAAAAGGCAGGAGTAATGAAAAGACGGCTAGCACTCAACCCGGAGGGACCGCGCTCCCGTTTTGGACGCGCTCCTTCCTTCGTACTCTGTCGCTTTTGCTGATAAGGTGCACTACCGAACTCTCGCCAATGCACCCCAAAAGGTTGTGGCGTCCGTGTGTAAGCTTTGCGCTCAGGGGCTACACTGAGGTTTGCATTGCTTGCTAAAAAAAGAACTAAATAATCGTGCCGGTGCATGGAGAGAGGGATTGAACTAAGACCTACGGGGCTCTGTAAATGTGCCAAATAAAGTCCAACTGTTAGATACGTGGCCTGTCGTCTGCTGGGCAGTACGCAAGCGTAACTGATGCTATGCAAAAAAGAGAAAGACCATGTTGACGAGCGCACAAACATATGTCGCACACCGGAAACAGAAGAGGACAAATGCGCTCCCCACAGCTCATGATTAGAAGGCTTGAGACATCGACACAGTACTGCATTCCACCGCGCTAGCACGTAGTCAATTCCATTCACTCATCTTGATTTAAAATAGGAATAAGCCTATATATTTTCGCGTCTGGACACAAAATGTAGCACCAGAAAACATTTCCAAGATCATGTTTTGCTCACAAAAGGAATGCTACACAGCATCCCGAATCTCAATTTTTCTACGTCTATATAAAAGGCCCCCAGTCAAATAGGTGCCAAGAGACCAAACCTTACGAAATTGCCGAATCACTTACCCTTCTTTCTCCTGCGTTGCTCTGTTTCACTCGTATTCAGGAGCTGAACAATAGGCCTTAGCGGAGCAAGGTTTTATTTTTATTTTTTGGGGGGGCTTTACCGTACAAGACTCAAATCAGTTTTTTGCCTCTAGGTAAACGCTTGTCAAATGTTAACATGCAAGCTGCTTTCCTTCATTCCAGCTGCGTCTTATAAGCTGCACCGTCTGTCTCATCCTTTCGCATCTTTTACCGCTATACAGGGCATGTAAGGAACGCTAGTACGTTCATCCTGTGTTGCAGTGTTTCGGCGTTGAAGTTGCTCGAGACCACTTGTGAATATGTGAAAAGGAACAAGGAGCACGAGACCAAAGAGAAGAACCTCACAAGGTTTCCCACCTTCTCCGACATCAATGTCTCAAGGTTAAATGTTAATTGCCTTAAGCCCCTCAACACTGCAAGGATTTTCTCTTCTCCTCAGACTGCGTTCTGCTCACTACTATGAGCAATCATTGCTCCAAGACTTCAAACCTTTTCATGTGTATCTCAAGGCTCCCTCCTTGGATCAGTTTTATCATGTATTTTTCAGTGGCCTTCCCACGGGCATTTCATCTATACTATTCGCCACTTCGCAGACTATTGCATACTGTATTCGAACTTCCTAGGACACCTGTTAATTGTGAGGAAACTGTGGGATAGCGTATAAAGTACCGGGCATAATCGCTTCCTATGCTAGTCGAAAATTTGCTTTTAATTTCTTTCTGTGCTCACGCCGAGTAGTTAGCACAAACGGTGTGGAGTATATAAAATAATTACGAGGCAAATGTGGAAGATTGTAACATACTTCTGTGAACACACCAATAGAAATGGTCTGAGATTCCGATGCGCAGCAAAATTTTGTTTTGAAGTTTCTTCTGCGCTCACAACAAGTAATTTAGACTGCCGAAAAAACAGATAAGTTGCGTTTTTAGAAATAAATAGTACAGCAGTGCATGCCTAACGAGGCAGGCCTCCGCAGGTATGTGTATTACTATTGTGCAGCTATACCAACATGTGAAAAAAAAAACGTTCAGAAACACTTTCCGAGAATTTTTCCAATGTTTCTAGGCATGCACCGACTACTTCTGACCAGTGACTCCATCAGGAAGACCTCAATTTAATAGACACTAGGGGCTTCACCTGGCTGATGAAACTGAATGTGACTAAATGCACTAGTATGCAATTAAAACGAAAGCATTCTGCCCTTCATTATTCATACCCATTAAACTTCATCCTCATTTCACGTCTTGAACCATACCGATACCTAGGCGCTATTGCCACGGACAAACGGGGCTGGTCGGAACATATCGCCAAACTAGCTGCGGATACATCGAAAAAACTTGGCTTCATTCAATGCTTCTTTTCTTCATTCCCAAGTTCCGTTAGCGAATTTTCCTATGAGTTACGTCAGCCCAAAACTAGAATATTACCACGTAGTGGTGACAATGTCGTTGTCAACAAATGAAGGGCCTTGAACTTCACTTGAATAAACTTCTTATTGGGCTGACTTGCGCCCGCAAAAGAATTCAGCAATCGGCAGCGGTGATAGCAACGATCGTGCTCGGTGGTCGTCAAAATGAGAATGGCGTCACACCGACAAACGCTCAATTTAAAGGCGGCGAGGAAACATCCTGATAAAGCCGCAAACGGTGAATATCACAACCTATACATTGCAAAGCAAACACGAGTGGTAGGAATCCTCGAGAGGCATCTCGTCGCATCTTGCGCATCCAAAAAAAAAAAAAGAAATGATAAAGTTGCGCATCGCGACAACAAGAATGAACAAACAAGGAATACAAAATTGACCCGCGTGCAAGCATCAGAGCGATAAGGCCGCACGCCGTCGGCTGTCGAAAAAAGAACAAATAAAGATTTGAATGATTAGCGGCAATATGCCTGCGCAATAAGAAGTCCCCTCTGGAATTACGTGATTGAACAGTTTGAAAACATCCATATTCGGATAACTCGCTTTATCTGCTTAAGATATGACACATGGCATGACACATGGCGTTATTGGCATCAAGTCGTCCATTAGTCTCGACTCATTCGCTCATCTGAGAAAGATGTCGCGGCTAGAGCTTTTCACTAACACGCTGGTGTTCGAGCCTCCCTTCTAGTAACACTCGTGCGAACGGCACGTCAGCTTTTCAATTATCTTGGTGTGCAGCGTGTAAATGATTCTACAGATGAATTAAATAAGGTTGAGACATTGAAGAATGAAAATCTGTTCCTGAAGCACTCGTCCATGAACGCGATAACTCTAATTTAGGGCAATTACCAGCCCGTTTTGCTAAATTAAACGCATTATGAAGCAGAGTGCACAGCGTATGCAGCTAGTTGCGCACATACAAACACCCTAATGTCGCACAGAAAAGTAGAACAGCGTAAAGCACATGGCTGCAAGGCGATATGCTGGTGCCGGTAGCGGTCACGAGATCTACGTTCCTATATATAGTGCGTTGTTTCATGTGCCGACACAGCGTGGTGGCAGCAGACAAACATACATGCGCGGCATTTCAGTTGGATCGATCCTTCACATGTTTACAATCCACAAATGCTGGACAGGAGATCACAGAACGAGAAATTACACGATATACGAAATACACAATGGCGACTAAAAGAGAAAAAAAAATGAAGCTCGAATATTTTACGAACATCCTGAAAGCTACCAGATGGTGGTATTCATAGTTAATTTAGGCTGTCTTCATGGCGCGAAGTCATGACGACAGGAAAAATAGCTGTCCAATTAGTCTCGTTCTTCAGATATCCCAATTTTACTTCGTGAAGAGAGCTGGAGTGCAGCAGTGCACCAAAAACCGACTGACCGACAGCATACCTGCACTTTGGTACAGCCATGTCGAGTACCTTAAAAGCAGCAGTTCAGAAGTTCGTTTCAAACAAACTCGCTTGAAACAATGATTTTGAACGTAATTGCTCTACACTTCGTAGCAACTAGTCGCGGTGGCTCACTGGTTAGCGCGCTCGACTGCTGTACCCAAGGACGCAAGATCAAATACCGGCCGCGGCGTCCACTTTTCGATGGAGGCGAGAAGCAAAGCACCCGTGTGCTGTGCGATGTTAGTGCACGTTAAAGAACTCTAGGCGGTCGAAATTACCGAAATCCGTAAGGCGTCCCTAATAGCCTGAGTCGCTCTGGGACGTTAAGCCCTATAAACTAAATAAAACTTTGTAGCGCGCTCACTAAACAGAAGTACTCGCGGCATCTTATAGTTAGCACAATAAAGTGTCCTGATACACAAGGAAGGTTATTACTAGCTACAGACAAGCCTAAAATCTTCCTCTTACAAACTAACCCTGGCGTGACTAAACCTGCATCCGCTCCGAAACGAAGCATCTCAAAATTCGCATTCAAAGTGAACGGGGAAAGAACGCATTCATAGAGTCATCCAGAGCTGTTAAGAAGACAGATTGGGAAGCCTTCGGAATATTTTAACACCCCGAAAACCATTTCTCCGAACACATTGGCTGCCATCCTCTCTTCGTTGTAAAGAATATTCGCACGTGACATATCAGAGCGTCTGTAGCATTAGTTTAAGGTTTTGGCTAGATATTCAAGGCAACTTAATTCATGCGCGATAGTGAAACGTCGTTTATTTGTTCCAATATAACGTATGTAAGTGGCGGTATAGAGGCCTGATAGAAATCTCCTTTAGATTACGCTTCAACAACCACAAAGTCCATGTTCAAACTCGTTCCAAGCGCTCCCGTATCAAGACACGTACATCTTCACGGTCAGTCCTTTGATAAGATATCAGCTTCTTTTTTTCGCTCTGGCTCATGAACTCATTATGGCCCGCAAATAAAATTTTTCCCGTCTAAAATTTGAATAAAGTGTCATCTGGTTTAAATGAAAGCAGATAAAAATTATGCTCCCTAACATGTTTATTTTCATGCCGGAATGGTAACCATTAATACTGCTATTTAATCCCCCGTTCCTTCTTCTTTGCATTTCTATGTTTGCACACAATGTGCGTCTACGTTTTGTTTTCACTTCTTGATTGCTCGGGCGAAACATGCTGAGAGTACCACGAGGCGCCTGTCATGGTGCAGCAATGGATATTCCCGCTTGCTTTGCGTTTCATTGCCACCGTGTTTTCCTTAGATCATGTATGAATTGTTATCTTGTGACTGATAGGATGCAAGTTGAATACCCAGCCCTTTAATATTTATCTCCTTCCACCGGGTTGTATAGCTTGGATACACAATACGCTATTTTCAGCGCAGCTCCAGTGACCGATACCGTCACCCGCAGCTGCGTGTCTGCCGTTCTTGTCCTTGTCTTTACTATTCTGCATGATTTTTTGTTACATGTTGTTTTGCACCTAGCTACATATACTGCGTCCTCTTCTTCGATCATGAGACTCATACGAAGGGCGATCCAACGACCGAAGCCTGAAAAAAGCTCTTTGAAACTTTGGTCTTGTTTTTCATCGAATGTAAGATGGATTAACACACAGTTTAAAAAAAGGAACAATATTATTTCGAACTTATCGACTAGGCGCCAGATGTTGGTCAAAACATAGGAAATAAAGCTAATTGTTTTCTTCGTTTTCTTTCTTTTTTTTTTTTTTTTTTTTTTTTTACTGCGCATCAGTTAAACTATACACAGTGTCTGTCCTGAAAGCAATGATGCAAGTCGTGGGGTTGCACGTGTATACATGAGTGCAATTGAGAAACCGGTTTCGGGGGATCGTGAGAGATCCCTTAACTTCCAATGTAAACAATTTAGTTGAATTATTTTATTCTGTGCTTGTTTTCGTGAAAACTGAATTGTGTTTAAGTGTCCTCCTGCCTGTAGGATCTCTGACTCTTCTGCAATCACAGAGGCACTTAAATGCCGAATAGTTTTCGGTAAAACACGCGTACTGCAGTAGTTATCGGTGTCCATAGCCGTCGTTGACAGGCCCCCACACCGTTGCTGGGCTGGATGCCTTCACAACCGTCACTAAATGCTTTATGCCATTTGAAAAGTCGCAATCAGTACACCGCATCATGACGAGTGCCTCGGTAGGGTACTTGCCCGGTTAATTGCAAGACTTCATCGCGTATTGCTCTTCCGACGTTGGGTCCAGTTTCCTAAATGCAGCTTTTAAACAGCGGTACACGCTCAAGCCCCCTCATTAGTTTCGCCTATCCAAAGCCAACTGAACTCGTCACTTTGTGATGTTGAAGAGTCCCCCACCATCCTTCGAATCCAGTTCTCCAATCGCGCTTATATGCGTGCAACGCCCACGACTTGTCTCATCGTGCGGGTGCATGTGTGTGTGTGTGTGTGTGTGTGTGTGTGTGTGTGTGTGTGTGTGTGTGTGTGTGTGTGTGTGTGTGTGTGTGTGTGTGTGTGTGTGTGTGTGTGTGTGTGTGTGTGTGTGTGTGTGTGTGTGTGTGTGTGTGTGTGTGTGTGTGTGTGTGTGTGTGTGTGTGTGTGTGTGTGTGTGTGTGTGTGTGTGTGTGTGTGTGTGTGTGTGTGTGTGTGTGTGTGTGTGTGTGTGTGTGTGTGTGTGTGTGTGTGTGTGTGTGTGTGTGTGTGTGTGTGTGTGTGTGTGTGTGTGTGTGTGTGTGTGTGTGTGTGTGTGTGTGTGTGTGTGTGTGTGTGTGTGTGTGTGTGTGTGTGTGTGTGTGTGTGTGTGTGTGTGTGTGTGTGTGTGTGTGTGTGTGTGTGTGTGTGTGTGTGTGTGTGTGTGTGTGTGTGTGTGTGTGTGTGTGTGTGTGTGTGTGTGTGTGTGTGTGTGTGCGTATGCGTGTGTGCGTGTGCGTGTGCGTGTGTGCGTGTGCGTGTGCGTGTGCGTGTGCGTGTGCGTGTGTGTGTGTGTGTGTGTGTGTGTGTGTGTGTGTGTGTGTGTGTGTGTGTGTGTGTGTGTGTGTGTGTGTGTGTGTGTGTGTGTGTGTGTGTGTGTGTGTGTGTGTGTGTGTGTCCCGGGGCTAATTTGTAGGGTTAAAAAGTTAAATATATAAGATAGGCCAGGGAAATTAGTTGCATACAGTTGCCAGCGGTCTTGCGCATCCCAGGCAATTTTTTCAATAATTGATTAGTTATGTTAATTTTGGTAATTTACCTAATATTGACTTTAGACTATAAATATGATTTGCGAGTTGGAGAGGAGATTCAGAAACCCCTATTCCATTCATTTGTGATAAAGTCACGCGTGTGTCTTTTCCGAGCTCCAAAGAGAGCCTGCTCAATCCTCAATGCACCGCTTCGAGCAGCACAATCGTGGCACGCGAATGCGCTTGTGACGTGATTGTTTTTGTATTTCGCTGCCTTTTTTGGAGCTTGGAAAAAAAGATGCACGTGCGTCGCAAATAAATGGGATGGGAATTTCTGAAGGTGCTTTCCGACTGTTTGCAAATCACATTTTTGTCTAAAGCCGATATTAAGTGAATTAGAAAAAAAATAACCTGATCAATTTATTCACCATTTCCGAATGAAAAAATCGCTTGTGGCACGCCAGACGACTGGCAGCTGTATGCAAATGGTTTCCCTGGGATCGCGGTGTGAAGCCGTACTGCAATTATTAGTGCTTCGTTCGTCTAACTCAGGACACAAAAATCTACTACTTTTCAGCACATCCTTTGGTATTTCCTATGGTATTTGGTATAAAATACCAGCACATCCTTTGGTATTTTCTATGGTATTTGGTACTCGTGCTATGGTCTTTCCAGTTGTGATGTATGGATGCGAGAGTAGGACTGTGCTGACCGCCGAAGAATTGACGCGTTTGAATTGTGGTGCTGGTGAAGACTCTTGAGAGTTCCTTGGAATGTCAGAAGATCAAATCAGTCGATATTGTCGACCATAAACCCTGACTGCTCATTGGAGGGTAAAATTCTAAAGGTAAAGCTCAGCTACTTTGGTCATCTGATGAGAAGAGAGGAGTCGCTGGAGAAAGATTTGATGTTGGGAAAGGTTGATGGTCGCCGGAGAAGGGGTAGGCAGCGAACGCGATGGTTAGATGGCATCCTCGAGGCACTGCAGATGAAGTTATGTGATGTTAAGAAGACAGTGAGAGACCGGAAAGCGTGGCGTGACATGGTCCATAGGGTCACGAAGAGTCGGACACGACTGAACGACTGAACTGAACTGATGGTATTTGGTATAAATACCAAATACCATAGGAACACCTACGGCGCCGCACACGTGCACTTATCCCTCCGTGTGCGGTATCCCTTCCCCGCGGTCTCGCCCGTGCAGAGGAGGTTACGCTTAGGAGGATCCGGGTCGGTGTTGCCCTTACACCAGCTGTCACTAGGACCTGTTCTTACTTCCGACACTTTTATCCCCGCCCAGGGTGCCTGATCTGTAAAAACGATGATGTTGAAGCCGAGATTCATCACTTGTTGTGGGACTTTCCAGCACTGAAACCGACACGAATTCGGCACCTGACGACAGCTGGCCTTTCAGCAACCAATCCTGCCTCATATATCGCTTGCACGCAGGGACCTCATCATCGCTCATTCCTGGACTTCATAAAATCAGCCAACCTTCTTCCATTCATTTAATCATTTAGTCATCCTTCATCTCATACCCTACTGATACCCTGAGGCAATACGTATCGATAAAAAAATAATAATTGGAGAGCAAATGTCTCGGCTACGCCACCGCACATTTACTTCTTATTGAAACCTATACGAACAGTAAAAACTTGAACTTCCATGAATAAAAACCGCGATGATTTTTCCCGTATATTTCTCTTCCCTCTGGTCGAATTTCGAATTTCACCCGTTTCTTGGTACTGGTTTGTTGTTGAATTTTCGCGCTGCCACATGGACCGAACCGGTAGCCCATACCTTCGCTGCCGGGTGCATGTCCTGCTACGGAGCCTTTTCAATAAAGATATGCAACGTTCAGGGATTCAGCGACATAAGCAAGCACGCAAAAGCCGCTTCCAACACCGGAAAAACAGGCGGCGTAGCAAAGTTCGCGTCAGGCTTTCACGTCACAGCAGAATAACAGGCTTACCGCTTCAGTTACCCGGTAGACGGAATGACCTCCGGTTTCGGCATGATTACAGCGCCTCGGCAAGGCTCGAACTCCCAACCTTGAGAAGGGAAAATTCTCAATACCTATAAATGTGTCCTTCCCCTTCAGCTGCGTACACGGAGCATATAGACAAGAAAGATACGGGCAAAACAAAGCGAGCGGCAGGTGGTCCCACCTGCTGTGTAGGGGGAAGCCTGTGAGCGGCGCGCGCGACAAACGGGAAAGCGTGGCAGGGACACGAGTCTGCTTGGACGCATGTTTTTCATTGCCAGAAGCGTTCATTCACGACGACTGCGCAGTTGAACGAAATGGGAAGGCATATGACGCATACAGGGCTCTTGTGGCGCAACACAGGAGGAATGGTATCAAAAGATGCTTCTCCGCCCAGGCGTCGACGCCATTGGCGGGCTTTCTCGCAGGTTCTGGCGCGCGAAAACATTTTGGAGCGGCTCTGGGGCATTTTTCGCAGAGCTGCGAATGTCAGCACCGGAACCTATATACGGGTGGAAATGGTTGGCCCGCTAAATGGGAGCGTCGTCATCGAGCTGGGATATCACGGCACTAAGGGTTTGAGCACCAATGCACCATCTAAATCTGGCACGGGAATCCCTCTAGCATGTTGTATATATCTAAATACTCCCATTGCAACACAGAACCTTATTATTAAATAACTGGAGTGTTGGAGACAAAACTGCAATAGCAAACGGGAACTACAACAACAAAATAAAAATATTAATTTAGCCATCTCGTGGGCTCTCTGACTTCTCCTGACGAGAAGTCAGAGAGCTCAGAATGAGTGTTCGTAACTTTTCAGTATAGTCCTTGTGCTTAGTCGACGTAAACATTGAGGTGTGCCGCATTAGTCTCGACCCACTAAGGTTTGTTAAAACTGCCTAACGAATAACATATCGAGAACATATCATTTTTTTTACCTCATACGTATGTTCAAATATCCAGAAGGCAATAAAATTGCAACATTTTAGTACAGAATGTTGATTTGACTTCACATTTCGGAATGATACCTATATTGATGGATGTTTTTCTCAGCACCGACTTATGAGCCTTTCTGCAATGTCGAATACGAGTAAATGCGCCCCATATTACGTGTGATGAAAAGAACAATAAAAATATGGACAGGATATGTTTAGAGCCTCTGGAGCAAGGGTCTCAAGCATGCGGCCCGCCGGCTCCGAAAATTTGATCCTTTGTTTTTGAAGCATGTGTAAGCTTCACGAGTCGGAATTATACCGCCAGACTCGTTTTCGAACTAAAGTCAACTAAAAGGTCTCGTTCCCAGAGGGTAAACATTCTTTGTACAAATGAAAAGAGGCATTCCTCCGTATGCGTATTTCGAACGTACATCAATTGCCCAGGAGTTAGGTGCCGGATAACCTGCCCTCTCCTTCACCTTCAAGTTTACTTCTTTTTCTTTTTTTCTTTTTTGATCATGAGTAACTGCGGTATTTAGTAACCGTCATACACTTTCATTGCCTCTCTCCTCAAGAATGATCTGAATCTGAGCTGGTTGGTGTATCGGGTCTTCTTGTCTCCCTTGTGCGCTTTTTTTTTTTTTCCTGTTAGGCTGTAGTTCCACATCTTGAAGAGGCGACCGTGCGGCGTTCAGAAAGAACGCAGCACTCGGTGCTTTTCTTTTCTACGAAGAATGGGAGGATGGTAACTCTTGGGAAAGAGACGGTCTGGTTGGGCTTAGTTTTGATTCTGTCTTTTTATTTTTCGGCTCAGAGCTACGTACATGAGAGGGCGCTATACGCCATGCGCAGCGCCTATAGGGGCGCCACTGAAAGCCGCGTAGCGGCGGCCGTCGGAACCCGAGACGGGCCTCACGCGTCAAGCGCGGCCGTGGTGCGCCCGTGCGATCTGCTGTTTGTGCGCGTCTCGCGGGCACTTCCGCGGTGTCAGCGTGCGCAAGGCGATCGCCCTTTATAATATTGGACATTTGTTCGATATCACGGCCGTCTGAAACTACATCACCTCCATAATGCATCAAGTGTCTCTTGCAGCTGCCATCAAGTACGAAGTGGAGCTCATTTTGAGTGCCCCGCTTTCATTACAACGCCACGCTAATTCGTTCATTCCTAGACCTATGAACCAATGTTCTTTCTTTGCTTAATGGTGCACGCTTGCTTCGTTTACATGCAATAAATTGCTACAGCAAACTAGGCAGCGTCGTCGAAACTGCGAGCGGTTTCGTACCGGTGCGACCGCAGCAAAAGCCAACGAGCTTGCAAACCAGTATTCTGAGCATCAGAAAATAGCGCATATTGGGCTCCTGTAGCAAGAGTTCAGATTTTCATGCCTGCGCTTTACCACTGCCTGTAGAGGATAGATTTCACCTATTCCGTCATCAAAAAGGCAGATCGGGTAGATAATTTCATGGGGGAGTGAGATATCAGCAGAGGCAATATCTGAAAAGCTGCATCACAGGTTAGTCAAGAGCATATTACATTTAAATTTTATATCCTATTTTATCATTGTAGTATCATCTTCATTTCATTTGTATCACTCTCGCGTCCAACTGCAGAATTACAGCGTACTTTATAACAAGCTCTATAACCAATATCAAGTGCAGCGACATGTTATGTTTTCGTATCTTGCCAGCCAACAGGAACACTGGCCCTGGTCTTCAAAGTAATTGCATGGCAAGTTTCAAAACGCATATTGGAAAATGTCTGTTCAATAACCTGCTGCAGCGGCTCAAGCTACTGAGAGAAGATCGAGTTATCGGGACTAAAGTCGACCGCGCCGCCCGCTTTTAAGTGGAGGCGAAAGGCAAAATGCAACCGTGTGCTGCGCGATGTCAATGCACGCTAAATATTTTCTGGCTAAGCATTTCATAAATATAATTCATATTGTATATTCCCTACAGCGGAGGCAACCAAGTTTAAACAAGAAGTGTGCACGGAAGGGGCAATGACAAGCAGAAAACACTGAAAACATAGTTATCACTCAGCCCTGCCACACGGCAAATTTAATACCTTTTCCATCGAATGACTTTCGTTCAAAATGATATTTGTTTGCTTCTACACGAGAAAGTATAATGACATTCGATGAAAACGACATTAGGTATCGAATACAGTTTGAGGTACTCATCCGCATGCGATCAACGAGGAAATGTGTTATTTCGAACCAGAGACTCGGTGAACTACAAACGTGCCACCTGCATTAAATACTACTGTGCTCCTATAATTGTGCAGCTAGATATGTTTGTGAAATATGCCAAATACCATCGGAAAAAAAAAGAAAAAAAAAACTGGCACCCATTCCTGCCAGCCAACCCGTAGCCACCGCACCCAGCGCGGGCGGAACAGGTCGCTCCTGCTGCCGCTGTCCGTCGGCGCAGAGTCGCAGACACGGCAAATTTCTTTCGCCCCTTTCAGAAAATCATGCTCTGCTGATTTTGAATAATAAGCGCTTAATTTGATGAAGGAATAAAAATATTTTACTACTTCCAAAGTGCTTCTAGCTACGGCTTTTATGCGAAACCGTTTAGGCGTTTAGGCATAGCGACGACTAGGGCCAGGGCGCCGTCGTCGGCCGCTTTCGCGGGCAGCGTCGTTGCGGTAAGCTCGCGGTATCCGATGTGGCAAGCGTTATGAATTTGCCATATGCTTTCTTGATGAGGCCAAACTCGTGCATTTTTCGCCGGGCCTTAATACGCCGAGCGAACGATCTGGCGAAAACGTCGAAACTCCTACGCGTTTCGCAGTCGAGCGCAGACGTGCGCACCTTCCGTGCCCTTTCCTAAACAAACGTCGCCGACACTGCCGCTAACTTCGTAATTGGTAGTCCTAATCAACAAGCTGGTTACAAGGCATGCAAGATATGAATGTCGATTTAAAGGCTGCTTTCGTTTACAGCGCAGTCATCTTCGCAACATATTGAAGGCGCCCCAACATTTGCATGTCCATCGCAGTTACCATAATTTAGAAACGGCATTGGCTTTCGTCGTGTAGCAACGCGTCGAAAAAATGGCAATAAACTGAACAAATGTCATTCGGTGGAATTGTTCGCTTCCTGCGTAATACAGCCGCGATTCACGGCCGCCGTCGTTCTTGTGAAGCATCGCTGGAAACTTAAACAAACCTGTTCCTGGCAATGTTTTATGTGTGTTCGAAAAACCAACTGCGCAGAAATTCTTTCCGGACATTGCTAAAGATTGACAGCGGCATATCTGTTAAACCACGACCAAAGACGAAAACACAACGCGCGCGCCTAGACGCTGACATGAACAACGCCCGACCGAGCCCGCCTACGCTTTGCGGCTTTGGCGACAGGCGGCGTTGTCGGCGTTTTGCGCATCGCGTATAGCTTTTACACAATAAACTTTCAACGTTACAACGAAAAGCTTGAATTAGACGCGAAGCTTATACGGGTCATGCTTACTCATTCCTTCTTTGCACCCTATCATGAATACAATTAGGCTTCGAGTGTATACTTATATCTGAGAATTGTAACACATAAGCAGAGATGGCGGCGTATTTCGCGTTATTCAAGAAGAATGGACTGAGTACCGATTAGGTTAGGTCTTGCTAAAAGCAAGAATACCAGCCTTCATGTTGCTTTTACTGACCTCGCGCACAGATTCCCTTGACGTATTTGGGCTAGTTTGAAAAAACAAAAATCAGCCTGGCAGATAGAAGCACATGAAGAGCGAAAACTAAAGAACACGAAGTAGACGAAAACAACACTGCATTCACGACTAAATTCCAATGCGAAGGGGACAGAATAAAGACAATTTTTTCTGCACGCTTCAAGAAAACTGCAAAAATGAAAGGGTCCAGAAGATGCAAAATCTAATGCGCGGAGCTATCAATGAAAGCCCCCTCTTTCGCGTGTTGTGAAAAAAAGTGGCTTGCTAACACACACACACACATCTCTACATTTGTGATTATGATATGCTTCCACCATTTCATTGGCACGCTTATGCCGATAAAGAGCTAATAATATTCGGAGGAAAGATCAGAACGAAAATCCAAACGATGGCTGTCGAGCAACGGAGCTACTTGCATGAGGCACAAATGCAAGAGAGGCATCCTATTAGTCAGTGCACAGTCATTTATGCTTCCACTGCAATCAATATACCGGCATACAATGAGATTTTAATGTCAGGTGGGCAGGGAATCTTCCAAAGTTATGCATAAAAATAAGTGAGGTACACAAAGATGAACGACCACTATTACCGAAACAGACGTGCACCACTAGCTGAAGTAAAGATATTTAAAAATTATGATACTGACAAAAGGCGAGGAAGTAAGTACGAAGCACCGGGAAGCGTAACAAAAAGATGCTAGAATGTTCATTTGAAATTCAGGTTTCGCTTCCCTAAAGTCCCCAGCGAGATAAGATAGCTTTTTGTTTGTTTTGTTGATTAAATTGTAGTCATTACAAATTTCTTGGATTGCCTAGACTTTATGCGGAAAAAAAAAAGACACTTTCGGAACAGAATTTCAAATTTATCTGAAATGTACAATGATTTCCCGTAACTTGTACCGCTCCTCACCGAAGTGCCTCACAGCCTCGGGGCATAGCCGAGCTGCCGCTGTGGCCTGCCTTGACTTTTGACGGATCTTAGCTGCAAATAAAAACGTCTTTTCTGAAAATAGACAACTTTTCCAACTGACGTGGTTTTCGAACGGTTACAATTCTTTTCACAAAGCGGAGCAGCTCTTCAAGGTCCCACTAGTTTTCGATTAAAGTTCTCTTTTTCCGCTGAAAACCGAAATTTCTTCGCAGATTTCAAGAAATGAAGTGCTGCACCTGCATCTGTTATTGTATTTTCAGTGTTGCCGTACCGTTCATTTCTGATGTTCAGATTGCAGGTCGTTTACGTATTCGGCATCCTGAAAATAATCTCCATATTGCTGCTCTCTCTTTCACGACTAATACTTTCTTATATTTTGTACAAGCGGTCCAACAGTAGTGGTCGCACTCTGAGGAATTCTTTCCGTGTGTTTTTGTTGGTGCATATTGCTAAAAATGCCCTGCGGGTGCAAAATGAACTCGGCAGCCTACATTTTATCCTTTTAGTTGTACCACCTCCGATACTCCAAAACGAGGGTGTGAATGTACCGCCCGGAAGCAGTGGTTTAAGTCGCGATGAAACTATGCGTCTTCAGCATAACAATACAGAATGTGAACAACGTCGTGTACGGGATCCAAAAATGTTTTCATTTCGCGATCATCTTGTAGCTATCGCGAAGAGAATGGTGAAAAAGTTCCACGGTAACCAAAAAACTCCTGGCCATTTTTGTATGCTTTGTTCGATAACTAACACGGCTACGGAGTCCACAAGCACACGTGCTGATAAAACACTAAGGATAAGCGCAAATATACAAATACTGCATGCATGTGCTGCGTCAGGACAGGCGTCAAAGCTGCAACGGACCCGGAAAAAAAGTTTAGTGAGTGTACGGTATCCCGTCGTGAGGCAGACTCGTGGTGTCAGCCAGTCAGGCACGCCTGTGTCTTGCAAGCAGAATACATTGGAAGCAGTTAAAGGCTCATTTTCGCATCTCTTTTTCCGAAGATTTTTGTCCGTCTGAAAAAATTGGGCAAGACAAAACACGTGGTCCAGTATGTTTTATGAAGATCCTGAACCCCCCCCCCCCCCCCCCCCCCCCCCCCTTCCCACCAGAAGTTTCAGTATGATGGGTGCAACACGGTGAGGTAAGGACGCCTGCGCCGACGCCAGCAGGCAGCGCTGCTGATTCTTTCGCCTATTGTTGCGACTGAAAGAATGAATAGAGAAGTGCACAGCCTGACCCCGGCTGCGTCACGGTCCCGAGGGCAGAGAGGAGAAAAGGCACGTGCGTCGCGTCGTAGCAGCCTCGCCCGCAAAAGCGATGACGCCGCACCCTCCAGCAACGGAGCCCCAACTTTCACTTGGCATGCAGGTCGTGCAAGCCTACGCAAAGGGTACTTGTCTACGTAATAATTCGCCCGCAAATAGCGCCACGTGAAAATTTGGCAGATACACTTCACTATGTGCATGAATTCGAAATCATTGCACTCCCACGGATGGCATGCTTTCGAGTGAGGTTTTCGACAAGTACTAAAGGTCTTTCTATTATGTATTGCATACGGTGTGGTTGTGAAGTATTCCAAGAAAACTACCATGCTTCAGCGGCTTCTGGGAGCCATAATCAACGAAACCTCGCTTTGAAAGCATGCGGTTGGAGGTGCATATGTCGTCAGATAGCCTTCAATATGATGTGTGCTATACACATGTACTATGGTGAGGCATCCCAAAAGTAAGGAAAAATAATATGCATCTGCCCGTACCGCTAGCTCTACACATACAGAGAGAAATCGTATGACGTCACTCGGAACGCTCTGCGAAGAACTGCTGCGTCACAACTTTGGTGCGAAAAGCGGGAGACTGGCGCCACATGGAGGTCGGCCAGTGGCGTCCGACCGCGATCGCAATACACTACCTGTAGCAAACAGCAAGTCATTCCATATCACGAAAGTGCGTGGTCACTTGTACAGCAGTATTTATAGTAACAAATTTGCTTAAAACATAGCGACTAGCTTAGTTGTTCTGCATACTGGACATTGCAGTGCAGTGGTAACACGGACGAGACGAGAAGGGAAACAAGCGCCTAGTAACAATGCTTGGGTCAGCGCTTTTGTTAGCGTTCTTCTCGTCTCGTCCGTGTTGCCACTGCACTGCGGTCTCCACACTCCGGTATTTATAGGTAGTCACGCGCGCCTGACGCCCACAGGACAAAAATCCGCGACTCCTCTGGGGCCGGTTCAAACATGGTGTTAAGCTCATTCTTACTGGCGATTTTGTTTTGGTTCGGTTTGTGGGGTTTAACGTCCCAAAGCGACTCAGGCTATGAGAAGCGCCGTAGTGGAGGGCACAGAAAATGTTTACCACCTGGGGTTCCTTGACGTGGACTGACATCACACAGCCCATGGGCGACTTGCTTTTCGCCTCCCTCGAAAAGCGGCGGCCGTGGCCGGGATTCGATATCGAATTCTTGGGCCCAGTAGTCGAGTGCCCTAACCACCGCGGCGGGACTTACTGGCAATATTAATTTACCTATACTCTTGATTGGAGTACGTTGAAAAATGGCAGTCGAGAGGTTAGTCATTCTGAACTGCTTTTGAACATGGCTGAGCTTTTCGTTATCTCACCTTGCCGACGAGCCAACAGGCTTTCAATGGCAGGTACACTCCATATTAGATCTGCTTTTATTTCCAACAGCTTAAAATAAGGGGCACTGAATATGAAGAGTTCGATGTCTGCTCCGATGTTCCACAGGCGTTTGTGCTGGGTCCTGTTCTATTCTTAATTTTCGTTAACGAAATTCACTCTCCTGCTGAACCTGCGTGGTATCATGGTAATTCTGTTTGCAGATTATTGAAATGTCTATATCACAGCGCACACCATTATCTACCAGGTACACCACTAAGCAAAAATGGAGAGACCACACGCTTTGACAAAAATGCACGGCAGCTTTTTCTAATGGTGGAGCGGTTGTTTCTGAGATATGCATAGTGTATCTTCCTAAATGTACTTTCCATCTTGTAGGACCAATTTCTCAAGCACATATTTCTCGACAAGACAAACATTAATCCTGTTCGGGTGTACATCTTAACTCTTCCTAGGCGAACGGAAATAAACATGAAAAGATCACATTCATGAGCATAACTCGAACGCGAGTTCCCCTAAAGTTTACATATCATTTAATGAATGAGCAAGTAACAGAAGTCGACACAGTTAACTATTTAATGGTGGCCACCACAAGCGCATTGAAGCAGGATGTTCACATCAATAAATATGCACGAATGCATACAGACAGTTTGGATTTCTTCGCAGGAAACGTGCACGGGCACCAGCCAAAATTAAAGTTACGAAGTATTAAGTCCCTTGCACGACCAGTCTTTGAATACGGCATTACAATCTATATAGAATCCACCCAAAGCGTACCTTTTCAATCAATTGCAAGCAATGCAAAATAAAGTTGTTCGGTTTGTTCTCTCACAGTATTCGCGTCACACGAGCACAGCCACACTACGTAACAGGGGGCCGACATTCAAACTCTGGGTAATCGGCGAGACGCTGCTTCTTGAACGTTTCTTTACCTTCTCTATTATGACTGCATGAATATCAATAAACACGGATACCTAGAACTACGATAGCAGAGCTCAGCGAGAACAAACCATGAAAAGACTATCACAGGGATTTTACATAGTCAAGAAGAAAACAAATAAGACAAGTGCTTAAGAAAACAAAAGATCAACGTTTGTTTTTGAATAATGAGTTTGGTTCAAGCGAGAAAGAATTCTAGCATCGAACACACCATCGTTGCTTATTTGCGAACAGTTATTTCATCAGTGTCATTTTTATTAAAGAGCAGCTACGTTTTATTCGAGACCAGTTGCAGTCATCCTTCGTGTAATTATAGAGGGCTTCTCCTCGGTGGACATTTGTGATCGATGTTGGCCACTCACAAGGAAGATATAGTAACTCTTTAACGGCGCTATACCACCGACGCTTGGTACACGGTCGCTGCCAACAAGCACCTTCTGGTTGTGTAATTGGCAAGAAAAATACACCATGTGTCCAGCCAACTGCTTGCGGTTTTATTCCCGTGGTGTTTATTATCTGTAGAGCTCGTGAGAGCAGCGCACTATGAAAAACATCACGGAGCTCTAATGGCTAGATTCCACTCCGGCTGTCGTCACACTGAGACGGAGTACAGACGACGCCACGTGGTGGGGCTATTATAAATGATCGCTGCGTTCCAGACAGATAACGTGCTTTGGCGAAATTACGAAACGGCTCACTATCCGAAACAGTTCATTAAAGTTGGGTCCGCATGCTTAGAGACGAAGGGTGCAGCGCTTTAATAAGGACAACTCGTAAATCAATAACACGGATTATGTGTTCTCACCACGTCACACGCAGCCTTTCACTCATAAGAAAAGTTCTGTCGCAAGTATCCAACAATCACAACTGCACGAAGTCATCGCTACACGGGTCACCTTCATCGCTTTACATTGGCTCCCCCGGTTAAATACCCCTTTTTACAATTTGCTGGCAGTGAAGTCGGAGGGACAGATGGTTCAAGCTGAGCATGGCCTGAATTTTCAGAGCCCTTCGCGAATTAGAACGCGATGCACGTGGTTATCAGCTCCCACTACTGCTACTGTACGACAGGCTTTCGCAATAGCTGACGTTACCGGCGTGAACTATTCAAGAACTTCTATTATATCCGAAACATAATGAGCAGTGGCTTCAGCAGAGCTCCAACGAAGCTTGAACCTGTGGCTATTTAATTGGCGTTTCGTTGCTATCTCGACCGTCTCGCTGCTATCCAACTTGGTAACTGCGAGCTTATGGCGTTCCGCAGCTCGGTACGTGTTCCCTAGTGCAACTGAAAAAGAATTTCTGTACAAAGCACGAAGAGAAACACAACATTCAGAGCCCAATACTTAGTGCAATCAGAAACACCACTTCGTATACCAAAGGAGCGAATTGATTAAGGCATCAGCCCATCCTCCAAAAGCGCCTGCCGTTAAGCGGCATGCGTTTATGCATGCGTACTTCATCTTTTTTTTTTTTTTTTTCATTCATCCATTCAAGATACTGGTAGAAGTATTGTGTGAGGGGGCGAGTACATAAATCGAAGGATATAAAAAGCAGGTCATGCGTCATGACATAAAATGTACCAACTAACAAAGGTGACTAAAGGTTGAATAACAACGTGCAATACAGCGTATGTAAAACAACTAATAAAACCATAGCAGTGCTCGCTCTTTGAAGACTGCAGGGTCATGAATGATAGCAATGAGATCAAGAAGATTGCATTGCTACTATTCATGGTAGCAATGGTTTGCTTGCTAATGCTAAATTGTACCATGGTAACCACTGGTAACCACTGACTACTGCGCCACCCGCGCCACCCTCGCCGGGGTGGCGCAGTGGTCAGGGCGCTCGACAACTTTGTCCAAGGGTGCGGGATCGAATCCCGGTCTTCGCGGTTGCTTTTATTAATACGCTCTGGGGCTGGTTGCTGCATGACTTTAAAAAAAAAAAAAACAGACAGCACGGAAGGAAGAAAGATTAACACATGCTTTTATGTGAAGGCGAAAAGTTAGGCGTCCGAATGCTGTGCGATGTCACTGGGGGTTAAATAAATACAGGGGGTAGGAAATTTCCCGAGCTCGCCACTATGGCATCTTTCATAGTGTGAGTCGCTTTGCGACGTCAAGCCCCATAAACTAAACCAAACCAACATTCATACGCTCAAGAAATATTTAAAAAATTTAACGCGACCGCTGTCAGAAAGGTGCCGGCCATCAGAAAAGTACCGAATCAGGTATGTACGTGGTGGCGCCCATTAATTGGCAGCTTCGAATCAACGTTCGTTATCCATTTTTTACGCGTAAGTAGCAACCTTTTTTGCAGCGACGTTGCGATTGCGGCATATTGAAAACAAAACTCTCCGTCCACTTTTTCTTCGTTTCTCTTTACAAGCGAGCAATGGCGGTGATATATCGATTGTTTGCCACTAATCGTTGTTGCGTGTCTCTAAGGCTAACAGCTTATCCCCTAGGGTTATAAAGTTAAAGAAAGGAAAGAAAATCACGCACTTCCTTAGCGCTGACCCTTTCAACTTCTCGCCAACCAGTGTTGAAGCACGTCCTATACATATTTATCCGCACGGTCAGTTGATCTTACTCGACGGTTCCTTTGTCGTGTTGTGAATAAGCGCCCACCCACCTCAGCACGGTTCTGCGCTTTTACTCTGGATGTAGGTAGCCCCTTGCGTTCTTAAGCGCCTTCATAGATCGTCAAGGATTTCCGCGAACCATGTTTTCTCCCGAAGAGTAACACATATAAGAAGCAGCATTGCTTGGCCTGGTTTGATTTGATTTATAGGGTTTTAAAGTCACAAAACGACTCAAACTGAGAGACGCCGTAGTGGAGGCCTCCGCAAGTTTCGGCCCCCTGGGATTTTTTAGCGGGGTGCACTGACATCGCACAGTACACGGAATATCGAAAAATGGCCGCCGCGGCCAAGCTTCACAGTCGAGCGGCCCAACCACATGGATTGTTCAGACTAAAACGATGAAAAAAAAAAAAAGGCAATTCTAGTAGCCTGTTCAAAACAGACCGATGCGAACAATGCAACACTTCGCTTACAATAGCGCATACGCGATGTGTGTGATCAAGTGCCTCATCCAAAAGCGGTGGTACAAATTACCTAGCTGCACCCATTGCAGCATTCATGGACAACAATGCATGAAAATCGCGACGAATCTCGCAACCCGGCTTCATACGAAACGCGCATCGCAATTTCGAGCTCGCTGTGGTGTAAATGACGGATTCGCGGGAGTGGCATCCTTTAACGTAATAACTATTTTTACGTCGGCAGTTGGAAGGACGCCGCTATTCTTGAGTGGACGAGAACGTCTCGGAGGCCCAGCCGGGCAGCCAGCGCATTGCCTGCAATGGTTCCAGGGGTACCATGTGCACATCCCCTTTCTGCGCGATTTTGCAAGCCGCTCCGTATATTAAGCGAATGGAGTTTAGTAAAATTAAAGCAGCTCGTTTATATGGCTGTCCAATGAGTGCTCGTTGCTGCCTTATTTATGATTCTATATTTTCATGACCTGCTGGCAGTTGCTGGCCGAACACTACGTGAAACCTTCCAAATAAAAAAAAAAAGAGGTTACCTTTCTCGTAACTGACGCAAACGGGTAGTTGAGCTGCGCTTTAGTTATGTTCGGTTTCATGTTAGCATATGAATCATACATCAAAACTTTATCCATCTGCAATTTGTTGCCATCAGAATGTTAGCATTTCAGGTTTTGGTAGCCTAACCAATACAGTTATCTCCTTGCCACACGTTTGTTCTTCTCATAGGCGAAGTTACTGCTCGTTCATCCGACGTAGCAGTGCTTACTTTTGCCATACTTAACCAGCCAAAGGACGAGACACAGGAAAGAAGAGGACTCGTCCTTTGGCTGGTTAAGTATGAACCCTTACCAACTTGCCCAGTCGTCAACGTTGTTGAATTACTTTAGCCAGATGTGGCAGCAAACGCAGTAATACGGCATCGGGGACCTAGTAGTTTAATCCTCCGCATCGTATGCCGGGGGGGGGGGGGGGGGGGGGGGGGGGGGTTCATTCTATCCCCAGTGATACCTGGCCCCCGTGACGCAGTGCGGCGCTATCTTTCCCCTGTCCAGGTGCTCGGCTTATCAGGGGTGAATTGGATGGCAAATCGATTTTTGGCACCGCCTTGACGCAACAGGCGATATGCTATATATGCCTTGGCATTCTGTGGAGTCAAAAGCTGCCATCGCGCCGTCAAAATTATGGAGGCTCGCCAAGCACAACAACCCGTCTTTCTTTGTTTAACTACGCTAGCTAGCAACGGAGGGCGCCTGTGCCTGCGCTGCGAACATCCGGCTCCGGAGAAAGGTGACCTGAGGTCTCTGGCTCGAGTAACTTGAAGCGCGCGTACAACCGCCCGCGCGCGGCACCTCTTCATTTTTTCTTTCTTTTTTTCGGGTGGATGCCAGTGTCGTGAAAACAAATCCCGCGCTCCCTTCGTCCGGCATCAGTGCATTGGCCTCGCCCAACCAGCTCAAACCTGGCCCGAGTGATTTTCGCTCGCGATTGAACTGGTGAGTCATCCTTGACCCTCTAGCGTAGCCCATCCTATGAAAATCTCCTCATTCGTCGCTAGCCGGTATTAATTGTTTCAGTAGTGATAAATTCCACTCGTGTCTGCACACTGTCGCGTATTCATTTCTTCCCACAAGCACGCGGTCCGCCGTTGTCACCTAGTATGCTGACGCGCTAGCAAAATCATCATGGTGCAACGGACCGACTTTCAGCCAAAGACGAAAATATTATTCATAGAGAACTACCTTTCTTCGTGCTATTCTAAAAACGTCACAAAAAGTCCATCGCCATCATGATCTCTAAAAAGTACAATTCAGAACCTTCTGTTCCCGTTGTCACAAAATTCTGCGTTTGTGCTCTGCTAGTTTTTTGGCTGCATATCTTCAAGTCGTACTCAACCTTCCAAATTTGGAGTTATACTATATTTATGTGCCACAAACGGCTAAAGTTTTACATTGATACATCTAGGTCTACTACGCATTTCATTTATTTTACCTTACGCGACTATACTATTCCCTGTTGCTGCGTTCCGATTTGGTTGGTTCTGACATATATGGTATAACGTCCCAAAGCGACTGAGGTTAATATAGGACGCCGCAGGGAAAGGCTCCGGTTAATTTCGGCCACCTGGGGATCTTTTCCGTGCTCTGCAGTACACAGGCGCCTTGTTTTTCACCTCCTATGACCAGCGGCTGCCGTGGACGAGATTCGATCCCACATCGTTCAGCAATCGAGCTCCATAATGATTGAGAAAGCCGCAGCGGTGGGTCTGTTCTCAGCTATTGGTTATTGAACTGTTGAAACTGAATCAGCTGTTGAATCCGTGTCCGTAACGGCCTCCTAATTCATGTTAATAACCTCTTGTTCATTGCCGGAAAGAAAAGATTGCGTTCGCTTTCTGCGCAGGTCACCGTATATCCCTGTCGGGATGGAATCTCATTAGCCTATTCTGCTATGTAGATCAGCCGCACCCCGCCACGCAACTCTGTGGTGCTTGGACGGAGTGCCCTTGCTTTCGTGAGGTAGAAGTATATCCTGGTCACAGGACTATTTTTAGAACAATTGAGACTGCTGCCGCGCGCTCAGAAGGTAGGTTTAATGTCGCATAGTTGTTGATCTCTTCTGGCGTGACCCGTATACCCACGAGGAGCGATTGTTCATAACTTTATGATTAGAGGAAAAAAAGGCCGTCACAGTAATTTAAAGGTAAAGGGCAGGGATGTAAAAGTAAACAGGGATTTACACGTGTATGAACAAGGTCGAAGGACAAGAAAAAGAAGTGGAGAATAAAGATAAACTCACAGAACTGTCTGGAAGGATAAAAATTATTGCAAATGAAAACGTGACGCCTTTTGAGACCGGTATTATGGCCGTCAAGAAGGGGATTTGTCGGTTGCAATGGTGAAATCGTGAAGTTACAAGCCAGACTCAACGCATAATCTGAGGCACTCGCATCGGAGGAGAGAAGAACCGGAAATGGGGGGGGGGGGGGGGGGGGATTAAGCCCATACCTTGTGCAGGGGACCTCCAGATAAGTCCCCCTCTGAAGTTTGACGCGCCAGCAGGTGCCCAAGTCATTGACTTCTTCGAATGGTCTTCTGAGATTTGCCATTTGTGAAGCGATATATCTGCAAAATACAACTGTAAGCCGAGGATTTTATATCGCAAAAAGGTCATAGACACCTTACACTGCATCCGATATCTTTATAAACGTACTATCGTGAAAAAAAGCTTAAAGGATGGCCCTTACAATACCCCTGCATCACGATCCAGTCGGATGTTGTCGATATGAGCGGAAAGAATATACAGGCCACCGCATACCTTGAGCTAATTCGAGAAGAACGGAAATCTGAGCTAGTTGGTGCATTGCAAGATCAAAAAACAGCGCGGCTACTTGGGACAAACAGAGAGGAGAATAACGGACAAGCGCTGACTAACAACTGAAGTTTATTCGAAAAAAGCACAGGTAATATGCACTTTTTTTCTCATGACACTGAGATTGTATATTTAGATTCCCATGATTAGACTGATGCTTGTTTGGGAGCGCGTGCGTCCTGGTTCTTGAGAAAAAAAGTGTATATTACCTGTGCTTTTTTCGAATAAACTTCAGTTGTTAGTCAGCGCTTGTCCGTTATTCTCCTCTCTGTTTGTCCCAAGTAGCCGCGCTGTTTTTTGATCTTGAGCTAATTCGAGTGACTGAATTGCGTGACTCCACGGAAATAAACAATTTTCGGCGCACTTGCGTTCCATAAATTTTTGCTGCCGATAGTCAAGAGCCCATTAAATATTGGATCACGGCATTGGGTTAAGAGCTCTTGGTAACTGGAGAGAATGACAAAAAAGCCAATCACGCGCGTTTAGAACGCCGAACTGATCATTCTTCGTATCAACTTCGAAAATATTTAACAGCAAAAACGGTCGCGTCTGTGCCCCATTGCATCTAACTTCGAAAGTAAAACGTGATCATGCGTCATAGGGGTTTTCTCGCGGTGTTTGTGCGGTGCATGATATACTGACGTTGTCCAGCCCTTTCGTTTCTTTCTCAACAGTTAGTATAGAGTTTGCACACGTCACGCCTTTGCTGCGAGGTGCGTGCCGTGCGCAAATGAGTCTCTAACAGCGGATGTTTATGCGACAGCATAGTACGAGAGCTCAGTGGCGTTGAGAAGTTCGAATAATCGTGGCAATTGCGGGACCGAATTGACAGAGTGATATATAGAATATCGAATAACTGCCGCACGTGTTGAGTTGTTGATCAGACGTATACATTGCCCATGTGTTATGAGAAGAATATCATTCCTCAAGGGTCAACTGATCACGTTCTCACGTTGCGCGATACGTCGTATGCTTGCCTTCACTCACATGCGCCGCGAACCGTTCAGCGGCGGTCTGCGTTCTCGGCTGACACTGTGGCGATCATACAAAGATCGACTCAGCGCGGCTCTAAGCCGTGTAGACACGAATGCGACAACTGAAACATTTCATTGCATCCTCTTTTTTAGCGTATCCCATTAGTATAAACAGGAATCCAGCACCGGAAGTCGCATCGCATTAATGCTCCAGGCGGAGGTGGAGTGAGACTAGCAAGTCGGCTTTCACCACGCATGTTAATCCCATCTCATCATTGCATAAGAAAAGACATTATAATGCGATTAGGGTACGCTCGCTGAGCACCGCGCGAGCAGTGAAACTATAGTGAAACCGTCGCCGGACCAAATTTCAGCTATTTTTAAGGCGAAAGTCTTTAATGCCTTATCGTTGCCAGCAGAGGCTGTAGGCAGGGGGTGTCACACTTTCGAGGAAGATAGTTAAAAATAAACCTTGTCTCCACCGGGAATCGAACCTCCATCCGTTGGATCCCAGCCGAGCGCTTTGCCAACTGTGTCACGCCCCGGATTGTGAAACATTCATCATAATTCCCCTTGTCTACCGTGAGGATGATAGCGGGATTCCGCGAGTGATAGATACTGCGCCTATAATTTCCTGTAAACGAATTATATAACGCCGCTGAACTTTGATCCGTTCAATCGAGTGCTGGTTGTGTTCGACAAGGGGCGCGCCATGTACCCTCACGACTGGTTATGACGTCACCAGGCGATTCATGCATAGACGAAGCTGACTCCGCCGGGCATCCGATCCAGGCGTCTGTGCGGCACCTTTCATTTGCCGCTTCCTCGAACGCCGCACCAAACAGCAAGCAGACCCAGATGTCTAGGAGTTGTTAGTACAGCAGGCATCATCGGCATTTCAAATTGATTTACAGGATAGAAAAGGCGCTGTATCTGTCACAATTCTCTGCGGACACATGTACCATGCCATAAAGGAAGGGAGGAAGGTGGGAGTGAACGAAGAGAGGGAGATAGAGGTGCCGTAGTGGAGGGCTACGATCCACCGCGCTCTAATGGCTTTCGCCTCATCGTACTTCGGTGGTCCAAAGTGCCCTCTAGAATTTTTGTTTTCTTCGTGGCTGCGCGAGCGCTATTCACGTCCCTTTTGCCTTGCATAAGAGCTCATAACAACCGAACTCGCCGCTAATTCGGGTGCGTGCAGGCAGAGAGTCTTTGCGGTTAAGTAACCATATGCGGCGGCGACGCTGCTAATATTGTATGCAAGTGACAGTGCTGAGAAGGGTGTGAACGCTCACCTATGCCGACAAACGCGGTTGAACATCCACATGCTCCGTTTCATTTAAGAACAGACGCGATGAAATAGGTTGTGCAATGTAGCACACCACATTACAAGGCCTCACAGCTGTCGACGGCCAGTCAGAAAGCACGAAAAAAAAAAAACTAAAATCGGTTTCCCAGAAAGTGCCACCTTCGCTTCCGATGTGCTATACCATGTGCCGCCTCCATTACACCAGACACGAGCGCTTCGCATGACAGTAGACCTAAAAGAGGCAGCTAGGGCGACGAAATAAGAAATCTTTGATCCTCACGTCCTGTATGAACCGTCATGCACTGCTGCTGACGATCCAGTGAAAAAAAGATAAGGACCTACATTTCTGCTTGTACCGACCTAGTATTTGCAAGCATCGCACAATGCTGCTACCAAATTAAGCGTGGGGAACCATGTGTAGTTCACAACAACCTAGGCGCGAATCTATCAGTTAGCAAATGTGCGTACGCGCAACCTAATAACCATGCATGTGTACAAATACGAATTGTTTTATAAAAACCTGATGATCAGCTGATGAGAAGCTCTTGCAGTACCAGTTTTCAAGGCCTGTGTGCGATGCGCACTCCTCCCAGCTACGGGCCTTCTGCCTTACTCTTGTTAAGAGGTTTGAAAGAGTCCTTCACTCAGAGATATCATTTGTTTTCAAAAACCACATACATGACTATCAGCTAGCGTGGCTTTCGAACAGGTGGTTCCGTTTAAGCTAACCTTGTCATTTATTAATCATCGGTTACTCCTGCCGCGTCCTACCATGAGGAGGTATACCTGCTATAGACATCATCTGATCTCGCTGCAATCACAGGACGGCCGGGCACAATGCCAGCTCAACTGGAGGATGTGGGAAAGGTTTTTGTCGGTAGTGGTGTAATGAGGCTCATTATAATGAGCGTCATGTTTGCTGTAGTAGGCCACCAGCTGCATCCTTTTTGAAAAACTGCCGAAGTGTGGTCTTTGTGAGGCCTATTGCAGTTGGTTGGCTGGCTACCTACACGGTAGACAAAGCTGCGTGAGCTACGGAGGACAAAAAAACTCGTCTCTCTTGTGTGACGTCTGAGATTTTCCGTGGATTCAGCTTAATTGGGACCCCTGCTACTTATTCTGTTCATCAATTACTGCAATGTAGGGCTTGCTCACTCTCAAATGTCCCAATATGCCGACGACCTAATGATAATCTACATAATATGCGCGCCCCTCATGGTTGCAGCTTAATCTAAGAGGCAGTGACGTTCAGGTGGTGTTCGTCAAAGAAGTTGAAACTGAATGCAGACAAGACTGGTTATTATATTGTTTAGACGCAGTACTTACCCCTTTGAGTTTTCACACGCTCTCGACAATCAGACTCTTACGAGGGTGTCTGTTTTTAGCGAATTAAGCGTCCACTTAAGATGCGTTGTCTCAGAATCCGGAGGTCAAGAGCAGAAGCCTGCGCGTGCTTGGTATCGTGATCCGTGTATGCAGTGCCCTACGCGGTGCCGTATGCCATGTTGCCCTGCCACCAGGAGCCTGACCCCACCGAGACTTGAGTACGTTTTCGTTGAAGAAAACTCGATCGGCCACGCCTCTTCTCAAACTTTCGAACTTATGCTGCAAATATTTGTGATGAAGGAAACGGGCCATGCAGTCTGCCTGTCTGCTCCCCGAGACAATTGCGGGGCCGCGCGCACGCTCTGTGATTAACCGACTTGGAGGCTAGACAGCAATGTCGGTACCACGTCGTTCCCTTCAAATCTTTACGTGGACACAGTGACTGCATTCACATAGCGTTCTGATCAAGCCTCGAACTCCTGGACGGTCTATGCGCAAAGTCCCTTCAAACTAAACCCCATTTTGCGAACGACTTGTGTACATAATGCCGTGGCACCATATTGGTCCTGAAATATTTCATTAGGCTTTCAAGTGTTGCCTCTGTGATCGTCTTCACCGTTTCCACTGATAGTTTATTATTTTCGAATTCTTTTTGTTGCTCGTGTAACCCTCACTTCTCTGAGTGCACCACTGTAAAAGGCCAATGTTAGGGGGCACATCACAATAAATAAACAAAAGTATGAATGATACTTACTGACACGTCTTCATCAAGCAGGCAGCAAAATCAGTTATGCATGGAGTGAAAAACTGCGGGTGAAAAGCAAACTGTATACCCGCTTCTCGCTGATTTACAAGTAAGAACTTATATAAACAATACGTGCCAACATAACCTTCTCTTTTGTACCACGCCGATGTAGCGTTTTTTGTTCACGGCAGAAAGAGAGAGAGAAACTTTTACTACGAGCAGACGTGAAATATTCTCCATAGGTGGGCAGCCTCCTCAGTCCAGAAAGCCGTGGGCCCGAGCCATCTCCCTCGTACAGTCGACGAATCTACGCTGGTCACCCAGGCTGGAGCTTGACAGCTGGGTCTCCCACTGATCTTCAGTTCGTGCCTGTTCATTTTTTTTTTTTATTGCGATAGCAATACTGCGCCAGGTTTCGAGCCATTGCGTGGTCCCGGCGAAGGCCACGCTTGACCTTGAACGGCCGAGGAAGAGGAGGAGGAAGAAGAAGAAGAGGAGGAGGAGGAGGAGGAGGAGAGGAGGAGGAGGAGGAGGAGGAGGAGGAGGAGGAGGAGGAGGAGGAGGAGGAGGAGGAGGAGGAGGAGGAGGAGGAGGAGGAGGAGGAGGAGGAGACTAACTTACGCTCTCGCGTCATACTCTTAAAGGATGAGCTTAAGTGTCCCCAATAATGTAGCACCTTACACTGATAAGGCATGATAGGGGAATATTGTAGCAGGCAAAAGAAGCTTCCGCCGTTGCTATCGCAATTCAACTAGGATTAACCAGAGTTAAACCACAACTAATTTTTTCTCAGTCATAAAACGGTGAAATTAAATCCTTTTCCGACAGTACGCTAGTGCCGAGTATACTCTAAGTGAATATTGAATACAATTGCATTTTTCGATTAACTCGTATCCCGTTGATGATTATTCCGAGAACGTACCTGCTGCATTCAAAAAAATAAAATTAGTAGAAAAAAGAAATTGACCCAAATGGAGTCGAACTCCGTACCTCTCCGCCCGCCAGCTACGATTCCAGGCTTCGGAATAAACCGTAGCGTCAGAGACGTTTTCTGCTTCGTTCTTAAGCTGTAACCACTGTAGTAGAACATTGATTCCGCTAGCAAAGTAGAAAAACAGTCTGCTCGGATAGGTGGCATTATCTCGTTCACTATGCCCACTAGAATTTCCGCTGTTATGCGAGCCCAACAATTATTCCGCCCTCAGAGGTGTCTTAGTAATTCGCGTGGCGTGCCCATACACTTAAAAAAACGTGCAGACTGCCTAGCCTTCAGGCTCGTCACACAAACTACTCGCATGTATAGAATATGTTCGATATAAGCGTCTCCTGAGTCACTATGCTCAAATTTATTAATTAATCGTCCACTAATTGCTGTTTACATCTTTGTTACAAATGCGACCTCGTTTGGTGACACCTTTGCTTGCAGGTGCCTTCCGCTAATTACATGAGTGTACCTATCGGGACTTCTTTCACGGGTATAGCTCGAAAATTACACGGTTGGCCACTTCTGCCTTGTGTGAAATTATCTCCGGTGTAGAATGGTTGCGTAATTAATACTCTCATCTAATAAATGGCAAAAAAAGCAACGTTCCCTGTGATTTCTTTGGTTTTGAAGGCTTGTATTCTTCCATATCTCTGCGAAAACCTTACAAAGGAAAGGGTGGGGGGAGGACGGGAAAGGTTGTTCTGCATTATGTGCTCGTTATGCATTACCGCTCGTTTATCACTGACGTCAACGACGTTGCAACTCACATGCGTGCAGACAGAAGTAACATCCAAGTGATGCGAGTGTGCGTATGAACATGTGCGCTCTCGAACACAGCTGACGGGGACATTATCAATGCACGCTTCGAAACATCTGCTGGACAAAAACAGAAAGCGAGCTCAAGTATACGCAATGGAATGTCTGTACGGGCCGCACTGCGGGGAACAGTTTGCGAAGCTCTACACTTTGACTGCAGAATATCTCCATTTTGCATTGTTCGCTTTCATTCACGGTCCTGTCCCACCCCTTGGAGATCCTCCAGACTTTCTCCAGAGCGGGTCAGCTTCATAAAAACAGCACCCAGCTCGAAGCATTGAGAAAGACCAATTAACGCGAGGCGAACGCGAGATTTAAAAGGACTTCGTCACGACGCGGCAGGTCTAGAGGTCAAGAAGCGATCAACGCAAACAAGACGCTCATCGGCCTCCTACGCCAGAAGGCATATCAGCTAGTCTCCGAAGGACAGTGCGTAAAGCCGCCGCTTATTCGGCCCGCTAGACGGAAAAAGACGCGGACGTGCAGGCCCGCGCAGCAGCGATTCATGCGGTCGTCGTCTAAGCTGCGGGCACTACTGCCACCACACTGGTGCTTGACAAGGGCGTGTTTCCAGCCGTGCCCAAGCTTCGCCGAATCTTGCCCGCCTTACGGCGCCACTGAAGACTTCGGTCCG
Organism: Amblyomma maculatum; assembly: GCF_055883805.1. NCBI lineage: Eukaryota > Metazoa > Arthropoda > Arachnida > Ixodida > Ixodidae > Amblyomma > Amblyomma maculatum. The sequence continues at coordinate 20,508,970 of NW_028146738.1, forward strand.
GGTGAGCGAGGTCATCATATTTGAGGTGAAGCTTTCCTATAGTTTAACAAGCCTGGTTTCACCGTTGCAAACAAAGCCCAGCGGCGTTTCTGGAAACAGCACCTAAGCCTAGATAGATTTCTACATTACGTTACCGTATATTCTCCTTCTGGGCTGTCATAAGGGTGGAGTCTTAAGTAACCTTAGATCTGCTAGAGACGTACTCGTTAAGAAACTCACGGAAAGTAATACAACGCATGTTTGAAGACTTAAACGCGCAAAACAGAACCGTGTGTTGAAAACTTCTCATGAAGAACATTAAAATAACGGCCAGCAATCACGGAAGATTAAAACAGTTCACGTTAGCGACGAAGCACGGGAAGGATGACAATATAAGCAACGTTATCATTCCCAAAAAAATAGAATGGGGAATGGAAAGGGGTTATACGTATTATTTCTTAAAATACTTCAATAACGTTTGGTTTGGTTTGTGGGGTTTAACGTCCCAAAGCGGCTAAGGCTGAAAATACTTAAATAAGTAATGACGAAGATACGGGCATGGACAGGGCGCTCGAGACGAAATAGAAGATCACGAATGGTGGTTTATTTATTTATTTACTCATGTCGCCTCACAATCTCCAAGCATTGAAGCACTGTGCGAGGGGAGGGATTACACAGATGTGGGTAAATGTTAGGATCAGGAGTAGCATGATTATACAAAGCTCATTGACTGTTATTACTGGTTGCTCAAAAGCAAGAACATCATTATAAATCAGTTCGCGTTAGTCATTAGACAAAATGGCCGTTACTTGGCCCAATAACAAACTGGATCACGTCTGTTCACGGGGTCCGGCGAAAGACCACTCCAGTTTATGATAGCCAGCGGCAGAGCTAATGAATTAAAAGCAGCTGCTCTACCAGAAATGCATTGAAAGCTCGAATGATTCATTAATCGATTTGAGATATGATAAGATTGCGCAAGAGGAAGCGCTGAATGACAGGACCTTATGTTTTCACCTAGTCGCAAGTGAGTGAACATCGCGACTGGGAAGCTGTGCTTAGGACGAGAACTCGTGAGGCTTCAAATGTTTGCGAATTTCTGTGGAAGCAGTGCTTCCCGTGCTAAACTACTTGAAAGAATTGTAGCAAAAAAATTGCCCACTAGGTCTGCACCGGTCATTTGTATTGATCAGGAGACGGTATCTAATAAGGTCGAAAACGTGTTCAAACTTGGACCAAAATTTTTCATTGATCCCGAAGAGACTCCCGCTTCTCTTTTAGGTATTGTAAGAAATATAGCAAACCGTGCTAGCAATGAAGAAAAGGGTTGGTGTGTGTCAGATTCCGTTGACTGTTTCCCTTCAGGACCCCCAAAATCAGCAAAAAAATAAATAGCGGAATTAAGATAAAATTCTTAAAAGGTAACTCTCTGACTTTGTTCGTTTCCGATAAGGAAGGCGGTTTTGTTTTTATGCCTGGGTCAGTTTTTGGTCTGGCGTGCTGTCCCGTCGGTACCTTATTGTCGCTATCCCGTGTCAGTTTCCACGTTAGTTGCAATGTCGCAGTCATTTACTAAAACGCACCAACTAGCCCTACTGTCTTCTTTGCATTTCGACGTCATTACGGTAGCTGAATATGCACAATGATTATCTTCGTCACCTGTCTGAAAAAAAAAAGAAAAAAAAAAGCGCTACCGCCTTTGAATGGCTAAGTAGCTCATTCCATCGCTTCCGGCATATCAATCGAGTTTTGTGATCACGCTTTACGAGCAACCTATAAGAGCAAGAAAAGGAAGGAAATTAGCATGGACAAAAAGTGCGCCGTATTACTAATCAGCTCCGGTGCTCGTCCCGCAGCGATATCTGATGGGACCTTCGAAGAACCGTAGTCGCTCAACGAAACGCGTCCGCGGGTGACGTAATAAGCGGCACTGAACTTCGCATCATCTTTGAATCGCTGTCTGTTGCAAAACAGGACATTACGAAAGGCTTCGCTCTTTCTCGCCCTGGGAGGCGACAATTCCTTACTACGCTCTGACGTAGAACTGCTGTCGAGCCATGATAATACACCAGTGCACAGGGACAGAAAACTACGCAGTGAAGCCGGCAGGCACCAAGCTCTTTGCCTAAGCGCACACTTAGTATGCAGCGAAGCATCCCTGCAGGACAGTGAAGAGAAGGCCACACGGATGATGGCATCTTCATCCAGTGCATTGGTCAAAAACATTCGCGTCGCTGTCCCCATAGATCAGTTCTGCTCATTTCTGCTGGTTCCTGGGGATTGCACGGGCTCTCATATTCACCAGAGTAAAACTTATGAGGCGCGTTTTCTTTTCTTTTTTTTTTTTTTTCAGCAGTGGCGATCATGAACGACTGTGACAGCTTTGGTCGTTTTAGGTAATGACGGGCTTTTAACAACGTGTTGGTCGGATCTTAGTCGGCACCTCTAAACGCTGGTAATAATGAAAATCGTGGCTTATTAAAGCTCCCAGACAACAAATACTTCATAATGCGAATAGGTAATAACTTTTTACACTATAGGTCTGGCTGCTTCACATGCCTGTAGATATATATAGAACACCTTCACGAGAGCTACCTGTACGTGCCTGAATGCTCGAGCCGACTCGCGCGTGACGTTGTAAGCACTCACAGCTATTCAGGTTGTCGACTTCGTATTTAGCCGGCAGGGGTGCTCAGAGAACTTCTTTAAATTGTGATATCTTTCTTGAACCTCCGCGCAATTACTTTGAGGCTTCTCTCACGTGGCGCGTCTTGGTTTGGTTTGGTAAAACTATATTTCCCACAGTAGGGGTCCTGAAGGACACTCGGCTAGGCGCCAGGTGTAGAGGGCAGCATTCGCGGGTGAACTCGCTTCGTCACAGAAAGCAATAACTTCTCTTGGCGCGCACGTTTCACACCACATTGCAAGCGCTGTTCTCCACACCTTGCGCCGCCGGCAACTTTTCGGCTGGCATAAAACGTGCAGCCGCTCTCGTATACGTGTTTCACACTGGTGTGCAAAACGCGTTGAAGTGACTACATTTGAGTGGATACAGTTGCGCTGCGATACAGCATCACGTTTCCTTTCGCGCCGACTGTAGCTACTATTCATCGTAAAAATAACCGTGTAAGAATTTCGAAGAATTTTTCAACGCGGGTCCTTACTATTTCCACCCGCCGGGTTGGAGCCTCGATTTGGTCGGTCGATTAGCGCCCCGATCAAATCGCAATTTCATTCGAATAGGAGCCGGTGTTTGGCTGAGTAACCGGTTAAAAGCGCGCATTCCACCACTGGTTGTTGGTTTATCGGGCATTCCTACGCCTCTCTTTTCCCTCGCGAGAGAGACGTCGCCCTCCCCTCGGCGTGCAGCGGCTCCTCCTGCGGCTGTCGCCAAATGTCCAACCAAGCGCGCAGCTGAAGATGAGAGAGCGAAGAGGCACTGGCGAGTATGTTGCAGCGCGCTAATCCGCAACCTCGTCGGCCTTGAAGTAGCCCGCACACCTTCGCCAATCTTGGGCCGGAGGGCACGGGGTGCTAAAAGAAGCCCGTGCTCTGTGCTCCAACGGCGCGGGACATCGCTGGGCGGCGGACAAAGTAAGATGACACTTTCCTTTGGGGCATCTCCAAGGAGATGGTGGCGGATGCTTCTCGGATTATTCTAAAGTGTTTCCCGAGTCCCCCTGGCTTTCTCTCAGATAACTTGTGGCCTCCTTAGGAGGTCGCAGTCCTTCGATCGATGCTAGATTTAGTTCGCGTCAAAATGTGAGATGCAGCTCAGAGGCTCGCTCCGTTCCTCGTTCCCGCTGTCCAGGACATGGTTTCGCGCTCATCTTTGGGGGCATCGTTCTCTGGTGCTCAAGCAGTCGCCGTTCTATAGCTACAAGACCATGAGGACACCGCTTGCTTGCGCCCACTGTGCAGTGTGTTGGTCATCCCAAGTAACGGTTCCTGTTGCTTCTGGTGTGGCGCAGATGACCCGGCTTCGGACACTACACGCGCTAGGAACGCACGGGGCTGCCTGCCTTTGTCCGAATCGCCACGTGTGGCTGAAAGCCAGGGCTTCTAAAGAACCGTAGTGACGTCAAAGTGGAGGTGAGCTCACCCGGGCTCCCCCGTTTTCTCCCCTTCGCAGAAAAAGAAGTGCATCCTCTCTCCGTCACTGGCAGTCGTGCAAGCGTTCGACCAGATTGATTTTTCTTCACCTTTCAGTTTCCAAGCTTAGAGTAAAGCGCACAGGAAAAGTAAAATTATTTACCGCGCAAGTTGGCATATCCGTCGGCATCTTTTATCGGCAAAAAACAAAAAAGGCATTCTTCGCTGCTCAGCAGCTTCTTTGCCAAAGCTCAGCCTGCTGCGTTGCACTCTGATAGCAAAACATTCATCCGCAGCGTCGGCGAGGGCTACGACCTGAGACCAGAGGTGTCAACGACTTCGCCGGCCCTCCAATCCTGTTTCAAGTACACAGAGCTGGATCTGCTTCTGCAAGCACCAGCAAGCCGGACTGAATCTGTGGATTACCGCACTGCAATCGTGGAAGGCGGCAACCCGCTTTAGGTCCCCTCGCTTCGTGGTCATCATCGCGACAATCCCTGTGAGTGTGACAAAATAGACAACGAGCGTTCCATAATGGCACCTGGTTGAAAAAAAATTAACGATCGCTTTTTTTTTTTTCTTCTGCTTAAGCATGCATGTAACCTGAAAGACCACTTTTTTTTTTTTTTTTTTTTGCTTTTCGAATCTGTCCAATGACGATTGCCATATAAGCATGGTGCACTGGACCAGCCCTCATCTCGAGTTGTGTCCTGTTGTCTCTAACGCAAAGACGCTCTCTACCAAAAAAAATAGGCGCGCATCTCCGCGACTCTGTTTTACTTCGTTACGCGTTGCTACCTACTGTATTTTTTGTATGCTTCGAAGCTGCCTTTTTCTCGCGCTGTGCATAAAATAGAACGAGCAACCCTAATTCAATGTAGGGCAACTCGTTCTGAGCTAACTGCCGAGACTGTTCACAGCGAGTGCCGAGGTAGAACCTTTCTCCATAGTAGGCGATCAATGTTTCTACTACCTCTCGAACACGTTACCTGCTAAATATATCTACATGTACACCGCCACAAAAATGCAAATTTCGTTTACATAAAAAAAAAAGAATACTATCGAAAACTGCTATTTCATGCAGCCGTTTACTACATAGTTTCGTAATTTCCCTGCGCGATGTAGAGAACATTGTCATCGAAACCTGTGCATGACCTAGGAGTTGTTGCATCAAAATGCTCGTGGCTTTTCCGGTGCCATCCTAAAACTGCGTCAGCGTTGTCACTATGCATAGGGAACTCCAACTGTTCGCAATCGAAAATAACTGTATAAGCGGGTACGAAACCTAAAGGCTTTTGGGCGGGCAAGTAAACCTGCGTGCAGGTCGTCTAATAGCGGTGCAGGCATTTCTTTTTCTCCCGCCAGCAAAGACGAACGCGTGGAAAGAAACAACACAGCTTAAGCGGTGTCGTCTCCTTCCACGTTCTTAAAAGCATGGCGCGTAACTGTGGAACGATACCTTAACGACATGTGTATACCCGGTAACTAACTTCTGGTTTACTTCCGGCAATCCAAGCCAACTGTATTTTTATGCCTCGTCAGTATTCGCAGTTTCAATCAAGGACAACAAAAGGGAAATAGAAAACAAAGAACGAAGAACCACTGGAAGCAAAAAGCTATCCCGACAGAACCAGCAGGACCATCTTAAAAAAAATCTCACTGTCCCCTCTAATAAGAGTGACTTTCTGTTCTTACTGATGACCACTGCTATAGCAAAAAGAAAAGAATCGGTGACTCAGTGCCTTGTGCCACGCTGTGAGTGACTCGAGACACAGCGCGTGGAACATGTGAATGATGATAACTCCTGGCAAGCTTCTAGAGCCTTTTCCTTTTGTTTTTTTCTTTTAAGCAATGAAAAAGAGAACGTTAGTCGCGTGGATTGAATTAATTCGTCTCATTAAATTAAGCATTTGGTTCCACTTCTTTTTATTTTTTATTTTTTTGCGCAGCGGCTGACGCCACGCTCTCTCAGTTTACACACGCCTACCAAATCCAAACGGCGTCGATCTCTGTGGTAAACATTCGTGCTTCTGAACACGATGCGACATTCTTCGGACAGAAGGATGCAAACACAGTGCAACCACGTGTTGCCAGGTGACCTTGCAAACCTGGCGACACAACCTGGACGTGTTTTTTTAATCTCTCCACTTTTCCTGTCGGTTCTGTAGAAACCCCGCTCCTCACATATGCAGAACGTCGCTTCTTTACCGGGAACAGAGAGATCCTACATCGAGTAGTCTCGTTTTCCTTCACTCTTGCTTTGTTTTTCCCGCGGCTTGTTTTTAGGGGCGATTTGCTTGATGCGTATTCATTATTGTAGCAATATCTTTTTGGTTTCATGGGCATCCTTCTCACGATTTTCTACTTCTGTTAAATGGCGCTTTCATAAAGCTAGGAATGGTGACAGCGTGTGCTTTCCCCTTGAACTGCCGCTAAAGAGCCAGTGGGTAGCTCGGCGCCTCTGCGTTCTCTGTCCTTCTTTTCATTGTAGCTGCCTGCATGCGCTGTGCTTTGAGGAACTTTGCCAAACCACACGCAAATCAAGCCTCGGGGTTCCTTCTCAAATTTTCCTCCTTCTCAGAAGTGGAAAGAAACCTTCGACAGTAAATAGCAGGGATCGACAGATTCCCACCATTCTCTTTTCCTCTCCCTCGCCCTCAGCTTTCAAAGGATCGATGAAAACAACGAAGAGAAAATGAGGGCGAAGGGGCCAGTAAATTCCACGAAATGAGTGTGAGGTTTCACATGGTTTACAGGGTAGGACGACTAAAGACAATAAAAACAAAATTTAACGCCCTTTCTCTAGTGTTTACGAAATACTACTTAGGCCCGCAACAACTTCTCGTGTTTTAAGCTGTCGCCTCGTTGTGAGAGACACAGAGTGGGTTTTGTTTCGACGGATTGCGCGTGCTGCGTCATAAATGTATCCATTGCGGTAGTCCATTACGTTTGCAAGCCATAGTCTGCCCTTACCATACCCAGGAATCCTGCCCTTTTTAACCGGAAGTTGCTTGTGCCCGCAATTCTTGGTTGCTTGTGCCTGCAAACCATTCCAGTCAGTATAGTCTATCTTACTGCATTCTAGAGTATGCGACATCGAGGGAAGCTCTACTTGTCAACTGCTGGCGTCTGAAAGTATACCATGCTGGCCACATGGCTGCATGGTTTGCTTTTCATTCGTATTGAGGAAACCATGTGCTTCTCTTCAGATCATACTGTCTTGAAAAGCAAGGACATGAGTTCTTCTTGCCTCTAGAGATACCGAGCTGTTTGAAGGTGTGATAAGTAAGTTTTCCCATGTACAGCTGAGACGCAAACCACGCTGCCTGGTTACTTTTGGCAGCGATTATGATTGAACGTGATCATATATTTGAATGTTTTACAAGAGCTTTGCCTATATACAAGATAATTTTTGATTACCTTTCGGGAGCAATGAACGCGTTCTGCTGATATAGTCACAGAAGCAGAAATTTGCATTCCTATAAACCCAGACACGTATTCGGACCTTGCTACGTCACCGGTGAAATTACACTGAAGTGAAGCTTTGACGAGAATTTTTGGTCCATGTAATCCCCTAGGTGACGCTTGCAGAGCATGTATTCTTGTTTACATACATATAATTTTAAGTGATGGTCTCTGGCTCTTATGCGCAAGTGTTGTTTCATCTACAATCGTCGAGCCCTTGCGCATATTCGGCAGAGAAGAGCGACGTTCGTCTTGAAAGCGCCACACCTTCGACTCTCATTGTTGCGCGTCGTACAGTAGCCAAAAACAAAAAGCAACGTGCCACCATCTGCAGCTCACCGGACGCCTAGTTTAGTGTGTCGCCGGAGACACGACTGTATCAATCTTAAAGACGCGCACACTGAACGTCGACCAGTTTTTCGCGGTGCTGGTTCAGCTTTTAGTAAGGTTGAAAACTTGCTCCACCTGGCTAATGCTTTCCCGCTGCCGTGCAGCAAATTTAAGTTGGCGAACAAGACGATATAGCTGCGTTATTACCGACAGAAATGTGTCAAAGCTTCCGTTCAACAATGTAGGACCCCCTCGGGCAGACTAAACTTCGCTGACAGAAGAACGTGCAAATGTGTCTGTGCTCTGGGAATGTCACAGTGATCAGTTGTTGCAGTGCATCTGTTATATGTACGAGAGGCCAGAGAACGTAATCTGTCCCAGGACGGAATAGAATTCCTTAAATATACTGAACGCCATTTTTCTGTAGCCCAGTAGAGTAACAACAAATAAACAATAAGTGCGAAGTAACGAGTAGCTACATATAGGCGCTGTAAAACTTTATGCATTCAAAAATCAAAATATTTTCAGCACAGAACAAAATAAAAAATTAAGCTCCGCCATTAAGGATATGATGAGATAACATTTGACACACTAGGACGATGTTCTTGCACCGTTTTAATTTTTATTTCTTTACATACATTGATACTTGGCATCGTTTCTGAACAGCTGACGCCTTTGAACGCATCTTTCAATTTTTCAGTTATTTACATTAATCAATTGATCAATTACACACTCCAGAATTTTTTAATTTGCATCATCAAGCAGTGGCTCGCCATCCTGATCAGTTTGACACTTCCGAACGCATTTTTAATTCCTTAATCATTACAACTAATTAAGTAATCGGTTACACAATATTTCTTTTAATTAGCATCATCAAGCATTCCCATCTCCTTAGAGTGGATGACGGCTCCTCATCAGCTGTAAAGGACTGGATGTAAATTAAACAATACTACCGCAAGAAAAAAAGAGCGTGCACTTGACAAGAAACATCCTTCAACGAGTGCTGTAGCCGTGTCTCCTCCTCAGCGCCCTTCCTGGCCGAAGGGTACAGTGTAGCTGGCGACATTTCGTTTCTGTTATCCATTATACGACGCGTAACAGCAGTACTGGAAACGGATCATCGAAACAGTGCTCTGTTAGATACCAGAAGAGCACGATATGGATGAAGCAACACGCGCGAATAAAGGCCGGACTGCTTCGGAGAGGGTGCGGAGGCAGCGTCTGCGGTGTGAAATTAGTGCAGCGGAAAGCGTGGAAGGATTCAGACAGGGTTCCTTGAGAAAAGGCAAGGTCAAACGTGCGGTGAGTAAGTATACGTGCGTGTAAACCGCCCAGCGTAACGCGAACACGATGCTTATCGTGTGGTTAGTCAGCGGCTCTTGAAATGTATCTGCGCTCAAACTCATGGGGCTTTTTTTTTTTTTTTTTCACTTTCTCTAGTCACTCGTGACAAAGGTGGGCAACCTCATGAGGTGAGGTTGAAACCTCATGAAGGTGATCATTTCTGTTCATCGCTGTATCAGGGTTGTCTATAAATGTCAGTCTAGCAATGCTTTCTTTATTTGCCATTGAAGGCTACAGTTGCGCGGCCTATTGGCAACAGTCCAATGCCGTTCTATTGCTTCAGGTGACGAAATGGCTTGTTTGCCTCGTGGGCAATCTGATGAGGTTAGGTTGAAACCTCATTAAGGTGCCCACCTCTGCTCGTGGCTGATGGCGAGGCAGGATGGCATGTCTGTATCAATGGAAATGAACTGCAACTTCGGAGGAAAGGATGAACCAACTTATTCTACATCCAACAAGACCTACATGAGCAGCCGATGATAGTTTGTTTCACACATGATTCGCGAGGTCTACCCTTCTGTAGCTTACAACAGTCTTGCAATGCCGAAAAGAGACTCAAAGTCTCAGAGAAACATGGAAACAGAACCATTATCTAAAGCTAAAGCTCCTACAAGTATACATTGAAGCAGGGCGCTTAGGATCTCCTTGCGGTGATCTTGCTTCGAGTGACATCGCATAGAAGCCCTTACATGCTAATCGACGTTTGCTATTTATCAAAGAGAGTAACAAACAAGGTATTAGAGTTTTTGAAATTGTGGCGAAACCATATTACCATCACAGCAGCTTAGCATTTACAATTTTTTGTTTATTATTATATTTTTTTAAATAAACAACATAAGAGAAATCCGAACGGTATGTCGTCATTTCTAATCTATCACTTCTTTTCCCGTGTAGTAATTGTAACTGGCGCGTGAAGGCGCAAGCTCTTCAGCGTTTCTGACGGTAACGTCAGGTCGACTTTTTTCTTAGTATAATAATTAATAATAATAGTGCATAACTACTGTGAATGTGTTCTTTTTTTTTTTAATGCACCCTTCATGGCAAACTCAGTAATGCTGCCGGATGGAGAGCAGCGCCTGGCACCAACAGACGACGGACGTGTACACGGCACACTATAACGCAACCAGCACCTGACTGGTTCAACGGTCACCTAATTGGATTAGCATGCCGCCGCTGTACAGTGCAACGCTCAGTTTTTGCCCCTCGGAAAAGCGAGCCTGGCCTGTCTACACTCGTTATTCTGGTCTCGATATGCGCATTGCGTCGAGCTGTTGCGTGAAAGATAGCGACTAGCAGGCCGTTCAGTCTACATCTGTCTCTCAGCAGCTGCCCACGCACGAGCCATCCCGTGGGTCGCCGGTACTCAGGCCGCTCACATGCGCCCGAGCGCAGTGCCTGAAATCGAGCCGCCAGTATATGCCGCGCAGAAAGCGTCATCTATCCGCGTCACGGCGGCAGTCGCCGGTAGCGGCACCACCGCGACTGGCCGTACTACGTGCCCCTTGGCGCAGTGGCGAAAGGAGCCTGGAGTACCGATGCGTTCCCCTTACCGTCGTCGCTGGTCGGAGATAAGGGTTCGCCGAGAACAACCGCTTCTCAGGTTGGTCAATTTGTTTTACAAGCTGCTGTTTGCCCCCACTGCATGACGCGACGATGACACTCGCTCCGCCGACGCCTGGAGGAGTCGGTGTTCTCCCGGGTGAGTAGCCGAGCCCGGCGCCTGAACGTCACGGTGAGCGCCGGCGGCCTTTGAGACACTGCGGCGGCGCGGGTCGCACGTCTGTGGATGTCTGGGCGCGAGAGTTGATGTGGCGGGTTTAAGGCACAAGACATCTTTCAATCCTCGTCTTTCGTCTATGGCTATAGATCGCTAATGTTAAAATAATGGCTTCGTTCCACAAACTTTATTTCCATCGCGGAAAGGCCGCGCACGTTTTGTTTTTCCTTCCTTTTTTATTCCTAAAATGCGTATGGGGATGTATACATTTTGCTATTTTTTATGCTGTTTGAGGGTGTTTGTTAGATACCCTGTGGTTAGGAATTAACCACAGGGAGAAGGCATAGAAGGGGAGTTGAAAAAAGGTCTACGTTCCGAGACACCGCTTATAGCACATATGTTGGCATGAACTTAAGGAGTGTTTCGCATAAGCCCAAGAAGGTCAAGCAATGTGAGTCACCTTTGTGCGCTTGCGGATTTTCTTCGTATACTTCCTGACATCCCAGAGCTGAACACTTCAGCAACACATTGGCGACAACACAGTCTAGATTTTCATAGCTGCGACTGCATATATACATAATATGTTTATACCGTCGTGCGGTAGCCGCATGATAACGCCAGTTGTTTTATTGCTTCAGAGAGCATTCCAGAAAAAACAACCCTCTTCAGGGGCCCAGGTAGGCGAGGCGACGAGTTCATCTAGAAGTAGCTCACTCGACTTGGCCAATCGCCGCTTGACCAGATATCAAGGTTGGTTCCCGTATATGTCTGACTAGAACGGTGATTCTATTTTTTTTTTTTTCTCCGTAATTACTCCGGTATTAAGCTGGAGACGGCGTTTGGGATGTTTATAGATTACGCCAGTATGCGATTATACCACCGGTTTACTATGCTGCCAAGCGTTATAGGAATGTACTATCGGAAGAAAAAGTTAATTTTCCTTTTCTGCAAAAAAAAAAAAATCCAAGAAAGCTGTTCCGTACCGTTATAATTAGAAAATGACGAGAAAGACAAGCGCAGTCCATCCTGTTCAGCATTCACTGATAGAGCAAACCGTCACTGCTATGCCGAGTTTAAAAAAATAAAAAGCGCTTCCATGGTTTGTTTGCGGTAAATCCTATAGTATGTAATTTCATTCATCACTGCGCACAAATCCGCTTTGACCTGTGAATATTTTTACGATTGTCCGCGGATACAGCTTGCCCTTAGGCCTAATATATACTACGTAGTGACTACAACACCACTTAGAGATGCATCCCTGTCTGCCCTGCTCGATAGTCTTCTATCGTAGTGACTGCAGAAGTGAGCCACGCTTATAGTGGCATATGGTCTTATTTTGAGTATTCTGAAATGAGGAAAGGAGGCGTGTGAAAGTGTATGCCTTTCTTCCGAATTTCATAATACTCATAAGAAAGTGACGCTGTCCTGTAGTTACTTTCTGTAATAATTCAATCAGTCGAAAGTGCGTAGTGTATGAAGTCAGCACTAATTTAGCCCAGGAAGTTTAGCTGGCCATATGTAGCTTAAGAGAGGTTGGAGCGTAGAGCTGCGTTATTTCTGGAAAAAAAAAAAAAAAAAAGAAATGGGAGCCCCATTTTATCACAGTGTCGCGTTAACGAAACAGGTGTGCCCAGCGGTTAGAGTGGAGCCAATATTTCCATAAACGATACGCGAAAAGTTTCATTCCAGTATCCGACTAGCTGTTCACGTGAGACGCGCTAAGCGATACTTTCCGTACTATTCCTGCGAAAACGGGCTTGTTCACTCATCTTCTGTCACTATGAAAAAGTACAGTGTGTCGAGGTGATTATTTCTGGCCGGTAGAATACTGTACAACGCGACGTGAGAGCTAGTGCACGATAAAAGAACTGAGAATGCTGCTAATGCTTTTCTTTCTTTTATTGGGAGCACGTAAGCAGTTTATCGCATTAAAAGCACGTAACAATCAAGTATCCATGAATAATGACTTAATGCTGGCTGCCTTTACTAAATATCGTAGGTAGCCGCTGTTTCGCGAGACAGAAAGCAGCTGCGAAAGACAAGAGCGATGAAGTCGCGCCAAGCAAACAATCTTATCGAACCACTGCAGTATTTTAGAGAAGGAGAAGATTTGCAGGCTGAAGTACAAGTTCAAAAGCATTCGCAATTATGCTTGGATTCACAGAATTTAACATCGACTCTGCAGTGGTGCGCGTTGTGGCTGTTGTCATGGCGACCGTAACCGTGATTTCCTTGCATATACGTGGTCGTCGACCGATCGTGGACTCATCATGCACGAACAGGATTGATTCTGCCCTGTGCTCTGTTACCCGACTGTAAAATATAACATTAGTGCTCACGATGTTGCCAGCATGCATGTAGAATTTACTCTCCAAAATATTATGCTCTCATTTCGCAATAATGGGTTCATCGAACGATGCTGTTACTCGTGCGTACGGGTACACTTCACCAGGGTTCAGCACTCTCAGTTACTGTATCGTTTTGGAAAAATGGGGTGAAGAAAGGTACCCATTCTTTAGGAAAAAGCACGGAACGTTCCCGCACCAGGACTACCGAAAGGAAGCATCCGCAAATTGGAAGCCAACGCCTTTCTTTGCACGCACCTTCTCCGATGCAAATGGGTCTTGTACTGCCAAGTTTTCACTCAAGAAGATCTACGGCTCTGCATTGCTGAGAAAAAGAAAAATCTCGGAAACAATCGATTTCCTTTCGTCTCAAATAGATAAAGAAAATAAATCGTGCCTAGATGAAGTTCGCTATTGCTTAATCGGTGCATGTTTGCAAGTAGAACATTTTAAAAACCTAGACATGTGAGAACGCTTCGCCTGGAAACGTTTTCACAAATAGGAAGGCTATGAACAACAGGAACTTTTTTTTTTTTTTTGTGTGGTGAAAAAATGAGGTACTTCTGCCATGTTTATTCTACTTTTTAAGCTTTTAACGTCTTTGTGTGCATATATTTCGGCTTCGAGGCGGGGTGCCAGCAAAAATAATGGCAGCATGACAAAAGCAGTAACTGACGGCGCTCCTAATATGCTTGTCGTTACGACTGCAACAATGTCGACATGTCTGTTGCCCATGAGCTAGAGAATAAAACAATCATTAATTACATCTGGTTTTAGTAAGCTTCCACGAAAACACGATTGTGCAATAAGATAAATACGGTTGCGCAAGGTTTGCATACGAAAGTTGTGTCTCTCCAAGTATCTGTGTAAACAAACATAGAGAAGATGAGGAGCTCGTTATGAGGTACATACAAACGTAGCCAACAGCTACTGATACTGACACCTCCAAATTCGGATGTCACGAAATTGGATCCCACCGGAGTCATGTGACTTTTTTCTTCAATCTCTAATAATTAATCTCCATGACTACACTACTGTTTTGCATTGATCAACGACAACAAAATGTCCCCTATGCCTACGGTGGTTGTTGGCTGTTGGTTCGATGTCGGTGGCTATTGGCATTATATTGAAAGCGTCTGCGCAGCAATATCTGCGTACTGAGCAACGGTAGTCTGTCTGCGGTACAAAGGTACATCCAATCTGCCTCCAATAAAATCTGTCCAGGGCCAACTTCGACCCGTGCACCCTTGCGAGCTTCCACCTGCCAATCTCTCTGCCATGCACCCTCTGCTATGTTCGTCTTTTCTTGGCGCCCACTCGGTTAGCACGATTAAGAGATCAACGCTTATCTCCGAATTAGATGTCCAGGTTCCTTGCTCAATGTTTCTGCGAATGATTCAATATATTTGTGTTTGCTTTCTACTTTTCGAACTGTTTTTGTGCATTTATTCGTTTTGTCGTTATTATTATTCTTAATTACTGTATTTTATCGCTTTTCGAAACATGTATTATCTTTCAGCCAGTTTTTTTTTTTTTTTTCCCGCAATCATTGTTATCAGTTCTTGTAGACGTGTATATGTATTCGTTACCTTCTTTTTTTTTACATTTTGATTTTATATTTTTGTCCCACTCCTCACAATAATGCTCTGGGTGTATCGAAAATAAATAAATCTCTTCTTGATCTCATCTAGAGGGGATCGCCAACTGGCGTCTGTTTTCATAACTGCCCCCTCCCCCTCCTTACTTTCTTCCTATCTCTCTATGTTACGCCTACGCGATACGGTACTATACGCGGTACGGCACAAAAATAAAGACGCCATGAAGTTTGCCCCCAAGCCGTGTAGTCTGGTTCCTGTAGCGACCTCGGAAATCCTAATTCTTGGAGGAGTAAAAACGATAGTTCCTCCGACCTTCAAGAGGTTTGGAACACTGGCCAGCCACACAACGTACATAGCAAAGAAGCAGTCCCCTTCAACTCTGCGTGTACGTTTCATAAAAGCTGTACGTAACAACTTCCTTGTTATGCCTCCCTTTGCAAATAAAATACGGCGTGCATTTATTTTCATTTTCAAAGCACTGCGCCAACCTCGAAAGAAAACACGCTCACTGTGTCTCACAACAGGCACGAACATAGCGGCTTTGGCGTTGGGCTCAATACAGTGGCGCATGCCCCACCACGGTGACGATGATGGTGGCGTGCTTCTCTTTATGGGCCAATCGGAAGGGATACGCTTGGGCTGCACTGAGACTTTGTGTTTTTCCGCCCGAGGCGTCCTTATCAAATCAGGTGGCGACCGGAGTGCGCGGATAACGGGTCATAAGGACGTAGGGCCGTTTGCGGGCTCAACGCGAGGCATTTAGGGCGCCGCGACATTAGTGCTGCTCGCTGGCCGTTAATTACAGCGACTTTTCGTCGCGCGTTCTGTCTTCGCCTTGAGGAGAGACGACTAAGAAAAACAAAACAGGAAGAAAGCGATTCAAGCAAAGTTTCGATGAGGCAGCAGAGACATTTACTCTCGTCTCCGCTTAATTTGTGCGTTGCACTTTCGCTCGTCGTCGACCGCATAAACTGTTTACAACAGAGGCTATGGCGAGGTCGTGACTTGAGCAAGCATGTTAGAGCTTATATTCAATGGCATGCAGGAATGCTTAAGGTACAAAACTCCAGCTACAAAACTCAACAGATCACCCACACTCATTCGTGGAAAAAGTTTCTGTCGCAAGATATACTAAAAAATGCACCTCATTACCGTCCGCTAACGGTGGTCATAGTAAGTGCAATTTATAACTTTTTTCTTTGTTTATTCTCCTTCCTTCCTTCCTTCCTTCCTTCCTTCCTTCCTTCCTTCCTTCCTTCCTTCCTTCCTTCCTTCCTTCCTTCCTTCCTTCCTTCCTTCCTTCCTTCCTTTCGCTTATACTTCGACATGCATCCAAGCTTTTGCTAGTTTTACCAGGCTGATCGCATGACCTAATTACGAGGAGCCATCCGCTACTGTACTCCGGCATACCAAAGCCTACGCAAGAAAGCGTATATTGCCGCACGGATATAACAGGTTTTCCAACTAAATATAACCAAGGTTTTAAAAAGGTGGTGCGTTCAAGTCCACTGAAACCAACTGAGAGATTTTGAGAGCCGCTGGGCCTAGTGTATAGTATTTGACTTCTTCAACTTTATTAAATAGTCGAAAACTCATAACTTCCTTATTATTAATGCGAAAACTTTTAATGTCTCATGACTCGCCAGAGTGTTCGTGTGTGCGTTAGCGACAAGTGCCTGACTTCTTCGCGAGATCACGCGGGATACCGCGAGACTGTTACGTCATCACATTGTGACATCATGACCAGTCGTGACTTCATGACAGATGGCAGCATCAGGCGATCCACACGTACGAAGCTGGCCCCGCAGGGCATCCGATCCAGGCGTCCGTGCTGCACCTTTTATTTGGCGCCTCCTCGAACGCCGCACCACACAGCATACAGCGCGGTACAATAGACATCAGCGGCGTTCCAAATTGTTTTATACGAAATAGAAGGCGCAGTATCTGTTACAATTCTCCGCGGACACCTGAACCGAGCCGTAAGGGAAAGGAGTAAGGTGGGAGTCGAAGAAGAAAGTCGGCGTCTTGTGTGTCCCTTTCTTGTCCGTCGTATTTTTGCTCTGTTCCTATAGTATGAAGAAAGGAAGAGGTGCCTTCGTCATCGCACTTTAGTGGCCCAAAGTGTCCCCGAGAGTTTTCGGTTTAAGAACAAAGTGCCAATACATAAGTTGTGAATGGTCTTGAAAAAAGAAATATTGGCGAAATTTTTGCACCCAGCTACCTTTAAGTAAAGAAGTTTATTTTTTATTAGCAGCTTTAAAGACAAGCGCAATGAGAAGGCTTAAACCGGACAGCGATGCCACTACGACGTCCCCCAAGGCACGTCTCAGAAAACAAAAATTCGCTTTTCCCTGGAGCATCCTCCCCGATGTGGTTTTGCTGGTGCACTGGGTAATAAGCCGACAGCTGTTCATTTAACATCTTTCTTTGGAGGCGAGTAAATTAAGCTGCGTAAGTGGTACCGTGGCACAGACATTGCAGCTATCTGTATTTCAAGAGAATCTACAGCTTCTGGGTCATCACTTTGTTAATAATTGAAACCTTAGCTAATTACTCTACACTGTTAATTTTAATCTGGTGAATGAAAGAATCTGCACACTAGACCACGTCTTTCAACAGTCATCGGTCGGTTTCACAGACCTAAGGCATTGTCTTTTAAAACCCTGGTTACATTTAACTGGGACACCTGTTATATGCCGGATGCCTTGCATGGTTTCTCGTGACACCGCTAGAGATGGGTTCGATGCTAACCGCAGAACGTATTCGCAGAACCCAGGGCGCCCGTGACCGGAGACACCGATGGCCATGCCGCAGACCAAACCCGCCCGCAAGGGGGCAGCGCGCGAAGGCCCCGACTCCAAGAGGGCCTGGTACCTGGGCGTATTTTGCACCGCCTACGCCTTCTTTGGCTGGGTTGGCCTCAGCTCCACGCCAGTCCTCTACGTTGGGCTCATCAAGTACACGGGCGCCTCCAGGGAGACCGCCTCGCAGCCCTTCACGGCCATGATGTGCGCCTACTTCACAGGAAGTGAGTTACTGCATGCCGTCTGCCTGAGCTCGCTACTGCAGCACGGCGCGGGCATCCTGCGCTTAACACCGGAGGAAGAGAATATCTTTTTATTTCTTCCTTGCGCCATATTATCAGGCGTCTTAACACTTCCCAGCTTTCTAGAATCGGGGTGCCTTAAGCTTACAAACTTCTTCGTATCACAGGCACTCGGTGCATATACGTATGCTGTACTGGCTTCGTGTGAGAAGAACGAGCCGCGAGCGTATGCTTTAGCTGGATGTAGAGCGCGGAAAGAAATGCCGAAATGCATCCGACGCTGTAAACAGCTTCCATTAGATGCGCATAAAATGTGTGAATCGATGCCGCACATGATCATATGGCAACGCCGAATGACGCGCGAACTGCTTCTAGAGGTAGACACCACGCTGAAGTTATGCCTGCCGTGTGAAAATTTTGTACTGTGCACTGCTGCAAAATTACTGAGCCGTATCCCGATCCATGTTGTGGCTGAGTTAAAGGAAGCAAACACTCGCTTCGAATTTTTGTTTTTTTTATCAAACGCGTACACCTGTCAAATCCTGGAAATAGCATTTGATGATGCAGCAGTAAGACCCAATTGGTTCAAGACACAAATGGTTCAAGCCTTTTAAAATGAGCGGAAAGTCATCTTCAGTGGCGACCTCTTCATTTTTGCTTCAACTAGACCCGTCGACGCTGCTGGATGTCTAGTTATGTTGTTGTTTTTTGTTTGTTTGTTTGTTTGTTTTTTTTTTGGTTTTTTTTTTATGTCAAAACGCTTCCGCTGAATCGCCCCGCCGCAGTAGTGCAGTGGTTAGGGCCCTCGACTGCTGTTCCAAACGGTAAGGGATCGAATCCCGGTGGCGGTGGCCGCTTTTCGATGGAGGCGAAAATCAAGGCCCCCGTGTGCTGTGCAACTTGTTTTAATGGCCGAAGAGCCATGCGACCGAAAAATTGTATCCAGTAGATATCGCCGGCTACCGTGAAGGACATCGAAAAAGAAAGACTTTCAAGAGTGCTTTTGGCCATTAAAATTACACAGGGACTTGCTCATTTATGCAAACAAGACTACGTCCAATGGCATGGCCTAATCTGCAGTGTGTGCACGAACTTCTCGGCTGCCCTTCGTGCGGCTTGCTTTTATGCATATCCTCACTTTATTTTTCTAGTATGGGAGGCAGTTTAAGAGTTGCTTGTTGGGCTGACAGGCTGTTTCTCTTTCACGTGGTTTCTGTACCGCGCGTAGAAATTCAAAATATGCCGTTGTAAACAAAAATTAATCCGAAATAAAGGTCGAATCACAAAGAGAACAAATAGAATATTTTGCACCGGCCCCGCATCCGCCAACACTGTAAACGAAAGATCAACTCCTGCCTCTTACTGCACTACAGCGAGGCGAGACGAGCTTCGGTGGAATTCTGCCGGGAGTGCCACTGTTTACAGACACCTTGTGGTAGATGCAAAGTGTAAAGAAAAAAGGTCTGCGAGTAGCATAAGCGTCATCGTCCATTTCTCGCGGTTCTGTATTAGCCAGCAAGGTGCAGAACGAACGAGTGAAAGACAAGATGATCGTCAAGCATGCCGCTTTGCCTTGCCCTCGTATACAAAAAGTCGAGAGCTCTCCAATAATTCGGAAGGAAGTTAATCTTAAGTTAACGGAGATGGCTGAAATCTATTAGTCGTTACAAACCTGCTATCGGTGGTCATTAAGGGCGGAATGAGTGAATGCAATGTGTCTGAGCGTGTTCTGTCACTGAAGGTGAAGCACCATTGCGCCTGAAACACCGCAGCTATCAGCACGGCTCCTTAAAAACGTAGAATCATTGGCACTGCGTAGCCCGGGATGCTCATAGCAGACCTCAACAGCTATGAGCCCAGAAGAGGCAGTCATAAAACGGCAGGAGGAGCTTTAAAGACCCTTTATGCAGTTCATGAAAAGGGGCAGTTGAGGCTCATGGCGACCCTTGCGTCTTACCCTCATAGAGCATGTAGCAATGCGCCTGTTAATGACCATGTTTACGTCCGCGACTCTCGCACCGCGAGGTGAACAACTGCTGCTTAAGGGCGTGCACGAATACCTCCTGTAAAGCGAGTGTGTTAACACCTCTTGTGTCCTGAAACTTTCTGTCCAGCATCGAACAAAGATGCTGCGACAGCACCTTAAGGAATTCCCGTGAGTACCCGAGATTCAGTTGGCGTCATCGCTCTAGGACCAAATTCATGGCGCCATGCGATAACAAATTCTTCCTCGTGAATTGGCTCATCGAAGTCGTAATTTTGTAAGCGCATAGTTCTGCCACCTTCCGTTCGCGCCGTGTGGTTTCGCCACGGGACTTGGCGAGGCGGCAATCAAGAGACAACCGGGGCCATTTCCACAGAGAGCGGAGAGGTCACCCTCACCTTGAACCTGAGAGTCGAATTCTGGCGGCATTACTTGCCGGCGCGGCACGCCGACGAACGGCGCCGAACCGTAATTCACCTTGTCAAGCTGCCGCGCGCACAACGAACTCTCCTATATAGCGTCGCGCTACTGCGGCGGCGCTTGGCCCTGCTCCCGCGCATCAGTAATGCTCGTGTCGAGAAAAATTGGATGAAAAAAAAAAAAAAGAAAAGAAAGATCAACGCCGTTTTCCTCGAAACTCAAGAGGAAATGTGGGAGAACCAGTGTCTCCGGGCCACTCGGCTGCTCGATTGGCGAAGCGGCTCCAAGACTATAAAGCTGAACTCACAGACCGAACGAAGCAAAACAGTCGCATTGCACTGCTTTTAGTGTCAATCTGCCGCACAAAGCACCCCCTGTAGGCAACTGGCGCGAATTGCATCTCCAGTGGCTACATTGACGCACATGAGCTTATTTGTGAGAAATGTCTTTCCTTGTTCATGCAGCATGGCAAGAACCTGAACGAAGGGGGGGGGGGGGGGGGGGGGGGACTGTTTGAAAGGCATTTCTCACGGGGCTTGATGAAGTCAGCAGTGGGGCTTATTTAGGCTGCTAGTACACCACGGAGATTCTAGCTGCGTAGAATATAATGAGCATAAATAACTTCCGAAATGTCGTGCGCGAAGTTGCGTGACATTTATAGTGGCTGAATTCGCAAAGCTGTCCGTGCGCCTAAATTCGGCACGTGACGCGCTGAAACTCATGCGCTGGCCAATCTCGATCGTTAATGAGGTGCAACCGAGTGTCCCAGCCGATCACCGACCGACTTTACGTGCGAGACTCCTTGCGAATTTCAGCCCGATTCGCCAAAAGAGGTCGTTTCGTGCCTGAGATCCGTTTCACAACTTCCTCTTTCGGCGTTGATTGCACATGCGCGCATAGAAAACAGCGAATCCCAGGGAGCTTTTCAAAAATCAGGCAGAAAGTTTCTCGTTTCTAGTGCACTTCTGCAATAACTGTCATTTTCTACTCAACCAACCACGCAATGTGCTAGCATTCTTGAGTTGAAAATTATTCGAGCAGAAAACCTTCTTTAGGATTTTACTCTATTCACTGCGCACTAAAATGTGTTATTCGTGCGACATTGAACTTATTGTTGTTTTAATATTTGACTATACGTACAGCCAAATGCATCAATATCCTTCAGCTTATAATTAGATCTAATGGTTAGCTTCTTATGTGTGTAGCTAGAAAAAGCTTGAACAGCGGACTACTTTCGATCACACAGGAATTCTGTTCTGCAGGCTTGATTTCTATCAGGCTATGTGTGGGTATGGCAACTTGAATCACACCCGAGAAAGCTGATAAATGCGAACACCAGCACTCAATTCCAGCGCTTAGTCCGAAACGGTAACCCTAAATGAGAAATTTACCTTTTTACATATGCGTTCCTCTCTGCTACATGTTTTAGGACTGATTTTGAACGTCGGGTGAGTTCGCACCTACGTTACTCTGCACTTGATGGAAGAGCGGCACCAGCACTAATTATAATAAAGAAGCTACGATTTGATAAGCGAAAGCAGCCCGGAGGATATGTCATCAAGAACAGCAGATGCATTGGAAGCATTCACTATAGTCAGTGTAGTTTAATGCACTTTTAATGCACTGCATTTGTGATGCCAGCCTAAATAATTTCTTGTGTTCACACATGTTTGATGAATACGGTAATCTTTATGAAAGAGGCGGATAGAGAGAGAGAGAATTAGAGAGAGAGGGGGGGGGGGATCTTGGAAAAGTGAGGGAAATGCAGACTGCACGGTGGGACGTGAAAAGAATGCATGTTACAAAAGACAGTCATCCGCACGTTCTTCGGACCAGGACTGAAGTCAACACCCTCATATTGCACGCTTACCGGTGAGCTCGCGCATTATGGATTTGGCATGAGACTTTGCGTGCTTCTGCCATATGTTACAGACGAACTCTGGAGAAACAATCAGGTCGGGGATGTAGCAGCGACGAGTCTGCAACAGCTGTCTCGCGCAGATTTAGACACTTCAAAACGAATACATTATACTCAGTATCGAACGAAACCAACCGAATAATTTTTAATCCAAGCGAATATGCATATTTGCCTGGAAAAAGTTACAAACACTTAACTTAAACAAGGTATGCAGCAAAGGTGCTCCACTAACGATGTCATGTAAATATTTGGCATCAAATATAAATACGAAATGAACAAAATCAGACGCAAAATTTTAACAGTTTATTTCCTGCCCTCGCCAGCATTCGCGGCATGTAGGTACGTTAGAAAAGAGCAAGTGCAGTAGATGTGGCTCGAAAGCATCATAATTTATTTTCTCCTTGAGAAGTAAGCGAAGCAATCTTAATTGCATCAGTGTTATTTGCTAGGAAGGGTGCAGTAAATGCGACGACAAAAATTGGAATTCCCCCTGAAGATTATCAAAAAAGGAGACGAACTTACGAGATATTTCAGTATTGGCATGTATTGCTCAGTTTTGCCTCGTTCGTTTTCCTATCGTTCTCATTTCTGATCAGTTACACGCAGCGTTTAACACCCAGAAGCTGCACGTGCGACTACGAGGGACACCGGATAGAAAGTGGGTCAAAGGTTCCTTCAACTTGCTGGTGTTCTTAGCGTGCACTGACGTCACACTTCTCATCCATCCAAGCTCAGCCGCCAAAGTAAAGATATTCAGAAGCCGATCGCCGTGGCATAGCATTCGTGTGACCGACTGTGATTTTTTTTTTTTTTTTCATTTCATTGTGAACAGAGCAGCGATTTCTAGCGACTCCGAAGTTCTTCAAACATATCTCGTTTTATGCATTGCACATCTTTTTTTTTTAACTGAATCAACATAAATTTTGCATTTATTCGCTTGGATTGCCCGAAAGTTTTCGTGAGACGGCTGAGAATCAGCTATTAATGAATGATAATGAACCCGGCAATCAATTAGAACCTTTCGGCAAACGAGCCCTGTTGTCTCCAACGGCGATAGCATTGACGCCTCGTCACGTGATCGGCGCCGCCTACGTAATCCTGCGACCTGACGTCATCGCAAGCATTCAGCTGCTCAAGAGAACTCCTTTATTTCACACCAGGTGACTACTCAACGCTTGGTTGAAGAAATGAAGTTGGTTGAAGAAGTCAGCAACACGTTAAACATGGTCCCGGGGCCCAACACAAGCTCAGATGGCGACACGCAATATGCGCCGCAAAAGCAAAGTGCACAATTTTTCTCCCGTATCGTAGAGGAAGCTCATTGCATCATGTATTAACCAAAAATAACCGCTTTAGACTGATCGCACCTATGCGCTATAGTTAAGTTAAATGTGGATATTAATGATGAACCATTCCAAAATTCAGTTCAGGGTAAATTACAATAGTTAAAATGCGTTTCATAAGTGAGCTTCTTTCATATTTTGCGGACGGAAATTCTAATGGAAGCGCTTAACAGTTTTCTTTTCTTTGCGTATGTATCGCAACTTACCAGGCTCATCGAGGTGTTCATTGCGAAATGTGCCGTTTATTTAAATCAGCAATTTAACATTCTTTAGCTAGGGAATATAATACGAAATAATGTCGCCCATGGCTCACTCACCCAGCCGGAAGAAATCGCAATAGGCATCTTTTGCATTCGATGAAGGCGAACACACGACCGCACTTACTCTTTTTGTTTCCTTCTGGTCGCCAGAATGAAAAGAACTTGTCATCTCCTATTGGTTCCGATAAGGCATCCAGCGCGTGTATTATTTGCATGCTCTTCTCGTACGTATGACGCCGACGTTGGCACAGACGGGACGATTGCATGGCTGCATAATTAAAGAGCGGATGGAGTGCCAATTCGGACGACACGATGTCCCAAGCACGTGCTCGTGACAAGAATTCGGTGCATGTGGCGACTTTTGGCTCATGGTCACCTCTACGTCTGCACTGCAGGTATGATGACGCAAATGTAATTGTTGTGATTTAGTTGCTTACTCAAGGGCTCATTAAAATAAACTTTTCCTCGGGCGCGATCGAGCTCCACGCGAGGAATTTGCGCGGCTACCTCAAGCGCTCCCTCAAGTTCAAAGTATAGACAAAGAAAAACAGTTGCGTTCATAGGCGCGATACGCAAAACGGCCTGTCGACGCAAACCAATTTCCCATGTCCTTGTGTCGTGTCAAGGAGAACGGTGCACTGATTGACTTCATTCGTCGAGTGTGAAAGATTCAGGGTTTTTGCAAGCCGCCTCATCCGCTCTCTCTCACACTACCCCTCTCTCTCTGTGTGTGGCCCGTTTTGCTTCTGATCGCTGGAGAGCATTTTTGCTGAGCCAGTAATCTGAATTTCGAGCCACAGTGGCTGGGTCTCAGTGAAGTGTGAAAGCGCCCATTGATATTACGAGATATTGATGCGCGCTGAAATATGGCAAGCAGTAGAAATAAGCCCAAAGTTTTTTGCTCGGACGTCTGATATATCCTATACGGTTCTGATTCGCTACTTTAGGGATCGCAACTTTTGTCTGCGATGTATTCTGATCACGTCTTAGAATGCAGTGTGGCCGCACTCGAGACGGCCGCAGTTAGAGGACGCTTCCGTTGACGCGTCATCTAACTGACCCCATTGAGGATAACGGTGCGTGCGAACGATCGTTGATACAACATCCGGTTTGCGCTACGCAGGCACAAAAACTTGGCTTCAGCTGCCTCCGTACTGACGCTGGCGCACACGCAAGTTTGGTCAAGGTAGACTTGGTAAGCATCGCCGCGCTTGCATATGCGCCAGCGTCAGTCTGAAGCCAGGTGCAGCCAAGTTTTGTGCATGCGATTTTGGTAAATATCGCCCCGTGTTGGCCAAGACGCTCGATACGATCGCGAGGGCCCCGGAGAGGTGCAATTTAAAAGCTCTCAAGAAGCAGATGCAGAAGGATAGTGTGCCGTAGATCCAACTTCACTTCAGTGGATTGCGGCACCTGCAAAGAATGCTGTGCGAAAAAAGCCAAGCAGTACCGGCAGCCGTCGGGCTGCAATGATAACGTGAAACATGTCAAGGTGAGTCCAAGTAATGTAAAGGCTTTCGAGACCCTCGACGCTGCAAAGGGGAGATGTGACAATGATCAGACCGAAAAGTTGTTTGTATACTTAACAAAATACAGATCGAGCGTATCGGAAGTTGTCGCGTCCATTGCATCAGCCAGTGGGATACCCGACATAAGGAGCGAGGTGAAATTCAGGCTCAGCTTGAAGCAGCACTTCATCATGGCAGAGAAGAAGAACGTGGAAGCGGTCGCTTTTATCCTTTAGAAGTGCGAGGTTGAACGGAGGCGAATGTGAGGCCTGTACATAAAAGTCACAGAGGACGCATGCGAAGGAGTACTGAGGAGCATCAATACTGAAAATAAAAAAAAATCGAAGAGCAAATGTGAAGAAATATCAGAGCCAAAAGAAAGAAAATCTTGGGTGTAAAAAAAAAAGTAAAACTACCGCAGTGGCGGTAACCTCCTCGGGTACAGAGTTCCCTTTTGCATATATCTATAGAGGAGGGGATATGCCCTGCTACCTTTACAAGAGAATGACGCAGGTCTGCTGCGGGTTGAGCAGGTGAGCCGACGTTTGCCTCTACCCGTCTGTGACGAGATGTTGGACACGGGGTTCTGAAGAAGGACGTGAATGTGTAGCACGGATTCAGTGCCAATGGCCAACACAAGACAGAGTGGAGCCTTTGTGAGCAGCAATTCAAGGCTCTCTTATATTATTACGAAGGGGCAGTCGGGAAAGCATAATCTCGGAGCTGCAATGGATAGTGTGTGTGGGGGGGGGGGGGGGGCAAAGTACGGGACTCTACAGGTTTCAGGCGGGCGCAGGCGGCGGCCAACGATCAAGCAACCACTCGCTGTCGCTCAGTTTGGCGGCAGGCGAAACAAGCAGAACAGAAAAGAATGGAAAATGTGAACTTCGCCGCTCGAGTTACCTGGGGTTCTCGGCTGTTGGGAGGAAATGATGAAAGTGAAGAGCTGAAAAAAGAACTGGAATAGCTGAGGAAGGAAAGCAGAAAGCTGAAGGTCGGATGGGAGAAATTTAAAAGCACGCTGAAGCTGAAAAGGTTGCCGCAAAAAGCACCGACCCCCCCCCCCCCCCCCACTCCAACCCTCGGAGGGGGGGGGGGGGGGGGGGGGTCCGATAAAGTAGGGTTTACGAAAATATCCTCAGAGGAAAGTTTGCGTTGTAGCGAAAGAATGCAACTCGCCATCCAGCAGTTGCAGGTCAACCAACATCAGCAACAGAATAGTGGCTCTTAAGGTTAATATGGACAGGAAATATGAAGAAAGAAAAAACATAACACAGTGCAATCAAAAGGAGCTCGGTCAAGAATTGTGCTGCCAACAGAGTTACAAACGGCGATGATCATACCAACAAAATGTGCAATCATAATCAAAAGAGCAAATTAATTATTTGACACTGGAACTGCAGATGATGATGAAGCCCAATTACAGCAACACTTATATATAATTGGTCTAAAACAAGCGGTAATAGCGCTGCAAGAGAACAGCGTGGACGCGATTGCGAATATAATTGACTACAGACCTCCCACCTTCACCCAAGGATGCGCATGTTAGTGTGCAAGGAATACATAGCACAAATTATTGATCTGAAATTGGGAGGGGCAGTATATTCCTGCGTCTAATTAGCGCATATTTACTGAAAGAAGAAGTGCTAACACGCTCAAAGACGGAAGCATTTGTTATTGTCATTCTCTCGTATTTGTGTTCGTTGGCGCTTCTTCTTTCAGTTTACCCTCTTGAGACCGGGCTATAGGCATTTTATTTAATATATTCAGCCACTTCCGCCACTCGATCGTTAACTACTAATTCTACAGCAAAAAAAACATCGGCTCCGCCAAAAGCAAGACAACTCCCACACTTTTCGCCCAAAGCTGTGGTAAATCACGATAGCTGCATCCCTTCGGGAATGGCCTGACTGTAAAGCCCACCCAGATGCGATACTGCTACACATACGCGCATGACGCGTTATAAAAGGTGTCCACCACCCGGTCCACATGAATTAAATTCGCATTTTCCAGCAGGTCGACTCGCCAGTTCAGATTTATGACATGCTGCAGCAACACACGTCGTTGATCTTCGATATAATGGTGATAAAGATTATGATGGTGATGAGTGCTTTCCTTATGAGCACGGCAAAGTGTGGTGAACTGCTATCAGTTTGTAGGTTGCCATAATAAATGAGTTATCTCGTGATATTTTATATATGGACCGCGGATATCAATTGAGAATAAAGCATAAATGTCTGCAGCTAAATTTGTAAAAGCAAATTTGTAAATTTGTTGATGTTGTTCGACGCTGACTCAAGCTATGTTTCCACCTCTACCCTCCAGGCGGCATAAGGATAACTTGCCTTGAGGGTCCTCCGATGACTCAGGGATCCCTCTTCACGCTGCAAGAACGTGTGAACATAAGATCGACTAACAGCATCACTCCCTCAAAGGAGACCAGAGGGAAGCGTCTTCCTGTAGGCTCGGGCTGAACGGACATTACGCAGTTTATTTACTTGTTGATTGATTGATTGATTGATTGATTGATTGATTGATTGATTGATTGATTGATTGATTGATTGATTGATTGATCCTAACTAGCATTCCAAACCAGAGCGTATCACGAGCTTTAAAGCGGTGTAATAATTCTCGTGCGCAAGAATTCATCGCCAGACATTACTTTATACTTACAATTTAAATACTTAGTGTACGAACTTTTCGATTGTCACTTTTTTGAAATTTTGGCTACTATTTTTTTCAGTGCTTATGCCAGGACTCAAGAATCTGTTCTTTCTTTTTGGGGGAGGGGGGGGGGTGGTTCTCGGTTAATGAATTGCCAAATTTTTATTTTCAGGTCAAGACAAATCCTGGTACTTAGAAGTGCAAAGATAAATCCTATAGCACTTGGTGATAAAAAATAACGCAAATAAATTGAAATAGCCAGCAGATAAAATTCCCACTGTAAGTTTTCTTCTGGAAATTGGTTGACATGTCTGGTTGTCAATCTGGATTGAGGGAGAGAGTGAGGTTTCACATGTGGTGCGTGTTGACGTTAGCGATGTAGCTAACTTTCAATCCTAGCAGTATTCAGAGCATCAGATTTTTTTTTTTTCCTGCCGCCTATGCTGGGTTTCCCGTCAGTGTTCTACGTGCAACAGATAAACACGTACTTAATTGACTAACAGTGCTACACTGGTGGTGGTGATAGTGATAAAAGAGCGATTATCGTTTAGGTGGCGAAAAGGTGGTTCTTCCTGGCCTGCACAGGCATGTAATCCAATGACACGATACCTCAAATGACACACACGTACTGCTTACATAACAACACTACCAGCATATCCCGCTCCTGGCTTCTTTTATTTAACAGCATTTCGAAACCCATTGTCGGTTTTTATTAGTGTAAATCGAAAATTCCAATCTTTAAAATCAATCCAGAGCTTTCAAGAATTACATGTCTAGCCCCAAGTCCTGTCTTTAGCTTCTGTTCCTGCATCAGGCATTGCATTTGTCTGCTGTCAAGAAGGGAAAGAAGTATCAAGAAGGGAAAGAAGTAAATAAATAAACCCCATATACCGTGCCATACCCAAGTATACCATACCATACCATACCATACCATACAATACCATACCATACCACATCATACTACACCATACCATACCATGTCATACCATACCATACTACACCATACCGCATGATACCACAGCATGCCATACCATACCTTACTACACTATCCATACCACACGATACCACAGCATGCCATAGCATACCACATGATACCACCCCAAGCCATTCCATATCATATCAGCCCCATATGATGGCAGTGAATGTGTCTTCGGTAAGTTGCATAGATCAAGCTGGCATCGTATATTAGCTGTGAAATTTAAGGGGGAAATTCATCAAGGAATGTATCGTGTAGTTAATCATTCAATAACAGTTTCCATAGATTTATACAAAAAGTGTCACTAAACAGCATGTGCGTCATGTAGACCAGAGCACTGCGCAACCGACGGACGGAGCTCCTTAGCAGAGAGAAACACAACTTCCGGCTACCGCGCGAGACGACACAACACACAGCGCGTGTAGGAGCAACGGCCGAGCTGATCGAGTTAATTTATCCTGCTACTTTTAAAGAGGTCAATTTGTCCACTGGCGATAGCTTTTGAAGGCCCTTCTTTCACCAGCGTTCTGCGAGTACTGCTAGAAACTGCTAATCTGCATGTCTGCCCTTTGCACACCAATGAGGGAATACCTGCACAGATAGCAGGTCTCATATCGTCTCGTCGAAGTTCTCTCTAAAGCCCTGCAAGGCTGACATTTTATTTATTTTTTATTTGCAAACACTGTTGGCCGTGGGACCGTTACAGTAGTGGTACATAACACGAGTTTAATTCGAAACATTTACAAGGTGTACAAATTTCACTATAAATTTCAGTCACATTTTATGCAACAATAATACTTCAAACAATGTTTGTAACTGATTTTCTGACTTTCAACGCAAGTGTAGATAAATCACACAACAAGAGAACAAAAGGTGAGAGTACAGATAAATCGCACAAACAACGAAAAAAAAATGTACATTTCCTGTTTACATTTGCAAGGAACGTGACCAGTGCAATGTTCGACAATACGTTTTTCAATGTAAAGCAGAAATAGCTTTTTTCAAATGTTGTTAGAGTAGCGACCAGTGACAGAGATACTGGTAAATTATTCCATTCTGCTATCGTCCTCGGGAAGTAAAAGTTAGCATATACATTAATGCGCGGAATCGGGGCTTGGTAGTGATATTCATGGCTTACTCTTAGGTGCTTAATTTGTTTGGGGACTAAGTAACGGGAACTGTTGATGTTCAGCGAGTTTCTTGATATAGCTGAAACAGGAATTTCAATCTGGCCAACCGCCGACGCTCATTTAGAGGTGGCATATTTAGAAGGCGCAGCATCTCTGTGACAGAGTCGGTACGTGCATATTTGGATGTTATAAATCCAGCTGCACTTCGCTGTACACTTTAACTTTTTTAGTAATTGACTTTCCAAGGGATCTCATATAATGCTTGCATATTCAACAAGTCCGGAGATTAAAGCTTGCGATGCCAGCTTTAGTCTCCGACGCAGAAACCAGAGTTTCTTTTCAGCAGCTGAACATATTTTTAGAACATGATTTTTCCAATCTAAATCTTGAGAAATGAGGACTCCCAGATATTTAAGTGTATCAACTGTGTTAGGTATACGGTAGACGACCCCAGTTCATAACTGTAGTCAAGGACCTGTTTGGACTTGTTCGTTACTCGTAAAACTACTATTTTTTTCCTAATTTATTTTCATTTTCCACCTTTCACACCACTTTTCAACTGCTGCGACAGCATCATTAAGCATTTTCTGATTCTATGTATTCTTTACTACAGTATAGAGGAGACAGTCGTCGGCGAAAAGTCTTACTGTAACGTCTTTATTAATATCGGAAGCAAGTTCATTGATAATAAAACGGGACCCTGGGGTACTCCAGAAGTTACGTTTGATAATTCTGATTTGCTGCCATTTACTGAAGTAACACTTGTTGCTGGACTAGTTGGTTCGTGATCGTACGGGAGAAAAGTAAGCGCAAAAAAAAAAACAAACACAAGAGAGGAGACAGGACCTGTCTCCTCTCTTGTGTTTGTTGTTTTTTTTTTTTGCGCTTACTTTTCTCCCGTACGTTTCTGCCATTTATTTCAACAAACTGAGCTCTACCGGTAAGATATATGCTGCTATCCATTGTACTAGCTCGTTATTAATTCACATTAGTGCTAGCTTGTTAATTAACTTTTTGTGATCAACTTTGTCGAAAGCCTTGGAAAGGTCCAGGCATATTGCATCAATTCGCTTCTTATTGTCCAGTGCCTTGGCTAAATCATTAACTGTCTGAACTTGCTGTCTTACAGGAAAAAGTGTTTGTCGAAACCCGTGCTGGTCTGAATAAAAAGGGTTTGCTGCTTCAAGATTTGTATAGATTGCTTTTGATAGTATATGCTCCAAACGTTTGACACAGTTAAAAGGTTGGCCTGTAATTTTCAACGGCTCTCTGGTCTCCAGTTCTGTGCACAGAGAGTATCCTTTAGCTATGAGCCAGTTATTAGGAACCTGTTTCTGCTTAAGTGAGGTTTTAAATATAATGAACTGGATAATGACTGACCCATTCCGCATACCTGCGCAAAAAGGCGTTTGGTATGTTGTCCGGCGCGACAGACTTTTTTTTTCACTGATATTTAAAACAAGCGACAGCACTCCATCATAGGTTATTTCAATGTCGGGCATTGCTGCTTCTTTCTGAGGTGACAAATTCGATTGCAGAGAGGTTGTTGATGGGGCAGTGAACACAGACTGAAAAAACCTATTGTAAGTATTCGCTATCACAGAAGCGTCTGTAGTCACCTGGTCGTTGACGACAATGTTATAAGGGCTATCATCTCTTTGTAACAGGTGACGCCAAAATCGATGGGGAGAATATTTCAGGTAGTTAGTTAATGTCTCGTCGCAATATTTAGTTTTTGCTTTTCTGGGCGCTTCTCGCAAGAGGCTCGATAAATGAGATATTAAACCACAATTTCTTGGCATTTCTTTCTTTGCCGACTAATTCTCCGTTTAAAGTGAATAATATCCATATTAATCCGCGGATTATATTTGTTTCCTCTCTTTCATCTGGTTGGAATATATGTGTTGATGCAGTGGAAGACGATATCTTTAAACTTTAACCAAAAAATATTGACATCATCCTCCTTTTCAAATCTGTCTAAGGAAGAAGATAAGTAGTCAATAATACTACTGTGGTCCGCTTTATCAAAATCAGATATATAGATGACGTTCTCTCTTAATCTTTGCAATCCAGGCTCTGCCGCTATCTCAACAAAAACTAGTTTGTGGTTGGACACACCCTCTTCAACTTTCACTTCGTAATTGTTGATTCGCCCGTCAAGAAACGCTAAATCCAGCGTTGATTTAGATGGGCCTGCTACACGTGTACTACTTTCAGTCACCACCTGCTTCAGGTCATTATTAAAAGCTATATCCAGGAGCAGTTCACCGCTTTCTGCGTCTCTAGTTGTCAGGGTACCCCAGTCAGTGCCTGGAAAAATAAAATCTCCTGGAATAATTAGCCTGTGGTTCCTCGGCTTCATATTTTCTAGATACGAAAGAGGTGCATTTGGCGGTCTATACAGCGCTCGTACGAGATAAGAGGCTTTACACGTATTTAACTGGCACCAGACACTTTCATGATTCGGGATACCATTGATGGGTGAGAATTGGATGCCTTCTTTTATGATTATTGCGACGCCTCCTTCTCGCGTTCCCCGGCCACTGCGAACTATAGACAAGCGTCATGTTTGTAAACAAAGGTGGCGCTGCGATCGGCAGATACATGGGGTGTAGGCAAAAGCGCAGCGTGCCTACACTGCGCCAAGCGAAGCTACCTTCGAAACCATTTCGCGCATGCGAATATTCTGAAGCGTAAGTTTCGCTTGTACATAGAAATAGTTTAGTTTACGCCTGGAGAGTATTTCAGCACGTTATCAGCCGATTACTGCTGGAATTACCCGGCGAAGAGCGCTGCATTGGCTTCCTTCTACGTGGCCTCAACAGCGCGAGGCTACAGTACGTGATTAAGTTAAATAAAAACGAGAAAGCGCAATGTATAATAAAAACTGTTCAACTCCCAGTCCCATTCCTAGCGCATGCAAGGAGGACGACGATATGAATGACTGAAAGCGTGTTTTTCATATGAGGACTCTTTTGACTGGCGTGCTGCTTCAAGCACTTTCGCTCTAAAGAACAATATTATGGACTAAAAATCACATTTCTAGTTCACTGTACCGGCAACTTAAGTCATAGAATTTCATATTTAATAAGAAGAACTCAACCTTTTAGTTCTGTGTAACATATTCGCCCAGTACGCGCGCTGCCAACTTGTTTTAGCCTGCTCGATAAAAAAAAAGACGTTTGACGTCTGTCTCATCCTAAAGACGTAGCCAAGGTCATTCACAGGCTAATATATACATGAAAGCCCGTAAGAATGCTCTAATTTTGTTTCTTTTTCGCTCTATAGGAGAGACCCATGAGTGCAGATGCAACGTTCTCCACGATCGCTTACAGCGAAATTTGCGCGATCTCCTGACCTTTTTTAATATACTTGCAAATTTTTTATTCAAATGCGCGTCATCTTGTTCTGCTTATTTTTCACCCCTCATAGCCGATTCCACTTTAAGACGTTAAACTCCGCATACCATATACTTAAACATCCTGCTCGATCAGAGCTATAGGTTGTACGTGGATATTTAATTCGTTCGTCAGGACCTTAATAACCTTCGAAAAGAAAATTTAAGAATATGAGAAATAGCGCTGCGTGGCTGCCCGGATCCTCACGATGTTTACTCGCTTTCTAGAACCGGTGATGAAGAGTCGCTGGCGAAAGTAAAAAACAGAGAAAAGCTAGCTCACAAGTCAGGGCCTGTTATTTCGGCAATATCGCGCTGGAGTGACCGCTCAGGGTAATTGCAGTTACCTTCGCAGCAGCTTTTGTGTCCTTTTCTGTGTGAACATATGCACGGGCAGTACTGCAGGTGAATGGAACTCACAGTGCAGCTTCCCTGCCCGTGATCATACGCACAAGGAATGTCGCGTCTAAACAATTCCTATGACTTGATAGTATATACAACAAAACGGGCACGAGCTGCAAGTGTTTGCTATTGCGCTCTTCGTCGTGCGGCCGAAAAACAGTCATGACAATTAAGAGTTGCAAACTAACTGATCAAGCTTCAGTGCAGAAGTGCAACGCAAAGGCAGTCCGTCGTCGAAGGGTCTACTTGTGGCGCTCAACGCCGCTGCCCTTCGCTCTCGTCTCTGTCTGACCGCAAGAAACATATTTAAGCAAATGCCATTTTCTTTTCTGTGCCTCGTGGTGCAATCAACCGCACCACAGCTTGCAGAAATATCGAGAATTATGCCCGAAAACATAGCAAGCGGCGCGCATCCAATGCAGACAGCCCGCGCTTTTGCCTACAGCACGAAAGTCGCTGCTGTCGATAGCGCCGCCACATCTCCACTGATGTCACGGGCTGACGCTTGTCTATACTGTATCCTGGAAGCACCCATTCGCTATCCTTTATTTCTGGGCGTAACCAAGTTTCACTGGCAGTAACTACATGAGTGTCGTAATTAGCTAGTACATACTCTAATTCTGCAATTTTGTTGACCGGACTCCTAGCGTTGAGATTTATCAGCCGTAAGAAAGGTAGCTGCAGGTGAGCCTCAATTCATTCCTGATTTTCAGTAACCGGAAGCTTTTTTGCAACGTCTAGTTTAACGCGGCAGCCCTTAGACTAATCCCAGAGGAAAACGTCACAGTCTATAACCAGCTTGTCGTATTCAAGTCGAACCTTTTGCCCATCGTGTCGTTCTTTCTTGGCAGAATTCCATAGCTGTTGTCGTTTGCTCTGTGTTTCTTTGGAAAAATTATCGCCAATAGAAATTCCGGTTCCTTTTAGTTTTCTGAAATTCCTGAACAGTTCTTGCTTTTCCATATAGTCATAAAGCTTAAGGATAACCGGTTGAGGCTTCTTAGCTTTTGCCCAACCGATTCTGTGAATTCTTTCCACGGTTTCCACTGTGGCACCTAATTTATCCTGAAAGACATTTGTGACAACTTTGGTTTTCAGATCTTGCGTACTTTCTTCTTCGCTTTCTTTAATTCCGAACATCTTTAAATTATTCCGTCTGCTTCTATCTTGTACAGCAATTAATTTCTCGTTTTGTTTTTTAAGAGTGCTATCAAGGTGACTGTCTCTGTCAGCCGTTCAATTAAGCGGGCATGGTCCTTAATGGCTTTTAGGCTGGTCACACAGCTCCTTCAAAAGCGCCTTCGTATCAGGCCAAGGATTGAGCTCCACATCTCCTGACAGCAAAAAAATACATTGATGCAAAAGCAGCGAAAATCACTTTGGAGCACGGCAGCACTACAATAAAACGATTGTCACTTTTGTAGCCGTGACAACAATAGCAGTAATAGCCCACCTGTTCAAGAAGTAACAGCCGCATGTTTAGACGCATTGTGTCTATCGTGCCCACTGAAGCTGGCTGCCGGTAGTACGCAGTTTATAAGCCTAGCCAGAGCTGTGCTTGATCCCACGTGACGCCCGTGCTCGAGAATGTCGACGATCCGTGATGATGCGTTGATATCGGCCACGTTTGCGATAAGCCGGGTTTGCGATATCGAGAAGCCGGGTTTGCGAGGCACTTGTTCCTCGTATCTTCTTCAGTTGAAACACACATCAGCAGCACCTGTTCGAGAAGTAACAGCCGCATGTTTAGACGCATTGTGTCTATCGTGCAGCCGTGTCCACTATTGCGAGCCACAAATTGAGAACGCTCGTAGCCGCGAAGTCATGAACTTCGGGGTTTAGAATATTTCGTAGAGTCCTGACTAAGCGTCACCTACTCGCGCAAAACTTGAGCGCTCGAGCTACAAAGGCATGCAGACAAAACAGTTAAAGCGAACATGCGCCCACGGCGACCGTGGTCATACGTATTGCTAGCCACCACTCTATACTTTAGTGCGACCTTATATATAGATGCCGCTAACCTGTAAAATTGGGAAACCGATGGTGTAGCTGAGGGTTTCACGTGTCTTGTGCAGTCGAGAAGCAGCACATGTTACAGGGCTTCACTCGGACGGAGCTTGGCCGAGGAAATGCTCTGAGCATACTTGCATATTTTCGCAACACGGTCCCTGAGTGTTAAACATTATGTGATGGCCAGACAATTGGGTCGATCGTTACAAACATACTACTTACTCTTGCGTTAGTACTTAGCTTCTAATTCCATCTTTGACGCAGGACGGCAGTTGGCTTTCGTGAACTGAATATTGCATTACTGGCGTTTCTCCGGTCCTGCACCTCATTCAGTAAAGTATTGTCGCACCAACCAGTATGAGGTCGGCGAAATTGATACAACGGCTAATTCATTAAGTGGGGCGTTATGGCATGCTGTGGTGCCTTGTGCCTGCCACAGCTGAGAAATGCGAGATGGAGGCTCAGTTAGGCACTTCGGTGTCGTCGTCATCCGTGGCAGATGCCGCTTGGGCTGTGAGCACGGGACCGGTGCTCCTGCCGCAGTATTTTCAATGATGGTCCGTATTCCGCAACTATGTCACGATTCAACCAACCGGTGATGTCATGCCACGCGGGTTATATCTGGGCTCGGGCTATGAGGCAGCTATCAGAGTGCAGTCTCTGAGATGGTAATTAAGAGGCGTGCATTCTACTGAAAGCATTCTTAGTACGCGTTCCCACGAGCCAAGGTTTTTAAATGAATCGCTGTTATTTTAGATTTCGCTGGGGAAACACTTCTTGCGATACTCTGGCTATGTTAACTGGAGGAAAACGGGTTTTGGTTTTGTGGCACGAATAACTCGTAAACGGGCAAGTATTCGTGCTCCAAAGGCTCGCTTCTCATCCAGTATTTGTACGCACACCAAGAGACTGGCTGTTTCCGCCACATTTCATGCCAGCAATCGCCGCAATAGCGAGCATGCCTAAATACGTGGTCCAAACATCTTTTCGCTTCTATTCCAACTCTTCAAACAAAAGCAACCAAAAAACTGCCAAAATAACGTCACGGGAGGCAAGAACTAACACGCCTCACAGCAGAACGTTAATGGTGTTTAATTAAACGTACCACGTACATTTCTTTATTATTATTATTATTATCTTACGTCCGGTAAACAGTAAGCTCAGCAAAGGAAAATTCGCAACTTTGCTTCCGGCACAATTTTTTTTTCTCGCCGAATGAGAACAAGGACAAGCTACAGTGAAGTCAGGCTTGGTTTTCCAAAACTGGAGGTTCTGCCTGAAATTCTCTTCTCTTTCTGTTGATCTGCTTGGAACTTGTCCTTATTACCTTGAACTTTCTATTGCATTGATTGGCCACCTTCTACGGTGTTGTATTGAGACTAGCATTATTTTAAATAAATAAATAAAGGGCGGGAAAATATGTGAGTCCCTGAATAATGTTCAAGAAGGACTCGGCATACAAGATTATTCAAAGAATAAACAAATACATGTTGTTGTTGTTGTTTTTCTTGATTTCAACGATTTCAGGGACGGCAACCTGCACTCGGAAACAGCGGCGATGGCCAGTGCGTCGCAACCGTCGCGGTCGGTGGCAGCTCTCGTTTGGAAAACAGCAGGCGCGTGTTTAACCCCGACCAGCAACCGTTGCTCGTGCTAGAGGCCGCCCGTACAGTCAACCGGGTGACGGACGCCTAGCGCAGCATTCACTATGTTCAGTTCTGTTCAGTCGTTCAGTCGTGTCCGACTCTTCGTGACCCTGTGGACCACATATCACGCCACGCTTTCCGATCTCTCACTATCTTCCTAACATCACATAACTTCATCATATAGAGGTGTTAAAAAAATAAAAAAGAAAACTGTCATGCAGGCAGCAGGTCTGAACCGGCGAAGTGCTATGCACGAACGCTTACGTCCTTTCAGCTAACCGCAGAGACTAGTGGCGCTACCTTCCGTGCGTGGCTGCCTATATGTAACCGAGTTATGCCCTTCCAGTACTGTTTACATTGCTGCGTCCCAACGACATTTAGACACGCTTTAGACGCTCCCCTCTAGTTTGTGTTCGTTTTCTCTCACTTATCTGCTACTCGTCTTTCATCCGCTAAACGTTGTATATTTACACTGATGCTGTTTTGTTGCTACCTTGCTGGCACAGGCATGCTATTGAAATATGTATGCGTAAATGTGTGTGTTGTTTCCGAATACCGTTTTTGTCGTGTTATCGCTGCCTGCAAATTTGTTTTGACATAGAGGGCAATACATTCAATAATAAATATAACTATGCCGGAAGGGTGAGGCATGCTGAATTGTTTTTATATCAGAATCAGAATTTATTCAACACAGTGACTGAATACAAAGATTTTGGTAAATACAGGAGGATGTCCCAAAGCCAATGGCTGCACAGGGGACCTCCTTTTACAAGCATGCAAAACAAAAATGATTAAGTAAGGCATGTTGAATTGTTTTTATATCAGAATCAGAATTTATTCAACGCAATGACTGAATACAAAGATTTTGGTAAATACAGGAGGAGGTCCCAAAGCCAATGGCTGCACAGGAGACCTCCTTTTTACAAGCGTGCAAAACAAAAATGATTAAGTACAAACAACAAAATTGTTTGATAAGTAGCGCTGTGGGAAGAGGAAAACAAAAACGGAAAAGCGTACAGTTCATGGATAATGAGCTCTGGAAGGGGAGTATAGTTGGATAGGAGAAGGCGTTATATATCTATTTGTGCTCACCTCTGCGCAACCCCCCCCCCCCCCCCCCCCCTCCCACACGCACACGCGCGCGCGCACCTTGCGCTTTATGGCCCTGTGCGCGCGGAACCACGTTTCTTGCTCCATTGCGCAAGTGATCGGCCTGTTGAGACGTTGAGCCAGATTTTTGGCCTAAAAATGTATATTAAAGAGACTCATATCACTTGGATGATAGAGTCATCGTTGCGTCAACTTGAAGGAAGAAAAGCAAGGGGGCGCGGCCTCATCAGTTAAAATAAAAGCGACCATGACTGAAGAATTTTTTTTTTCCGGTTTTCCTCCGCAAGTGTCATGGCAGTCACCGGGTCTCGTTTCCCACTTAATGCGAGCAATTATACTTCTAGTTTTGTCATTTGCCCCCTGTGCACGAGATGTTTCATCGCCGATGTCCTAGATTGAAGCCACATCCAAACTACTCTGCTTTCGCGCCGGGTAGTTTCAAACGCCACACAGCTATTTCTTTCTAACTTCTTCGTTTATTTCTTCACGCATTCTAAAATAACGAGACTGTGTGGCTCACACGAGACTGGCCCTATTTAAGAAGAGACGCGACTTGATATTAAAACTAACAGACATGCTTCGAACTGTGCTGACCCCCGAAGCAGTCCTCCGGAGCGCCACCTGCGAACTACAAACTAAAGCCTTCATTCAACTTTTGTTTCCTTCTTTAGATTTTGAAATTCGTTAAATGGCTCTCGGGGCAGGCTGGATGTTCGAGACTACTAATCAGTCCAAGCTATGTTTGCATGTGTTTGACTGACTGCTGAAAATTGTTCACCTTCAGGTTAGACGCGGAGAATTTCACCTCACGGAGGGATGATCACGATCTCACTTCAGTCTTGTCTGCGGTGCACAGGTGTTTTGTACGGAGGGCTGGCCCAGTGGTTCAACGAACAGAAACTTATGCTCGCCGCCTCGATCATCATGTCTTCGACCTTGTTCGCAAGCTACTTCATCGTGGACATCACAGTTCTGACCGTGGTTCTGGGCGTGATTCACGGTAAGGGCGGCATGATCCTTGCGACTTGGTACAGCGCTGTCGTCACCCCGGTGCATATGTTGTTACACGCTGTGAAGGCGGAGGTTTCGAGCTCAGCCGAGCATTCATATCTTAACGCAGGAGCTTTACTTGTTGCATGAAAGAAACTGCAATTACTGTCAATTCAGTCGAGCACGAGATGCGAGCCATAGACTCTATCTTTGAAGTAAAATTTTCAAGACTTTTAAGTAATTTTGGCTCTCGTTATACAAAAAAAAATGATAATATTTTCTCGTTTGCGTCAGTGTTCTTGCGTTACCGAGCCAACGATGTGAGGGAACTTGTTCAGCAAATGTTATTCTGCAGCAAGCATGTCCTAGGCTGTCCCGTCCTTCCACGTTGCTGACTGTATCTCCTATAGTCTTTGTGTGCGTGTCCAATGCGAAAGCCAAATGGTATCTGCTCAGTATTCTGTGCCAAAAACACGAAGGACCTAAAGGAGGCATCTGAGGGCGCAAAAGTAGAAAATTACGCTTTATATGTAATGACACATTGCAGGTTGCTAACAGACACCACCTAATGATTTTGCTGCTATTTGTTTAATGAAGTTTTCTATTGTATTCTTTTCTAGTTTGACTGCAAACTTCTTCGTCACAAGAAGGTTACTTAAAACTCCTGACCGTGCAGATATATCAGTTTTTCATACGGCAAAATGGAATATC
The DNA here is from genome assembly GCF_055883805.1 of Amblyomma maculatum. Lineage (NCBI taxonomy): Eukaryota > Metazoa > Arthropoda > Arachnida > Ixodida > Ixodidae > Amblyomma > Amblyomma maculatum. The sequence goes on from NW_028146738.1 coordinate 20,549,355, forward strand.
CAATAACGGCAGAATTTCGCGGCAAAAAAGAAAAAGAAAAATAATAGTAAACTCTGAAATATTCACTCGGAATTTGCCCAAAGTTAAACCCAAACTGCTGAATGCTACCTATGAGGCACACAGTACATGGCTTCTGACAACCAACCTGGACCATTCATTAACGTGCACCAGCCGAGATATCAATACACGAGTGGCTCCGCACTTCACCTTCTTCTATATTTCTTTTTCTTCCTCGTGAGCACGTTTAGAGGCGTTCTCGTGGTCCTTGTGACGATCTGTGTCGGCACTGCTGTGCGCAGGTCTAGGCGTGGCAGCGGTGGGCGTGGTGGTGGGCGCCCTGCTGTCGCAGTACTTCATCAAGTACCGGGCCACGGCGTTCGCGCTCATGTCAGTCACGCTGAGCCTAACGGGCGTTGTGTTTCCCCCAATGGCGGCGTACTTCGTCGCTGAATACGGCTACTCCACGTCGCTGTTGCTGCTGGGTGCCGTGTCGTTGCACCTCTTCCTCTGCTGCCTACCGCTGGCGCCGGAGCCGTGGCAACGGGAGCCGCCGGCGCCGCCGCAGCGGCCCGCCACGGTGACCGCCCCCAAGAACCCCGTGGTACGAGCACACGCTGCTGGTTCACTGGTGCTAGCACGCTTTGTGTTCACGGAGCGACAGATGGTTAAACAGCGGGGACGTACTAGCGTTTTCGCGGTGACGGTGTGAGCAGAGAAGGAAGGGGGGGGCTACACATTCATTACACGTAAAGCGTCTTGTAACCTCAGGTGGTCCGGCTAGCTACCACGGCCGTGGCTAGTGAAATCTTGTCATTTAATTTAGTGTTTGATTTAACAAGGCAACCACAGCCGAAAACAAGATAACAGAAGATAATTAAGTTAAAGTTTTGGTATGTGTGTGATTGTAAGCTGTTTCATTTGTAACTCTTTCCATCAGAGGAACAATAGCGACGTCTTTGGATCACCAAATACGGTGGCGAAGGCAGTTAGGGCGCATTCGGGCTAGAAGACGGTTGCGCGTCTAGCTCCCTTTTCCCTCCTACTCAAGCCCCAACCGAGACAGTTCCAGCTTGGGAGAGTTACGTGCGTGCTCCGAGCACTTTGATGGTAGACAATGGACGGGCAAAAACTGAATACATGTGCCCAAAGGAGCACTGAAATGGGTCGAGGGTAAGACAGGCCGATGGTGCTGATAAATATGAATTGCAAGACATTTTAAAGGTGACATGAGCAGTCATGAGCAACGATCCATTTCCAGTAAAGTACATGAGTATTAATTTGTCCCCCGAAGAGCACAACGCTATTGTGCTCTTCCATTGCGGTTGGTCAAATACTAAAGAGATTCACACAATGCATACAGCCACTACGCTTTTGAGAACATGTGTCAGCGCCCTTATCATGTGTAGATTATTTTCTCTTAAGTGCTCGTTTTGCTCCTGTTTTGGAAAGAATGAAATTACTCTCTCTCACGCAGGTGCGGGAAAATACGAACGGTCACATCCCAGCGCAAGACGAAAACAAACAAAATACTCGCAAATGGACAACCGTACTGAAAAAGGTAAGCAGATGCAACTTTGTTCCGGTCCTCTATATTTATCTAATTCAGCCCTCAAAAACAGTTTGGCTATACAGTTCTGCTGTTGTTTATTTTTTTCTTTATCCCGAAAGCAATTCCTCATTCGTGTATACACGCTTTATGCCCCTTCCTAGGCGGTGTAATTGTGACTAGTTTTTTTTTTTTTCGCACAGTTATACTCTAAGTCTGAAATGAATAAAAAAGAAAGATGAACGATTCTCGGAAATTTGACGCAGCTCTTCAAGTATTTTTGCTTTTTCGATATCATGAGGTAAAAAAAAAAATGGCAGAGTCGTATTTGTATGGGCAGTTAGACCCTGCTTTATATTATCCCAACTAACTGGCAGTCGATCATTTCCAGTTCTTGCTTGCTATAAAGGAGGCGCCGCCGCCATCTTTCGTCGACCTCATCCGAAGCGTGGGCGACATGGGGTATTTCGCTTCTGCGCAAGCATATTTAATCAAGGACAATTTGCGCATCCCTCAAGTTTTGCCATTAAGAGTTTGAAGTGACCCTCGTCTGTGGCTCCCCTTTTGGATTTACGTTCGCGTACGTGCTTTTCGCTACTCGCTTAACCACCGATTCTCCCTGAATCTGTGCCTCCATTACCTCGCACATACTCATGTCATAAATCATTTCAAACGTACATAGCGTGTAATGTTCAGCCACCAATCGTGTGAGAGACAGCCCAACACTGATATAAAGTCCCGCTTTGACTAATACTGCTGTCACACGGGCACGGCTGAACTCCTTTTAACTCCCTTCAACCAAGGTAGTCTTTATCTCAATCGAGATACGCGCCGTGTCACACGGCAGTCCTTTAAGAAAGGAAGTTTAAGGAAGTTCCTAGCGTAAGGAGTTCTGATCATCTCCCTCGAGCAGGTAAAGGGAGTACTCTGGTTCCCTGTGAGCTTCAGTGCAAGTGTTAAAAAACGCATATGCATTAATTTTGAGTTTATAACTAATTTTAATACTGTAGCACAACGCAAAAATTGGAAAAAAGTAAATGTGCAAATACCCAAGCATGCACGTAAGAATTTCGGAAGCACATTGTGGCCAGTAGAACAGACAAACCCGATATGCTAGTAAAAGTAACAGCGCATTCCTTTCACATGAATGAAGGTACATTTATATTTTAAAGTCAATTCAAACTGTTGAAAAGAAAGCAGCTAAAAATTATTTTACATGTTTTTTAACTTGGTTATTTTATATGCATACACAAAACGAACAGCGCCTAATGGGACCCCGACGGCGTCTCGGAGAAGCTGGTTCTTAGCCGTGTGACACGGCGACAACTTCTTTAGGGCTGAACTCCCTCCGTAGTCCTTTATGGAAAAGAAGTTCGAGGGAGTTGGGACTTGCCCGTGTGACAGAAGTATAAGGCGTCCAAACGTCAATGGTTGCACGCCCGATTCGGAATCCAAACTTCACGGGTTATATTCCCACTTCACGTTCCCATTTGGCAGCTGCCGAGTTGGGAGCTGATCGCGCGGGTATAGCATGTCTATGCCGCACCTGTAAACCATGGGACCTGCAAACTCTCACATTCCGGAGCTATGCTTGTGATTTTTAAGGCGGAAGCCGTTAATGATTCATTGTCAAGGTCATCTGCCGTTAGCAGAAACTGTCACAGCTTTCGGGCCTCCTGATTGGTCTCATCCGTGTCGTGACGTGACGTGAATGTAGTATGTGTAGTTCGAGAGGTGTAGCCATGGAGTACTGTGACTGCACTACAAAATTAAGTAGAAATAAGTCTGGGTGCTCCCATTAGTGTGCAACGTTCGGTAGGCTAGGGCTGCCCCCTCTTCTGTCTGCAGTTTACATACGTTTGACCATCATCAAAAACGAGGATGTTCAACGTTTCATGTTGCGGACTAGCGAAGTAAAGTTGCTTGCGTATGCGGGTGGTTTAGCGGTCCTTACTGCGAATCAGGATAGCATACGTGGAGCCGTTGTGTGTATTAAAGACTTCGCGGAAACAACCGGAAGCAAAGTGAACTGGGCACAGTGCCTGGGACCTTAGCACGGCGGTTCGCCATCGACGTACCTCTGATCCTTTTTCAAATGTGTACTGGGTAACTACTCCCTGAAAATATTTAGGAGTCCCATTAAACTCCTTTTGAGACAACGGTGCATATTGGAAAGAGTAGGTGAGCAGAAAGGTGGGGAGGGGAGCAGTTATCTATCTTTGCGAGAGCCCCAGTGTGAAACTTGTTCTGTTTAAAACCTCTAGTACATCATGCAAATTTTGCACTGTTCCAGAGCTAATCTACAGAAGATACATCGCATTTTAGCTGCCTTTATTATGGCATCGAGTTGGGAGTGGAATACTCCAAAATAATTTCAACCACCTGGGGACATTTGACCTCCACTAATATCACAGCATCAGCGCCCCCGTTCGAACTATGCAGCCTCCATACGAACGCTGTTCTTGGTGGTACCAATTCAAGTAGGAGTGGCACGAGCGGGCGCCAGATTTGATGGCCCGCCACACTGTGTGCAGTCGCTAAATTTAGCGCGTCACCTCCATTTTCCGGGTTCCTCCTCTATGGCAGCTCCTTCTCTCTTCTTTGAATCCCTTCTTCCATCCTTTCTTTACCGCACGGGTCAGGTGTCCACCCAAAAGTGTGACAGATACTGCGCATTTCCTTTATTCTGAACCAATTTATCATTTTACTAATAAACATAGAAACCACGTCAGTTTACTACAGTGATCTCAAGATCTGTTCGCAATCGTTACAACATGAAATAACTCAGTAAAGTGAGCATTGAAACCAGCATTGTAGCTATCGTTCAAAATTCGGGTCAGCAGCGTCGAGTCCATTTATAAATTCGTCTCACAAGATGTTTGCAGCACTGCGAAAGGTAAGAGGATCTTGGTCCATTCAGGATCACAGGCACTATAGGTAATTGTGCTTCTAAATGCCTCTCGTCCTTGCGCACCAAAATAAATAATTGTGCTCTTATGGTCCCCGCCATCAATTCGGGGGCCGCGACGCGCGTAGGACCACAATTCCCTATTGTAGGGCTCATGATCCTGATTGGACCAGGTCGCCCCAGTCTTTCACGGTGCTGTAAACAGCTCGTGAGACGAAGTATAGTTTTTTTGTCGTAGTCTGGCAATACAGAAAAAAAAAAAAAACTTCGTGGCCGTTGCGCTGCGGGCCCGCCTGCATGCTGAGGGCCTGCGTTCAGACCTACATTGGTGACAAGTTTATTTCATTGCGTTACTTCTATTTCCTGAAAAAAAAGAACCCTTAGAGGAACCCCCTCGCGAATTTTGACTTCATCTCGACCCCTCTTTCGTTAGCTCTATTTTTAATTTGGGGCATTTTGAAATCCCACGCAATGTCATGATTGTTACGTCATTACTCTGTGGGCCAATCAGAATTCTTCCCCTTCACCATTTACGGTTGCGGCCTCTTTTCGGCAGAACGAGCTGTGCACGCTGTAGCGCAATACTGCACGCGCACCAAAAATACTGGAGCACAGGCTGGTGCCGAAAGAGTGGCTACTGCCAAAGAGTGGCTACTATTGTAGTAAATAGTGCTATGCGAAATGGTCATCCCGAGCACTTTCTTCAAGTCGGTGTAACCTTCACTATGACCTCGCGTAGATATGCTACAGAGAGCTAGTTGCAGGCTTATACTAAAACGTCCACTGCGTCGCGGATGCTGCGGTTTCAGGTGCGGCCGTTCCTGCAAGGCATCTTCCCCATCTGCTGCACGACGAACGCGTGTGGCTGCTTCGCGATTTTCACGTACACGCTGACCATTGTGGACTTCGCGCACGACTGTGGATTCCAGGGTTACCAGGCAGCCATGCTGATGACGGCAATGTCCGTGGGCTGGGCAGTAGCGAGTGTGTTGTTAGCACCGGCTGTAGACGCAGGACTCACCACCAAGGAAACGGTGGTATTTACGAGCTTCGTCGTGCAAGGCCTTGGTTTCATCTTCATGGGGCTGCTGGGCGACCACTACGCGTGGCTGGTGACCGGCAGTGTTCTGGTTGGCTGGGGCCAGGGCAGCCGAGGCTTCCTACTCTTCGTGTTCGTGCCCGAGCGCTTCCCCAAAGGCCAAGTGCCGGTGGCCTTTGCGCTCATGAGCCTGTCATGCACGCTGCCCTTCTTCGCCCGGGCGCCCATCATCGGTAAGCGAACAGTACTATCACCCATGTAAGAGGTGTTAAGGGTCATACACGGGTCATACAACCGCAGCCTTCCGGCCACTTCAAACTGCCACATTCTATTAGCATATCTTTCCGCGCACATCTGAGTTGCATGCCTCAGGAGCCGATTAAGTAGAATAAAAAAATTACGGCCGATTTGCATAGTTCATCAAATGCGAATTAGGTGCGTAGTACGTACTGCTTATCCCTGATATACCTTTTCATTGCTTGCAGTCGCGCAGCTCGTTGTCCTGGAGTTTCTACCTCACGTTTGTTCCTCTTCGCTTCGGCATCCGTTTCAGGACAACGCTCGGTGTCCTGAGCAATTTCCTGAGCACGCTCGGCACGTTTCCTCATTATTTGTGCTTCTAGATTCTTGCTCCGTTTAGCTGCAATATCAGAATCAGTAGACTCGCGATCCCACTGCCTTCGTAACCGTCGCACTTCGAGCACGGCGAACCTGCGCCGCAGTGCCAGACGGCCTGGCTTTGTCCATTGCGATGCGAATCAAACGCTCGGCGCAGCCGCGTGCTCTGCTTTCCTTATACCATCTTAAGAAATCAGCAAAAACAGGCACAATGTAACCCTTTACAATGCACTGCTCTGCGGCTGAAATGTCTGGGGTGGGATCATAGGGAGAGAGAAAGAGAGGAAATTCGCTTGAAGGCGAGCGCTAGTTAAGACTGTTTCACATGCTAACGAAAACGCTAGCAATTTCTGCCACGGCGACGCAAAAACCTGTTTTCAGCTGTCGCGGCGGCTGCTCAAGCGGCGAGAACGACGCAGTTCCAACAGGTTGGGAAATTTTGGCTTTGCCGCTGCTGCTCGCCGCCGAGTACGCTCAATCGCTTGCATGTGAACCAGCCAAGGCGCGGAGGTGAGCACAAGCTGCTTCACGACGCAGCGAGCAGCTCGGAGCCGAGATCCAGGGAGCACCGCGTGTGAACGTCTGCTATCCGTGAAGGCTGAGGATTGACTGATGCAAGGGGAGAGATGTCGAAGTTGACGCGTGAGCGACACACGACTGCTCACTCCGGAGTAACACACACTTGTGCAACGCTGCCAAGTGATGGCCGCCACGCCCGCAACAACACACCCCTATTTCACGGTCTTACTCTCTGCAACAACACACCCCTATTTCACTGTCTTACTCTCTCACTAAGTGCATCTAAGCGGCCGCTGCCCCCCGCCCCTTAGGGTTAAGTCGCGTGATGCAGGCATTGCCACTTTCCCTTCCTCTTCAAGTTCACGGAGAGACGGATGGACAGAGAGAGAGAGAGAGAGAAAGGGCGGCTTCTGCCGCAGCTGTGCGGCCGCTCCGCCTCCTCAATTCTGAGCTGCGCGACGCGCGCGTCGCCACCTCCTCTTTCTCCACTTCAAGTTCACGAAAAGAAAATGAGCGGCTTCGGACAGACATCGGCGAAATTCGTTATTGCGGCTAGCAGTGCTACGCACTAAAAACCTCCGCTAGAACCACAGAGCGAAATCTTTCCTTCTTTTCTTCTTACTACTTTAGCAGTTTAGCAGTAGTAAGAAACGTAATTTTGGACACCTATTAAGCGTGCGAAAATCCGCTGCCTGCCTGCCACTGTGTCTGTCTGTGTGTCTCCTTGTCTTTCCCAGCCTGTCCGCCTCTTTTCCCTGCTTTCGCATCCCTGCTTTCTGTTCCTGTTTGCCTGCATGTCTGCATGCATCTCTCCCTGTGTCTGCCTGTCCGTCCTTGTCTGTCGCCTCCCTGCCTGCCTGTCTTTGCATATGTTTGTCTTCCTGTATGTCCATGTCTGTTGCGTGCCCCTCGCCCATTGGTTGCCTGCCCGTTTGCCCGCCTCCTGTCTGTCCGTCCGTTCCTCTACTCTCGATGCACCCCCACTCCACCTATCACCCACACAACTGTCGGCATCTTTAAAGATTCTCCACCCAGCAGAAACCCACGATGAAAGCAAATTCAAAGGTGCAATGAGAAGAGATTAATGTGAGAGCGAAACGTATACCACTGCCACACTGCACCTTACACATATTTGTCTCATTGCATCGCATAATCAGCTGAGCATTTCTTTCTTTATGTACGACTGAAGCCTGCATCACATCAGTAGACGTCGCCACGAGTCATTAGCCAGCTTCCCGAATGAGACAGAGGCCGGAAGTGCCGACATCTGTGCCAGATATTTAGTTGACCTTTCCAGCCTCCGCGCTATTACAGCTGCTTAAATTTTCAACTGATAATTATACACGCAGCAAGCCAAATGACTGAGATTAAGCCTCCACACAGTCTGCGTCTGCGCGATCAGGTCAGTATTGACGGCAGACGCAGCATAGAGCGCCTGTTATGATAGCTCCCTCTTTTCATGGCAAGAAGGAAGTGGCACTCACATTTTTTGACACAGTAGCGCTTCAAATTCAAATGTCAACGATCGCGGAAACGTATTGTTTATACTTACCACAATAATGTAAATATACGAAATTAAATTCTGCTTCTGCATTCGTCTGCCATGAACATGCGAATTACCTGGAAACTCTAACAGTTTCAAATACCCGGCATTCATAAATATGCTCATATATCCTGGATGAATGTTGTTCAGGTGGTGGTCAGCTGAAGCCTTATGCCAATAATGGCCGCGTTTGGGCGAGTTGTTTTACCGTGTTAATCGTGAAGTCCTTGTATTTCTTTGCGCTTTCACGATCAAGCCTTATGACGTTTCTTATGTAGGAAACCATCATGGCTGAGTAAAGTAAAAAGTTGGACTAGTTGGGCTCGTTGGTAACGATACATCTGGGCGCGTTGTGACACGTTTAAAGACTCGTTTTTTCTTAATGCAATAGAAATGTGGAATCCGTTACCAAGTGAAGTTATCACCATTGCTAACCCTGATGTCTTTTTCCAGAAAGTTGAACGCTTTTTCGCCAATGAAAATGATGTTATTTGACTATCGACGATTTCTAGTTCCATTGTGTTGCTTTTTGTTTGTACTGTTGATATGTACGAGTGACTTGACCCACTCCTGTATGAGCCTGAAGAAGGCTTACAGTGTTAATAAAAAAAAAATGCGCACATAAAATCCGAACACACAGAGAGTGCAGGGCGGACAATAGCGCACTAGCAGCTGATGCGTGGTCGAAGAAACACCTCTCAGCACTACGTATATGCTCACTGAGAGAGGGGTGTTCGACCAAGCATTAGTCGCGAGTGCGCTCTTGTCCGTCCTGTTCTCTCTGTTTGTGTTTTATGTGCACCTTTATAGATGGACGATCATGGTAGCTGCAATACTTCAACGTGTGACAGTGGATTGACAGCAGAAGAACCGCTCATCGTAGATAAATTGTCAATCGACTATTCAATGCAGAGAGCTACTAGGTCTTCCGATGCGTTAAAATCCACTGTGTATGATCTTTTAAGCAACCAAGCATACACAGACTGTTTTCCTCATTCAATTTGGCGGCTTTGCAATTTACGCATTACTCTGTTTGGGTGTTTTGGAGCTATCTCCGGCTGGAATAAAATCCTGCCCGAGCAATTTCTAACTCGAAAAGTGTCCTCCCCGTATTACCTGAAGACCAAGCGTACATTTGTTTCCAAAGGCCGGTCAATAAGAATTAATGAAGGGCCACCTTGAAATAATATATATATATATATATATATATATATATATATATATATATATATATATATATATATATATATATATATATATATATATATATATATATACCACTTCTAAGTGGTAAAAGACGGTATATCTACGAAAAGGTTCTGGCAAATCGCAAGGACTGTGGCCAAGAATAGGTGCCGCGGGGTGGTGTCATTTTGCGACATAACAACGCGTCTGTTCACACAGCCGCGTTGTGTTCATTGTGTTTCAGAGTCCACTGAACTTACAATTAAGGTTCGTCTCCATTATGGTGCCCACACTTCGCACTGGGGGGTTAGCTCTTTCCTAAACAGTAAAATTATCGCATGCGAGCTAAAACAAAAAGTTGTCAAACTCTGAAAAGGCTGTTCAGGCCAACAAGAGTGAGTTTTAAGCATTGGAAGCAAATCAGAGATAATACTAAACTCCAGAAAGATTCACAAAAATGCAAATGTGCCCGCCTCAGCAAGAGGAGGCGATGGAAAGCGACGCAGAGCCTAGCATGAAAAACAAACTAGAAGCTATGATGAGGAAGATACAGGAATCCATTCCCTCCATAGTATCACGACAGACAGCGAAAGCGATGACGATTCGCAAGTATGCTAAACAAGGAGACCCACGAATCCCGTAACTCACAACATGCGTAGGGTGATCAGTGAGGGTGAGAAGCTGCAGCAGCTCCCCCTCCAGAATAACAATCTTCAGGTACAACATGGCGGGACGAACTAAGGAGAGTCCTATAATTTTAACACAGTGGAATAGTCGAGGCTTTAAATCAAAGACTAAGAGAGCGGACCTTAGGATGCACCTTTCCACGTACGAGCATACTCCGGCAGTGGTGGCCGTACAGGAGCCAGGCGGGAACGCGAGCCTCACAAACTACAAAACGTTCCAACTCGACACCCTAACATGCATCTTCGTGCACAAAAATTTCACAGCAAATCTGATAGATCTGGAATTACAAGCCAGCTTTTCATACGTGATGGTGACTCTCCTGCCCATAAAAAAGGATGATCCGCCGCTCCACATTCGTGTACTGCCCACCTAAAGCAAAAAATGTAACCTTCTCCACACTCCTGAGTAGGGCTGTCAGGGAAGCGGGACGAGATCCGTTACTAGTGTTAGGAGATTTCAATGCGCAGAGCCTCTGATGGGGCTACAACCGAGAGGACATACGAGGACGGAAGCTAGCGGAGGCAGCGTCCACATTAGGCCTAACCCTACACACCGACCCGGCGTACCCCACGCGAATTGGGAACTCGGCGCAGAGGGACACTTGTCCGGACTTAACTTTTTCAAAAAACGCGAGGCGAGTGGAGTGGACGAATACGGAGGAAACATTCGGTAGTGACCACTGTCTGATCAACATAACGATCCGCACTAAACCCCTTACCAGGCCGACGGGGCAGACTAGGATGCCGGACTGGGCAAAATTTAGAAAAGAATATAATGTTAGTTCTATCCAGGAGCAGGGATACCAAGCCTGGACCAAACAGCTGCTGACCAGTCTCCGTTCGACGGAAACGCGGGTAAAGCTCTCTGAGGCGGTGACGGATGTGGACACCCACCTCCTCCACCTCTGGCAAGCCAGACGCAGCATGGTTAAAAGATGTCGCAGGCAGAAACATAACCGCAAGCTAAAAACCCGGATCGCGGCGATAACAAAAGAGGCGGCAGAATACGGGGCGCAACTCGCGGACGCTAACTGGGTAGAGAGGTGCGACGCGGCAGCTAGGCAGATGTCTGGCAAAAACATATGGCGTCTCTTCCGAGCTCTCACAGATCCAAACCAGACGCGCACCGAGTCGCAGAAACACCTGCAGAGAGCAACACACGCGTTTCAAGGAAATACGGCCCAGTTAGCGCTGAAGCTCCGAGACCAGTACTTGAGCACGACCCAAGACCCAAGGGGAGAAGCTTACAGGTACAGTGGAGACGAAAATGTTGAGCTAGATGAACCTTTCAAACTATACGAGCTCAAGGCAGCCCTAGCGAGAATGAAACGTGGGACCGCGCCAGGAAGGGATGGGATCACGGTAAAACTCCTAGCAAACCTACCAGACCACGCATACCAATCCCTGCTAGAACACTTCAATTCTATCTGGACGGGCGAAGTTCCTCTTCCCACCGAATGGAAGACGGCACTCATAACTTTCATCCCAAAGGCAGGCAAAGCCATAGATACGGACAACCTCAGGCCCATTTCTCTCACGTCGTGCGTAGGCAAATTGATGGAAACAATGGTCAGAGACAGACTTTCCGAGTATCTTGAAAATAAGCGAGTCTTCGCCGACTCGATGTATGGCTTCAGGTCAAATAAATCGGCTCAGGACGTCCTGCTACAGCTTAGCAGAGAAATATTGAATCCAATTGAACATCCGAACGGGGATAAGATATTGCTGGCCCTAGATATGAAGGGAGCCTTCGATAATGTGACGCACGAGGCCATCCTGACACACCTTTCGGAGACGGGGCGTGGAAAGAACGCGTTCGAGTATATAAAACGCTTCCTCTCAGACAGACAGGCCTACGTGAGGATCCAGAACGCAGACCACAGTCCCTTTCTATTAGGTACGAGAGGTACACCACAGGGAGCGGTGCTATCCCCGCTTCTTTTCAACATGGCAATGAAAAATCTCCCGGTCCACCTGGAGAAAGTCTCGGGTGTGCAGTACGCGCTGTACGCGGACGACATCTCCATATGGGCCACGCAGGGCTCTCTCGGAGAAATGGAGGCCAGCTTGCAGGAGGCAGCCACCGCTGTAAATGAGTACGCACAAAAATGCGGTCTTCAGTGCTCACCAAAAAAATCCGAATTCGTCCATATTCGTCCCTCCAAAAAATGCACAGACAAGATAGAATTGCGACTTGGATCAGAACCAATACCCGAGAGAGAGGAAATTAGAGTACTGGGCCTTTTCATTCACCAGCGTAAGCTAGCGACGACCACGCTCGACAAGCTAAAAAAGGTGGGAGACCAGGTGGGCCGAATGGTCCGCAGAGTCTCAAACAAAAAAGGGGGACTGAGAAGCAAAGATGCTCTACGGCTGGCCAATGCCTTTGTAACAAGCAGAATCCTGTACTCGACCCCCTATCTCCACCTCAAGAAACATGACGAGAACATCCTCGAGGTGATCACGCGCAAAATAGCGAAGAAGGCCCTCGACCTCCCTATAACCACGTCGAACCTGAGACTCCAAGGTCTGGGTATGACGAACTCGTTCGAGGAGCTGAGAGAAGCCCACCTCACGAGTCAATACACGCGACTATCGCAGACACCGTCGGGGCGTCGCCTATTAACCCGTCTACACATACAATAACGACTGTAACCGAGGAAAGAGTAAGGCTTCCCCAAGAGTGGCGATACGCCCTGCACGTAAAACCACTCCCCACTAATATGTCCAAGAACGACCACGAGGGTAGGCGCATGGCCAGGGCAGAGGCCTTAGCTCATCACTACGAAGGGAAACCCGGAGTGTACTATGCGGACGCGTCCGGCTCGCACCAAGGCGGGTGGTACACAGTGGCAGTGACCCACGAGTCCAGAACGGTAAACGGGCTCACATTTAAAGCCCGAAGCGTAACACAGGCAGAGGAGGTCGCCATCGCGTCAGCAGCAACACATTCCGATTCCAAAACAATCATAACGGACTCGCGAGGGGCGTGTAGGAACTTTCAACAGGGCTGGGTCCCGTACCTGGCCTACCGGCTACTAAAAAACAGCTCGGACCTGACCTACCGACTACTTCAAAACAGCTCGTACGTGGAAAGTCCATCCCGCCGCTTCATAGTCTGTGCTCCGGCCCATTCTGGGCTAGAAGGAAACGAGGCAGCAGATGCCGCCGCCCGCGCGCTTTCTAACCGGGCAACCTCGTCTCCTTCCTCCTCAGAAGAATTTACACCAGCCTACACTTTCAGAGAAATTACGCAGCTGTACTAAAACAGGCACAATATTTACCCCCCCCCCCCCCCCGTGTAAAGGGTTAAAAAGAGCGGAGGAACGCGTGTTTCTTCGCCTCCTTACGAATACTATGACGTGCCCGGCGTCACTTAAACACTTTGACAGTGCCTTCTCCGGGGAGTGCCCACACTGCGGGGAAATGTCCTCGGACCTTTACCACATGGTGTGAGCGTGCCCCTCCAACCCTGCCTTTGCACCTAACCAAAACACCACCCGGGAGGACTGGGAGGCGACCCTACTCGCCTGTTCCGACCTGAAAGCCCAAAAGGCCTTGGTCAAAAGAGCAATGGCGGCAGCGGAAGCCACTGGGGTCCCGTACTAGGGACTCCACCTAGTGTTTGTGAGGGGAAGGGCACTAAGCCTGACCCCAGAGCAACCTTCATGTAACTCCATATTTTATTAAACGTTTTCACCACCACCCACATTTTCACAGGAAGTTTTGCGAAAACTTCATGCTCAAAACTAGCTAGTTTATAATATTTAACGTTCCAAAGTGACTCAGGCTAAAGGGAGATAATTTCGGCGAGCTTGACTGTTTTTTAACGTGCACGCGTACACTGCGCAGTACGCGTGCACCTTGCGTTGCGCCTCAATCGAAACGCAGTCATTGAGGCCGGCTTCAAACCCGGGACTTTAGGCTTAGTAGTCGAGTGCCCTAGCTACGGAGCCACCGCGGCGGAGTCATGCTGATACTGTTTTACTGATTTTTTTGTTGTTGTTGTCAATCCCACGGCTTGCGCGGTGTCTTTGGTACGAGTAATAATGGAGCATCTTAACGACACGTTACGATGCATGTATGTAAAAACATCAAAAAGGAGGTCTGAAAGGTTTCTCTCTTTTTTTCGAAGTAAAAAGCACACTGAACTCATGGTAGGTGCTGACACCTGAATATGTTGTGTCGTTCGTCTGGCGTTCGGAAGCTCCGGAGAGTGGGTGAAACTGCCCATCTTAGCCATTGGCGCTTTGGAGAGCAGAAATGTTTGCTTCAGCTAATGGCATCGGCGTCAGCTTTGGTCATACGCGCAGTGAGCTCTACAGTTCCACAGTCGCACTATTTTTTGCCTCGAATGGGCTGCCAGAGTGCACTTTTCATCGCCATGTGGCGTTCGTTGACGGAAGGTTTATTTGTGCAGGTTACGTGCGGGACACGCTGGGCAGCTACGTCATGCTCATGGTGGGTTTGGCTGTCATGCAAGTGGTGCTGGCCGTGGTCTGGGGCGTCCTGGCCCTGCTCAAGTGGCGGCACCGGACGGCCAAACTGCGCATCGCTCTGCCGTTCGCCTGACAGCGCCGCACGGACTCTTTAGCGAAAGCACTGCGGCCGTTACACGTGCAGATCTCCTAAGGCGATACAAGCTGAAGCTCAGGGGATTCCCGTGCATGAAGAAAAAACGTTGCAGCTATAGGACGGGAAGATGAAAAAAAAAACAGTTCCCGGCACAATAGACTGCAGTCCTCCGATGCATGACCCGTCATTAGTTTCACATTTATTTCATAAAACTGCTACAAGAAGCGCGGGGCGCAACTAATTATTTTGCATCTTCAACCTAGGTCCGGCATATTAAATAATAAAAACTCCGCTGTTCCTTGTTTTTTTTTTTTTTTTTCACGCAACGGCGAAGCGGCAAATTCCCAGGCACGTGCATGCCGATAAAATACGGGCACATATAAACTCACCATATGTCCACTCACCGCACAGGACATGTATAAAATCCTTACCGCAACGCAAGCAGGACACCAAGTCACGCAATTAAATATGTAATTAAACCCTTCGCTTCACGGTTTATCATCCGCGTCTTCTCCTTGCCCGTTAATTCCCCTCTCCGGTCATTCGATCAGGCTCGTTCACGGTTCTTCACCTTTGTCCAATGTGCGTGCAGCGCGGACTCAATTGTTTTCTGAATCTGGACCTCGTTCACAAGACCAGGAGAGGGGGTTCATTTTACATACGATCATGTTGCTTTCCGTCACAGCGCAGAGGTTCTACCCACGATCCGAGCAGGAGAGCCACTGCGTTAAACGAAATGCTCTTCATACCGTGCGTTGCCGCCACGAACCGCTTTAACGCTTCGTCACGGCAGGCACGGATTCATAAGCCATGAAGGAACACCGCGAGCGAGCCCCTTCGGTCTTCTGAATGGAGTTTTATGCAGCCTGTGGTTTTGGGTTTCTGTTTGTTTTTTTCTGCACGGACACTGTGAGATGATGTATTGACAAATGCATTTGTCCGAACAGACGGCCGTTTCTTCCCAGTGATCGGCTATCAAGTGGCATCAGGTCTTCTACAACGAGCGCTTGGCTGCGTGGCATCTTGCACGGGGACCAAAAGAGACCGTGATGTTTTCATCCGCAAGTGCACCGTGAACGAAGAGAATTGTTCTCGAGAAAACGCAGCTTCCAAAGAGCTTGCATAGCCGGTCACAAAACTGAAGCCCGGGATTTGGAAGTTATCGTGGATAAGACCATGCCATGCAACGTCAAGGCAACTGATACGGGACGCTGACGGCGCGAAATCGGAAGTATCGACAAAAGGTCTTAATAAACTGAACCCTTACGTGCGACATCTGCTGGTATCCAAGAGTTTCGCTATATTTGTGGCCTTTGAAGGCGCTTTCAGGACTATCTATGTTTCAAAGACCTTGTGTAATTAAGACTTTGAACTGGCACATCTGTTGATAATGTTGCTGTTGCATTTCATGGTTTATAGTACCCCATGTATTCGGAATCACATAAGGTCACAAAAACAGAGGCATCAGGTAGATAACTCCATAAAGTTTTTAATGCTACTGTTTCTTTCACGTATGGCCATGATTGCAAATTGACAATGGTTCTTTTCATTTGTTGCTAGACAAAGGCCCGTCATAGTTCTAGTTTCTCTTGGATACATCCCACTCTTCGACTCTGAAACAACTCCTGCACCCTGCGACCGACAGTGCACAATGCGCAGTACTTACGTTTTAATACAGCCAGTCAATTTCTCAACCTCAAGAGCACTCGGTGATTCAGACCTGTGGGACGAAGACACTGAGACCGAGAAAACTCCCCCAGTGTTACAACCCCCCTGCCAATCCTTCCTCACCCCCTTTTTCACCTCCACGTCCCCGGATATTGAGGAGTGTTTCACAAGAGTAAAGGAAACATAATATAGCGTCTATAACACCCTCCCCCACCAATTTTCAAAACAAGTTTCTACGATGCCTGTGCGCCGCAGCCCCCCCCCCCCCCCCCCTGCACTTCTTCATCCGCCACCCCTTTTCGTCAGCATTAGATGGCCCAATCTGCGCTGGCCGGCGTAATCCAGGAGGCACACGCTGACCATAGTCGTAATAACATGTATATATGGCACATTCTACTTTCTAAATAATCTTTCTATTGGGAACCAGGCCATTATGAGCACTATTTTGTCGAAACGTTCAGCCTGTAGGAATGCTACTGGGATGCTCTAGTTTGAATTAACAAAGAAGTGAAGACACTGTCATCGCACCATTTTCACTTGACAGGGCGCTGACCTCAGTTAACAGTGTTATTGTTTTTTTTTTTGTAGCTGCTGTATAAAAAGGCGATGCTTGTCCAGTGGCAAAGAATCAAAAGATCGAATTGAACGCGTGGAATTATCTGCAGAAGCATCCTGTGGAGGAAACTTCGGTGTGGACTTGTTATGTGAGAGTCCGCGCTACGTTACAACCGAAAGCCTCGCAGAGCTCCACACAGAGCTATAGTCATGAAAGCTCTGCTAACCAGTGTGTGTTGCTGGACAAGTTTATTTGACTTTTCTAAGTTTTCAACAGCTTTCTTGTGCTCCTTGTCCTGCGCAGGATGCGGCTAAAAGTTCCGCTTGACGAAAACTATAAGCGTCAGATTGCACTACAGCTTTAAAGTAGTCCTGCCTGTATGGCGACTGAGCATAAAACGGCCGCCAGCCCAAAGATTCTCATTGCTACAACAGTGTATGTACATATGAGAGATTCGCAGCAGAACCAACAGCAACACAATGCCTTCACTAAGAGCGTATTTGGTGTATCGAGTACTACTAAAAAGAAACTTTCTGTAACTTACGCTACGATAATCCCTTCGTCTGTGTATCAAGCATGTGTGTTTAAAGTCCATGAAGTGGTCCACGAAGAAATCATGTTTCGAATGTTCCTATAATGTAGAATGTAAAAAATAATAAAACACTGAGGCAGACTCTGCGCTGTATTTTTTTATTAAACGGCAATGGATTTGATTCGTCTTGACCGCGTGTCTAAATCCAGCGATGACATGCGGGCTGCAAGGAATCCGTGCAGGCCGGTGACGTCGTCGGACACGCCTCGGAGTCTGTAACGTTCGGCTCTTGAGAATCGGCACGATTTCAACGGACGCACCGACGAAATGGAAAGACGCCCTTATGTGTCCAATCTGCGTCTTTGCATTTCGTCTGTACTTTAGCCCTTCCTCTGTCGGGCGTTTCTGGCCGTGACGCACCCCCAGTGTCGGCTTGGTTTCAGGGAACGAGCATATCAGGGAAGGAGCATAGCAATTTATTTTTGATTATGATTGCTATACAAATAAAATAGTCAACGAAATATGCACATTTCAGTGTTCTGCAGTTCAGTTCAGTTCAGGCGTTCAGTCGTGTCCGACTCTTCGTGACCCTATGGACCATGTCACGCCACGCTTTCCGGTCTCTCACTATCTTCTTAACATCACATAGCTTCATCTGCAATGCCTCGAGAATGCCATCTAACCATCGCGTTCGCTGCCTACCCCTTCTCCGGCGACCCTCAACCTTTCCCAACATCAAATCTTTCTCCAGCGACTCCTCTCTTCTCATCAGATGACCAAAGTAGCTGAGCTTTAACTTTAGAATTTGACCCTCCAATGAGCAGTCAGGGTTTATGGTCGACAATATCGACTGATTTGATCTTCTGGCAGTCCAAGGGACTCTTAAGAGTCTTCGCCAGCACCACAATTCAAACGCGTCAATTCTTCGGCGGTCAGCCTTTTTCACAGTCCAACTCTCGCATCCATACATCACAACTGGAAAGACCATAGCACGGGTTATACGGATCTTGGTTGGCAGACTAATGTCTCTGCTCTTTACTAGGCGGTCAAGGCTAACCATTGCTCTCTTTCCCAGAAGCAGGCGTCTCCTAATTTCATGGCTGCAGTCTCCTTCCGAGGTAATCTTGGCGCCCAAGAACAGAAAATCTGTCACAGCTTCCACTTCTTGTCCATTGATGCTCCAGGACTTGATAGGGCAAGACGCCATGATCTTCGTCTTTTTAATGTTCAGTTTAAGCCCAAACTTCTCACTCTCTTCTTGTACGCGCATCAGAAGTCTCTTGAGTTCCACTTCACTTTCTGCCATTAAAGTGGTATCATCCGCATATCTAAGGTTGTTGATACGTTTTCCAGCAATCTTCACTCCAGCTGAAGACTCGTCCAGACTGGCCTTCCTCATGATGCACTCTGCATATAGGTTAAATAGGCAGGGCGACAGTATGCAGCCTTGCCTCACCCCTTTCTCAATCGGAAACCAATCAGTAAGACCATGCCCAGTTCTGACTGTGGCCTCTTGCCCTTCATAAAGGTTCCTGAGGAGACAGATGAGGTGAATTGGAACTCCCATCTCTCGGAGAGCTTGCCACAATCTGCTGTGATCTACGCAGTCAAACGCTTTCGCATAATCAATAAAGCAGAAGTAAATGGGTTTCTGGAACTCTCTTGCTTTTTCCATGATCCAGCGAAGGTTGGCAATTTGGTCTCTAGTTCCTCTGCCCTTGCGAAACCCAGCTTGCACGTCCGGAAGCTCCCGATCCACATACTGCTGCAGCCTACCTTGCAGGATTTTTAACATCACCTTGCTAGCATGCGAAATAAGCGCGATCGTGCGGTAGTTGGAACAATCTTTGGCACTGCCTTTCTTTGGAATGGGGATGTAAACTGACCTCCTCCAATCCTGTGGCCACTGCAGGGTTGTCCAAACCTTTTGACATAATGTATGCAGTGTGTTAACAGCGTCGTGGTTGAGGTTTTGAAGCAACTCAGCTGGAATACCATCAATTCCGCTTGCTTTGTTCTTAGCAAGGCTGGCTAAGGCCCATTCAACTTCACTCTTCAGGATGCCCGGCTCGAGATCAGTAATCACAACCGTCCTATGTTGGGATTGCACATCCGGGTCCTTCTTGTACAGTTCTTCTGTGTATTCCTGCCACCTCTTCTTTATCTCTGAGGCTTCAGTGAGGTCCTTGCCTCGTTTGTCCTTTATCACGCCCAGCTTAGCACAGAAGCTTTCTTTGATATCTTTGATTGTCTTATACAGAGCTCTTGTGTTTCTTAATTGGCTGTTGTCCTCAACTGCTTGACACTGTATGTTCAGGAAGGCATTCTTATCTCTCCTTGCTATTTTCTGAAAATCCGCATTGAGAACCTTGTATCTTTCTCTTTCCCCCATACCTTTTGCCATCCTCCTTTCCTCAGCTATTTGCAAAGCCTCTTCAGATAACCAGTTTGCTTTTTTGCATTTCTTTTGCTTTGGAACTACCTTAGTAGCAACTTCTTGTATTATATCACGAACATCAGTCCACATCTCTTCGGGCTCTTTGTCTTCTAGATCTAATTCTTGAAATCGATTCCTCACTTCCACAGCATATTCTAATGGAATCTGATCCAGATCATACCTGAAAGGCCTTCTAGTTTTCTGCGTTTTCCTCAATCGAAGCTTAATTTTGGCAACAAGAAGCTGATGATCGGTGCCACAATCGGCCCCAGGCCTTGTTTTTACTGCTTGTATAGCGCTTCTCCATCTCTGCCGGCAAATAATATAATCGATCTGATTCCTGTACAGACCGTCCGGTGAAATCCATGTGTACAGGCGCCTCTTGTGCTGTTGAAAATGAGTATTCGCTATGGTCAGGTTGTTTTCTTGACAGAACTCTACTAGCCTCTGCCCAGCTTCATTTGGCTCACCAAGACCGAACTTGCCTGTAATTCCGGATATTTCTTCACTCCCGACCTTAGCATTCCAGTCTCCTATGAGAAAAACGACGTCTGATGATGGGGTGCGGTCTAAAAGGCATTGTAGGTCCGCATAAAATCTCTCAACGTCAGCTTCTTCAGCAGCAGTGGTCGGTGCATAGACTTGGATAACTGTTATGTTGAAAGGGTGACCTTGGATCCGAAGTGAAATCATTCGGTCGTTTTTGGGGTTGTACCCTAGCACTGCTTTGCCCATTCTTCTGTTTACTATGAGAGCGACCCCATTCCTTCTCTTGGATTCGTGCCCACAATAAAAGACATAATGGTCGCCGGAGTTAAATTCTCCCATTCCGGTCCACTTGAGCTCGCTGATACCCAAGATATCAATGTTCAATCTGTCCATTTCTCGCTTGACGATATCCAGTTTACCTTGCGTCATAGATCTTACATTCCATGTTGCTATGTGATATATCTCCTTGCAACATCGGACTTTCCGGTCGCTTCCCGACACATCCACAACTGAGCGTCCTTTTGGCTTTAGCCCAGCCGCTTCATTCGTCCTGGAGCTACTAGGAATCGCCCTTTGTTCATCCCCAGTAACATGTGGGACGCCTTCCAACCTGGGGGGCTCATCTTCCGGCGCCATATCGATAATGGTATTGTGACTGGCCATAGGGTTTTCTTGGCAGGAAATACTGGAGTGGGTTGCCATTACCTTCTCCAGTGAATCACATTTTGTCAGAACTCTCTGCCGTGACCTGTCTATCTTGGGTGGCCCTACACAGCAGAGCTCACGACTTCATCGAGTTTCGCAAGCCCCTCCGCCACGACAAGGCAGTGATCCATGAAGGGGCAGGTGTTGTTCTGCAGGTGTTGTTAATTAACATCAACATCATTATCAGCCTGATTACAATTAAATAAATGAGGATAATATAAGAATAAAACTGCTCGATACTTCTTGAGAATCCGAGCCCGGCTCGTATTTATAATCATAAAGACCATCGCTCCAGTCCGCAGTCGAAGGTTCCGCGCAGTCAGCCATCCGAAAGTAACCGCGCGCATGGAGAGCGCACTTTCGGTTGCCCGCACAACGGAGAGAAATGGCACATTGTGAAATCAAGATGACAGACGGGGATGGCAAGAGGCTAAAACAACCTCCTTTGCTGCTGTGCTGCTGCCAGCCGCAAGCAAGGGCGCGGCAAGAGAGCGAAAGCAGCAATCGAGTCATGTGTCGACCTATTGGAGAGGCAACGGCGCGAGCCCCTGAACGTGACCTGTCGTAGCAGACACGCCAACAGAAAATAAATAAAAACCTGCAAACATGTGCCGGATGGCAGACCAACCCTTGAACCCGTAACCGCACGCACGCGCCGCGAAACGCGCGAACATGATCGCTTAGCGCGATAGATTAGCGCGCGCGGAGCGACCTCGCCCCCCCCAGCAAAGGTGGCGGGGGTTGGCGATTAACTCTAGAGTTGGCGCGGTCCACCGTGGCGCGATCGCTCCTGGTCGCTCCATACTCTTCTGCACTATATACGTATTAACACAACGCGGGTCGAAAATACCAACTTGTAGAAAGATTTGAGAGATGGCGCAGCTTGTTCAAGTGCACCAGCTTCGCGCTCAGGCGCGGAATTTTGAACGCGCGATAGAGAACGTACCGGAACTTCGGTGACACTAGAGAGATTTAGCTTACCGGAGACGTATTACGTCTCCCGGAGACGTACAGACGTAGACGTATCGGACGCCTACTGCGCATGCGTGAAAATTGATTTAGACGTATTCGGCTGACACCGGGCAAAACACGTTTTAGCTGTACGTATCGCCCATACGTAAGACGTATCGCTAGACGTACATGCAGATGATGATGATGGCTATCCAATAAAAAAAAAAGTTACAAGTTATTTGTAATAAATACTTCAAATAATGTCACAAAAAGTCACATGCAGATCCCCCGAAGTCATCATGTTGACGTGTTAGCTGTGTTTCGAATAATTATTAATTTGAGCTCACTTTTAACCACTATGCCACCTGCAGCAAGCCTGAACAATCCAAGCCTAGTTGCATTAAATCCGTTTGTTTTGGTGCTCGCATGGAGGAAGAAAACAACTGCTCGTGTTTGCTGGTGTTCGGTCGTGTGCTAGAATTTGCTCCTGCTATCGGTGCAACCTGCCCATGTTACGTTACATCATGCCGACAGCATCCTTCACCCTTCACGACAGGCAGCTTTTAAGCACCATATATCATGGGATGAAATTGAAGACATGCATAGATTTCAACGGGAGCGCGATATTCCAAAGCCTCGAAGGAACTTACGTGAGCGTGGTACCCTTCAACATCGGCGCCAACAACAACACAGTGTTCAACAGGATTTTTAGATTCTAGAAAGAGGATTTCGGAGAGCTGCAGTTAGCCCTCCTAATTCCAAATGAGGTCATCAGTGCGCAGCGTGTCGGAGTCTCCGGCTCCGAGGCACCTTGGCACAGCTCGCTTTTTACTTCGGTCATCTACTCTACGATATGACAAGTGGCTTGATCTGCAAGCTCTTCAGCGATTCTCCGAGGTAAGTAGCGCATGGTGTAGTGGCTGTGGTGGCTTGACGGTTACAAGCCAAATTATTGATAGCAGTGCTTTCTGTGTCAAATAAATATGCCCGCCGAAACATGTAAAGCAAAGCTGACTGGCTGTGGCGTTTCAGTAGTCATCTTTGAATGCGAATTAGCGCTAATCCTGAGGTTCAGAGCTTATCAAAACAGTCTAACACTTGTGCGACCGCTTATAGCGCTTTCAAATTTAAAAAAAAAAAAAAAGGCCGGAGCGGATTTAAAGCGATAAATTCCTTGTGAGAAGCGGGGCGGGATGTCGTATCATCCCGCGTGCACACTGCTACGCACTCTCGCGCTACTCATTGCACATCATCCCCATCAGCTTCCATGTGTGCATGAACGCTACCGAGCCTTCTACTCGATATAACTACGTAAAAACCCTACCATTTTGTAGTCGAAAGGCACCAGCGCTCATGCTCCTAGGGATGATGGCATGGGGCCAATGCTCTGGCGCGTAACGGCGTTGTGTCGTTTCTAGCAGGCGAGCAGTTTTGGCTACTGTAAAACATAATATACATTAACGATTGCAGTTGACTCGTGCCCAGTCACCGAACGTCTGCTGTAATCATTCAGTTTTTTTTTTATTTTTTTATTATTATTATTTTTTTTTTACGTCAATTAACTTAGGCACACTTGTGCAAAGGCATATATGGTTGTAGAGCTTTGGGAAGGTGCTCTCTTGTCGACATCGAATTTAGTGAAACTGTTTAACGTCCCGAATGCAACCAGTGCTATGCTGCTTTTCGATCTTGCCTACTAGCACAGCATAAGGTCATCAACATAAACACTAGCACACTTACAAGTCAATATTTTTTTTATTAAATTAGGGAAGTCCACGGAAACACAAACTGAGAAATACGCAAAAGGTTGTTATCAGCACAAGTTATTTTTTAATTTGCTTCATGTATTAGAAATACTCAACACAGAAATTTTATAAAATTTTATGCAATAATTTAAACAATGTAAGCAATTTTGGATTTGGCCCTTATCGATATGAAAATCTATATTTGACCCTACTTTGACTGAAAATTTTTTTCAGAGTCATTTCTAGTCTGTTTGTGAAAATAATACCTGTAAATGATCATACTGTGAATACAGCTGATGAAGAGTTGTAATATTCATTGTCACACAATCAGCAGCACTGATTTGCTCTAAAGTGAGCAAATAAATGCTTAGTGGGCTTCTGCTTCAAGCAAAGATGTGAGGCTATTTTCTATTGGTAGAAATTAGTTGGAATGTGTTTAATGAAGAGCTATTTTAATTCAGTGCACCATTGTATTGCCGGGGAATGGTAGATGCACATAGGATGCAAAGCGACAAGACAGCGGCAAATATTGTTGTTTCTTGCCAGTTTCGGCTATTTGCTTATGTTGCTAAATGCAGAAAGCCGCTGCCAACAGGCTAAACTGAATGTAGTCTTTTATAAGTTATTTTGCGAGCTTTATGCACAAACTGCTTCGTCTGCTGCAGGCCTATGTTCCCAGTGTTTTTATCTTCTGGCTTCAGATTTTCCTGTGATCTCTTCGTATCCTAGACAGTGATAAGGAAGTAGCTATGGAGAAGCAGTAATTGAATTTACACTCGCAGTAGTCCACCCTATCATGCTAAAGCTGAGAAAGAAAGCTGTCAAGAATAAAATAGATTTGGCTCATTTCCATCTGCACATCAGCAGAATCTGGCTCATTTTTGATTTGGCACATGATTTCTGTGAAATTCCTGGTCTTTATTTACATCCTTACTGTCTCAAATCGTTTGCAAAAGTGAGATGTATATATGATCTTTCAATTACAAAAAAAAAAAGAAAATAACCTAGTGTAGGTTTCTGAATTTCGCTTGCTTTGAAAAAAAAAAAAAAATCAAGTGTCGATGATAGCGTTGAAAAAATCCGGGAGCACTGCAGAATCTACACTGCAGAAATGTGAAAATCTAAGCGTTGCTGGTGCACACGATGCATCACGTTTGCTCTCATCATTATGAATTAAATGCACTGTCATTATCATTGCTAATGTCATCACTGCTAATTCCAACTTCATTGTCATCGCTACTGTAGACAAGGAGAATTTTGATGTGTGTTTCACGATCCCGAGCGTTGCACAGTTGGCTAAAGCGCTCGGATGGGGATGCGAGGGATAGAGGTTCGGCTCCCAGCGGAAACAGGATTTCGATTTTTTCTGATGGCATCATCATGACGTCATTTGATTGACAGCTATAGTGTGACCAAAAACGAATGCCGACAGTATGAGCCATTAAAGATTTTCACCTTAAAATTGATGGGCCTGTACGAGGTAACGCTAGTGAACTCGTCCAAAAGCAATGCAATAAGTATTATGCTACGGCACAGTAAAGAAGGTGCACACTGAAAGATTATTTTCTCATGACCACTTTATAGGGACTCTATAAGCGATCGTTGCTTGCAGCCGCTTCAATTTTTCCTCCTCAGGCGGTGCACGCAAAGGAAGGCCCCCGTGCTCAACTGCTGGGGTTTCATCATGGCACAGCAAGGCAAATTTGTCGACCGTCTGTGGCTCAGAAGGAGGACTTCTCTGGGCACAAGTGGAGCCTGTGCAGAAATATCAGGCACTAATGTGTACCAATGCCATAGTCTGCCAGTGGGCCATTTAAAGGCAGGCGTCACGATGCAGGTAAGCCTGTTCAGTCATGTCTTCATTGCAGTAACTAGCTGTAATATGTTTTTCATATTCAGGGGAGTGCATTTCCAAATTAAAGCCTAACATCTCTGCTGCGAAAATTCCACAAGTACTTTTATATTTTTTGAGTGGTTTTTGGGAAAGGGTACTCAATGACCCACCTCATGAAAAACAGCTTTTCATCTGTAAAGAAACGTGGCACTTAAGTATGTGATTGTGGCATTTTATAAATTTGTAGGAAAAAATTGTATCTAAAAACTTGCAACTGTAATTATATCTCATTATACAAAAAGAACAGAGGCACCTGTGTAGACCCGCATTGGTTATATTTTTAATTCTTGTTATCTTTTAGGGATCCTCAAGGAGACGGTGCACTTTGAGAACCTGCAGAAGATCACCATGGGTCATAAATATGTGATCTATAGTGATGCAGCCTACCCCCGATGGCCTCTACTCTACAAGCTGTTTGGAGGTGCCGTACTGCAGCCTCATCATGTTGCCTTCAACAAGGCAATGAGCAGTGTTAGGAAATATGTAGAGGGGGGGTTTGGCAGTGTAGCACGGGATTTTGCTTTTATTGACTATTTCAAGAACCAAACTTTGAGATGGTAACAGATAGGGCGCATGTATAAAGTTGCGCAATGAACTTCTGAACATCTTTGTACAGCTGTCATGTGTCTATGTACTTTGTCTTGTGTCTGCCTCAGTTTGTCAGTACCTTGTGCCTTTTCAGACATAAGTCGGCCTACGTCCTGCGGTAAAAAAATTTGGAACATTTTTTTTTTTTTAGGCTGCCTTTCTCAGTAAAATATAGACAAGCATGGCAAGCAGTGACCTTCATAGTTGAGGCATTTGTCAACAGTCGCAGAATTCATCTCTGTATTCCTTATAGCAATAATTGCAGCATGCAGTGGTGCATATCTTGTAAACAGGGTAAGTGCACTAGGAAACTTGGACATTAGAAACAAGTGGACAGGAGGCTTGCAGACTCACAACTGGATTTACTAAGTAAAGATGACACATATAAAGTGCACAACACCGCATGCTCAACGCTATACTTTTGCTTGCTGTATATATGTCCTCTTTCGGTTAGTAAAATACAGTTGTGAGCCTGTGTACGTTCATGTCCACTTCTGTTTCTGTTGTCCGTGTTTTCTAGAACAGTTGCTCCATTTCCAAGATGAGCATCACTGAATGCAACAATGCTACCCAAAGATTTATGCTGTTCATTTGTTGACGCTGTTATGCCGAGATGCAGCTTTATGAATTTTTTTTTATGCGAGATGCAGCAATATTTATCTCGATTGATTGCAGCAGTGCATGACTACTTTCTCGTTGTTCTCATCTCACAGTGTTCAACATGACATGGTGTGTGCGTGGTGGCGTTTAGGGTGGCGTGTGATAGTGTTCGTGTTCAAATGCAGGGGTTTTTGCCTGAGTGTTGTGTGCAGCGATATGACAGCTTCGGTTTGCCATCTCGCTACTTGGCGAACTGAAAGGACGCGATGACTTTGGTTCGGCGTTGTCTCCCATGCTCCTTTGACTGCGTGACCGTCTACCGGTGAACACCTGACAGCTGCGCTCCGGACCAACGGCTTCACTTGTTCCCAACGCTAACTTCGAACTGTTAGTGGCACGAGATGCTTGTGACCGCAAATATGCACTAGACCACCAGTCTGAACGCTGTACTTGAGTTGTGCTGCGTGGGCCGTCTCTAGTGTTTCACCCGAACGGTTGTGTGTGCATTTGTGTATTGTCTAGATTAAGGAAAGATGGCATCTGAGTTATAAAAGTGTCTGTATGTGTGAAGTGCCATCTGCTTTGGCGAACCACCACAGCTTGTCTTTGTCAGGCCGTCTGACGGCTTCAGTGAGAACCTGTGCTACCAGATGCAAAAAGTGATGATGCCATTTTATGGTTTTTCACTTCATGCTGCTAATTCACAGCTCATGTATTCATTGATCGCATGTGCTGCTAGAGTCATTATTCAGAGTTTTCTGTACACTACTGAATTAATTGTACTCTCATTGAGCTGTCATGTTGTCATCATGCCCGAGACGCTTTGCATTGTAGCCCCATCCAGTAGTGCAGCCAGAGCTCGAGTTTTACCAACGTTGGCATCAACGAATGCCGCAGATGCCCTCTCCCTCTGTTTCTGCACTTTTTTTTTTTCATAAACTAAAGTCGCCTTTGAATCTCCTAGATTTTAACCCTGCAAAACTGTGTCTAGTCAGGCCAATGCTATCACGCATATCTTTCTTTTCTTTTTTTTTTGCAGCTGTGGGTTTCGTGGACCCTGAAAATCACTTCGTGAGCCCTTATTTGAGAAACACTGACCTATGATATGCTTTTAGCAATTACCACTATGTGACGGGACATTTTGAATTTCTTTGGGTGAAGTGGTGACCACAGGCCACTAACAGTGTTTTCAACGTTGTAGCTGAGGCTCACTTGAGAGAGGTTGTGCACATATTTTTTTTTTTCGAGTCATTGCATATGTTTACAATTCTAACAATGCAAATATTTCTTAAAATATGCAATTTAAAATTAGTGTAATGCCCTTTGCAGATAATTTTGGACCTTTATTTGCGAAACTGTAGCCTTAGCTACTTATGCACCATAAAATGCAAGAACAGAAACACACCGACAGCATTTGTGTTGCAAAAATGTATTTGGGATTTATTTGGCAAAGTGAACATGGTCAAGAGAGTTTTGGAGAAAATAAACTGGTGCTATCTGCAATGTGATATAGTGCCAACATAAATAACTTTCATTCTTTCATCAGCGCAATCAGCATCTTGTCAACTGATTGCCAAGATTTCACCAGCTGATCTTCATATGTCCATCTTCACACGGGGCAGTGTTCGTCACCATGTGCTGCATAAAACATCCGTGTTGTATTCTTCTACCTTCCTGGAATGAAAAGGCGCAGTGTTCACAGAAATTACTGTAAAATTAAAGCTGTTATGAGAAAGCTGGAGGTTGTTTAATATTGCTCTCCAGCTGGTATTGCAGTGAATAACTACGCACATGATTATTCATGAAATGTCTGGGCATATGGCATACCCCTATATCATGGCACAGAAGTGCACCAGTCTCCTCTTGTGAATGCACCTATCGGGGGTGGAATTGCCGCTCCATTTGCTCCATTCTGCTCCCAAACTGCTTTTCCTGCTCTATCCTGCTCCAAAATGCAATATTGCTCCAAAACTGCTCCAAACTGGCTGTTTTAATGTTCTACCATCAAATTTAGTGCAACACGCAAACAATATGTCTTTGCACCAGTGGCAAAGATATAACGCATCTAGCACTGGGCTTAATACAAACGAAATTTTTGTAAGGGAAGGAAGCATGTGGCATAATAAATATTTGTTTGTAAGTAAATTTAATATGAGTCACTGGCGATTGGAGATAATTGCAAAAAAACAATGCACTGTGCATGTGCCGTAGCACCTCCTCTCAGCCTTTTGAATCGCCGGTGGAGGGAGAAGCAAGAGCAGCAAGCGAAGCAGATAGGCGCAAACTACTGTGAGTCGTTCGGAAGGAAACTTGTACGACTGGAAAAACCACATGAGTTATTCTAATGGTTGTGGTCTAAGAACAAGCAGGCACTTATCGAGCCTCTTTTTCAGTAACAAGCTTGTCGGGCCTACGGCAGACAAAATCATACTTGAATCGTTATGGGTTGGTACTCCAAAGATGTCACTCACTAGGAAGCGTCTCAAGGGGAATAGGCCATGGTATATAGCAAGTACAAAAGGTTCATGGACAAGCAATTGGGTATTTTGATAATTATGAATCTTAAACTAGAATTTCATGAAAAAAAAAAAGAAAGGAAAAGAAAAGGCAGTGAATTCTCATTGTAGCAATCTACCTGGTGTGATTAATATAGCTGTGAACAGAACTGCACACAGGTTGTAGGGTATATCCCTTGGCACTTGCCCCAAAGGAGAGGAGAATAAACACAAATAGCATGCCTGAGTAATCACCATTTGAACGATTTACAACAGTCACTAACAGTGTTTCACAAGGAAGCCTGCTTTGGCCACTGTTGTTGAAAGTGTTCATCAAAGACATTGCCCACATCGACATATCCATTAAATTTGTCGTACATATATAGGGTGGATCTGGTACATATGATATGGGCGTGTCCAGAAATCTAAAATATAAATCGAGAGACAAAAAATTTTGGGTCGAGCTTACGCCCTGAAACTCTGCTAGGTCTAATCCGACTAGCTGACGTCGCCCATGTCCAAGGACTCCAGGCCGTCATCTTTGCGGATAAGTTGACACCTATCTTGCTCCTGTTGGATATTTATTAGTTTTGCCACCACCACATGCAGATGACTGTTCTATTATGACCGGCACAGATGCAGACACGTTGACAAAGTAAAGCAAAGCCTTCCTGTTAACATTATTGTTGTGGCTTCAATCAAACAAACTTAATATAAATTGCTCAAAGACAACGCTAATTATTTTCCCAGAAAAGAATTTTTTTTTTAATCGTGCTGTCAGCAATGAGAGCCGGAACATTACAATTGTAGGCTCGTAGAGAATACTAAGTGTCACGTTCAACAGCAATCTATACTGGGACTTGCCTGTTGCTGGCATATGCAAAAGACTTTCCATGGTATTTGATGTTATTTTATGTCAGTGAACGCTCCTTCTGATGCTCATTGAAAACAAATTGAATCATTTTTTTACATCAACCAATGCATTAAGACCACAGTGGAGGGTGGAGTAAACAATAATATAATTTTGCCATCCTTTTCTTGAGGATAAATAAAATTCACCAAATGGGTAATTGCGGTAGAAATGTCTCTATAAAATATTACTTCTGAGCTTTTGCGTTGATTACGCACATTATGCTCTTAGGTCATGGTGCAATGTCCTAAGAGCTGGAAATGCATCACGCGTCCAGGCAAACATCACACAAAAGTGTGAAGCCGCAAAAAGAAAAAGCATATGGGAACTCCCCACGCTTTGCCCAATGATGAATACATTCTGGAGAGGGGTGCCTGAGGGCACACTGCACAGGAAGATACGGTGGCTGTTTGGGAGAAGGGACATGGCCATAAATCCATTAGGAGTTGAGTTCTACAGATGCTGTTTTGATCCGCTGTTATGTGACATCAGACATGCCCTGTGTTTTTCTGGCAGACAGACTCCTTGTTCGACTATTGCAACGCTATCGAAGTGAAAAAGGAAGTTTCTATGTCTCCTCGCCTGTTCCCAAGGTATGACTGCAGGAACATTGCTTACCAATACTGTTTGATTGACTCGCTGATTGACCCGGAGAGATGTGCCGTGTTTTATTGGCCAAAGTTCTGTGAGAGGGCTGGATTGATTGTTTAAAGGTTTCTTGTGGAGTAAAAAAAAACAATACTGGCCCTGGGCAAGAGGCTCAATAGTCTATCATTGCTGTGAACTTGCTTTTGACCTTTTGCTGTTAAGACCTTTGAAGTATGTACATAAGTCTGCAGAAGTGCAATCAAATTTCATTGTTTTTGTTCTCTCATCTTCGAAACATCATTCTTCTCTCAAACCGAAGACTCAGTCATGCCACCAAATGGAGTGTAGGTTCAAAACAGTCTGAGACAAGCATAACAATACACAAAGCATTGCGATGGTCTCGTGAGTGTGCACCATGAACATGAAAATTTGTGAATAATTTGTTTTCCTACTCATTTATTTCGTTTATTGCTGCTTTCATAGACCATTGCATTTTGTATAATGCACTGTTGCTGCTGCTGGTCCGTGCATAGATTTGGCATGAATACAAAAGCTAACAACTAGGTTCTAGTGCAGTTGTACTAAGCAGTCTTGAGTTTTAAACTATAGTAAGTTGTTAAGGCATTGAGATAAATAAAACTTTTTACAAATTGGTACTGCTCAAAATAACGTAAATATGTCCTCACCCCTCAGGGGCACTGACTGCAGGCTTGGTGTTGATGGCAGCGGCTCCACACTGTGCAGACTTGTGGCTGTGCCATGGAAGCAAGCAAACAAATGAAAGAAATAATTATTTCTGCAGCCATGAGATCTTGGGCTGTTTTCCGGTGCATAACAACATGCACGAGCTTACTTTAGCACTCTGGCTAAACCTTGTACACAGCAGTAAGAGAATCAAGACTGAACGTTGCAGTGCTTTGTAAATAGCTGTAACATGTTCAACAAGAACATTGAAGAAAGTAATATAAGAAGTGTTGTCGCTTACTATTCCGGGAGTTGTCATGATTGCTTTCATCATCATGAGTCTCTCTGGGCACCATGTCATTCAGGCACTTGCAAGCTCATTTTCATCTGAAAGGGAATAACCATATGAGACACAGATGATTGGTAATTAACTTGCCAACATAATACAGGATCTAATTGTGCAGCTGAAAGTTGTGCCAGGACACTAGAAAAGTGCCACGACGCAGACACTGTTGCCTTCATTCAATGCAATGGTCCTTAACAAGGATCCTTTTTTAATTTTCAGGTGTTTTTATAACACAATGAGCAAACCAGTTCAGCCTCTACTGCGACTTGTAAATGCTAATAGGACTTCCAGTGCCTGAATGTTTTGTCCAACAGCATAAAATATTGGCGCACTTCATTTCACGTGCTGACACAGGGACACAAGTTCATAAGCTTGGAGCAAAAAAAAAATAATAAATGACCTCTTGCAATATTTGGCTTTGGCACTGCATTCAGCATGTGCTGTTAGCTAATGGTGCCAGACAATTGTCTGAGAAGATAAAGTAAATCATCTTGCAAACAATTTTCATTTATTGTGGCTCCTGGTGGCTGTGCACATTTACATGCACATGTAAACAAAAGCAGCTACACGACGTGTATTATATTATGCAACTCGAGCCATGCTCAGCAAAAATGCTGAAATATCATGTATCTAATTCGCACAACGTAAGTGGCTTTTTACTTTGCGCTGCTATTCCCCAGCAATCGACTAGGCGGTGTTCAAACGGGCGGGCCGTATGTATCGTGGGAAAGCATCATCCACCACCACTCCTACTCGGAGCGCACGCGATCGGCAGGCGCCGAGTCACTGCCATTCCGAGCTACTCGAAAGTGCCGTTTTCCTCACATATGATAACTAATTGTTCCGCTCGGACAGTCCGCTGTCCAGTCCGATCGTCTGAACAGAGAAGGTAGTGGGTAGTGACTTACCAGAATCGTTTTTTTTTTTTTTGTTTTTTTTTTCTGACGCTGGATGGCTTGCAAAGGCCTTTGCGAACGCCTTCATTGCGCAGCGGATCCCTAGAAATCGTTGCAACTTCTTTCGACGGCGCCTTCTCCCTGCGCTGTACAGTGTATGTACAGGATGATGGCGATCTCGAGCTACTTGCTGGTCGTCCGCCGCACTGAAACGCTTGCGCATGATGTTTTCTTGGCACGGCCGGGGCAAGGGTATTACAGCATTTGATGACGCCAATGTGAAAACGGGAGAACTATGTGGCCCGTTGCGCACAGCAGCACTCTACAAGCACTCGTAGCACCATCCCATCGGCGCTTGGCTTAGCTTGGCGGCTTGGCTCCATGGCTGCTGAAATCTCGTGAGATCTCGCGAGATTACGGCAAGCTGGACGTCACGCGGCATACGTCTCCGGAGTCATACCGGAGTACGTCTCCAGCGCCTGTACGTATCGGCAGTTTTCACGCATGCGCAGTAGGCGTCCGATACGTCTACGTCTGTACGTCTCCGGGAGACGTAATACGTCTCCGGTAAGCTAAATCTCTCTACTGTGAGGGGACGCGTGAAAACGTACCGGTACGTTGGTGACAGCGAAAGGATTAGTATCACATGCTGCGTGTCGACATCGTTCTCTCGTGAAGCCCATTTTTGGAACTGTTTTCATTCTTAACAATCCACTAACCGTAGGCTTTATATCATCATTTGCAAATATTTTTGCTCGTTAACCGTGTTGTGCCCAGGCTATGAAAATGTGAAATAAACCTTCTACACGATGGTAAACCGCCTTTTCTGTGCACCTATCCCTCACGTCTATACGTCGTTCGAGCCGTTGCTTAACAGTAACACTGGGATAAAAAAATTTGAACCTTCAGAATTTTTAAGTTTCCGGGCCACTCATCGCATCAATGGAAAAACGTTACGGGTTCATTTCGGAAATACAATATACTAGTGCACGATTTTAAATTAGCACACTCCTATTCCACCTAATTCCCCGAACAGATTCGTCAAATGTTTTTTTACGTTATAGTGTATTGGGCTCGTTCAGCCTAAAAGCGGTCGCCCCAGGCCTAGAATTAAGATATCATGAGAAAAACATCTAGAAAAGCCTATCAGAAAAAAATGCGTGCGTAATTTTTAACGAGAACTATGACGCAGCCCTTCTTGGTGTAGCGTTCACGGCGGTGTCAGGTTCATACCATTTCGCTTTCCGTTTGGCATTCAAATGATAGTCAAGTTGGAGGCTAGTCTGCGACTGGGATTTTAACTCACAACGGTACCTACTTCCAATTGTATGCATTTAATAGTAAGTGTAGGCGTCCACCAAGAAGTGAGACAGATACTGTGTCATCCTCTCCACAAAAACTTAAGCAAAATAATATTTTAAAAAATTAGGAGGATGCTTAAGCTTTGCCTTAAGAGAAGACGCGAAGCGCCGTTAACACCGCCTTGTCATTGCGCACATTTTGTTTAATAGCTTTGTTTAATTTTTCTTACTTAAGTAATTTCAATTTAAACATTATTCTTTCTCTAACATCAGTACACATTCCAAACACACGTTAGTAACTCATACGCAGCACAACGCGTTCACCAGGTGCCCATAACACGCTTGATACCAACGACTCTTCGTGGCCTATACGTTGCTTGCCTGTCTGGCATGCAGGTACCTGGGTTCGAACCCGAATGGTGAAAAATTTATATCATTGGATAACTTCTGAATGCTGAAGTGCCTTAATTAAAGGAACCTCCTAAACAAATTTGGCGTCATTTGGACCCTTACCCCAGTTCGTTATATCTTTATTATGAATGTGGGATGTTTGAAATTCCCGCCCAAGGTGATGTGGTTGTGACGTCATAACCCTGTTACCAGTCGAGATATTTAGCGCGAATATTTCCGACACGCGGTGGCCCAGTTAAGGTGACCCCTACGTCAAGAAAAGGAGGCAGTTACCGGGCCACACACCTCCCTTCTTACTCCCTCCCCACCAAGCATCCCCAATCAACAAGAATCTCTTATCTGCCGACTACTGCTGGTACTACGCCGACGGCTTTTTGACCGAACAAGCTTTGTACGCATCGCGAAAAATTCGCGGTATTAAAACACGTATTGTAAAAGCTACTGTCGCGCCTCCTGTTAAGGCGAAGCTGGAGTGTCCCCGCCATTTTTAGTTCATTTCACGCCTGCACCTTGAAGAGGTCACTTTTTGGTCATGATTGTATTTGAGGACAGCATTCACCGACCAAGTTGTGAGGAAAAGACTCTGGAAGTGTTGGTGTAAAATAACAACCTACTTTTAAAGGGCTGTTCAGGGAGTATACGTCAAGGTGACAGTAGGCCGCGCCATTAAAATGTCCTTCCCGGAGAGGAAACTAAATGTAGCAACCTCGGCTGGTCGATGAAGGGGTGCTGAGAATTATGATGACCTGAATTGAAACGCAGTGGTTCCTGCAGGGTTCACGGAATGTGTGGTCGCGTCGTATAAGACTGTGCGAAAAAAAAAGCTTGTCTTAACTACCAAATGCGATATGCGAGCAGAATAAAGGATAACCGTGACGGATCCATGCAGTCCCATTAGCGCGCCAAACCCGACAATGAACCTCCCAAGCAAAACCAGTAATTCTAATGGCAGTTATTGATACGACATTAGCATTCATTCCGGGATATATTAAGGCGAAAACCTTTAATGGTTCATACTGTCGTGGACAAGATGTGTCCCGCTTTTGCGGCGGCTCTGATTGGTCGAGACGGGATGATGTCATGGAGGTCATGGACGTCAAAGAGCACCACCACAGTATGCGCGAATGCTTGCCTTATATGGCCATATGGCAATCAATGATTGATACTAATTAATGGGTAAATAATTAAATAGACTAATGATCAATCATAAATTATTTTCCAATCAATAGCTAACAATGACCTAATTATCAATTATCAACGAGTAATGGACAATTACTAATTAATGACTAACTATATAAATTAATGACAAATTGATATAAGGACTGAATAATTAGGCATTAATAAATAATCATTAAATAAATAATGACCAGTTACCAACTAATTAATGACTAATTATTAACTTTAATATCTGATGATCAATTGCTAATTCATGCCTGATTAATTTAATTCATAAATAATTAATGCCTACATAAGGATCAGTTGCGTAGCAGAATGCGGCACTTAGGCTTTCGCCTTTCACTACTTTAGTCGCTAAAGTCCCTCGTAATTTTTACCCAAGCTGAAAAGGTCAAATGCGGATATGACGGACACATGTATGCGTCTTTTTAGACGAGCGCTCCTACAAACTGAGCTGCGACTCTGGACTAGATAAAGCTATACAGCTACCACTCTTAATGGGCATCAAGAGACATCAGATGTCACCGTCTCCTTAATTAAATGTTTGTATTATCCGCTTACTTCCAGATTTTTGCCTGTGAGCATAACATAGGCCCCACTTCCTGCCCGCTTTGTGCATCAAGCTTGGAAATCGGCCGGGGAATTAACAAAAACGGACTTGACATTGTTCATAAACTCGCCATTAACGTCTAGATTTTTTTTATTATGGGCAAAATGCATTACCCTGTGACAAGGACCACATTAAAAGCCGTCATTTGAACCCAAGCGTCATGTCCACAATCGCACAAAGAATTCAAAATTTTGCAAGCTATACAATAGCTGCCCAGAAGAACGAGATTTATATCATCAAGTGAACACGAAATAGATTGCAAAACAATGGTTTCACATACTGCCTGATCTTTTCAGAAATGGATTAAAGAGATGAGGCTAAGAGGACTGCAACCCAGGCGCACATTTCCGAGGACAGAAGAAGGATGCCCATGTATTCTAACCTACTAGATATATGGAAACACAGAAAATATGACTTTCAGCGTCAAGTATGAAAGTACAATGCATATAAAGTGAGTTTGAAGATGAGACTGTTGCTAGCCACAGCTGGGGTTAGCCTCGTGGATTCTGCCGGCAATTCCTAAACAGTGGCAAGACACCTAAATATTAAATAGGCGCATACGCAAAACACACGTAATATTTAATACATGAAGGAAAGAAGCCAACAGTCGGCGAGGCCAAGGAAAGCATTGGGGATTGTACTTTGTCTTTTTTTTTAATTTACTTCAGTAATCACATAAATTAGTAATGTAATCTGTTTACTGGAAAGATAATTAAACATAAAGTGGAAGGAAAAACAGCGCGCCAATGGTGGGAACTGAGCCCACGACCTCCGAATAACGCATCCGGTGCTCTTCCAACTGAGCTACATCGGCCGCTGTCCCACCTTCTACTTTCTTGGGTATTAATGTCGTCTGTATACGAACCTTGG
This sequence comes from Amblyomma maculatum, assembly GCF_055883805.1. NCBI lineage: Eukaryota > Metazoa > Arthropoda > Arachnida > Ixodida > Ixodidae > Amblyomma > Amblyomma maculatum. Next base: position 20,586,426 of record NW_028146738.1, read on the forward strand.
ATGGATGGATGGATGGATGGACGGACGGACGGACGGACGGACGGACGGACGGACGGACGGACGGACGGACGGACGGACGGACGGACGGACGGACGGACGGACGGACGGACGGACGGACGGACGGATGGACGGACGGATGGATGGATGGATGGATGGATGGATGGATGGATGGATGGATGGATGGATGGATGGATGGATGGATGGATGGATGGATGGATGGATGGATGGATGGATGGATGGATGGATGGATGGATGGATGGATGGATGGATGGATGGATGGATGGATGGATGGATGGATGGATGGATGGATGGATGGATGGATGGATGGATGGATGGATGGATGGATGGATGGATGGATGCAATATAGGAGCGTCCCCTTTGAAACCTTGAGAGTGTTCACCAGCGTCACCCTCAACCAAAGCGGTGGACGTGGAACGTCCTGTGTTACCGCCAGTGTCACGTAGAACGTGATCAAGAGCGAGGACGAAAGCTGTGCTAGAACCCTCTTACGCTACCTATGGCTTCAAGACTGCCAGAACCGAGACCCCCGTAAGCTACAAGCAGATAAATGAAGGGGAAATGAGGGTAGTCGTTATAATACATGAAGAAAAGAAGCCAACAGTCGGCGAGGCCAAGGAAAGCATTGAAGATTGTACTTCATGCCTTTTTTTTTTTACTTCGGTAATCACATTCTTTCCTTCATGTATTATAACGAGCACCCTCATTTCCCCTTCATTTATCTGCTTGTAATATTTAATAGTCACACCTGCCGTCACCATATCTGGACTCCAGATTCGAGCCGTGCAGGAAAATTAAAAGAAGGCTTGAAACCTCCTTTTTACAAGGCCGGTTTCAGCACGGGTTTACAATGTCATCAAATGAACTGTGGGGGACGCCTGTTTTCTTAAGGGAAGCGAACAGCACACTCCTTTCCGCGCTGTACAGCACATAAGGCAATGCTCTACGTATCCCCACACAGATCACATGTGGAACACAGCGGAGATGATGCCAAGCCCGTGTTATACATCCACGCAGAGGTACAAATAGAGCCCGTGCGATATAGTATAGTGGTTCGGAATATTTTTAGTCCTCTGTGCCCGCATGGCTTGTTGAAATGACTGATGACTGCTCCTCTGAAGAGCATTTCGCTGTTTTGAGGAATTCTCTTTGATGGATGCCGTGACGGCCGGCTGCTTGCGGGCTAGGCTGACCGACCGACACCTAACATCGCTGTCAGTGTTTTGCAACAGCAAATTTATTGATCTCATTATCTCGTTTTACCTTTGAAGGTAGCCAGGATCGATCCCTAGTACCGCTATACCCACTGGTTTTCCAAAGGGTACAAAATATCCCCCGGCCTGGTGCGCGGCTATTCTAGAATGTAATGCTTGGGAAAAGTGTTTTCGACCAAATGCGTAGCATTGGTGGGTCCGTGATTCGTCCCCGGCAATTACAAAAAAAAAGTAAAACGAAATTAATCGGTCTCGTGCAGTCAAGCCCAGTTGCAGTCGCTTTCTTAAAACGGCCCAGAAAGGAGGCTCAGAAAGCGGCTATCAGATGCGTGCATTATGTAGAGTAAATGCCACAGGGCGCACACGCCGCGTACAAGTCCTCAAAAGCGATCTGTGAAAATTACACATTTTTTTTAGAAATCCCTGCTTTCGCACTACGCAGCGGTCCGTGGTGCAGAAAGTTCGCCCGAGTTCCAGCCCATTACGTCGTCTGGCATAGGTGACGTCAAGGAGTGGAGCGCTATCAATGGTTCCCTGTGCGTCCATTCCATTCTTTCATCTACTGTCTAGATGGGAAAAAGAGGGGGGGGGGGGGGGGAGTGAGAGGGAGCCTAGGAGAGCCTGAGATAGGGCTACCATTTTTCCATTTTTCGTTATCCGGCCGTGCATGGTTATTGTGGCCGGCTCCCATCTAGTATATTGGTGAACTTCCTTTCCGTTTGGCTTGGTTTATGGGCTTTAACGTCCCAAAGCGACTCAGGCTGAGATGTCGTAGTGTAAGGCGCCGGAAATTGCGACCACGCAGGTCTGAAAGCGTCGCAAGCAAACCGCTTTGTGTTGAAGCAGCTAACGCTTGTTGTAAGCGCTTTTACAAACGCTTTCGTCTGCCTTCTACCGCAGTGCCCTGGGCCCTTTGAAGAACTTCATGAGAAACAACAGCAAGAAAATCCTGCCAATTTCAGGTCTGTAAAACGCTTCACATTCAGGCATGTCACGCTCCGTTCGCAAAAAGCCCCCATTGTTTCGCGCCTCTGTTATTTGTCTTTAGCATTACACGTACGCCAAAAGATAAAAGTGCGCATCGAGTCACTGCGAAAGAACTGAGTCGTGGTGACTGATGGTTGGCATCGTCTGCTGATTTTAGCTAAAAGCACATGATGGGGGGGGAGCTTGCAAGGTCATGTGACCATTATGCCGCTTCCTGTCAGTCCGGGATTGGAAAATCAAATATACCCATTACGTTTCCTGGGGCGCTCGATGCCATCGCACAGCATGTGCGTTCAGTGTACACGATTCCGTTCCTACCAAAGCGTCAAAGTAGCCCATCCTCGTCGTAGACAGCGAACTGATGCAGAGAATCACGAAACGCTTGAGCGACCTCTGCACAGCAAGGAGGGCGCGAAGTTGACACGGCCGAGCGGCCGCCAGGTTTGTGAGTACGAAACACAAAGCACAGTGAAGTTGTCTTACTTAAGACCACCAGACAGGCTGCCTGCACAAACACTCCGCAGCGTATGTGAAGTACGTATGTAGAGACATGGGACACACGGACGTGCTGACAATCGATGCAACGCTAGCAAGGACTCTAAAACTAGCAGACTGCGCATCAGACACAACACAACTGAATCGACGCAAAATGTTTGCTCAACAGCATTCGAAGAACAGTTTTTTAACACCTTTCAGACCGATGTGCCTTCAATTGTGAAAACATTGATGTTTACACCTATAATGATATTTGCACTGAAACAAAAAAAAAGAAGAAAATGCTGGTAAAAACATAGGCGACGTTGACAATTCACGCAGCGAAGAAAAATAAAATGCACATTGTGAGATACTTGAAGTATTATTCCGCATGAAAGCTAACATCACCAGAGTCACCAGTTTCGATGGATGGATGGATGGATGGATGGATGGATGGATGGATGGATGGATGGATGGATGGATGGATGGATGGATGGATGGATGGATGGATGGATGGATGGATGGATGGATGGATGGATGGATGGATGGATGGGATGGATGGATGGATGGATGGATGGATGGATGGATGGATGGATGGATGGATGGATGGATGGATGGATGGATGGATGGACGGATGGATAGATGGATGGGATGGATGGACGGATGGACGGATGGACGGATGGACGGACGGACGGATGGACGGACGGATGGACGGACGGATGGACGGATGGATGGATGGATGGATGGATGGATGGATGGATGGATGGACGGACGGACGGACGGACGGACGGACGGACGGATGGATGGATGGATGGATGGATGGATGGATGGATGGATGGATGGATGGATGGATGGATGGATGGATGGATGGATGGATGGATGGATGGATGGATGGACGGATGGGATGGATGGATGGATGGATGGATGGATGGATGGATGGATGGATGGATGGATGGATGGATGGATGGATGGATGGATGGATGGATGGATGGATGGACGGACGGACGGACGGACGGACGGACGGACGGACGGACGGATGGATGGATGGATGGATGGATGGATGGATGGATGGATGGATGGATGGATGGATGGATGGATGGATGGATGGATGGATGGATGGACGGACGGGATGGATGGATGGATGGATGGATGGATGGATGGATGGATGGATGGATGGATGGATGGATGGATGGATGGATGGATGGATGGATGGACGGACGGACGGACGGACGGACGGAATATAGGAGCGTCCCCTTTGAAACGGGGTGGTAGCAGTAGCTATTATGCTCATTTTTCTCCCTATATCTTAATTATTGATTTAGAATGGTTAACTAAACCATCATTCTATTTATTAAATTTTTGTTCCTACATTACTAACATTATGTCATTTCTCTGCTTTTAAGCCACCAATCTTCCAGTCGTTTTTTGCTCTTTTCCACCGCCGGTTTATTCACCCGGCCACTGTTATCTCTAAACCCCAGAGCTTCAGGAACTGTGATTGCGCCTGCATCAACTTCCGGATGGATTCCAAAAGCTTTACAAAGGCTTTACAAAAGTTAGCGCCATCTAGTGAAAGAAACAGAAACTGTGCGCGGCGGCCATGTTTTGTTCAGTCGGCCCGCGCCTCCCATCGAGTACGCTGTCAACGTGCGCCTTCGTAGAACCCGTGCATGCACCGAAAGGTGCATTGGAATGCTCACAAGCGATTGTTTCATTTTTTAACATCACATCAGTCGCTGTTAGCTCCAAGCTGTATTGTTGCGTACATGTTGTTGCGTGCCCTTCTGCAGCCAGCGCACCGTCGTAGACGCGCACGGAATCAAGGTATACGCGTGTATGCGACCGTTCGTTTGCAGTCCTAATCGGCTTTACAAAGGTCACTTGCATCATGTAAAGCATTACTGCACGTCCCTCTGACTGGGAGCTACCTCACAGAATGTGCTATCACCTAAAACAGCAAGGTTGTTTTGCGTGCTATGGAGCATTGTGAACTTGAAGGATAAGCTTATGCTGCGATGGAGGACACGGGAGGAGGAGCAATGCATGTATAACGATCGCTATAGTGCAAATACGTTCTTTGAAACATTATGTACGTAGGTTGCATTTACCATTCTGTATTGGGTTTAAAACACGGGCATGATTACCGAAACTACTTTTCACAGTCGTACGAAATGGTAGTGCTTGGTGCAGAGAGCAATACGGTTGTCTAGTGCGCCCGAGATGCGTGTTTCACGCTGCAAAAGCAAGCTGCTGCCAAACCCGGGGCGTCAAGAAAAGCAGGAAAAGATGACATCCCACTAGTGTGTTGTAACATGTTCACGTGCAGCCCGTTTCGGCCGGTCCACGTCCAGAGCGCGCAGCTCAGGTTTTATACCTGCCAGCGCGGCCGATAAAGTAACGAAGTGTGCGCTTCACTTTTGTGTGTTTTTTCGAGTCACCCGATGGTTCGCTAATTCACAGCTACTTGAAATTCAGTGTAATTTTTAAATATGTCGATTTCTTGTTTATTCCCTCTGTCAGAAAGTAAACATTTGAACCGTAATCTCATATGAAAGCGCTGACATTGGAAGCTTCGAGGAACTCGGAGGAGGAGGAACTCGGCTGAAACGAAAAGAAATTTGAAAAGTCAACTCACATTACAGAGAAGTGTTTGTGTTTTGTGCAACTGGCTGTGTTCATAAAGTCAGATTTATATTATATCATATCGTTATAGAAAAATTAGAGGGTCACTTAAGCTCCGCCGTTAAAGGTATAACGCGATAGTGTCTCTCTCTCATACACACACACACGCACGATGTTTTCTTTCTTCACGTGTTATATTTTAGCTCTTTTATTTATTTATTTACCAAATACTGCAGGCCCTAACTGGGCCCTAGAAGGAGGGGCGAAAGAATACAATGCGGTGAAATATGAATTCATCAAAACATAGTACACACAAGTGTAGTATGTTATATGTTGTTATGTATGTTATATTGCTGTTATGTTATATTTCTATCATTTCTTTATTTTTATTTTATTTGATGCTTTATATTTTTATACACCAATACGCATGCGTCAGCAACAATCGGCTTTCCATTCTGAGCAATTTGACACTTTTGAACACATTCTTCAATTATTACAATTAATCAATTACACATTCTAAATTTTCTTCCTTAGCATCACCAAGCACTGGTTTTTCATTCTGACACCTTTAAACCCTTAATTTCCAATATTTCCTTTTTTTCGTTTCTTTATTTCATCGCTTGATCAAATAATTACAAAGATTTTATTAACTCGTCATCGCCTATTGCACGCCAATCAATATTCTATCACTGGAAGCACAAATTACCATGGCACTTTTTTTTTACGCAGCCCCCGATTATTTCCGAGACACATGCAAACTACTGCGTTGACGGCATGGGAAGGAAAGTTCTAAGCGCCAGTCCAACTTACGTCAAATTACGCACAATCCTTTTATCATAAAATAAAATGCATCCTCGCTCATTTCACCAACCAAGTATCTACCAGTGGGTTAAGCGACGGTGATTGCACAAACCAAGCAAACAAACTCACGATCGTCTCTCATAGGCGTTTAAGTAAACAGCAAAGGCGCACAGACAAAAAAAAATCCACATTACAGAACTCTGGATACTGTACCTGGATAGGGATGACGCTGCGGATTGCCGAAGGGCCCATGCACGACTCGTAGAGCAATTTGTAACTGCGCTCGGCAGCGCGGCCGGTGGGCCCCGCCACGTCTCGGCTGTCAAAATACGCTTCTAGGCGTCGCTAACAGAAACCGCCAGGGACAGAAGAGAGGTCCAAGCACAGCACACTAGGTTAAAAGGTGAAAAGCGCGAACAGAACGGCGAGCGCTGACGGAAGGACACGAAGCTAACGAATGGAGTGAACAAAACATGGCGGCCAGCGCGGGATCAGCGTGCCGCTCACGGTTGCCAGACTTACTTTTGTAAACCCTCTATTGTGTGTTAGAAGACAAATGTCCATTCGTACTTGTGTTCAGGCCGTTACAGTAAGCCACAGTAGCAGTCATAAAACTAGCTGGCATGGAGACTGCCTTCATCACAACAGAGGAGTAAAATTTAGGGGTACACACCAAAAGGATCGTAAAAAGAATGGCGCCAGTATAACATTATACTTAAGCTTGATTATCGAGAGCGCCCTTCGCGGTGGCTAAGTGGTCGAGGTGGATTGTATATATACCGGGTGTCCCAGCTAACTTGAACCAAGGGTTACAAAATAATATATTTGAGGTACATCAGTGAAACCAGTTGCATACAACTGCCAGCCTCCTTGTGCACCACAGGTAATTTTTTGTTTTGCAATTGCTAAATTAGCTAATTACGTTAATTTTTCTAACTTACTAAATATTCACCTTAGACCAAAAATGTGAATTGCAAAGTTGTAGAACACCCTCAGAAACCCCCATTCCACTAATTGGGAAAAAGAAAGTCTCGCGTGTATATTTGTTTTTCCAGGATCAAAAAAAAAACGCGAAATACAAATAGTACCACGTCACTAGCGCACGATTGTGGTGCTCTCAGTCGTGGCTTGAGCGAACGAAATCAGCTGCGGCCGTAACCCGACGGTCCCGTTGCAGCGGCAGGCTGAAATATTGACGATGGTTGGAGCGAGCTCGAACTCGCCTGTCGCCACCGAGATCTTGGCAAGGCCTGCGCACCCCAGCAGCCTGCGTCACGACAGGCGGATGGCGATAAAGTACCCGCAAATGAAGGTGCAAGCGCGAATCTGATACCGGTTTCCATTGGGCGAACAGGAACAAGAGCAACGAGCAGCCAGGGCAGCGCACGAGAGCACTGGGGACGCGAGCGCACGAGAGCACTGGGGACGCGCGTTCTAGTCTCCCCAACGAGCAGCGTACCGAGGCGGAGCGCGTGACGTCAGGCGTCATGTGATCAAACTTTTCCCGCGCTTGCGTTGCCCGTATCTGCGGGCCGGACGCCACTCATGGAGGAAGAAAAAAACTAGGAGGGAGCGCCGCGGCGGAAAAGTGAAGCCTAGTCATAAAAAATATAATGGAAAGAATCATGGCAAATTAGCCGTCACGTGATACGGCAAACGGTGGCCGGTAGCTGGTTTCGGTTTCTCACGCTTCGCTCTGAAGGGATGTCTTCGCGTGGCCTTCGCTACGCGACGCCTGCACTAGAAACTTGAGGCGCACGCTGCTAGCAGGCGGTAGATGGAACTTTGGAATTTTAGACGGGCTGATCCCGTGAGGACTGCTGCCGCCGCGCAGTGCACCCGTGTATTTCGCGAAGTATGGCTGGGTTCTCTCAGCTGCGCCTATGAAATGCTTGCGGGGCTCGGCGATCAGACGAAGCACGCGAGAACAAGAAGAACGAGGGGACGAAGCGCTGATCATCGCTTCGTCCTGTCATCTGCTGTGTTCTTGTGCTCTGTCTTTGTGCGCTGAGTCCCGCAAGCATGGAATCAAACCAACTAGCCCAACAAAAAATACTGCCATATGAAATGCTGCGTGCCGGGATGCAAGAACTACACGGATATACCTCTCGGGGCTGTCGCTCCAACGGTGAGTATCCTGTTATGCGCACTCCTCGAGAAACGAAACGTTTGTTTGTCAGGGCAGGTGCATGTATTGTTCGAGACGAAAATCGTTTGATTCATTTAGGAAATGCAGACCTCAAATACACATTGTTACGCTGAAGCCAGTTCCCCAGGCATGCAAGGTTATGTCGAATTCGTAGTCTCCCTGACGAAACCAAAGATGAAAAGGCCACCTGCAGTTCTCACTAGTGTGCCTATAAACACGGAGTACAATGCAACAATTGTAAACAAAGTAGCTTAGGTGTTGCGAGGAGACGCGCAACTTTCGGCAGACCACTTCGGTAGGCTTTCCGCGGGGACATCCAAAGTCACTAAAAAATACCATGTACCCTGCTGTTTTTAAGTCTGGCAACTATGTTGGCTAAATTCCCAAGAATCATTGCGCGCAAGAGAGAGAAGGGAGCGGCGTCAGAGGAGGTTGGCTTGCGGAGGCTGCGCGCGCTCCCTCCTAGTTTTTTCTTCCTCCATGACGCCACTGCTGCCGTCTTCCGCCATTTTTCTCGGCCGTACTGCCCGGGCTCCGGGCGGCGAATAACCAGAAGCACGGCCGGTCTCGAGGGAGAGAGCGCGCGCGCTCTCCCTCGAGACCGGCCGTGCCAAAAGTGACATCAAAAAGGTCACGTGACTTCCTCCGTTCTCCCTGTACTCCGCCGCTGGCGACGGAGCAGCGAGGACTGCTCTCGGCTGCTTCCGGGACCCCAAAAGCGCGCCTCCTCTGCCAATAGAACACAACGCTACTGCTGCTGTTCGACCACTGGTAGGCGCTGAAACTCGCGAGAGCACTTTTAGTGCAGCTAAAAGTGCAGCTAAAAGTACTCCTGTTCGCCCAATGGAAACCGGTATGAGTCGAGTCACATGATGTCATCTCGCCCCTTTGCCCAAGCCTGTACGCGCAGATTCAGTGGCTGATACCTTGTCGCTCATACGCTTGTCGGGACGTTAGCTGATGGGAGAGAAGGAGGCCTTGTTAGAATCTCGGTGGTGTCGGCTCCCCGCGCTCTCTGCTACTTGCACCGTCACGTGGGCCGGCTTTCAGACGCGGGCGAAGAAGTCATCGCAAGCATATCGGCCTGCCGCTTTAACGGGGCCGAGGAGACACGGCCGCAGCTGATTTTGTTCACTCAAATCACGACTGAGAGCACCACAATCGTGGCGCGCGGATGGGCTAGTCACGTGGTTTTATTTGTATTTCGCGGGCTTTCTTCTGAGCCCGGAAAAAAAAAGATATACCTGTTGTTTTCGTTATCGCAATTGCTGGAATGAGAGTTTCTGAAGACACTCTCCAACTTTTCCATTCACATTTCTAGTCTAAATTCCATATTTATGAAATTAGAAAAATTAAAATCATTAGGCAATTAAGTAATTGCAAAACAAAAAATTGCTGTAGTGCGCAAGCAGACTGGCAGTTGTATGCAACTGGTTTCACGGACCTACCTCAAATATATTATTTTGTAGCCCTTCCTTGGTTCAGGTTAGCTGGAACACCGGTGTGTATAGTATATATATATATATATATATATATATATATATATATATATATAGAAGCCCCCGGGCAAGCAGTTTAAGGAAGGTGGCGTGGATGGAACCTTTTTAGCCGAGCCACATGCACCACCTGGGTCCGGCGTGAGCATTGGCCACTTTCGGTGCGGCGTGAAATTACATAGTTCACGTCACTCAGGCGCTCCACAACGACAGAAGGCCGCTATAGCGAAACAGCAGCTTCTAGGCTAAACCACGCTTGCGCAGCGGCATCTACAGCAACACTAAATCACCGGGCGCATAAGAAACATGTGGGCGTCGGTTGTCATAACGCTCCTTCGAGCGATCCTGTGAATCCAGGATGCGGAGGAGGGCAACGCGGCGAGCTTGTTCGGCTCATTATATAAAGTGGTGGCGATAGAAGGCTCGTTGTGGAGGAAGAAAGAAAGATTTGTATCAAGACAGCTGCGGGGAACTCGAGCATACAGGAGGTAAAACAAACTGTCGCCAGTCGTCTCATGCTATGCAATGTTATACGCGTATGTAATGAAATAGCTGAGGAAAGGAGGATGGCAAAAGGTATGGGGGAAAGAGAAATATACGTGGTTCTCAATGCGGATTTTCAGAAAATAGCGAGGAGAGATAAGAATTCCTTCCTGAACATACAGTGCTAAGCAGTTGAGGACAACAGCCAATTGAGGAACATAAGAGCTCTGTATAAGACAATCAAAGATATCAAAGGAAGCTTCTGTGCTAAGCTGGGCGTGATAAAGGACAAAAGAGGCAGGGATCTCACTGAAGACTCAGAGATACAGAAGAGGTGGCAGAAATACACAGAAGAACAGTACAAAAAGGACCCGGATGTGCAAACCCAACATAAGACGGTTGTGATTACTGATCTCGAGCCGGGCATCCTGAAAAGTGAAGTTGAATGGGCCTTAGCCAGCCTTGCTAAGAACAAAGCTAGCGGAATTGATGGCATTCCAGCTGAGTTGCTTCAAACCCTCAACCATGACGCTGTTAACGTTCTGTATACATTATGTCCGCAAATTTTGACAACCCTGCAGTGGCCACAGGATTGGAGAAGGTCATTTTACATCCCCATTCCAAAGAAAGGCAGTGCCAAAGATTGTTCAAACCACCGCACGATCGCGCTTATTTCGCATACTAGCAAGGTGATGTTGAAAATCCTCCAAGGTAGGCTGCAGCAGTATGTGGATCGGGAGCTTCCGGACGTGCAAGCTGGGTTTTGCAAGGGCAGAGGAACTAGAGACCAAATTGCCAACCTTCGCTGGATCATGGAAAAAGCAAGAGAGTTCCAGAAACCCATCTACTTCTGCTTTATTGATTATGCGAAAGCGTTTGACTGCGTAGATCACAGCAGATTGTGACAAGCTCTCCAAGAGATGGGAGTTCCAATCCACCTCATCTGTCTCCTCAGGAACCTGTATGAAGGGCAAGAGGCCACAAACTGGGCATGATCTTACTGATTGGTTTTTGATATAGAAAGGAGTGAGACAAGCCTGCATACTGTCGCCCTGCCTATTTAACCTATATGCTGAGTGCATCATGAGGAAAGCCGGTCTGGACGAGTCTTCAGCTGGAGTGAAGATTGCTGGAAAACGTATCAACAACCTTAGAAATGCGGATGATACCACTTTAATGGCAGAAAGTGAAGTGGAACTCAAGAGACTTCTGATGCGCATACATGACGAGAGTAAGATTTTGGGCTTAAACTGAACATTAAAAAGACGAAGATCATAGCGACTTGCCCTATCAAGTCCTGGAGCATCAAGGGACAAGAAGTGGAAGCTTCAACAGATTTTCTCTTCTTGGGCTCCAAGATTGCCCCGGAAGGAGACTGCAGCCATGAAATTAGGAGACGCCCGCTTCTGGGAAAGAGAGCCATGGCTAGCCTTGACCGCCTAGTAAAGAGCAGAGACATTAGTCTGTCAACCAAGATCCATATAACTCGTGCTATGGTCTTTCCAGTTGTGATGTATGGATGCGAGAGTTGGACTGTGAAGAAGGCTGACCGCCGAAACATTGACGTGTTTGAATTGTTGTGCTGGCGGAGACTCTTGAGAGTTCCTTGGACTGCCAGAAGATCAAATCAGTCGATATTGTCGACCATAAACCCTGAATGCTCATTGGAGGATAAAATTCTAAAGTTCAAGCTCATCAACTTTGGTCATCTGATGAGAAGAGAGGAGTTGCTGGAGAAAGATTTGATGTTGGTAAAGGTTGAGGGTCACCGGAGAAGGGGTAGGCAGCGAACGTGATAGTTAGATGGCATCCTCGAGGCGCTGCAGATGAAGTTATGTGATGTTAGGAAGATAGTGAGAGACCGGAAAGCGTGGCGTGATATGGTCCATAGGGTCACGAAGAGTCGGACACGACTGAACGACTGAACTGAACTGAATGAAAGGGAGGAAGTCATCCCAGTTCTTGTGATCAGAGTACACGTACATCGCCAACATAGTGGTCAGAGTGCGGTTGGTCCGTTCAACAAGTCCATTCGATTTCAGGTGATACGGTGTTGTATGATGGTAATCGCAGGTGCATACGCGGAGGAGTTCTTCGGTAACTTCAGCTGTAAATTGGCGCCCACGGTCACTGATCAGAACTCGTGGAGGGCCATGGCGCAGGACAATAAATCACAGAAGAAATAGGGATACTTTGTAAGCAGTGGCTGAGGGTATTACGGCTGTTTCTGAATATCGAGTGAGATGGTCAACACATACCACTATCCACCGGCTACCGTTCGAAGATCGCGGAAAAGGACCCAAGACGTCGATGCCCACCTGCTCAAAGGGTGCGGTCGGAGGCGCAATAGGGTGCAGCGGTCCCGGTGGACGGGAAGTAGGGCGCTTGTACTGCTGGCACTTGACACAACTGGCTGCATAGCGCTGAATGGCTTGACGCATTTTCGGCCAGTAAAAACGTTCATTTGTGCGATGAAGGGTCCGGGCGATACCCAAGTGGCCCGACGTGGTATCGTCGTGCATCATTTCAAGAACGGGAATACGGAGGCTTTCCGGCACGACAAGAAGAAAGCGTGCACCTCCAGGGTTGAAATTCTTCTTGTAAAGCAGGCCGGCACGAACGCACAAACGCGCATCTCTTGAATCATGAGCGGCAAAGAAAAGCGGTGCCAAAGTCTGATCGTTGCGTTGTTCTGTCTGGAACAGCTGAGGGTCAGGAAATGTAGCCGAGATAGGCGCCAGGTAGTCATCAAAGTTGTCATCATCACTACCAGTTGACGAAAGCGGCAAGCGTGACAGACAGTTAGCGTCAGCATGTTTACGGCCGCTTTTGTATGCCACTGTGAAGTTAAACTCTTGCAACCGCAACGCCCATCGAGCGAGCCGACCGCAAGGGTCACGAAGATTTACGAGCCAACAGAGCGAATGGTGGTCAGTCACTATGGTAAAAATATTGCCATATAGGTAGGAACAAAATCGTTGCACCGCAAAAACCACTGCGAGGCACTCTTGTTCAGTAACGGTGTAGTTACGCTCCACCTTGCTCAACGAACGACTAGCATAAGCTATCACGTGCTGATCGGTGCAATGACACCGGATGAGCACAGCGCCAACGCACACGCCACTAGCGTCGGTGTGAACTTCGATAGGGGCAGAAGGACAGAAGTGACGTAGGATAGGTCCTGATGTCAGAAGGAATTTGAGGTGGCGGAAGGCAGAGTCGCAATCAGTAGTCCAATTGAACGGTGCATCTTTGTGCAAAAGGCCCGTGAGCGGGTATGCGATGTCAGCGAATCTGGGCACAAAATGACGAAAATAGGAACACAGTCCTAAAAAGCTCCGAATCTGCTTCACTGATTTCGGTGCTGTAAAGCTAGTTACAGCCGCAATCTTCTGAGGATCCGGCCGAACACCATCCTTATCGACCAAGTGACCAAGAACAATTGTTTGGCGTTCGCCAAAGTGGCACTTCTTATAGTTGAGGACGAGGCCTGCTCTCTCAATGCAATCAAGAACGATGGCGAGGCGGCTATTGTGTTCTTGAAAGGTCTTGCCGAAGATCACAACGTCGTCCAAATAGCAAAAACAAATTTTCCACTTGAGTCCGCGCAGAATGGTGTCCATGAATAGTTCGAACGTGGCAGGCGCATTGCACAATCCAAAGGGCATTACGTTGAACTCATATAGACCATCGGGTGTCACAAATGCCGTCTTTTCTTTGTCGGTTGGGTTGATCGGTATCTGCCAGTACCCCGGTCTCAAGTCTACCGAGGAGAAGTATGACGCCGAATGAAGACAGTCGATTGCATCGTCAATACGTGGAAGCGTATATACATCTTTTTTGGTGACTGCATTAAGGCGACGATAGTCCACACAGAAACGTCATGTGTTGACTTTTTAACGAGAATAACTGGAGCCGCCCAAGGACTTGAAGATTCCTGGATAACGCCCCGTTGGAGCATGTCATAAGCTTGTTCGTCAATAAGCTGACGTTCGGTCGGAGACACATGATAGGGCTTCTGTCTGATCGGGCGAGAGATTCCAATATCAATCGAATGATGGATGCGAGAATTTGGAATCGGTGGCTGATGATCTCTGGTGAAGTCGAAAACCGAAACATGCTTGGAAAGCAGGTCAGTCAAAATTCGGCGCTCCTGTGCTCCAAAACATTTGTTTATCATTGCCTGTATTCGAGACTCTGCAAAATGGGATGTTTTCTCTTCAGGAGCATGGTTACTTAGTGCCTCCACGTAATTCGACACACTTTCCTCGTAATGAGCGAGCCTCATGCCACGAGGCAACACGGCTGGCTCGTCTGAATAGTTTACAGCCTACAGCAAGGTGTGGCCTCTGGCGACTGAAACTATGCAACGAGGCACCAAGACACTCTTCTTTGCACAGGTCAGTGTTGTAGGTTCCACTACGGCGTCGAAATCCTCGCACAAATTCGTAGAAGAAATACCTTGAATGAATTCTCCGGACATCGCCGGTACAACTGTATCTTAAGACACAGAAAACGCTCCTAAATCGAGCGATGAGGTTTCTACAAGAGCCGACATCAACGCAGAATTAAACGAGATCTGTCCACTACGGCAGTCTAACGTTGCACCACACTGTTGCAAAAAGTCTATACCTAGAATTACTTCATGCGTGGAACGAGGCAACACTGTGAATTCGGTTCGAAACACTTGGCCACCAATGACAACTTTCGCATAGCACACACCCAAAGGCACCAATGATTCACCGCCAACACCACGGAATACCACAGCTTGATTCACCCTAAACATCGCTTTATGTCCTAATCGATTCTTGAATGCTAAACTCATAACAGAGACTGTTGCTCCATTGTCAATTAGTGCCATGGTGTGGATGCGGTGGCCTTGTGGTAGAGCATCCGCCTCGCATTCGGGAGGTACGGGGTTCGATCCCCAGTACCGCCGGCTACCCACCGGTTTCCAATGGGTACAAGATTTCCCCCGGCCTGGTGCTCGGCTCTTCTGGGGTGAAATGCTTGGGAAAAGGGGTCACGGCCCAAATAGTTGCGCCGATGTGGCAGTGATAAATTCCGCCATCGGACAACAATAAGTCAGCCTCGCACGGCAAAAGCCCATTATGTGGCCCTTTTTTTCTGCACGGCCTTTGCAGGCCATTGTTGTTCGAAACTACGACCTCGAGGGAGCACAGCAGGGTTAGCATAGCCTCTTCCAAACGCACACCCCTGAAAGAGCCGGGCGCCGGGCCGGGGGACGCTTGTACTCAATTTTACCGGTGGATGTCCGGCGGCGGGTTTCGAACTGACCACCTCCCGCAGCCGAGACGGGCGCCCAAACCACTCGGCACCGAGTTTGTTCTTTAGTTCTAGTTTTCTAGTTACCGAGTTTGTTCTTTAGCATAAACACAGGCAGAAATATTGGAAACGTTGATTTTCCGGCGACCTCACCCCCATCAGCCGCACCTTCTAGTTTCCCGAAGGAGAAGAACGGTGCCGAGGAGACTGTGAACGTCGCTGTCTTTGGGTTGGCGGCGTCAAGCTGCGGTCCGAAGCAGGCGATCCCCTTCGCATCTGTGCCGGGCGGTATGTATCCAGAGTCGGTGTCGCATAAAATTCAGTGTCGAAATGATCAGAAACATTGGGCAGCGGGCGATGATCTTGTGGTAGCCGGCCCTGCCGACAGCAATGCCGGGAGATGTGTCCGGTCATGCAACAACTATAACACACAGGTTGCTGGCGCCAGCGGTCCGAGTAAATGCGGGCGGAAACTCGCTTTGGTTGGCGGTAGTAATCGGGACGGCGTTGCTGATGAACCACCTGGCGTGTGTAGGTGGTTCTTCGGCCCATCCGAGGCTGAGAAGTGCTTAAATCGTTATGCTGTCTGCTCTTGCCAAAGCGTGGCGCATTTAAAGCCGAAATCCAGAAAGTTGATGGGGTCGCGGATTCTGCTTGCAGCGCGCAACCGTCATACTAGTGTTCGTCCCGGCACGAAGAATCTTTGTCACGCAGCAATTCTTCCCGCACGATCCGGCGTATCAGATCAGCCATGGAGTGCGGAGCACTAAAATCAATGCTCGCAACAGGTGTGACGTTGGCGAGAAGCCCAATTTTAGGAGTGATGCGGCGCAACTTCAAGGTTTCTAAAGTGCGGCAGTGCCTGATAAAGTCAGCTGTAGAGTTCAAATTGTCTTTGCTGATAAGAAAATTATAGACATCTGCAGCGATACCTTTGAGCAAGTGCCCCATTTTATTTTCCTCGGACATTCGAGGGTTTATAATCTTGCACAATTTCACAATATCCTCGATATATGCTGTGCAAGCCTCGCCTGGTACGTGGGCCCGCTGCATCAACGTTTGCTCTGCGCGTTTCTTCTTCGCGGATCCGTCGCCAAAGCACTAAACTTCGGCCGTTCTGTGATTAAACTTCGGCCGTTCTGCGCTTCGTCTGGTCTGTGACAATATTAACAGTTTTCTTCACCTTCCTTTACTTTTTAACTTTCCTTTGTGTCAACGGTGGTTGTCTTCCTTTTTATATACAGAGTAACAAAGCACTTCATTTTTTTCTACATTTATTTGCTGAGACGAGTGTATTTATAATATTGAAGAAACGTGATTTTGGTGATATTACCAAGGGTAGAGACAACATAATATAATTTATGAAAGACCAACCAGCTTTCCTATATAAATTTTCGGCATTTGATATTTCGATCTACACCGCCGATTAGGAACATTTGAAAACGGGGCTCGCCTTTAATGTCGGCATAATTCAACTTTTCAGTATAACATTCCATCCTCAAAATGAGATTTAGGTAGTTGATTAGTTTATTACACTCAAAATATTCATCGAATAATCAAGCTTTATTAAGTTCATGGTGTCCGTTTTGCTGTATAACCACGGTGTAAAACCCACCTTCACAAAACAGCGCTGACGTACTTAGCATGTTTTTTAAAATCCATGTTTGTAAACTGTTTATAAATATAATATATTCGGTTACAAGACGTGTCTATGTCTAGCACCACAATCGTGGCGCGCGAATGCGCTAGTCACGCGGTTTTATTTCTTTTCGCGGGCTTTCTTCTGAGCCCGGAAAAATATATGTGCCTGTTGTTTTCGTTATCGCAATCCGCCTTTTGCGGGAGGATGTAGCGTTCATCATGCGGGAGCGGGCGAGAAACACATTGGACGGCAGTGTAGCAGACGACGCGAAAGCGCACCATACGAAAAGGCCACGCCAACGCAGGTAGAAAGCGAAAGCTTCCCCCCTTTTTTGGCCTCGGTGCAGAAAGTAGTGACTGATTGCAGTATATCATGCTCACGCAGTATGGGGGAATGTACAGCGTTTTCACAATACTCTCATAACGCACGCATATACTATCTTCGTATTGTAAGAGCGTGTAGCGCGGGCCGTAATTGACGTGACAAAATGAGACGCTCTCAGCGTGCAGGTTTTCGGCAGACAGGAGAGCGCGGAGGCAGAGAGACGGAGAGAGGAATCTCAAAGGGCAAAGCAGCTAGGGGTTTGTTGATG
Organism: Amblyomma maculatum; assembly: GCF_055883805.1. Classification (NCBI taxonomy): domain Eukaryota; kingdom Metazoa; phylum Arthropoda; class Arachnida; order Ixodida; family Ixodidae; genus Amblyomma; species Amblyomma maculatum. Next base: position 20,604,190 of record NW_028146738.1, read on the forward strand.
CTGCAGAGCTAGGTGGAATCGTCACCTGTGACTTCGAGCGGCGCATATGCGCGGGGTGTCTTGAGTTACCGAGCACAATGCGGTCGCCGCGGCGCCGGCATGGTGCAATGGGCGTCGCTTCCTCCTCGCGTCATCTACAAGCGTGCAGCTATAGGATTTCATCTACGAAGCTCGGCAGAGAGGCACTTATACACACCCCCTGAAAAGGGCATTGTCCCGGCCGGAATGCACACCTGCAGGAAACGCGCGGCATTTTTATGGCAACAGATGATTCAGCGCTGTAGCCGGTTTCGGCCCTCAGGAGTCAGAACGGATGTGGTCGCAGTGGTGAAAAGGTTCTCAGTGCACAGCGAATGGTCATTCTGTTGTGAAGGGATCCACAACCTTTCTGCCTCCGCCGCGATTTCTGCGGAATCAACGACTTGATGACACATGTGCATCTCCTACATATCGGATGCGCATCTCGGTTAGACTAGAAACGACTCTGAAAAAAATTTCATTCAGTCAAAGTAGGGTCAAATATAGATTTTCATATCGATAAAGGCCAAATCCAAAATTGCTTACATTGTTTAAATTATTGCATAAAATTTTATGAAATTTCTGTGTTGAGTATTTCTAATACATGAAGCAAATTAAAAAATAACTTGTGCTGATAACAACCTTTTGCGTATTTCTCAGTTTGTGTTTCCGTGGACTTCCCTAATTTAATAAAAAAAAAATATTGACTTGTAAGTGTGCTAGTGTTTATGTTGATGACCTTATGCTGTGCTAGTAGGCAAGATCGAAAAGCAGCATAGCACTGGTTGCATTCGGGACGTTAAACAGTTTCACTAAATTCGATGTCGACAAGAGAGCACCTTCCCAAAGCTCTACAACCGAGTTGGAGAGCAGGGGTATATATATATGCCTTTGCACAAGTGTGCCTAAGTTAATTGACGTAAAAAAAAAAATGAATGATTACAGCAGACGTTCGGTGACTGGGCACGAGTCAACTGCAATCGTTAATGTATATTATGTTTTACAGTAGCCAAAACTGCTCGCCTGCTAGAAACGACACAACGTCGTTACGCGCCAGAGAGCATTGGCCCCATGCCATCATCCCTAGGAGCATGAGCGCTGGTGCCTTTCGACTACAAAATGGTAGGGTTTTGACGTAGCTATATAGAGTAGAAGGCTCGGTAGCGTTCATGCACACATGGAAGCTGATGGGGATGATGTGCAATGAGTAGCGCGAGAGTGCGTAGCAGTGTGCACGCGGGATGATACGACATCCCGCCCCGCTTCTCACAAGGAATTTATCGCTTTAAATCCGCTTGAAAGCGCTATAAGCGGTCGCACAAGTGTTAGACTGTTTTGATAAGCTCTGAACCTCAGGATTAGCGCTAATTCGCATTCAAAGATGACTACTGAAACGCCACAGCCAGTCAGCTTTGCTTTACATGTTTCGGCGGGCATATTTATTTGACACAGAAAGCACTGCTATCAATAATTTGGCTTGTAACCGTCAAGCCACCACTGCCACCACACCATGCGCTACTTACCTCGGAGAATCGCTGAAGAGCTTGCAGATCAAGCCACTTGTCATATCGTAGAGTAGATGGCCGAAGTAAAAGTCGAGCTGTGCCAAGGTGCCTCGGAGCCAGAGACTCTGACACGCTGCGCACTGATGACCTCATTTGGAATTAGGAGGGCTAACTGCAGCTCTCCGAAATCCTCTTTCTAGAATCTAAAAATCCTGTTGAACACTGTGTTGTTGTTGGCGCCGATGTTGAAGGGTACCACGCTCACGTAAGTTCCTTCGAGGCTTTGGAATATCGCGCTCCCGTTGAAATCTGTGCATGTCTTCAATTTCATCCCATGATAGGGTGCTTAAAAGCTGCCTGTCGTGAAGGGTGAAGGATGCTGTCGGCATGATGTAACGTAACGTGGGCAGGTTGCACCGATAGCAGGAGCAAATTCTAGCACACGACCGAACACCAGCAAACACGAGCAGTTGTTTCCTTCCTCCATGCGAGCACCAAAACAAACGGATTTAATGCAACTAGGCTTGGATTGTTCAGGCTGGCTGCAGGTGGCAAAGTGGTTAAAAGTGAGCTCAAATTAATAATTATTCGAAACACAGCTAACACGTCAACATGTTGGCTTCGGGGGATCTGCATGTGACATTTTTGTGACATTATTTGAAGTATTTATTACAAATAACTTCTATCTTTTTTTTTATTGGATAGCCATCATCATCATCTGCATGTACGTCTAGCGATACGTCTTACGTATGGGCGATACGTACAGCTAAAACGTGTTTTGCCCGGTGTCAGCCGAATACGTCTACATCAATTTTCACGCATGCGCAGTAGGCGTCCGATACGTCTACGTCTGTACGTCTCCGGGAGACGTAATACGTCTCCGGTAAGCTAAATCTCTCTAATAGCTTTCTAACGAATTGCATCTGATTGCGTACACCAAAGGAACATAATCCGAATGCTTTGACGTGCACGAAGGCGAGCCTTTAAGGTAAAAAAAAATACTGTGCATCATGCAAGAGTGTCAAGTGCATCATATGCTCCGAGCGGAAAAAATACAGATACTACAGGTATGTATGCATCTAAAGGAAATATGCATGATGAAAAGTACCTACTGGAGTTTGCACCCAGCCTGTAACGCACCAGTGATAGCTGCATCGAGGATTTCTTCGGTGCGTGTTTGCTTTAGTTACGCCGGGGCCTGATGGCGATGTATTTTGTCGTTTCTTTTCTTTATGTGCGAAAGGGCTAGGTAGCTTAGATATCACAGGCGGCTGTGTGCGCTAGGCCGTAATATTTAGCATGCTTTATCGTGACTGCCGCCTGACTAACAAGAAAACAAAATACGGCGTTTTAATGCACTGCCGTTCGCGAGCCTCATGACCAGCTCAACCAATCGGCTCGCGAACGGCGGTGCATCACAACAAACGCCCAATTTTTTTTTCTTTTTAGTCAGGCGGCAGTCGTGATAAAACATGCTAAATATTATGTGTGGCGCACACAGCCACCTGTGATATCTGCGCTACCCCGCCCCTTCGTACATAAAAAAAAAAAAAACGACAAAATACATCGCTATCAGACACGCCGAACAAATGCTCATTGCGGGTATTACTGGTGGGTTACCGGCTTGGTGCAAACTCCGGTAGACACTTTTCATCATGCACATTTCCTTTAGATGCATAAAAACCTGTAACGAAATGTTTTTCGCACATTCGAGCGTACGCAGTCGGTTGCTAAGGTCGGCCATTCACATCTTGACGCTTGGTGGCCCTAATTCAAGCTTCACGTCGTTGTTGGTCGCGGCTCGCCAAAAAAAAACCTGAAAAACCGCGTCTTGCATCTCGGCACGCTTAGAGAGTGGCAACCGTACGCGGCAGGTGTGGTTGGCATCGCTTTGCCAAGCCTGTGACGGTCACCGTACCGCCAGGCGCCGCCAGCCCCCGTGCACTGGCGGCGCCGAGAAACGCCGTCGACGCCGTCCAATATGTTTCCATTGGTCGCCGCTACGACTTCGCGCATGCGCAGAAAACTTGCCCGAAAGGCGGATTGCTGAAATGGGGGTTTCTGAAGGCGCTCTCCAACTCTCCCATTCACATTTTTGGTCTAATGTCCATATTTATAAAATTAGAAAAATTAATATAATTAGCCAATTAAGTAAATGCAAAACAAAACATTGCCTGTAGTGCGCAAGGATACTGGCAGTTGTATGCAACTCGTTTCACTGACCTACCTCAAATATATTATTTTGTAACCCTTGGTTCAAGTTAGCTGGAACATCGGTATATATATATATATATATATATATATATATATATATATATATATATATATATATATATATATATATATATATATATATATATATATATATATATATATATATATATATATCGCAGTACCCGTGTTCAAACTCGACCACAGCGCCCTCCTTTGGATAAAGGCGGAGCACAAAGGCGTCCGTATGTTGTGCAATGTTAGTGCACGTAAAGACCCCTGGTGGCCGAAATTATTCCGTATCCCTCCACTGCAGCACTTCTCTCGCTTCATCTTTTCACTTCTACCTTCCTCTTTACCCTTACGGCCCGAATCAGGCTTCCATAGAAGTGTCACATTTACTACGCCTTTCGCTTCCTATAGACTTCAGCGCAATGTGTGCTTGCCTTCCCATCTGTACGTGTTTCTAGCGCTGTTTTAACATATTCTTCCTTCCCTTACGACACGGTTACAAAAGTAATCGAAAGCTTTGGTTTGGTTTATGAAGTTTACCGTCGCAAAGCGACTCAGGTTATGAGGGAGGCCGTAGTGGAGGGCTTCAGAAAATTTGGTCACCTCAGGGTCTTTAACGAACACAGATATCGCACAGTACACGGGCGCTTGCTTTTCGCCAGCGTGTAAAAGCGGCCGGAGGGGGCAGGGACTGTCCACAGAAAAATGCGACAGTTACTCCTCCTTTTCTTTCTATAAATCAACTTATATTGAAATGTATTGTTAGTCTTCGGGTGCGTGCTTGTTTTGGCCTGGTTTTCAAGTTCACTCAGTTAGATGCAGATGAAACTAGGGTGTACGTGCAATTGTAGAGCTTTATAGCATTAAAACTAGTGTTTCGCACCTTTGGCTCGGCTCTTCTGTACTCTTCTTCTAAGTGATATTAAACGCGATTATTTAGGGCCGCGGGGTTCGCGGTAGCAATACATTTTTTTCCTTTCCGTGCTCTCTACTTAAAATCTCCAGTTTTCTCATTTTCATTCTTTCTGTTTGGCTTAATTCTGTCGACTCTTTACTCCTCCCTATAATATTCGCCTTCCCACATTGTGGCTTCGCACGAAAACCAGCAATGACGGCTGTTTGTAAATCCCACTGCTGCTGCTATGCCGTAAATCAGAGCGCTCAATAAGCATCTAAGTAACGGAATATCTCGCAGCAAAAGCAATCCTCGGGTGAGCACCTATTGAAGACATAAACGTACGCAATCACAGGTGTTTTTGCGTGTCAAGGACATAGGCGGGTGTGGTTTGCCTTTCAAAAATCCAAGCGCGACCTCTGCCGTCCTCATTTTTGTCCAGCGCCCTAACGCTTGGCACCTGTACCCCTTAGCAGACGCTGCCACAGCGGCGGTAAGGGCCGAGGGTTAGAATCACTGCTCTAATTTATGCTGTGTTGTAGTGCCCTGCAAGTGAACAAACAGCTTGATACGGCGTTCATTGTAATTCGATTCGGCCTTCGGAATGAGAAAGCTATAAAACGAACTATGAACAGTGCCCGCATTGCTATGGTAAAAAGCAGCTTCATACAACTGACCAGTAGCGCAGTCAGGGGGAGGGCTTATGGGGCTTCAGCCACATACGAAATTTTTTCGTACTGTCATGCACCGCAGACCAAAACAACCACCAGAGCCGGAAATCAATCTAGACTTTGTCTCCAGTATGTCTTTTTCACGCTCAAAAAGAGATGGCGGGAATGAAAAAAGCGAAAGGTGCATTTAGTTTTCTGAAATCGTTCATTGGACCATACAAAGGAGACAAGCCATACTATCAAGCAAGCTGACAAAGCACGCCGAGATGAAATGCGTGGAGAAATAAAAAAAAAATAGCTAGGAGGGAGCGTGACTCCACATGCGCAGCCTCCACGGGCCAAACTCGGTCTTCTGACGCCGCACTGTCTTCTCCCACTCGGTCCTCTTGTTCGCACTGAATCTCGGTGTTTTTAGCCGCTATGCATTCTCCGGTAGAAAGTATGTCGAAGTGGCTGAGAGTCCTCGTCTGTTCGTAACACTACAGTTTGTTAGAGTGCAGATGCTGCATTATAATCAAAGTTATAAGCACACTGGAGAGAGTTCAGGCAACCATTTCATCTGCGGGTCCGTCAGAAAGACTACGTTTTCCAACTAATGTTATTTGTATGGCTGGAAAACAGGCTATGGTGAATTTCCAGTTCTGAATTTGCTAAATTAAGCAAATTATTTTCGTCTGAAACAATACATGCCCAGGATACTCGATGGAACGAAAGCCCCGGACGGTACTATTCTTCCGTGCAATCCTTGCATCCCGGCATGCAGAATTTATGGCGCATTTTAGAGGTGACATGTTGGTGATAGGTATCTCGATAAGGAGGAGGCTGAGCACCAACGTCAGCCCCCCTTGAAAGAAGGTTCTGGCTACGCCACTGCAACTGACAGCTTATATTCACTAAGACAGTTCAGCTACCATAAGCCTAATAGGTATACCATCCACAATCAAGTTCGTAGAATGCGTCTACGTGGCCTACAAAGTGCATGCGACGCTTAAAAATGCTGTTCTTGAAGATCACAGGTAAACTACCGACATATTCGGAGACTTGAAATCGGTTTCTAGCAAACGACTTCTTCCTAGAAAACGCAGAAGGTGGCTCATCAGATTTGACTACCTTTTAATAAAGACAGCCTGCCTAAAGAACAGGAATCAATACAAGTGAAGGACGAGCGATTATATCGCTATTTTTTCGTGCCGCGCATGAAGACATGATTGTGACGCCACAGCCATCTCTCGGATAACGAAACCGAAACTGGTGAGAAAAGAAAATTCAGTTATAAATTATTTTGCGGTCGTAAGCGAAAACTGCGTCCAGATCGATATACAGTAATGACTTACGCATCATTAACATGAAGAAAAATGTCATCAAAATTTGGTGTCTATAGTCCTTTAACACATACCACTGAAACGCAAAACGATTGGCGCAAGTGGCTCATTACCAGAGCAGAATAATGGCTCTATTGTTGACGTACGCCCTGACAGCGAGAACGCTGGGCGCATTTCATTTTCTAAAGCAGGGGGGGGGGGGGGGGGGGGGGGGGGGGGGGGGGGGGGGGGGGGGGGGGGGGGGGGGGGGGGGGGGGGGGGGGGGGGGGGGGGGGGGGGGGGGGGGGGGGGGGGGGGGGGGGGGGGGGGGTCGGAAGCCATCAGAAAAGCAACTCATCCCGACGTTGGTCCTGACGAAAGCCGGCATATTAAATGAAAGCTAGTACATTCCTTATCGGCAGAATCATACACCCGCGCGGCTGGTACTGGGAGTGACGCTTCCTTTATAACAGTATACCTTTTATAAAATGTGTTGGGTGATACACTGTCAGAAAGAACCTGCAGCAGTTTCCCTGGTTTTACAAGCAGCCCCTATGCCTCACTGCCCACGTTCTCTCGAAGTGTATAAGGCTGCGCGTCATTAATCCTCACTCGAGAGACACAAGCAAATTCGAACTGCTGTCTTCATTTGTTCCAGAGAAATAAACTCATATCTGGAATGCGCAGGTTCTTGTAGGGTGGCCTGAATTTCCACTCGGGTAGACTGCTTTTGACAATTCATAGTCCAGTAAACTGGGCTCTGGGTGGATGACAGCTATAAAGAAAATGCCACTGCTCGCACATCTGCTCAGAAAAAAAAAATTAAATGGACTCATGTACGCACCTACTTTTTAGCTTCATCCTAGCGATAAGAAACGCACAAGCTACGATTTAAAATGCTGCCTTTCAGATAAGCTGCTTTCTGCCAGCCACCAGCACTGCGCCTGACACTCGGCATCGGCGCCTAAGCCAACAACAGTGCCACGTCTCGCAATTTTTCCCCCACTGGTCAAGAATAACTTGTCGTTGAAGCCTAAAAAGCAAAAAGGTCCAGCTTGTCATGTATGCGTACATTTCAGTTGCGCCAGAAAATACTTGGGTACCCTGGTTCTGACGCATGCGGGTTATCGCTCTAACGTCCATAAATGTAATATTTTAGCGGCCTCAGTCTTCGCCACTCATGACGCCCATCACATCGGGAGTTCATTGCAGATTTTCAATGGCTTTGTCGGGGATACTTAACGGTGACGGGCAACTAAGGCAAGTGTGCACACATACGGCTGTGTCCGTAAGTTACTACACCATGCGCTTCGCAAATGGTGTGTGGGGCATTATTTCTGCAGCGAGCAGATATGGTCATACTTTACGTCGAAGGAAAGGTATCTCACCCGGCCTGACGTAAGATCGCGGACCCTTAGCACTTTGGGCTTTGCGCTTGCAGGAGTTCGATTTCGATGTTATAAATCCGGCCGAAAGCACACAGATGCTGATAGCCTGTCCCGCGCTCCCGTCAACCCTCCTCCGTCAGAAGCAACCGACGACGATAGCTTCCTCGGAACAGTCAGTACGTCTGAACTCGTTTCCAGACAGCGTGCCGACGCAGAGCTGCGACTGATTATCGACAATCTCGAACGTGGGCACCCTACAATGCCCCGGTACCTTACTCGAGGGCTCTCATCGTTCTGTCTCCGCAACGGGGTGTTTTATAAGAATTCTACGTCGAATGCAAAACCATACTTTCTAGTCATACCGGCTGATCTAAGGCACGAAATCCTCCTGGCCTGCCACGACGAACCAACTTCAGGGCATCTTGGCTTTACACGCACCCTAAACCGAGTACGGCATAACTATTACTGGCCACATCTTTCTCCGAGCGTTAGACGTTACGTGCAGACTTGTCGACAATGCCAGCAGCGAAAAAAACCCACGCTCAAGCCATCCGGTATGTTGCAATCTATTGAACCACTCCTCACACCCTTCGAGCAAGTGGGCATGGACCTTTTAGGCCCATTTCCTTTATCCTCGAACGAAATAAGTGGATCGTAGTCGCCACAGACTACCTGACACGCTATGCTGAAACAAAGGCCCTTGCCCGAGGAAACTGCCGGGGACGTTGCTCACTTCTTTATGAATGAAATTGTGCTTAGACACGGTGCACCGTCGACCATTATTACTGACCGAGGCAAAGCATTTACAGCTCGGCTACTGCGGGACACCTTAATTCTCAGCCATACCGATCATCGCACGACAACAGCCTATCACCCACAAACAAATTGCCTAACAGAACGATTCAAAAAGCGTTGGCGGAGATGATTTCAATGTACGTTGACTTTGAACATAAAATGTGGGTCGAGATCCTGCCGTATGTCACCTTCGCCTACAATACGGCGCTGTAGGAAACCACGCAGTTTACACCCTTCCGTCTCGTATATGGCAGGGAGGCCCGCACGATGTTGGACGCGATGCTCCCGTGCGGGGATGAAACGGTCGAACCCGATGCCACCCATTTCGCGGAACAGGCCGAGCAAGCCCGTCAGCTGGCCCGCTTGCACATCAAAGAACAGCCTGCCACCGACGCTCGATACTATCACCCTCGGCACAGGGAAGTCCACTACGAACCAAGGGACCAAATGTGGGTGTGGACCCCCGTGCGCCACAAAAACTGCTACACCGGTATTTCGGACCCTCTAAAGTCCTGCGCCGCTTAAACAGTGTTACCTATGAAGTTGTTTCATATGGAAGTGTGACCGTTAGTGTTCGGCGTCAGCGACCTGAAATTGTGCACGTGGTGCGCTTTAAGCCGTACTTTTCACGTGACTGAGCGTTGTGTCCACGTCGCGTTTTGTAACCTTGACGCTGCGAGACCTTGACTTATTGTACAGTTCACCTCACCCCTATTTTTTTTTTCTCTTCTCACCTTGACATCGGGAGGATGTTTCCCTTTCGCGGGGGGGGGGGGGGGGGGTAATAATGCCACGTGCCTAGCGCCGCGCGGCCGCCGTGCTTGGTGCCGACGACGACTAAGCGGTTGCTGGCTCGAGAGGCTTGCTGGTGCTGGACACTGTCATCGGAGCTAGAAGCAAACCTGACTCTCGTGTCTTACCTTCACAGTACCGTGTACTTTCACGACCCCCTGTGGCTTCAGTCGTGACAATATGACGATAATAGTGACCCCTTAAGTTTCAGTTCTTGTACCGTGCATTCGACGGTCGCTACTCGCCGTGTATTTGAAATCGCCCGCTAAGCGACACTTAACCCTTTGATGGATGCAACGAGAAAAGCTAATTTAGACGCTATTTTTCATCACCAGAGGCTTTCTGGGGCAGTTTTATTACAAACGTAAAACAAACGCGAGTGGAAACTGTCTGTTCGCAAAAGAGGAAAAAGTGGGTCAGCGTATGTCCCACCAACCACAAAGGGTGTATTCACTATGTGGGACAGGGTATATCCCATCATCCACTTCAGTCAAGTGGTCAGCAGCAGTGAAACGGGCCAAAGCAAGTGACACAAAGTGCCACACTGCACATTTTGCAGACATATTTGGTGCGCACTTCTTTCTGATTTGTAGAGCACCACCGGCACCGCAGTCGTTTCCCAGTGAGAACGGGGTGGTGGCCATTTCCGGCAAATCGGAGCTCATCAGGAACACCACTCATTGCCTTTCTTATTGTAGTGCACTTTCAGGGTTGTTTGTGATTTTCGGAAAGTGTTTTGGGCAATCAGGAGACGCCCAAGCATCAGACGGAACTGCAGATAGGTCACAGGCCTCATGGGGGAAATTTGAATGAAAGCATTGACTACTGCTGCGTCCAAAATGAAGTAAAAGATACGGCTCCACCAGCGCTTTGAACGGCGGTCTGCTGGATAGGCATTCCTTTTCTGGTCGAATTTATCAACCCCACCCATCCATGCGTTGTATTCTTCCACAACACATGGACAGTGCACTGCCTTTTTCTTGCCGTTTTGAAGGGTTCGCTGGACTTGCACAGCGCTTTCTGGGTCATGATAGTTGGACATGATGTGCACATTTTTAGAGTCTCGCCATCGGTAGGCTACCACGTCAGCCTTCTTCCGCCAAATGTAGGACCCTCGCTCTAGTTTGTTGTCGACTTTGACTTCTGGTGGCAGATCCCTCTTGTTCACTCGAAATTTGCCACAAGCAAGGATATCTTTCTCTCTCAACTCTTAAAGCAGCTTAGTGGAGCTGAAGAAATTATCAAAAAATAACTGTGAGCCAGCAGGGACGGCACCATCGGCCAGAGTTAGGACAACATGTTCGCCCAAGGTTCTGTCATCTGGCTTCTGCATACTCTTGCCTTCGTAGAGCTGGAACTTGAGGAGATAGCCTGTCTCAGAATCAGCTAGATACCATACTTTGTACCCTCGCTTGATTTTCGGTTTCTTTGGCATGTATTGTTTCATGCTTGAGCGACCTTTGAAGAGAACCATGCTTTCATCAACGGCGAGGTGACTGGATGGCGAGTAGTGGGCCTGAAATCTCCGTTCATCATCTCTATCAATGGCCGAACTTTGTATGCACGGTCAAAATCTTCTCAGCCGTAGTCCGGCATTTTTTCATTGTCGTTGAGGTGCAGGCAGTTTGTTATAAGGTGAAATCGTTTGTAGGTCATCACTTGGGCGATTTCTTTGACATGAAATAGGCTGTCTGAGCACCAGTACATTTGCAGGTGGCGCATGCGATTCACACTCATCAAAAGCAGGACTCCGAGGTAGGCACGAAGCTCCAAGCACGTGATTGTCGTCCATCCTTTGCGGTTGGTTGTTGCTGCATATAAGTTTGTTTGATCCACGATATTTTTGATCACGTCCTCATCGAAATACAGCATGAATGCTTCAATGGCAGTGCTTCTTTCCAAGATCTTCTGCGATCCAGATGCATTATGATTTCTCGGAATCGTCGCAATGAATTTGGACATGTCCCACTGGCTGGCTGTAACATCATCATCTAAGCCTTCAGGAAGCTCCTTGACTTTTTTCTGTTTTTTTCTTTTTCCTGAGTACGGCTTGAGCGCATTTTTTTTTTTTTTTGCCCTTGCTTGTACAGGAAACAGGCAGTGGTAGCGGAACCTCGTCCTCTTCGCTGCTCTCAGCGCTTCCAAGCACAAAGTCTTCATCATCAGAGCTATCGCAGTACTCATTGGCGCTGTCATTCGACTTGTCCGGTAAACTAAAATAAAGCTCCAAGGCTTCCTCCCGGCTTAGGTTTTTTTCGTTCTCCTACGCAAAAAAAAATGAATTGTGGCATTCAGCTCCAGGATCATATTTGCGCACACACTAGACTCGCTAACCCTAACACTACGGGCATCAAAACACACCACTGCCACAATATTCATACATGGAACGGTATTTTTGCCAGAAAATGATAACTTACACGCCATTCGTTTTCTCTAAACATTGTTATAGGGCAAGAAATAGGCAAATTTACTCACCAGGCATCCCATAGCAGTTCACGCAGCTTCCAAAACGGGAGAAAAACACGAAGTGGGGCCAAAAAGTGAAGCAAAGAGAACTGGCGAACTTTGTGGCTCCACCTGTTGCTAAGCATGAAAATATTTGTGAATGTTTTTTTTAAAGCCTCATAGAGGGAGCCACATAACCCAAATCCGTTATACGTTTAGATTTCGCGTTCAATGTAGAAAGAAAGTCAGCGCGTCTAGTGGTACCTATGTATCCCATCATCCATCAAAGGGTGTTGCAGCCGTTCAGAATAAGTGACAACCTAATACAGAACAGGCTGATGAAATGATCTGAACAAAAGCTGCCACGAGAATTTTATTCCTTGCATAGTTCAAGAATGAAATTAAATTTAACCATTTGTAACACATTTATGTTTGGTTTTCTAGAAACCAAGTAAAAAAAATTTATCGCACATCAGAAACTCGAAGATGCGACAGCACTTCCTTCAAACAGTACTTGTTCAGATTGTCAAACATTGCTACTTGCTGGCTCCTTTTACCGTGTGGTTGAACGCATACGACTTCCTCTTTAACTACCCCGGTAATCCGGAAGTAGTTATCCTCAACAAAACGTTCGGCCTCCCTTATCAACGCCAGTGTCGACGGATGACCACTGCTTGCTCCAGCCTTGCCCAGTTCTCGATGAAAAAATCCGCTTCCTTTGAATAATTCAAACGCTTCGGCTCCGAACTTGCCAACTGTGTGGGCCAAAACAAACTCAATGGCTTGCATCATTGAGTACAGGTTATGGCGGAGGCGTTTTCTGATTTTAAGCCCCGCGCTGCTGGAAGCGGTGTAGCCCAACTCAATCGTCTGAATCACAGGATTGTTCTCAATCCCCGCACTGAGAACACTGAGGCGCGCCTCGTCAGCGGACGGCCTGCCAAACTCCATGCAGCAGAGCGTCCTGTTCACCTCCAGAGCGGCGGCGATGGCTGTGCAGGCGATCATGTTGAGAGATCTACTCTGGGCGCTGAGCCGCCAGATGCTCTTATTCTTGACTAGGCCATCGAACATGCGGCAGAGGCATATGGGGCTCACCATCTTGACGATAGTCACCGTCCTGATGGTCGTGGTCACTTCGAAGAGCCGCGCCAACGCGGCGCCATCCTCGATGCTGAGCGAGCAGTCGATTTCAACCTCCTGGATGGACTGGTTCGTTTCTAGCGCAATGCACAGCGCATAGATGTCGCGGTCGTACAAGCAGACTGACAGGGACTGGAGCGTTTTGGTCAACACGAGCGAATGCGATAGCTGCTCAGTCTCCAGATAGTAGCAGAGTGAGAGTTTCACCCCTCGGAGGGCCGTGTTGAATCCAATGGTGTTCATGAAGACATCCACAGGCCTGCTGTCGTAATCGTACTCCATCATTGCGCTCACTCGTTGCAGAGTCTTGTTGTTTACCAGCACTTTAGCCAATGCGGCAACCCCGTTCTCGCGAAATTCGTTGTCAAAGAGCGACAAAACTTTGAGTGTTCTGTTGCGAAGTAGGGACTCGGCAATGGTTACAATTCCGTGGTCTGAGATACCATTACCGCACACATGTAACTCTTCGAGCTTGGTGTTCACGGCTAGCATCTCGGCGACCGCATACGCTCCTTCGTCGCCCATGGCGTTGTTTTGCAGGTCCAGAACCATGAGCGAGTTATTTATCTTCAATGCGTCGGCCAATGCCCGCGTTCCTGTAGGTCCAATGCAGTTGCTCGCAAAACACAAGGCAATCAGCGTGCTATTCTGTTCCAGTGCGGACGCTATAGCCATCACTGCTTTGTCCCGTAGTCTCGCACTCTGTACAGTCGCCGACCTCAGCCTCTTGTTCTGCTGAAGAAGCTTTGCAAACTGCTGCGCCCCGCGTATGCTCACCGTGTTCATTTCCAGCTTCAACTCCACTGTATTGCTGGGCTCGAGCGCCTTAAACAACGCGACGATATCAGCCGCTTTGAGGCCGACATTTACCAAGAACAGTTCCTTCAGCGACGCCGCCGACTCGACGTAATTTGACAGCGTCGTCACGTCACATTTGCGCAGTTGAAGGTTGGAAACTTGGATCGTGGCCAACTGTCCGCGTGCCAAGGCCTTGAGGAGGCCGTATGCCTCGTTCCTTGCCATCCTCTTTCCATCCAAGTGAAACTGCTCAAGCGCGGCATTGGGTACCAGGCGATCTAACATACTAGGTTTGAGAGCAAACAGGTGGCCTGAGTAGCCGCAGTGCACGTAGTCAATGCATCGGTGAATCTCGAGCAGCTCTCCCAAAAGTGTGGCGCATACATGTCCGTATTTGGTGAGGTTCGGGTAGCTGCGAGGCGCAAACGTGAAGACGGACAGCTTACCGGGCCGGTTTTGGCGGAGCTCAATGCCGATGCTCTCAAAAAAGCGGTTCCAGACGCTGGCTCTCATGATAAGCCAGCAGCCGTGTTGTCGCTTCAAGGGCCCTGCACCTTCCATGGCCTCCGAAAAGTCTGTATCTGAGCATTTCTTCCTTACGTCCAGATCGAAGCACCTAAAGTACGTCTTCAGGCCTTGCACAGTAGTCGGTCTCATCACATCCGTGTCGGCATTATACTTCTGGGGCCTTCTGCGTTTCATGTTGGCCAAGAAGAGTACTTTGGGGGTATTATGCGTTGACGTGCCCGAGATGACCGGTCATCGGCAGCAGCGAAGCTGTCGTGAAACGCAGCTGGTGGGGCTTGCGGCGTTGTTCTCGGGTGCCCCAGTCCTTTCGGCGGCAGAGTGATGGCGTCCGAACGTAAAGCGCGTTCGTGTCTTCTTCTTCTTCTGCCTTGATATATGGCACATACCCACGAAGGAGAATTGGCCCGGGTTGAGTGTGGACGGCCAAATGTCCTACACAAACTGGATTAGTGCATTAAAGTAATTGTCAACTAAACAAAAACATAAGATTTAAGATCACAAAATTGATTGAAAGAAAAATACGAAGCAAAAATTTGGAAGTTTGTAAATTTGGAATATAATTAGAAAGGGAATCCGTTCGTAGCTGTGATGTAGTTATGTAAGTACTAACAAATTTGAGGCAACGCAAATCCTTTCGCACTCGCACCGAAGGAGAGTAGAAGCGGCACCGACAACGTGAATCCCAAGCGTGCAATTGGAGTTTCTAAACGTACCCTCCTCTGATGTGAAAACCTTCGGCAAGCGAGAAGGATGTGATCAATATTTTCAATCTCACCGCAAGCCTCACAAAGGTTTGTGGGGCTGATCCCGCATCTACATAAATAAAGATTTAGGCGAGGAATCCTGCATCTCATGAGAGTCATCGTCACCTCACACTGCCGTGATTTACATGAACGAACTTTCCATGAGTATATGAGATGCTGGTATTCGGCTGTAGACAGTAAAGGATCATTGCATGAAGCGGCTAGGTATTGATAACGCTGGAAACGGGGCATTCAGAAAATGGTGATATTAGGGATGGTACATGAAACAGATGCATCAAGAGCTGATGTAGCCAGGAAATGTGCCACTTCGTTCTGGAAAATGCCGCTGTGACCGGGGACACAGATGAAGCGTATTTCTTTCACCCACCCCGGTATGAAATACTTTGGTGAGCGGCTCAACAGAGCATCCCGTGCTGACTCCAGTGACAACAAAACAGAAAGAGAGTCTGATAGAAAAAAAAATTTTGATTGACTTCAGGGAACTTTTAGTATTGCTAGCCCAATTGCCATAAATTCTGCTAAAAATATCGGTGTGTAATCCGGGACACGCACCGAAAAACTCCAGGAAAGAGGCTCTGAAAGAATTCCAATCGCTGCTTTCCGCGCGGTCACAGACGCATCAGTGGCAATTATAGTGTGATCAGGGAACTTTTCAAGGTGATCATATAGGAGACTGGATATTAGACTTGAAGGTAAGTGCTTCACATTAGATGGAAATATAGAATCATAATTTATATCCACAAAGGACGTTGAGCAACCAATAGGACATATAGAAGCAAGGTCCACACCAATTTTTGCTAAAATGCTCTGCGTGAAAACAACCTGGGGCATGCAGACCCTTGGCCGCTGGTGAGTGAGAAAGCGGGCGGGGTTTGACACAAAAATAGGTATACAGTAGCCACACCGGGAGTAGCCTCAAATGGTTGCAAGCATGATCTAACAGTTAGAAAGCGGAAACTGGAGCAAAGTTCCGGAATGCGGGCCTCCAAGTACAGCTAGGACAGTGGTAGACACTGACTGTGGAAGCCCTAGGCAGAGGCGCAGCGCCCGTCTTTCTAAAAGCAGCAAAGGATGCAGCTTATATTTTGGACACCCAGAAAAAAGAATGCAGCCAAATATCAGAATCGGTCTCACATAGGCTTTGTACAAAAGTAGATGAGTATCTCGACGCATACCAAATTTCATATTACTTATCCCTATGAACCTACCAAGGGCACGCTCACCTTTCCGCACATTAGACTTGATGTGAAGCCTCCAATCCATACTAGCATCATACGTAATGCCTAAATACCGCACAGATTCCACTTGAGGTATGACATCTGAGCGGTAGTTGAACGAAACATATAAGGGGGTTTTGGTTTTAAAAACTAGCACACTACTTTTGCACACATTTAAAACCAATTTAATTTTGTCCAACCAGACCTCAAGTGCATTTAGGTAAGCCTATAGAGAACGATAGAGGTCATGAATATATTTTGCAGATGCGAACAATGCTATGTGATCTGCATATACATATACATCTAGATGAACCGGAATATCACACATTAATATATCAAAAAGGAGTGGTGAGAGCACAGAGTCCTGGGGCACCTCTCTTGTCTGTGCATAGGTGTCTGAGATTAATGAGCCATCAATGCAAAAGAATTCTCGTCCTTTCAAAAATTCCCTGATCCACGCATAAATGTAGAACGGAGGACGTAATAACGACCACTTGTTTAGTAGAATGGAATGTTCAGTGTTGTCATAGGCCTTAGCAATATCGAGCGTCACAAGCGCTGATACCTCCTTGTTGCACATTGCAAGGCGAATCCTGCTTTCTAAATCTACATGTGCAGACCATATTGAGCATTCATTGCGGAAACCAATCTGGGAAGAACTCAAAGCATTAACCTTAAAGCGCAGCGCCAACGCTGTCTTCTCTCGGAACACGGACGTGACACTCGGTTGGAGCACCTCTCGCTGCCCCGTACAAAGTACTGTGGCGCCGAAAACGCTGCAAGCGCAGTGCACCGATGATAACCGCAGGTCAGTCGTCGTTTTGCTCTTCGATCAGTTCAACCCCGTGACAATCGCGCCCGCGACTAATGAAAAACACACACACACACACACACACACACACACACACCGTGGCACCAGTAAAATCCTGAGCCACGTACAAAAACACGTCATGCTACGTCATCATAAACTAAGCAAAAGAAAAAATGTGCGCAAAAGCAAGTGAAACATTTATAATACTACTTTATAACTTAAAATTTTGACTGTAAAATGGTTACTGTTCATTTTCTTAATAATTTTAACTTATGTAGGTATCGGCGGCGTCGGCGTTTGGCCGACGCCGCCGACGGCGAGCCCACAGTCGGCGAGCCCAAGGAAAGCGTTGGGGATGGTACTTTTATGTCTTTTTTTTTTCTTTTAATGTTTGCTTAGATACTCACAGAAATTAGTAATGTAATATGTTTAGGGGAAAGATAATTAAACACAAAGTAGAAGAAAAAACAACGTGCCGATGGTGGGAACCGAACCCACGACCTCCGAATATCGCGTCCGGTGCTCTTC
The DNA here is from genome assembly GCF_055883805.1 of Amblyomma maculatum. Classification (NCBI taxonomy): domain Eukaryota; kingdom Metazoa; phylum Arthropoda; class Arachnida; order Ixodida; family Ixodidae; genus Amblyomma; species Amblyomma maculatum. Next base: position 20,622,012 of record NW_028146738.1, read on the forward strand.
CAACTGAGCTACATCGGCCGCTGTCCCCCCTGCTACTTGCTTGGGTATTTATGTTGTCTGTATAGGAACCTTGAGAGTGTTCACCAGCGCCACCCTCAGCCATAGCGGCGGACGTAGAACGTCCTTTGTTACCGCCAGCGTCACGTAGAACGTGATCAAGAGCGAGGGCGAAAGCTGTGCTAGAACCCTCTTACGCTACCTATGGCTTCAAGACTGCCAGAACCGAGACCCCCGTAAGCTACAAGCAGATCAATTAAGGGGAAATGAGGGTGCTCGTTATAATACAAGAAGGAAAGAAGCCAACAGTCGGCGAGCCCAAGGAAAGCGTTGGGGATGGTACTTTTATGTCTTTTTTTTTTCTTTTAATGTTTGCTTAGATACTCACAGAAATTAGTAATGTAATATGTTTAGGGGAAAGATAATTAAACACAAAGTAGAAGAAAAAACAACGTGCCGATGGTGGGAACCGAACCCACGACCTCCGAATATCGCGTCCGGTGCTCTTCCAACTGAGCTACATCGGCCGCTGTCCCCCCTGCTACTTGCTTGGGTATTTATGTTGTCTGTATAGGAACCTTGAGAGTGTTCACCAGCGCCACCCTCAGCCATAGCGGCGGTTCCTATACAGACAACATAAATACCCAAGCAAGTAGCAGGGGGGACAGCGGCCGATGTAGCTCAGTTGGAAGAGCACCGGACGCGATATTCGGAGGTCGTGGGTTCGGTTCCCACCATCGGCACGTTGTTTTTTCTTCTACTTTGTGTTTAATTATCTTTCCCCTAAACATATTACATTACTAATTTCTGTGAGTATCGAAGCAAACATTACAGGAAAAAGAAGACATAGAAGTACCATCCCCAACGCTTTCCTTGGGCTCGCCAACTGTTGGCTTCTTTCCTTCATATATATATATATATATATATATATATATATATATATATATATATATATATATATATATATATATATATATATATATATATATATATATTATATAATATGGAACAATAATGTTGGTGTACATCAACGATACTCAGGACAAAATGCAACTTTAGTGCCCTCAGAGATGGGGAAAAGAAATCATTTACCTTGGAAGTATATTTATTTACCAATTAAATGAGGCAATCCGAAATGTAGCGCCTGCAGTGTCTTGCATAATTTATTCTTAAGGGTGGCAGAACCAATTTATCAGTGCATCGGGTGAAGATATATTTCTTCTTTTGGTTTTAATTTAGCGAGGGACACAAGAAAAGCAGCTGCTGTGGGAGAAGAGAACCTCAGATAATATACTAGCTGGCATTTAGAGAGGACATTAATACAAATAATCTCATATTTAGGAAAAAAAATCTGCTGTTATGAGCTGTGTAACTCTCCTCGACAATTATTCTAATTACTTTCTTTTGAAGTATTAGTAACTTATTAATGTTAGTGCTTGATGTGGTGGTCCAGACCAAATGGCAATAGTTAAGAATGAAATATTGTGTTGTAGATTATCGATTTTAGATTTGGAGAAAATTCTGAGACATCTGCAAAGGACGCCAACAGACTGTGACACTCTCTTTGCAATATATGTAATCTGTTCACTTCACTTCCCTTCACTTTATTACCTTAAAGACCCCACATTGGGGGTATTACATAAGGGGTGGGAGTACAAACATTGATTGAATATGATTGCCTACATGATATTTATGAAGTGCATGTTTAAACTGTTAACAAAACTTGATGGGCAGGTGATGGCATCAACATCGTAGGGAAGGCCATTCCAGTCTTTTGCAGTGTGATGAAAGAATGATGAAGAAAAAGTGACTGTGCGGGCGCGCTGGCATGAAACTACTAGTGAATGGCCGGTGCGATGAGATATGCGAGCTGGCGGTGTGATGTAGGGTGGTTGGCAAAGAGAGCTGTAAAAAAACTTATGGAACAGATTAAGAGAAACAATGCGACGACGATGGGCAAGAGTTGATAAGCCTGATTGCCGTTTACGTGATACACTGATGTCATACGAATAGGCAGGATGAATGAACCTCGTGGCGCGATTTTGGACAGATTCTAGTGAACTGATGAGATATGCTTGTTGGGGGCTACAGATAGCAGATGCGTATTCTAGTTTGGGTCGGATGAGTGATTGGTAGGCAAGAAGTTTAATACTTTGAGGGACGTGCCGTAAATGGCGCTTCAAAAAACCCAATGATTGATTAGCTGATGCGACGATGTTCGTTACATGTGAGCGCCAGGAGAGATCCTGGCACAAGGTGATGCCTAAGTACTTGTATGAGCATACAGATTCTAGTGGAGTGTTAGCAATAGAGTAAGTGAAAACGCGGGGGTTATGCCGGCGGTGAAAAGATACGAGTTTACATTTATTAGGATTAAGCGACATTAGCCAGTCATCGCACCAGGCATGCATTGCGTTAATGTCGTTTTGGAGCTGTGATTGGTCAGAGGTGTTGGAAATTGTGTGGTAAATAACGCAGTCGTCTGCAAACAGACGAACACTGCAACCTAGGTTTGAGGGTAGGTCGTTTATATATATTAAGAATAGGAGGGGAGCTAATACAGAACCTTGGGGTATGCCTGATGTTAATGGAAGAGGGTTAGAACTGTGTCCATTAACGAGAACAAACTGGGAGCGGTTGGAAAGGAATTCTTTGATCCATAAGAAGACGATAGGATGCAGATTTAGCATGGTTAGTTTTATCAGTAAACGCCTGTGGGGAACTTTGTCAAATGCTTTAGCAAAGTCAAGAAAAATAGCGTCAGTTTGTAAATTTAGGTGGAGGTTGGAGTGAACGACATGAAGAAAAATAGCCATTTTAGTTTCACATGACATACCCCTGCGAAACCCGTGCTGTGAGGGATGAAAGAAGTTGTTACTGTCAAGGAAGTCCATGATTTAAGAAAAGATGCCCAACAATTTAAAGCTGTAGATAATTTCTATTCTGTTAATAATTTCTAAGGTAAATAAAATGGGCATTGATAAAGTTACTTTAAAGTTTAAAAGTCAAAAGAGATTTCTTACTATTGACAATTTTAACAAGTCCATTTGATCTTAACCGTGACTGAAGAACAACGTTTCTTCTTTTTAATAGGTTACTTATATATGGACGAATAGTAAGAAAAAACTTTTATCATCAGCATACAGAACATATATAACGTCGAAAGCAAGTTTATATAACTATATCATTAATACAAGCATTAAAAAGAAACAGACCCAGAAGGCTGCCCTGCGAAGCTCCACATTGTATACTTCTTAAACCAGGCAGAATACCATCAATACAGACAGCCTGTTTACATTGACTTAGATACGATCGAAACAGAATAAGAGGAGAGCCGCGGATGCTGTACCTTTCAAGTTTATTACGTGATATTTTATGATTGAGGAGATGAAGCGCTTTACTAAAGTCTAAAAACATCCTTAGCGTTGTATTCTTACATTCAAAACCCTGCAAAATAATTTCTTTTTGCAGCAGCAGAGCAGATTCAGTGAACCGTTGTTTCCAAAAGCCGAACTGACTGTCATTAATATTAAGAGGGTTTATTGAAGAGTTCTCAGTTTTTTAACTATAACTAGAGCTTTTGAAGAATCTGATAGAATGGATATTGGTCCGTAGTTAGATATTTCTTTCTTGTCTCCTCCCTAAAAAATGATTGAAACCTTGGCAGACAGGAATGAACAGTTCAGAAATTATGAAGATACAATTCGTCGTTCCTTTTCTTAAAGGAATGACCAGACAAATGAGTGCTCATCTTGTCGTTTGTTGCTATATGTGCCCCTATCCATTTTTGTGTTCTGTCATCCTGTCATGCAACACAAAGATGTTCAATCTGCTACATTAGTGAGCTTCATTTCTTGTCATATGGAACACATAATTTGTTCTCAAATTACTTCATATCTTCACATTAACACATTCTGGCGGTTGAGCTGACTGCTGTGTCGGCCACTATAGCTGACACAACAAGGTTGATGTGAGAACCCTCCTGCACTGGACATATAGTAGAATCCTTACAGTAAAGTCACGGGGAGCAGCAAAAGTCTTTACTATATCAGGGTCATTGCGTCGGGCTCGCCGACTGTTGGCTTCTTCCCTTCATGTATTATAACGAGCACCCTCATTTCCCCTTAATTGATCTGCTTGTATATATATATATATATATATATATATATATATATATATATATATATATATATATATATATATATATATATATATATATATATATATATTGAAACCTTATGAAAAGATTGGAATTGACCTGCTCGGTCCTTTTCCAAAGACTGTGGAGGGCTGCCGCTGGGTTATCGTCTGCGTTGACTATCTTACCAGATACGCGGAGACCGCTGCTCTCGCTACTGCAAAAGCTGCTGATGCTTCGTCGTTTCTTTTGCATTCCGTTATTCTTCGCCACGGCGCACCCCGTGTTATTATAAGTGATCGTGGTCGACAATTCACTGCTGATGTCGTGGAAGAAATCGCAGACCAACAGTCTCACCGAGCGCACCAACCGCACCTTGACAACCATGCTGTCCATGTACGTCTCGTCAGACCATCGCAACTGGTATTCAGTGCTACCGTATGTGACGTACGGTTACAACACTGCAAATCATGAAGTGACCGGCTATTCTCCTTTCTGTTTACTGTATGCAAGAACTCCCCACGTTTTCTTAGACACCATCTTCCCATTTTGCCCCAACGACGATGCATCTGTTTCCCAGATACTATGCCGTGCCGAAGAAGCCCGTCGTATAGCCCGCTTACGCACACTGGCTTCTCAAAACCGCTCGAAAGAACACTACGATCTGCATCATCGTGCAGTTGCTTACTCCCCTGGAGACTACGTCTGGCTTTGGACGCCTATTCGCAAGCGAAGATTATATGAGAAGTTCCTCTGCAAGTACGATGGCCCCTTTGTAGTGTTGGACCAACTGAATGACGTGAATTACGTTATCGCCAAAGTCACGACGGATAACCGCCAATCCCGCAAGACACAAGTTGTTCACGTGGTTCGCATGAAAAGCGCTGCCATCTTCGGTCTACCTAATTTTCTCGAGGACGAGAATCGTTTGCCCGGGGGGAATTGTTACGCCGCGTAGCGGCGCACTGAGAAGCAGCAGAAGAAGCGGAGGAAGCGAGGCGCGCGCAGACTGTTCCGGGCTTTTCTGAGCCGTGTGCGTCTGTTCACCTGTATTAAAAACCATTTCATCTGTTACATTATATATATATATATATATATATATATATATATATATATATATATATATATATATATATATATATATATATATATATATATATATATATATATATATATTGCCGTGCAATTCGTTACCTTTGTTTGCAAGCTCTCTTGTATGCCATTTTATTATTTATGTTGCTTTTGAACTGGGTCACGCACTTTCAAGCTACAGAGTGGTAGCTTTTTCGTCTGCAGTCGCTGAGTCACAACCATTCTCCAAGCAGACTTTAAGGTATGTGTGGCGTCGAGGGTCCATCGAAGGTACAGATGGTGCAAGATGGTTGAAGGTCAAAACTAGTTGAAAGTGCTCAGCAGCACTCACTGTTGTGTCAGCTATAGGCACAGCGGTGCCTTACACTTGCCGTCACGAGCGAAAAAGGGGGGGGGGGGGGGGAGACAGGCAGAAATGTTTATGGTGTGAACATTACCAATTGCAAGCTGCTGTGGTCAAGTGTAAAATATGTAATGTTCATTCATTCATTCATTCATTTTATTGATAAGGAGACATGAAGCGGTAATCTACTGCTTTTAAGTACTGCAATTACTTTATATTTGCAGTCTTCTGAAAGTGAAGCTTCCAGTACAGCACTTGGAAAATATTATTTAAAATATAAGATTGTTGGGACTGTGGTTGTTTCAAGTACCAATGAAGAGAAACCGGCCATATATATCTCCTGCTTGCAAACTTCGCCTTCAAAATAAACTGGCATCTGACATACATACCAAATGGCTAGCCAATTGAACTGAAATTAGTATAGAACCTTGGTACAGCAAACACGGTTACATTTAAGGAAAACTCAAGTCTCAGTTCGTCTTCTGGAGACGACTGTAATTTTTTCACTTTTATAGTAGACATTTTTGACAAAAATTTGTTATAGTAAAGTGCGTCTGGCCGCGCTGACGTACTTCCCATCGCCGCACGCCCGATATACCTATAGAATCGTAAAAGCAAAGTTTTTTTTAAACTGTCTGTACCACTAGGCTCAGAAGCTCTGATAAGAAGCTAACTTTACATAGGCCTTACTGCTGTAAGGGAAAGCATATGATGAGAAAGGGTGTGTAGGAAAAAACTAAAGTAGAGCATGATACAAACGTGAAAAGAAATGGCGCGGTTCATTCAGAGAATAAAAGGGCAGCGAGAAGTAGGGAAGGAATAAAACGGCCAACCACTCGCAGCAATTAATGTGCAGCGCGAAGCGCGAGGCTAGCGGCGGCGCTCGTGTGTGTTTCCTTCCTTTTTGTCCTTGTCTTCTTTGCGCTACGTTTCCTAAAATGCGAATGCACCAACTCGCCCAATTTAGCATTCTTGTGTAGCGGCGGCAAGAAGTGCATGGGGACGCAGCATGTGCTCCTTTGCTGCATTGCACATTTCTCGTTTATTGCCTCTTCGATGACACAGCGGAAAGTGATGCTGTACGTCTTCTTGCAAGGCTTTGGTTTACACATGACATCAAACTCATTTGTATAAATTTGGTCGTTGCATAAAATTACACAGAAAGATGATATGAAAGAGATATGGAAGGTATTTAGAGTTTTTTTATAAAGCAGCAAGATGTATATTGATTAGGCAGTTTAATTACTAGACCAGCTGGTAAAAATCGTAACTGCTTACATGGTTTATGAAACAATTCCCAGTTGGTCCCCAAATTCAGTTCCTAATGAGTTCTCATTGAACCAATTGGAACTTATTTGACACTCAATGGGAACCAACTGGTACCAGCTGGGAATTGTTCCATAAACCAGTAAGGCCAGTTACGATTTTCACCAGTACCTGCATGGGATATTATCACAACTACCCTAGCTGATGTAGTAAAGAAATTTGCTGGTCCGAGTGACTTTACTATAAAGGGGTTCTACTAGTACTTATTCAACCTGAATCAATGCTTTCAGGGCCTGCATTATACGAGCTCGGTCAAAAAAGACCAATTGGATATTTTCAGCTGTAACCATTTAACCTTTCAACTGGAACCAATGGTGTTTTTGGACACTTAACCCATTGTAGTCAATGGGTGAGACCAATTGCACTCAGTGGGTCCAATGGGATGTGTCATGGTACATACAATGGGTCACACTCATTGCATACAATGGGTCCAATGGAACATACTAAATGGGACAAAAGGTAGGCTGACTGACAATTTGCATGGAAACTGGTAATTACATATATAAAAATCAGGGAGTACAGGCAAGCATACGTCTCGCACAAGAAACGCAATACTGTACAGTTTCACAGATGCATATAACACAAGATTCCATACACCCAGTAAACATACTTCTTTCTACTCTCATGCTGGGGCCAGCCTTGCCATTCGAGTGTAGTTATTTCATTTAATTTGGTAGGCACAGTGATAGTAAGAGGAAGAATTTGGTTTTACAGGTTAAGCAACTGATAGTCATATATCCAAACCAACTCGTCCAGTTTTTTGTCTTCCAGAAGTTTACTGCTGATAGTTGTTATTTTGAATATTGTGTTTGTTTTCTTTGTGAAATGAAATGTTCCCATGGATACACTCAGTGCAGTTGGCCAGACCAATTGGACTAAGATGGTAAGTCTCACTGTATGCAATGGGTTTGACCACGGCCGCTCAATGGGGGCGCACTTGGGTGCGGCCCGTCGCGTCGCCCAGAAGAGCCGTATTGCGCCTAGTTCTCATCGCCACTGCTGCGGCGCCACCGCTCCGGGACGAGTCCGGGCGGAGAGCTGCGCGCAGCGGCCGTGGCTGTGCTTTCGTTTCGGCGTCCGCGTGGTCGGCGCTTGCTCAATTTAGGATTATGAGCGGCGTTTCACACAGTATGTGATGCTATGTGCAAGTTTGCTATTGATAAGGTGATAGCGGCAAGTCATCATCACTAGGCTTTTCCAAGTCATTTGTGGTCTTCCGTTTACAACGAGAACGAGACAGTCGTGTGCTTCGCTGAGTGCGCACCCATTTAGTTGCGTTTCAACCACTGTAATAACGTAGTAGATATTGCAATCTTGAAATCGGGACATGGTTTTGGGTCATTATTCTGCGTGCACTTTTCTGGAAACTTACAATTCAGGATGTAGCGTTCAACATTATTGTTCAGCCTGTTCCTCTATTTTCACTGGAAATAATATTCAAGTGGGTACCACCACCAAAACATACTAGCTAACACAAACTGTTGCAAAAGAAACAACACAAGACAGCCAGTTCAACGACACGCCCGCAGGCTCAGGCAATTTTTTTCTCGTTTGATTATGAAGCCGTGTGATGCACAAAAGACACGCAAGCTTATTTTACATGCGAAGAACTTTTCTCGAAAAAGGTTTATGTGCAAACGTGATTTTTTCCACTGTCTGATTAATGTTGCCTGTCCAGTTGGTCAGCAGTGGTCGCATTAGTTTGGTTAGGTCATTAGTGTGACTGCGGTCTTCTCTCTCGCAAATCAACTCCGAAAATTGCACAAAATAGGGAAGACGGGATGAAATTAACATGTTGCATAGCTTGCTGCTTCAATTATGACCTGCGGGCACTTCATCACCTTGCTAACAAATGTGCATGGTGATTTTCTGATACCTTAGGCGTCCATCATCAAGAATTTTGGTAAGTCCAGGGTTTTGCAGGAATCACAAAGCACAAAGTTAATAAATGGATGGGGACTAATAAAATAAAATTATTGACACTCTAAAGCAAGCACTAGAAGTTATTTAAACTTGGGTAATATATAATTAATGAAAACACGGGCAGGCACTGAAAACAGAATAAATAAAAATGTTTCATGAGATTCTGTAAAAATATTCATACTTTCTCTTCAAATGGACGTGCAAGGTAACAAGCCAAGAATGCAATCGGTGCTAACTCTATCTCAGCTGCTGGTTCACACCACGCATGAATGAATCCAAGCTGACTCGAAAACTCTCTCGCAGCAGACGTGATATGGCAGTTGGCAAGGTACGACTTTCATAACCACGAATGCCAAGTTTTATAGCTGCCTATATTTGATAGGTGCATTTGCAGACATGATGCTTGCAAGTTGCTAACCTACACAAAGCATGGCAAAATGTGTATAATCTCAGTCGATATTTTTATTTTCGCTAGTGGTACCTTCAGTATTTTCTCCGAGGTGAAAACGGCAGCCCTTGCGTCAACTTTGTCGTTCCCGCCTTTGAATTGCCTTAGGCTGCTAAAAAGTGATACTACAGACCCGCTTTCGGAGCCTGCTTTAGGGCGTATCGGAAGCTGAAAATAAGATTCGGTTAAACGCAATGCACTAGTAAGGCACACAGAAGGCATTGTTGTAAGATACTTGATGTGATCAAGAAGGTACTTAATTTGCGCCACTGTGGATCTGGTTGTCATGATTGTTGCTTCGTACGTTTGTTTGGTTAGCCTTTGCTTCGACGTGCCTCCTTGCACCTGAATGTCTTCGATATAGCAAAGTCCAACTCTAACCAAGAGAGTCGCTCGTCATCTAACAAATAGAGCGGCTCCTCTTGGTGTCTCCGTGGCTTCACTTATGCGATGTTGGGCAAGGCATACCATTTTGATATCGTCATAAAAGTGATCGTGGCGCAGCTATCTTGAAACACACATGCTTCAGGATAACACGGGGGGTTTTCCAGGAGGAAATGAAGTGTAGCTATAGCAAGTGGGGAAAATGAAGCTATTGAACTGCGCACATTAATTTTTTCAAGGTTGTTTGGCTCAACATGAGCCCGCGTGAGTAACTTAACTTCTAATGTGGGCAGTTCGGGAACACGGAGGGGACAGCTGAATGAAGCAGGATCTTCAGTTTTATGTTCTTCCTGTAATCGTCATCTGCGAAGTGCAGTGAGTATACCAGTGACTTGTCACTCGACTCCCACCGGCTTCCTTTTCCATCCTAGCCCTCCCGAGATATGTTTTTCAGCCATGCTGCTCGACGTTGTGAATCGCACGGGAACTCATGGTAACCGATCTTTTCTTGCTTTCGTGGTGCACAGCGGCACACAGCAGTTGCCTGGCATGGTGCTGCATACGCTTAGGACGCTGTTGACACAGGCACCGATGACACGCATGCAGAACTATCAGAACCACGCGGTTATGCTGAGTAGTCAAAACGATAGCACACGCCAACCCAGCCAGCGCGCTCCTTCCGCGTCGTCTGCTCGTCCGTGCCGGCGGCGCCTTGTCCTGGAGTGGTGGCGCCGCCGCGGAGAATGACGGCGGAAACTGTAACTTCTCCCAATACGCGCTTCCCCAGCCATTGAGGCGCGACGCGACGGGCCGCACCAAGTGCGCCTCCATTGAGCGGCCGTGGTTTGACAAAGTGGGCTAACCAGTTGGCAAAGATTCATCAAACCGAGTAATGATTTGGAACATATATGAACTGGTTAATACTATAGTTATGCACAGATGGCACTCTAGACTACTTTGCACTAAAGGCCCTCAATAAACTAAAAGTAGCGCCAACATGTGAACTTTGCCGCCCGCCTCCTCTCCAGCGCTCTCCTTCGTCGTTCGACCTTCTCATTGGTCGAGCGCCGTCACGTGCTCGCGCGCGCTTTTTTTTTTGCTGGGCGCGCAGCTTCCTCCTTTCTAGCGGTGCGGGCGGAGCGCGCGCGGCATATATCGCCGTGTGTTTTGCTGCCACGCGGACTGCTGCTAAATTGTTCTCCTCCGCCGGCTAGTTTTTTTTTTTTTTTTCTTTTTTTTTTTCAAGCATGTTGCGCACTTTGGCCGGCGGCTGAAAGAAGCACGGAGGTGAAGGCGAGTTCAACCAACGCAGACATCGCGTACGAATGGTGTCACAAACTGACAGTTGAAAGCGAAACCGTTTCAGCTCAAAATATTAAAAAAAACTGCTACCACGCTTCTCAAGTTCAATGGTAGCTTACAATTCAGTCAAACATGCGAAGAAACCACACAGACTGCAGCTTCCGCCGCCTAGTCAAATTTTTTTCAAGCATGTTGCGCACTTTTATCAACGGCTGATGGACTCAAGGTGAAGGCGAGTTAAACCGACGCCGAAATCGTGTGCGTATGGTGACACACCATGACAGCTGAAAACGGCACCGTCTCAGCACAAAATATTAAAAAAAATAACTGCTACCACTCTTCCCAAGTTTACCGGTAGCTCCCAAGTCAGTCAAAGGTGAAAAGACACCAGACAGACTGCAGCTTCCGCCGCCTAGTTAATTCTGATCTGCAGCTGAAGTTGAAAATACATGGAAGACAACTGCTGCCACACTTCTCAAGTTTACCGGCAGCTCGCAAACTAGTCAACGCTGCAAAGAAACCATACATAGACTGTTGCTGAATTGTTCCTGTCCGCCACCTAGTTACAAATTTTTTAAAGCATGCCGCTGAGTTTGGCCAACGGTAACGAACTACGGACACACTGAGATGACGGCGAGTTGAACCAACGCCGAAATCGCGTACATGTAGTGTAAGACACTCACAGCTGAAACTATTTTGGCGGGAAATCTCTGTCAACATTCGGTAATTATGTTTCAACAGTGAGCAATATTTTAACCTAAACACATTACGGCAAAATGCAAGCTGAAATGCTCTGGTTAGACCCGGCGCCAGCTCTTTTACTGGCGCACGGCCGCCTCGATCGGCGCGCGCGCGCTGTTTGAGACAGCCGTGAGTCGTGACCAGCGCCTGCTCCGGAGAGCGCGCGCTAGTCGCGCACCCCGTAGGTGGAGCCACGGTCGAAATGCGAGAGGAGGAGCGGCGCCGCCGGAGGAGAAGAGAGGAGATGGCGCTACTTTTAGTTTATTGAGGGGTTTTACTTTGCACAAGTAGTTGCAGGATCCAATTGACCTATCAAATTGGAACCAACTGGAATGAGATTTCCAAATGGAATCAACTGTTCCAAATAGACTTTCCAATGGGTTTCATATGGAATATGAATTCCAACCGGAACCCATTGAGCCCAATTTGGCTGCCCACTTGAAAGGAAAATTCCAATTGGAAAAAAATTGAGTGCGTCAGTACCGATTGACATTCCCGTTGGTTCCAATGTTATTTTTTTTTACTGGGGCCACTTTAACTCCCTCTTTGCCATCGCACAAATGAATCGTAAGTGTATCATACTTTTATGTGGTACACTAGCTTCAACGATGACATTTGTTAGCACTACATGTTGACAGAAATTACCAGACAGAATTTTCAACCTCTAGTTGCTTATTTCATCTGGCAGTTTTCTAAATGACATGAAATAAGGAAAGGTTTTGGTCATATATAAACGACAAAAGAATATTTTCCAAGGGCTTTGAAAAGGTTATTCTAAGCCACCTCGACATAGCCAAGCACAATATTTTATCAAAATCTCGGCATGGCTTTCGAAAGCGCAGGTCGATCCGCCCTTCTATGGTTAACACATTAAAGCTGACAAATTCACTTTTGGCATTTTTGTTTTATTTATTATGCCATGTAACTCTTCTTCATAAATTAGATTGTTATAGTGTCCATGCTCTTTTGCAATCATATCTAACCGGCTGAACTTGGTACATTCACATCAATGGCTATCATTCCAATTTGCTATGCCAGGTGAAAACCTTAACTGGTCTTACTGGCTTAAGGAACAAATTCCCAGTTAATGGCAGTTGAATTACAGTTGGGAATCCATTGTTATCCAACTGGGATGAACTGGAAATTTGTTCCTTAAGCCAGTTAGATGGATTTGCGCCTATGTTCCACAGGGCAGCATTCTTGCGCTGTTCTTAAATCTAATTTATGCATAAATGATCTCGTGCATCAACTTAAATTTGTTTTTTAGCTCAACTAATAAACTTGATATGTTTGAAATGGCTAACAGCTAGTGCACTGTAGAAACTACTTGAACTACCAAATAAACAGCCTAAAAATTGATGAAACTAAAATCGAAGGAATTTTATTTGCACCTAAAAACAAACATGTTTCCCCAAGCCTCAATTTAAAATTAGGAATTCATGAAATAAACGTTGTGAAACAGCATAAAATCCTAGGTGTATATTCTCAAGTCGGCTGACGTGGGATGGTCATATTGAGCAGGTATCCAGAAAACTGTCCTGTGTTGTAGGTATGCCCTCTTTCAGACCCAGTATCAAGTTTACCATGTCATATTCTGTTCCCACCTTAACTATTGCATGCTGGTATGGAAGGCAACTACTAAAAAAAAGACATCAGTGCACTTCTTCCTCTAGAAAAAAAAAAGCCATTTGTTGCATAAACAATGTACTGTCAATCTTCAACAGAGCTAATCATGCAGCATCAAATTGTCTATCTATATTATTTCTTTATAATTTATAATTACCATCTTTTTATCACTTGCACTTTGATAACGAAAAATGTCAGCAATTCAATAACCCAATCAGGAGCAACATCGTTTTAATATTTTGTACCTGTGAAAAAGGGATGATTTGAGCGGGCGAGCAACACATTGGACGGCAGTGTAGCAGACGACGCGAGAGCGCACCATACGAAAAGGCCACGCCAACGCAGGTATAAAGCGAAGGCTTCCCCCTTTTTTGGCCTCGGGGCGGAAAGTAGTGACAGTGATTGCAGTATATCATGTTCACGCAGTATGGGGGAATGTAGAGCGCTTTCACAATCCACTCATAACGCACGTACGCATATACTATCTTCGTATTGTAAGAGCGTGTAGCGCGGGCCGTGTTCGACGTGACAGAATGAGACGCTCTCAGCGTGCCGATTTTCGGCAGACAGGAGAGCGCGGGGGCAGGGAGAGAGAAAGAGAGGTGGGGGGGACCTCAAAGGGCAAAGCAGCCAGGGGTTTGTTGATGCTGCAGAGCTAGGTGGAATCGTCTCCTGTGACTTCGAGCGGCGCATATGCGCGGGGTGTCTTGAGTTACCGCGCACAATGCGGTCACCGTGGCGCCGGCATGGTGCAATGGGCGTCGCTTCCTCCTCGCGTCATCTACAAGCGTGCAGCTATAGGATTTCATCTACGAAGCTCGGCAGAGAGGCACATATACACATCCCCTGAAAAGGGCATTATCCCGGCCGGAATGCACACCTGCAGGAAACGCGCGGCATTTTTATGGCAACAGATGATTCAGCGCTGTAGCCGGTTTCGGCCCTCAGGAGTCAGAACGGATGTGGTCGCAGTGGTGAAAAGGTTCTCGGTGCACAGAGAATGGTCATTCTGTTGTGAAAGGATCCACAACGTTCCTTTCTGCCTCCGCCGCGATTTCTGCAGAATCAACTACTTGGTGACACATGTGCATCTCTTACATATCGGATGCGCATCTCGGTCACGAACCAACCCTGTTCTATACGTCCAGAGCGATCCACTCTGCAAGTGAACGAGCATGAACCCTTGTGCCGGGCGGTTTCCTTGCCGTTGCAAACGGTTGTACGAAGACGACGAATATCAAGCTCCCTAACGAAGTGCATCTGATTGCGTACACCAAAGGAACAAAATTCGGATGCTTTGGCGTGCACGAAGGCGAGCCTTTAATTAAAAAAAAATACTGTGCGTCGTGCAGTGCGTCATATGCTCCGAGTGGCAAAAACACAGATACTACAGGTATGTATGCATCTAAACGAAATATGCATGATGAAAAGTACCTACTGGAGTTTGCACCCAGCCTGTAACGCACCAGTGATAGCTGCAATGAGGACTTCTTCGGTGCCTGATTGCTTTAGTTGCGCCGGGGCCAGAAGGCGATGTATTTTGTCGTTTCTTTTCTTTATGTGCGAAAGGGCTAGGTAGCTTAGATATCACAGGCGGCTGTGTGCGCTAGGCCGTAATATTTAGTATGTTTTATCGTGACTGCCACCTCACTAACAAGAAAAAATAGGGCGTTTTAATGCACTGCCTTTCGCGAGCCTCATGACTAGCTCAACCACTCGGCTCGCGAACGGCAGTGCACCACAACAAACGCCCAAAATGTTGTTTTTTTCTTTTTAGTCAGGCGGAAGTCGCGATAAAACATGCTAAATATTACGGTCTAGCGCACACAGCCACCTGTGATATCTGCGCTACCCGGCCCCTTCGCACATAAAGAAAACAAACGACAAAATACATCGCTATCAGACACGCCGAACAAATGCTCATTGCGGCTATCACTGGTGGGTTACCGGCTTGGTGCAAACTCCGGTAGATACTTTTCATCATGCACATTTCCTTTAGATGCATACATACCTCTAACGAAGTGTTTTTCGCACAGTCAAGCGTACGCAGTCGGTTGCTAAGGTCGGCCATTCACATCTTGACGCTTGGTGGCCCTAATTCAAGCTTCACGTCGTTGTTGGTCGCGGCTCGCCAAAAGAAACCTGAAAAACCGCGTCTTGCATCTCGGCACGCTTAGAGAGTGGCAACCGTACGCGGCAGGTGTGGTTGGCATCGCTTTGCCAAGCCTGTGACGGTCACCGTACCGCCCGGCGCCGCCAGCCCCCGTGCACTGGCGGCGCCGAGAAACGCCGTCGACGCCGTCCAATGCGTTTCCATCGGTCGCCGCTACGACTTCGCGCATGCGCCGAAAACTCGCGCAAAAGGCGGATTGCTGATTTGCTTCTTGTTCATTGTTTATTGGCATAGATGAAGCATGTATCTATGAGCGGAAACAGGTCTTGTCATCACCTTTGCATGCGGTTCACTCTGCGGGGAAGCACTTTACGTTAACATAACCGTGCCGCAATCCCGTCCTTTGAGCTGAATTGTAGAATATAGTTGTAGCAAAAGTTATAAATTTTCAGCATGGATCTTTTTTGTCATATTAACCGATCCCTATCACTGCTTGCCGGCTTCCGCCCACGATGCAGCATGACAGCCATAGAAGAGGATATCGAGTACTTTTTTTGTAAAAAAATATCATAATGGGTGGTCTTTACAGCAACATAAGTTGACATGCAGAGAAGCCCCCTGTTTGTCCGTTTGTATACTGAAAACGTCCTTGCATTCCATCATTCCACAGTGTACTTCTTTTTCTATTTCAAAAACAGCGTACCTGGAAAATCATTGGGGCGAGGCAGTAAGTAAATATTTTCCAGCGCTGAAAAATTCGGCACCTCTGTGCCGCGTGACCATAGTTGAACCAGCATGCATTAAATAATAATTTTAGCTTATTAATATTATTCTGCATGATCACCACAGCTCGTTTCGTAATATATTTCACCAGCTGTTATGCCCAAATGCGAGCACCCTGTTCTTTCTGTGGTATATATGTCTCACTTGTATATGTGGCACATATGATAACCCGCCGCGCGCACTACCGAAACCCTAGTGTGATTCGCATTTCATATAACCTAGAATTGCTTACACGAAAGCTCTACGGATAATATATAGCTATGCTCGGTGTCGTTTGGTCGGATGTCCTGTTCACTTCAGTTCTCTGAGACACTCGAAGTTGTATACTATCTCGTGTATAGTGTTCTCGCGTCTCACAGACCGCGTCGTCTGCCATCTCAGCTGCAGCCATGGATGGTATAACAGAATCGGCAGGCGAAAACTAAATCTTACTATCTATGCTAACCTTTACAGAGCCAGAAATTTAATTTTTAGGTACCATATTTTCATTTGTGGTTGCTTTCTTTTTCTTTTTTCATCAACAAATGGTACAGTGCGGCACTGCTGCAAGCTACTTTCACTGCGGGACGTATTACAGATGTGTCGTGACTCTTTCCAGGTACCTTATTACTACATTGAGACCACTTCCCGCATTGAATGTTTTGGTAAGGCTCTCTTAGCATTACTGAAGGTTACATAATAAGAATTCACAGTGGATTTATTGCATCAGTCATTTATCGCAAAATTTACGCATAGATACTTCAATCATTTGTGCTCCTGGAAACTAAGAGGTACGGTTTCTTCACGTCGTTGGGATACAAGCGGGACAGTGTGTGTGTACTTGTGAGGTTTGTGTACAGTGCGAGTTGCTTAGAGCCCCTTCGGTCACGTCTTCTCCAAGTGTGCAGATCTGTACTTACAGTAGTACGTAGTACATATGTTAATTTGGTGCGGTAGCTACCCGTATAGCTACTCTCTGTTGCAGTATTTTTTTTATGTTGCTTTCCCGAGAACTGGCCCTAATATTTAAGTGCATCGTTGTTGCTTTCAGCTGTTTTGCCCCCCCCCCCCCCCTTCCACTTTTGCCCTTAGGCACAGCCTGCCTGTATGCTAGCACACTGTTTGTTGTGTTCCTTGTGTATGCTTCGACCCTCTGTACTTGTCCACTGCAGAGAAGCACCAGGGCAGATGACCATCACTGTATTTTAGTTCATGTCATGGGCCGCCGGGACTTCATGTTCTGCCTTGTTGCACATGCTTACACTTTAGTTAACTGGTAATTCGTAAAATATAAACAAAGGTTAACTTTTCTCATATAGCTGTAAATATTCCGTCATACTGTCCAGGATGCCAAATGAGTTGTTGAAATGTCAGGATAACGCTAGAAATATATTGACCCTTGTTTACCCTTTTCTGCTGTGCTACTACCACAAATTCTGAGCAGAACCAGTCAGTTCATTTTCTATTGCTGTCCAAAAGAACTTAAGTATACTTTCTTTATCAGTTTAAAAGATATTTCTGCTTGTGTTGCCTAATATATGTTCTGTTTTCACACAGAACCTCTCCACCTTCCCCAGTACTTCAAGAAATAAAAGTAGTCACTGAGCCAAGCTTAATTGTCCTTTGCTACTTTCACTAGAAACACGTAACCCTGCTCGTCCATGTCATGGGCACGGTTAATGCAGACTTTAAAGAATACTGCAATATTTGGGCATTTTCAAAACATATTCATCACTGCTCGTAGCGGGCATGCCCATGTGGACAAAAATACTCAATCTTCTAGAAATGAGTCCTGCCTCGGCTTAAGTGTCATGACATCAGCTGTAGTTGATGTTGAAACTTGAGTCACAGGTGCTGACTCTGTAACTACAAAAGGCCTCAAATCAACCGGGAAGGGCATTCTAAAGTGTAAGCATGTACAACAAGGCAGAGCATGAAGTCCCGGCGGCCCATGACATGAACCAAAATACAGTGATGGTTATCTGCCCTGGTGCTTCTCTGCAGTGCACAGGTACAGATGGGCGAAACATACACAACAAACGGTGTGCTGAAAGCACACCGTTTGTTGTGAAAGCAACAACGCTGAAAGCAACAACGATTCACTTACATATGAGGGCCAGTTCTCGGAAAAGCAACATAAAAAAATACTGCAACAACGCGTAGCTACCGCACCAAATTAACATGTACTACGTACTACTGTAAGTACAGATCTACACACTTGGAGAAGACGTGACCGAAGAGGCTCTAAGCAACTCGCACTGTACACAAACCTCACAAGTACACACATACTGTCCCGCTTGTATCCCAACGACGTAAAGAAACCGTACCTCTTAGTTTCCAGGAGCACAAATGATTGAAGTATCTATGTGCAAATTTTGCGATAAATGACTGATGCAATAAATCCACTCTGAATTCTTTTTATATAACCTTCAGTAATGCTAAGAGAGCCTTACCAAAACATTCAATGCGGGAAGTGGTCTCAATGTAGTAATATGGTCCCTGGAAAGAGACACGACACATCTCTTCGCCGCCATTTGTAATACGTCCCGCAGTGAAAGTAGCTTGCAGCAGTGCCGCACTGTACCAATTGTTGACAAAAAAAGAAAAAGAAATCAACCGCAAATGAAAACATTGAACTTAAATTTAAATTTCAGGCTCTGCAAAGGTTCGCATAGATAGTGTGTTTTAGTTTTCGCCTGCCGATTTTGTTATACCATCCATGGCTGCAGCTGAGATGGCAGACGACGCGGTCTGGGAGACACGAGAACACTATACACGAGATAGTATACAACTTCGAGTGTCTCAGAGAACTGCAGTGAACAGGACATCCGACCAAACGACGCCGAAGCATAGCTATATATTATCCGTAGAGCTTCCGTGTACGCAATTCTAGGTTATATGAAATGAAAATCACACTAGGGTCGAGGTAATGCGCGCGGCCGGTTATCATATGTACCACACATAGACATATAGACCTTTTCACGATCCCGGGAGAAACCGGTTTGACTGGGCTGTGAAGCAGGCGTAGGGGGAGAATCCGCAGCTTTTTCCTGTGCTATGAGCACAGCCCAGTCTCCAGTATGGCAGCGCCCTTTGGCCAATTTTGAAAAGGTCCATATACCACAGAAAGAACAGGGTGCTCGCATTTGGGCATAACAGCTGGTGGAATATATTACGAATCGAGATGTGGTGATTATGCAAAATAAAAATAAAAACTAAAATCTTTATTTAATGCATGCTGGTTGAACTATGCAGTCACGCGGCACATACCTGCCGAATTTTTCAGCGCTGGAAAATATTTACTGCCTCGTCCCAATGATTTTCCAGGTACGCTGTTTTTGAAAGAGAAAAAAAAAGGAACAATGTAGAAGGATGGAATGCAAGGACGTTTTTAGTAATCAAACGGACAAACAGGGGGCTTCTCTGCATGTCAACCTATGTTGCTGTAAAGCCCACCCATTATGATATATTTTTACAAAAAGTACCCGTTATCCTTTTCACTGGCTGTCATGCTGCATCGTGGGCGGAAGCCGGCGAGGGACACAAGAAAAGCAGCTGCTGTGGGAGGAGAAAACCTCAGATAATATACTAACTGGTATTTAGAGAGGACATTAATACAAATAATCTCATTTTCAAGAAAAAAAAATATCTGCTGTTATGAGCTGTATAACTGTCTATGACAATTATTCTAATTACTTTCTTTTGAAGCATTAGTAAACTATTAACGTTAGTGCTTGATGTGGTGGCCCAGACCAAATGGCAATAGTTAAGATTGAAATACTGTGTTGTAGATTATCAACTTTAGATTTGGAGAAAATTCTGACATCTGCAAAGGACGCCAACAGACTGTGACACTCTCTTTGCAATATGTGTATTCTATTCTGTCCCTTTCGTATGTGCATCAAAAATGATGCCCAACGATTTAAAGCTGTAGATAATTTCTATTCTGTTATTAATTTTTAAGGTAAATAAAATGGACATTGCTAAAGTTACTTTAAAGTTTAAAAGTCAAAAAAGATTTCTTACTATTGACAATTTTAACAAGTCCATTTGATCTTAACCGTGACTGAAGAACAACGTTTCTTCTTTTTAATAGGTTACTTATATATAGACGAATAGTAAGAAAAAGCTTTTATCATCAGCATACAAAACATATATAACGTCGAAAGCAAGTTTATATAACTATATCATTAATACAATCATTAAAAAGAAACAGACCCAGAAGGCTGCCCTGCGAAGCTCCACATTGTATAGTTCTAAAACCAGGCAGAATACCATCAATACAGACAGCGTGTTTACATTGACTTAGATACAATCGAAACATAATAAGAGGAGAGCCGCGGATGCTGTACCTTTCAAAATTATTAAGTAATATTTTATGATTGAGGACATCAAGAGCTTTACTAAAGTCTAAAAACATACTTAGCATTGTATCCTTACATTCAGAACCCTACAAAATAATTTCTTTTTGCAGCAGCAGAGCAGATTCAGCGACCGTCGTTTGCAAAAGCCGAACGTACTGTCATTGTTATTAAGAGTGTTTATTGAAGAGTTCTCAGTTTTTCTAACTATAACTAGAGCTTTTGAAGAATCTCATAGAATGGATATTGGTCCATAGTTAGATATTTCTTTCTTATTTCATCCCTTAAAGATTATTGAAACCTTGGCAGGCAGGAATGAACAGCTCAGAAATGATGAAGACACAACTCGTCGTTCCTTTTCTTAAAGGAATGACCAGACAAATGAGTGCTCATCTTGTCGTTTGTTGCTATATGTGCCCCTATCCATTTTTGTGTTCTGTCATCCTGTCATACAACACAAAGATGTTCAATCTGCTACATTAGTGAGCTTCATTTCTTGTCATATGGAACACATAATTTGTTCTCAAATTACTTCATATCTTCACATTAACACATTCTGGCGGTTGAGCTGACTGCTGTGTCGGCCACTATAGCTGACACAACAAGGTTGATGTGAGAACCCTCCTGCACTGGACATATAGTAGAATCCTTACAGTAAAGTCACGGGGAGCAGCAAAAGTCTTTACTATATCAGGGTCTTTGCTATATTAGTTGTTGGTGATGACATGGTCCTGAAGATGCTGTCTAGTAGCTGTATGGGCACTTAATGAACATGTCTTGTTGCTTAATAAAAAAAAAACACTCTGAAATAGCTTCCATCCTTCCCTTATCATCTCTTCATGCAATTGTTTTCAGTTGCAAAAATTATTTACATCTAGTGGAAGTACCTCTTAAGCATGATGATGTGGCTACGAATACAAACAAGTTTGATTTCAAGTGAAAATCAAAGCCTTGCATGAACATGGTGTCACATTCTGCTATTTCTGTCTTTTGAAAGGCAATAAATGATAAATGCGAGTGGCAGTCAAATGCTGCAAGACTACACACGCTGCACCTTCACTTCTTGCCTCCGCTGCCTCATGCTTTCTGCTGCAGAGTGCTGGGAATGTTCGCCCTTTTCTTCCCCTTAACTATTTCTTGGTACACCTTTACTCTCTTTTACTTTCTGAACGGACCGCGCCGCTTGCCTTCCATGTATGTAGACAGCTTTTTTTTCTTTTTTTTATCCTACGCGCTGCGTGCTTTTCCTCGCGGCTCCAAGGCCTTCGTAAAGTAGGCTTCTTCTGAATATTGCTAAGCCTGGTGGTAAAGCCACTTAAAAGGACACGGTGTTATTTTTGTTTTGAAATACAAAAAAAAATCTTTTCCTCGCGATTCTAGGTAGTGCACGGGCGGCGATGTCATATCTTGGGAGTCGTCGCCACGGCCAGACCCACTTTACTATAACCGATGTTTACAAAATATATCTTTACTATAAAGGCCCTGGGGGGAGGGGGGGGGGGGGAGTACAGCTGTTTATGGAAGATGAACTGGGACTTCAGTTTTACTTCACATCCGAGTCTATTACAGCGGGATTCTACTGTGGGTATATGCTGCATCAAGTGGTGAACAAAGCTCAGGGTTTCTAAATGCATCCATGAGTTACCAATTAATACTATCGATATTATCATATACATATTCTGTCAGAATCAGTAAAACTGTACGCTGCAGAACATGCATGGTACAGTGAAGTGAAACTGCAGTTCCATTTTGCCACCTATAGATAACTTTATTTTTTGTCTTTTTTTTTTCATTTGATGTGCGTATATATACAGAGTACAATCCACATGGTAAGTATAAGTATTTAAATAGCGCTCCAACCTGATCTGGCTCAGTGATTGGGTGCTCGACAGCTCTATTCAAGAATATGAGATCGATTCACGGCTGTGGAGACCGCTTTTTGGCAGCACCAAAAAGCAAGGTGCCCATGTGCTATGCGATGTCAGTGCACAGGTGGTAAAAATTTACGAAGCCCTCCACTACAGCATGTCGCATAGCCGGAGCCGCTCTAGGATGTTAAAGCTCATCCCAGACGAAAAAAACACTAATTTCCTGCTGGATTATGGAACCGTGTACCGAAATTATCCAACTGGAAAACTGTGATTTCCGGCTGGGAAAAAGCAATTCCAGCTGGAATGACATCTATTTCCTGCTGGATTATGGAACCATAAATCATGTCCAGCTGGAATTTTGAGATTTCCAGCTGCAAACTTTACACCTCCAGTCAAGCCTCTAGCTGGAATATCATTTTTTTCCAGCTGGAAAATATGGCAGTCCAGCTAGAAATTCCGCTAGAAATGTGCTTTTCCAGCTGAAATGGGTACGCTTGAACAAAGTCTACTAGGTGTCTTTTTTCATGGGGGATAAACCGACCTAAACCTATTACTAAGCGCCGTTTTAGTGCACTCAAATTAATTGCCTTGATATGTACGCCAACTTAAATGTGTGTCAAATTCAGCTGCCTATGAAAACAGCTTGTATTAAATATATGACGGTACAATGCAGATGTTTTAAACATTAAATATCTCAGTTTCTCTTAGGCATGAAAATGTTCAACACAGCATGCCTCTCCAGGGCATGTAAGTTTCAAGTTACATATCATTAGCATAATTGCATTCACTATATAGTTAGGACAAAGGCAACTATAGCTTCTCTCCAACTATCCCTCTCCAGTGTAAACTGCTTCACCAGCCCACCTGGCTATCTGGGTCCCCTTGTGACATATATCTTTTCCAGGAATTTATTCCTTTACAACTAACTGTTGGATATCTTGCCTTTGAGCTCCTGCTTGTTCACTAATCCACTAGGCTCTCTTCCTACCTTTGCTGCTGTCTTAGATTCAATTTCAAGCCTTTTTGAAGTTTCTATCTCATCAATGGTCACAAGCAAGGTATCAATACTTGCCTTTAGAGGCATATCGATTACCAGCTGCTAGTCCTAATTTCAGTGGGAATACACTTGCCAGATGCACTACACTAGCATAACAATAAAGGTGCAATTCACAATAGCCCACATTATTATTTTAGATACATGAAAAGATTATCACTTAAAGTCAGGGGGGTGTCATGGTGTCTGAGAACCCTCACCAGTTTTTACGAGAGGTCTGAGACTCCCCGCACTTGAATATATCCGGTGTCCAGCACTGCACGAATATAGGCAAAAGCCTTTATTGCCTCATCATTGTCGTCAGCCAAAGTATCACACTTTTGCGGCAGCTGTGATTGGTTGAGACAGGATGACGTCATGGAGGTCTCGACCAATCACAGAGCACCACCACAGTATACGCGAATGCGTGGCTTATATGGCCATATGGCAATCAATTACTGTTTACTAATTAATGACTATTTAATCAATTAATTGATAATTAATGGCTAACTACAAATAAATGACTACATATTTATTTCATTACTAAGTAGACATTAATGCCTAATTCATTCATAATTACTAATTAATGCCACACTCCCGATAAAATCAACCACACAACAGTAAATGTAAACCAACTGTGAAGATACAAGGAGCGCGATCTTGTCGCTGCGCTGCCAAGCAGAATGCACTGAATAAATGCACTCGCAGAATGTGAAAGATTAGTCGCTCGCTTTACTTGTAGCAGCACTCATGGCTACATGCGACTATCGCGTAGCAGAATGCAGCACTCAGGCTTTCGCCTTTCATCACTTTAGTCGCCAAAGTGTCCTCGAATTTTATTCTTTTCAGTGGCAATCAGAGAATGCTTATGATTGTTAGAAAATTGTACAGCAACTTTTTGCAAGAATTATTACTTAAGTTTAGTAAAATTAGAATTTTCTAAAACCTGTGATGAAGAAAACAAAAGTCAGTCCCTTTACACAGAAGCTGGAACTAATCAAGGTATTCTCACATGACATCTCATCGGTTTTGCCGGTTCGCACTGCGTTTTAGGTGCTGGCTGAGCAAATTGCCAATATGCTCACGCAATATTATTCAGATGATGTACTTGTCGCCAGTCAGACCAAGCTGGTAGCTATTACAATAGTTTTTGCTAATTTTCATTGCGTTCACTTGAAGTGTAAAAATTATAGTATATATATATTTTTACTAAATTGGTTTTACACTTAACATGCAATTAAGATTGTACTTCCCATATGAAGTGCTTTAAAGAACATAGCTTTCTTGCTGCTTCTGTAAAGTGTATTCAAAGACATTTATTTGCAAAATTTCTATTTAAACTTATTCACTCTTATAAAATTTTCTTCGCAACCAGACAGTCAGAAGTTCAGTTCTGTATGCGAACTGTGCTACAAGATAGAGGTTTCAGAAAAAAATATTGCATATGTTACAAATGCTGACACTTTATTGTTTCACTATAACTGCTTTACATCACAGATTATCGATCATCCTGGCGGAGTGCAGGGATCAATTTTTTCAGGTGCAT
Source organism: Amblyomma maculatum (assembly GCF_055883805.1). NCBI lineage: Eukaryota > Metazoa > Arthropoda > Arachnida > Ixodida > Ixodidae > Amblyomma > Amblyomma maculatum. Next base: position 20,647,018 of record NW_028146738.1, read on the forward strand.
GTCATAAAACTATCACAAAACCTCCTTTATATATATATATATATATATATATATATATATATATATATATATATATATATATATATATATATATATATATATATATATATATATATATATATATATATATATATATATATATATATATATATATATATATATATAATTTCTCCCATTTAAATAGATGTGCAAAGGCCACCAGCCCTTTCTCTCACCCTCTTAGTTCCTCCTCAACAATTGCGCTCGAATTTATAGAGTCTCTCTGATAGAGCCAGACTTTAGGCACTGAAAGTAACCCATTCATTTCAAAATTACTTTTATTAAAGTGGATCACTGCTGTTTCTATGCTTCATACTATGCACTCCCGGTACGACGCCAAGAAAGCAGTAATGATATGCAGCAAGCCTGTCCCACAGTGATGGATAAGCAAAAAAAGACAGAATTGAGTAGAACTACATATTCAAGGCCTCAGACCTGCCCTGTGTCTCCGGGTCACAACCATTCTCTAAGCAGAAGGCATACATGTAAGGCGTTGAGGGTCTATCGAAGTGAAAGATGGTGCAAAATGGTAGAAGGTCAAAACTAGTTGAAAGTGTGCAGTAGCACTCACTGTTGCATATTGGCTATAGGCATAGTGGCGCCTGGTTACACTTGCCATCACGGGCAAAAAAGGGGTTTGGGGGAAGAGACAGGCGGAAATGTTCATGGCGTGGTTGACCATGATTCTGTTTTTGTTGCCATTGTCTTATATTTTTAATAGCCTGTTCTTTAGGAAAAGGGGAAGGAATAGTCTCACTGAATAGAATTTGGCGGGAAGATGAAAGAATGTGCTCTAGTGTTTGGAGAGAAGTTTTGTTCACAAGCTTTACTTAGTTTATATACAGATGAAATCCAGACAGTAATTAATGAGAAGGAATTTGCTCTACGGAAGTAATTGTAATGTCATTACTTTTGGGGAGCAGTATTTAGTAATTTCATTATATCTTTAGGGCTTAGCAAGTAACTGGTCATCATCATCATCATCATCAGCCTGATTATACCCACTGCAGGGCGAAGGCCTCTCCCATATCTCTCCACTTAACCCGGTTCTGTGCTAGCTGCATCCACTTGACCCCTGCGAACTTCTTAATCTCATCCGCCCACCTAACTTTCTGCCGCCCCCTGCTACGCTTTCCTTCCCTTGGAATCCAGTTTGTTACCCTCAGCGACCATCGGTTATCCTCTCTTCGCACTACATGTCCTGCCCATGTCCATTTCTTCTTCTTAATTTCCACTAGAATGTCGTTAACTTGAGTTATTTCTCTGACCCACTCTGCACGCTTTCTATCTCTTAATGTTACCCCTACCATTTTTCGTTCCATAGCCCTCTGGGTTGTCCTCAACTTAAGTAGAACTCTCTTGGTTAGCCTCCACGTTTCAGCCCCATAGGTGAGTACAGGCAAGATGCAACTGTTGTATACTCTCCTCTTGAGCGATACCGGTAAGCTGCTAGTCATAATCTGCGAGTGCTTGCCAAATGCGCTCCATCCCAATCTTATTCTTCTTGTTATTTCCTTTTCATGGTCCGGATCTGCGGTTACTACCTGTCCTAAGTAGATATATTCGCCTACTACTTCCAGTATTTCGCTACCTAGTGTAAACTCCTGTTCCTTCCCGAGGCTGTTGAACATTACCTTAGTCTTCTGCATATTGATTTTCAAGCCTACCTTTCTACTTTTCCTGTCTAGGTCATCAATCATTATTTGCAGTTCATCTCCCGAGTTGCTTAGCAAGGCAATGTCATCAGCAAATCGCAAATTACTGAGGTATTCTCCATCTACCCTTATCCCTAACTGCTCCCATTCCAAGTCTCTGAATACTTCCTCTAAACAAGCTGTGAATAGTACTGGGGAGATTGTGTCTCCTTGCCTAACACCTTTCTTTATGGGAATTTTGTTACTTTCTTTATGCAGAACTATGGTTGCTGTGCAGCCACTATATATATCTTCCAGCACTTTCACGTACGGCTCGTCTACCCCCTGATTTCGCAATGCCTGCATCACCGCCGAGGTTTCAACTGAGTCAAATGCTTTTTCGTAATCAATGAATGCTATGTATAAGGGCTGGTTATATTCCGAGCATTTTTTCTATCACCTGATTGATGGTATGGATATGATCGATAGTAGAGTACCGTTTCCGAAACCCTGCTTGATCATTTGCTTGATTGCAGTCTAAGGTTGTCCTGATTCTATTAGCGATTACCTTAGTAAATACCTTATACGTAACAGACAGTAAGCTGATTGGTCTGTAATTTTTAAGGTCCTTAGAGTCCCCTTTCTTGTGAATGAGGATAATGTTTGCATTCTTCCATGCTTCCGGTACCATCGAAGACACCAGGCACTGCGTATACAGGGTGGCCAGTTTTTCTAGCACGATATCCCCCCCGTCCTTCAGCAAATCTGTAGTTATCTGATCCTCTCCAGCTGATTTCCCCCTTTTCATAGTTTCTAGTGCTTTCTTGACCTCGTCCTTCGTCACTGGTGGAACGTCTGACTGTTTTTCCCTACCGCCAATCTCATTACGGTCCTGACTACTTTGGCTACTGTAGAGATCTGTATAGAACTCCTCGGCTACTTTGACTATCTTGTCCATATTAGTGATGACGTTGCCCGCCTTGTCCCTTATCGCACACATCTGGTTTTTTGCCTATGCCCAATTTCTTCTTTACCGCTTTAAGGCTTCCCCCGTTCTTTACAGCATGCTCAATTTTCTCCATGTTATACGTCCTTAAGTAACTGGTAATGTAATTTAATTGCTTTTGAACAGTAACTTTGCCAAGTATGCTGCCAATTTACCCCAGGCAAAAAGATACCATCTGTCTATTAAGAATGAAATAGATTAAATAAGACATGCCAGCTGGACTTGTGAATCTAATCATGTAGCTCAAATGGTTTCTCTACTTCTGATTGGCACTTACTTTGGAACATTCAATTGGAAGGCCCTGTTGAACATTCAATAAAAAGATGTTGCAACTTAAACTGCTGTGTAATAGTTTGCATAATTTGTATAACCACAGAAGTTGTGATTAAACGAAGTAACTCTGACCCCTGAAGATCCGCCACTTAATGCAAGAGGAGGGTCCAATGTGCAAGGTATATATATAAGCCCCAACAAAGAAAAGATCGTGTCAACTCTTCGGGTATATATAGTGTTCCTATGGTTTATGTCATATGAATGCATGCTTGCCTGTCGCCCGCTTGGAGCTGCCATTTCAGGTCAGTGCCAGCAAAATAAGCATTAAGACTGGAAGCCGGCCTTAGCTGAACTGCCGAATTGGAATGTTCAATTTATTCAAATTGTAGCTTCGAGTCTGTCCCAAAAGCGTATTTAGAAATTTTGCAATTGCAAACTTTAATTGGAAATCACTTTTTTTTTTCTTGACTGGGCCAGTGTCTCGATGAAAAACATACCATACTGCCCATATCGCAACTTTCACATAAGAACAAATCAAAAGACGATGCCACTGCACTGACTTGAACAAATCTCTGAAAGATGACAACTATAGAAATATGGGCGGGGAAGCTCCGCGAAAACTGCTGAGTTAATTCAGATACAGGGCACACTGCCGAGTACAACTGCATCTCCCAAAAACAGGAGTTTGCATTATGTACCCTTTTTGCTGACTTACAGATTGATCAGCCGCACTGCTGAGCCATAATGCAAACCCAGTCAGCGCTCATACATATGTAGTTTCAGATAAGTACCAAAGGCAACCAAAGCAACCTCGAATATTCACCAGCTGTTGCTGCCTACAGTTCCTTTCTGACAAGCGATATGCGCCGGCCGCGCCAACCGGCCATACAGCCTGTATTTCCTGTCTCTATCAGATACATTGAATACTAAATTATCAATTGCGGCCGCGTAGCCTAGCTGACCGCAAAAAGGAATTCGGAGGTATATTAATGCAGTGCCATAACGTACAGCCTTAGAGCTATGGACAGAACCCTGCAGCAACTGCGTATTTGAAGGCGGAATACCTTCAGCAAAACAACGAGATAAGCAGCCCACGGGGAGCCAAACTTCCTTGCGTCGAGTGAATAGCACAATGCAGAGCGCAGCTAGAAATTGCACTACACGACAAAAACTTCGTCTGCAACTGTGCGTTACAATCAAGCGCAATCAAGCGCGTCCAAACTCCGCGCTTGATTGTAGCAATCAAGCGCGGATTCCTCAAATCCTCCTTGCTAATCCAGAAGTTAGCACGCAAAACGCTTCGCCTGAAATAGGCCATGAGTAAAAGTGCGCGACTAACGCGCCAAACGCCGACGATACCTACATAAGTTAAAATTATTAAGAAAATAAACAGTAACCTTTTTTCAGCCAAATCTTTAAATTATAAATTAGTATTATAAATGTTTCACTTGCTGATGCGCCCATTTTTTCTTTTGCTTAGTTTATGATGACGTAGCGTGACGTATTTTGTGCGTGGCAGCAGCATTTTACTGGTGCCACGGTGCGTGTCACCACTCGCCACCAAAAAAATAGCGGGACGTTCAAGGTTCAAGCTTCGCCAGGGCGGAAGTACATACGCACAGTAGTGGCGAAGGCTGGGCACAAAAGCGGTTCAGCGGTACCACAGCATAGCCACCGGTCGGGCGGCCAATCACTCAGATTAGGAAATTATGCTACTAGAAATTAAAAAGTATCAATCAACATAAAAAGAATATACATTTTGATAACTTCGCTGGTGAATGAGGTAAAGTATTTTATAAAGACATTCTTTTTTTTTTTTTAATCTTGCAACACTCTTATCGCTTCCCTTCATGTTGCATCGGTCTTGACGAAACTTTTCAGGCCTCTTTAGGCATAGATAGCCACTGTAGCATAGAGTTCAAGGAGGTTATATAATATAACCTCCTTGATAGAGTTAATACAAAGACTCTAGAGGGAAAGCAGGGCAGGGAAACGAGCTTTCCACTGGTTCGTCTCCATCATGGAGGAAGGAAGTTGTTTCCTTCCTCCATGGTCCCTAGAAATATTGCTAGTCTCTCGTCCGCCGGCCGCGGCGGGGGCTGCCACTGAATGATCGCCGCGGTGGCGCTGCGGTGAAGTGGAGTGCGCCACTACTGACGGAGCAGACGACGCGCGCGCCCGTGCGCTTCGAAATGCATTCGCTGCGCACTGTCTGGTGCCTTGTACGTGCGATGCCACTCTTTAGTTTTTTTATTTCAGTTTAGTCGTAGTATTGAATTCGCGCCCCAGTTATTGGCATAACCATGGAAACGATTTTTTTTTTTTTTTTTTTTGTCGTGACCGAAGTTTTGCGCGCATGTCCCGGAGCCGATGGAGAAACGAAGCCGCTCTTTATACCCTATTATCATCACTGAATACTACCGCGGTGCCGTATTGTAATAACGTCTTCTGAAGATTTTGTATAAACAATTGCGCTTGCATGAAGGACTATACTAGACGCACATTCTAGGCTCAGAGGACCATATGTGCGAGAAAGAGAGTGCTATCGCCGGCGTTTTCGTTCACGATATAATTTCATCTTATCTTCTTGTTAAGTTATAACACGTAAGTAGAACTAGAAGCTTTCGGATGCATGCACGATTAAAGAACGCAAGATGGAAACCCGAGCCCTGCAAATCGCATCGCGCTTCAGGAAAACTGCTGATATGCATTCTTTGATGCTTAGGAAGCCAAGTAGCCACTCATCAGAGTATGCCATCAGTTTTGTTGACTTGCAATTTGCAGCCTCAAAACATGTTTTAACAACCAGCTGCTGCTTGAGAGGAAGGCCACTAACCTTTCTTTCAAACTCTGTCCTTGAAAGGTGTTCATTTTTCATTTCATAGACCTTTTACCAAATTTGTCACCAATTGTACGCCTTTCATACGACAACCTGCTCGAGGCTTGGAAGTCTTTTTATTCGTTACACCCGCCAGACTTGATCCTTTTCGCCTTGACAGGGTGTTTTGAGTTAAGGTTCGCAAGTATTTGCAGGCTATGCATGCGTGCTGCATCAGAAAAAATGGTACAGTTCGTCGCAGAGTAATGCCCATTGGGGGAGGGAAAGGTCTTTGCCATGCATGGGCTTCAATCCTCAGCCAGGACACAGAGTTTCGCAATGTCCTGAAGAAGATTAATTATCTCTTCTGTTTACTTGGCATCTGCTATCTCCTTCACTTTCTTTGCTCGAATGTACACTGCAGCATTCGGGGCACCTTCATCCGTATAACTGCGATGGAGCAGAACTCGCCGGCTTACGTAGATTGCTTCCGGAGATCCGTCCTCGCTTGAGTGGCATGTTCGAATGTTACTTGCTCATCATCAGAAAGATCGACATATGTACATGCGGTGGTGGTGACTGCAGCTTTCTGCATTCCTGGAGCAGACTCGCGTCACACGTACGATCCACCGTCACTGTATTCTTCAATCGGCTCACTGGTGCTTTGGGATCAATGCGCTTCTTTTTCTCTGCAGGTCTCCCTGCTGACTGTTTTTGCTCGCACAATAAGTTGCGCTCATTTCTCTTTTGAGGCGGGGGTTTCGGCAAGTATTTTGGAACGTCAGGAAACACTGTCTGGACGGCATCCTTCGTGAGATAACATCCCGGGGAATCTCAATTAACCTTTCCCTGAATCACAGTCGTCTCAATAAAGCAGCTAGGGTTCGAACTTCGAAGTGTCGCTCACAAACGGCACTACCTTCGTCACTCTGTGGCCGCGCTTGATGGCGCGCTCCCACTCTTGCCTCTTCTCTGCGTCTTTCGGTGTCCTAAGACAGAGCATTTCACTTGAACGAGCGCTACCCGCTCTGAACCCGCGAGCACGAGTTGAGTTGCAAGTCTTTTATTGAATAGGACGGCTCATGGCCATGGATGGAGGTAACGTGGAGTAGGCAGAATCTTTAGTGTTTCCACAGAACATCACTCAAATTGCTCTGATCAGGCCACTAAGGGAGCCATACTTAGCAAATATTATGTGTGTTAGCGTTAGTTCCTAGAAGGCGGTAGGGTTCGAAACACGTGCTGTCACGCTTGTCCCGTTGTGGACATGACGCGATCGCACATCCATAAAAAAGGAGCACCAACACACATGAACTTCATCGGATTCTGGCTCGCAAACGCAAAGAAGTGCACGTGGCGCACAAGCGTTACCACGGCACTAGCGGTTCAGTAGGGCGCAGACGCGCGCGCAGTACGGCACAACCTACACCATGCTCCGATAGAGTCACTGGAAAATTTCAGACTACCGCATTCGTTTTCCGCGCGCCGCCGGCTCGCCTACTGACTGATGCGCGTCACGTGACCTCACGTCGACATATCCCTTCCAAGCGCGCGCTCGGAATACGGGTCTTGAGCTGGAGTTCCTCTTTTTTCGATTGTTTCTCGCAGTGTACACGTGAGAGATTATGTTGGGCCTTTGGGTGCGGCACCAGGCCTGCGTTAGGAAAGGTGTGTTCTCTGTGCCTGAACGAAAAAAGTGATCTGCATTGGTGAACAGTGTGGCTTCACAGAACCGACCGGCGAAAATTCGTGCCTCAAGGAACACCTTGTGCTAGATACGCTGGTTCATTGGTTTCAAATTATTTTCATTCAGCCGCGAAAGAAGCGAAGGAAATACTCAACGTGAACATGGTGCGCCTGATCGCAACATGTGTTTACCTCCCAACGCAGTATATGTGTTTACCTTCCAGCACAGGAATATGCAGCATCCATTTTACTTCAGGAATTTCGCAAAAGCTACCCTCACAGTAAGGTAAATATCTAGCCAGCTGGCAGCAGATGCATCTATATTCAGTTGTGCGATATCACACACCCTACTCGTAGATGAAAGCGTATGGGCGCGTGTTCGTAGGCGGATCGATGACCGGCGACACCTCTTCGTTTTTTATTTTTATTGTTAATGTAAACGTGCATAAAGTTTTATGCACAGATTTATTAGTTATTTATTTATAGTGGCACGTTAAAGAAACCCAGGGGGTGGAAATTTTTGGAGCTCTCCACAACGGTGTTTCATAGTCTGAGTCACTTCGGGATGTTAAACCCCATAAACTAAACCAACCAATCGTATTTGTTGTGTGTTCGCAGCTGGCGACTTCTGGACAATGTGTGTCAACGATCAATGTACGCTGTTGATGCCATTTCAATTTTTGACGGCAGTTAATGAGCAAGGTTCTGGCAAATTGGCGGCACAAGGTGTACGGCGATGAAACATCAGGCGATACCATGAAACAATGAAAAGTACAATATTCACAACCACGCGGTGGTAGCGATGACATAGTAAGCCATGTTTTTTTTTTTTTTTCACGTTGAAAATGGGCGAGGCCAGTGCTTTAGTTCTCGTTCGCCTAATGACGTCGCCGCAAAAAAAAAATTAAGTTCGCGCAAAACAATATGCAACAAATTAAGCCTGCTTGGCGTTCTTGGCGCAGCGACGGCGATACTAAATTGTATATTAATTTGTTTGCGCTGTCTCGGCGAACCTGCCGTTTCACTTTATGTTGCTTATACAATGCGATTCATCGTTTCAGAGCGTGATAACGATCCACACCTCGCTCCGTGTTTTACCATGGCCGGCCCCGCGGCGCCGACGGACGGCATTCTCCACGACTTAACAATATGCCTACACCTTCCTGCGACCTTCGCTGACATGCAATTTCACACTCGGTCATTTTATCATGTTGTAACACCCCAGCACTGCGCGTAGAAAACAAGTCGATTCAAAGGGCCGGGGATTTGCAATAGCAGGCGACCTGCAGTTTTCGCCGATCCACCCACACGCTTATTTTTTTTCCCTCGATTGCTGACTACAGTATTAAAGTTAGCGACCGCACAATCACTGTTTGCACTGTTCTGAATAAACGTGCCATAGCCTTCCCGTTTTGCTGAGCTTAAAAACACGTTCCAAGCCTACAAATGCGGTCACTCGCCGTTCAGACAGCGGCCGGGCCCGGCGGTCTGGAAGGGAAATGGCACCCGCGGGCACCTTTGCGGTACTCTGAAAATTTTCCAGTGACTCTACGCTCCGAAGGTATAGTGCTCTAGAAGATTGGGCAGTGTGTCGACCGCGCCGCGAAATGCATGGGAGCGGGGGGCCGCTTTTGCGATGACGGAGGCGCCGCAGCGCAGAGGGCGCCACCAGCAACTGGTGTGCCAGCCGTCCGGGCGCCCGCGTATGCGCGCTGTGCAGCAGGGTGGATACCGCGCGCACTGTACGTTCTTGTTTGCTTGTGCGTCGCCTCGAGCTATTCACGACAAGATTTTACAAATATGCGGGTCAACAGGGCTCAGTACTGTTAGCAATCACCTAATTTATTTTTCATTTTGGCCGTCGGCAACACCTCGGGGAAGCAACATGACAGGAGTTGGGCTTTGAAGAAAGCAGCTTGGAGAGGGCGTACAAATTCAGACTCGCACAGCACGCTTCACTCGCCGTACAGCTCGCTTTAGCATTCTTAATGCACCTAATTGACGTCCAGCAATGTACTCGTTTTGAAAAGATGGCAGTGTGGAGACAGGACGTATGAAAAAGTCAAATATGTAACACGTGCGTTCGAGCGCTGGCCACAGCGACCCCATTACCAAAACAGTCCAAAATGGTATATTCCATTGTTTCACGCGCAAACTATGCGGTCTACTACACTACGTCACCTGAAGCCACAAGAGAAGTCGGTATTCAGTTCGAATGAATTAAATGTGGACTACCCCGCATGGAGGTATACATAGTAAGGACATGAAAAACTAACGACACTACTCCAGGTAAAGGGCTACTGAATAACGGAACACAATGGGCCAGGAAAGGTGGAAGAAGTGGGAAGTAAAGGTTTCACAGGAAAAAAAAAAAAGGAGACGTGTCGCCTACCAGCTGGGGAGGGAGAAAGGGGTTGGTGGAAAGCACGCAGCGCCGTGAAAAGAGCGACCGCGAATGTGAACAAAGGTTTGGAATTTTCGTGCGGCACGGCAGACGCACGACGGAGAAGAAACGAAGAAAAATGGAGATATATGAAAGACAATAAAAAAAAAGGAAAGAACCAAATGAAGGCCTGGGAAGAGGAAAGTAGTGCACAAACAGGCGGCAATCGAACGCGCATAAAGATATAAGCGTCGAAATTTAAGAGTCAACTGCAAAACTGTACACTAATCTAAGAACAAACCATTTTCTTTTCTTTCCATAAGCTGGAACATTGTTGTAACGGGTAGCTTTAAATACCCAGCGATGCGCGCTATGCTTAAGATATTTAACCTCAATGCACATAGTTTGACAATGACTTAATTGTTCCAAAAAAAGTCTAGGTAGTTTTTATTCTGCGTGCTTAAGCAACCGGTAATATGCAAGTCATTGCCCTCAGAAGATCTCTCTAGTCCTGTTTTGGTGTACATACGAAATGAGAAAAAAAAAAAAGTTTTGAAAAAGAAAGAACGACGGAAAATAGAGGATGCAGAGGCTATAGTAAATGCCTTATTCGCTTCCGCTAGATCATCCTTCTGCGAAAGAGAGGTTGTCAGACCGGCACGGTTTCTCGCCACGAACAAAAACTGCGCCATAGGCTCGAAGCTAGGTAGACATTTACCCAAAACTCTAGATCATCCTTCTGCGAAAGAGAGGTTGTCAGGCCGGCACGGTTTCTCGCCACGAACAAAAACTGCGCCATAGGCTCGAAGCTAGGTGGACATTTACCCAAAACTCTGGCTCGTGTGTACGGTCCTTTTGGACGCCTTTGCACTTCAGAGTTTTCAACCTTCCTGTAAAATGTGGAAGTTCAAAAATTTTACCTACCTGGAGCACCACAAAGCTCACACTTGAAGTAATGAAATTTCATGTGATTTTGCGGCTTCGCTCTTTGCGAATAAATCGAACCACGACAAAATTTCCCAAAGGGAAAACAATTAAATTCCCTTGGAAGTATTCCACGTGTAATATCAACCTTGTTAACAATTATAGCCTAACTAGTTCTGCAAAAAGTAGCCGCGGCAAGTAGCCCGACTGTAGTCTGGCAAGCAGTAGTTGGCGAGTATATCCAGTCGATTACTCACATTTCATACCACACACTCGAAGAATAAACAGGCATTAATGTCCGCATTTGAATTCGGCCTTATATTAATTGCATGCGCATTAGGTGCCCGTCATCATTTTCGCATTTTTCTTCTCTCGGTGCGCGCCAAGAACTGTATCATACCTGCCAATACGAGGCGCAATTATAAGTGCTTTTTTTTTTGCTCAGTACAATTTGATGCCAGTAAAGCGTCCCCACTCAAGTGCCCAAAATATGAACGTATTCTCTCGTAAACTTATGTGACAGGTTTAATTTTTCATATTTAATCTGAAGTATTGCCCTAGCTGTACTTGACTTTTTTTTTCATCTAAACAGCTGGTTCACCCTTTGGTGAGCGGCACGTAAACAAATGTCCACGATATATTTATTTGTTAATCACGAACAAAAAATAAATGCTTGAGTCGTGTACACGCTCCCTCTCTCTTTTTTTGCCGGTAACTGCAGTCCTTTAAATTTTCGCACACTGTATTTGTCATTTCTGTAAGTGGTGATTAGGGCATATAAAAGACAACGATTAAAGAGATTTATTACAGAGAACTGGCAATTCAAGATAAACGTTGTTATGTATTAATACGCACAAGATGAAAAATATGTTCGTAAATAAGGCTCGTAAAAAAATAAGGTGTTCCTAAAGAGGCCTTAGGTAGCACAAGCTTTGCTTCGCATGTATACTGTTTTTCGCCGCGTGTTAGTAGCGCTCCTCGGCAGTAGCCTTTATTTCCTTACTGGAAGAACGAATGCAGAACACCACGCTTCGTTGGAAGCATTAAGTATAAATTGCTCATCTGGATGATTTATGGCTGTCCGCAGGAAGAAGAAATGTTGAAAGAGTTTTCAAATAGCGATTCAAACATCGCGCGCTGCTCCGTAGGACTACCCAAGCGTGCACGGCGTCTCCAGATTAACGTAAAGGAATGGCAGGGATCAGTTTAAGAATTTGGAATAAGTAGCCTCTTTATTAAATATCGCACCAATTGCGTAGCGTGTGAAAATAGCTCCAAAGAGAACCACGACCCTCATCTGTACCGCCACTATCCCCGCGGCCGGTACGCGCCGAGCGGCGAACGTGGCACCCCTGTTGCACGTCGTGCCCTCTCGCGGAAGTCGGTTCCTGTCATCGCAAAAGCGGCCCGCTCTCCGGCGCCGGTCGTCACACTGCCCAATATTCTAGAGCACTATACCGATAAAGCCCCTCAATCAAGGGACTTTATATACCGAAGGCGAGCAGCGCCCCCTGCGCTTTCATCCGAGAAGCGGCCAACCGGTTCCACAGGGAACCCCGCTCGGACGGCAGACTATCAAATACTTCTAGGGACTCTAAAACAACTTAGGACAGGCCCATGCCATTCCCAATGCATTGGAGAAAGTGTGGCGGAAGTGACGTCAAACTTTAGGGTTAGCCAAGTCGGGCCATTAGCAACGGCGACGCTGTTGCTATGAAAACTAGGGACACTAGCAACAGCGTTGCTAAGGGCCCTAGGTACGTGAGCGTCGCGGAGAGTGAGTGAGTGAGTGAAAAGTTTATTGGATATTTCAAGGGTTTCGCGGTTGTGAAGCCTCCGTCGTCTTAATTCTCTGGCTCTGGCGACTTGAGGCTTCTCGTCAGCAAGGGTGGGCCCCTATTCCAAGGCTCCACTGAGTCGTGCTGCATCAGTCGCGTGCTGCACTAAGGCCCTTTGGGTCGCGAGCTCGCCGCTGGTGAGCCGACTCTCCCATTGCTCCGCACTCGGGTCTTCGTGTTGGTGGAATGCTTTGTTGCGTTCGCATTACCACGTGATATTTTAAAGTGTAGGTGTGGCATCGCACCAAGGGCAGGTGGCTCTGTATTGTGTCGGGAACATTTAAAGAAAATGCGGAGGGAAAAGAAGGAGGAGAGACGTTGGAGCGTCCGGTCGCGGCGCGGCGCGCCGGCTTCAGAAAAATAACGTCAGGGCCTCTCCTAAGTTCTTTCCTTCCTCCATGGCCAATGTATTCGTATAGTGCCTAGTATTCGAGTGGCGACCGCGTGACTGCCGCCATCATCACACAGTTTAATGGTTGCCAGATGATTTTTACTTGCTAAATCGGGCACATAAAGATCGTTTGAAGCTGGCAACGTAGATCGTCGGCAGATGGCGGCGTGCAATTAACTGGCGGCTACTGCGCTACTGTAGAGTGGGTGCTGTAAACAACGGCAGAATCGTCGCGTCTGGAACATTTCTGGTGGTATGTTGCGCCGCGTACCTACTGTAACATCACATATGTGTCCTGCCTCTTCCGAGTTGTTATCGTAAGGCGGGCTATCCCTGCGATTGTTACGCGCTTCGTATGCATTTCGTTGTCGAGGACACATGCATCTCCTCTGTGCCCGATCACCTGAAAACAGGTCAGAAATTTGCTTTGGCGCAAGACGGCGACCACAGTATATTAAAAAAAAAATCAGTGACGAATTCCACAGCAACGGCCCTTCTTGGTCTATCCGGGATGGCTATTGCTGCGTACAGTAAATGTCAAAGGGTGCTCGTGTGTGTTTACTGTTGATTTGCCTTGTGTGCGTATTTTTTATTTTGTTTCCTTTTATAAATGTCAAAGGCTTCTTAACTCATGTGGATCTTGTGCATTTTTTTACCTTGCGTTTCGCATAGGATGAAGTTGACGTATCTTTTCCGGCGCTGTACGATGTCACAATGGGATTATCTCACCACAGCATCATCTCCAGCCATTTTAACAGCTGTTTGTTCTTCAGTATACGGAGTAGCAGTTATGAGAAATCAGAAATGCGATAAATAATATCGTCTTTATTACCGCATGTATTAGCGATGCAAAACATTACTCTAAAACAAATTGAGATGCCACAGAAAACACTCGATTATTCACCTTTTAAAATTAGCATCGTGTCCCCTAGCAGGCTGAGGAAATGGCGATAAGGAAGCTGAATATACTTAAAAATAAACAGAATCATGATGGTTTTTGTGCATATCATGGCAAGACATGCACACAGCGGTAGTGCATATCACTGAAGACCTTTTATTCGAGTTGCAGCACAAAGTAAGGGACTGAGCATTTTAGTCATCTCAGTGTTCAATTTCACAGCCATGTAGCATTAAACGAGATCATGTAAGTATATCATAATAATGATTCATTTGTGGAATGCCATGATGCATATATGGGCCTGCCAAAGCCAACAGAAGGCTTGTAGGGCAGTTTTTAGCAGCGTAAGACAAGTCTGAGCATACATGCCTGTCAGATGACATATAAAAAAAAATGTAAAATGTAATTAGGCAGGAAAAAAGAAAGAGGGGAAAAAATCAAGCATACAAATCTAATCTAGCATAACTTGACGTGCTTGAAAAAAAACTCTAGTTGGCACAGGTATTATTATGAACACCTATTATGAAATTTGCAAATACAAAATGTGGCACGTCTACTCACACGTGAAGCGATATGCCGGATCCTTTTAATTACAGCTGTTGCCTTGCATACAGCGCAGGAAGGTGCCATCGCGATGCATGAAAGAGCAAGAACCTGTTTGCTATAAACTTCTCGTTGTTTGAAGTGCCTGACCTCGAGGCGCTCGAAAACTGAAATTTGAAACCGAAACTCAAAGGGCGTCTGTTACGTCTGCTCGCAAACATGGTTTCCAATCGTTCTACATCATTCCTTTACGACCAAGAAGGTGCCTGAAAGATCATATAATGTGCTTGAAACTTAAAAACAATCTATAGAAATTTTCTACAGTTGTGTTACCTGCAGCGATTTTTAAAACTTTTGTTCAAACCTTTATTCATTTTTGACGCAGTGAGCAGAAACTGTGCTGGCCACAATGAAGAATTTGATGATGGCGACCACGGTGGAAGAAAGAGAGGTGCTCCGACGGCGCGGCCGCGCTAAAATTCTAGCTCACTGCAGCGAGCGCGCGGCCGCTTAGTGCGACCGGAAGAAAGGGCAGCCGCTAGGGGCAGCACGTGTTCTGGGGGCCATCCTCTCCGCCGGTTCTGCTGGCGTGCCCATGAAGCACCGGCGCGCGCGCTTATAATTTCGCACTTAAATCAGCATTAAAAGACCCTAACCCTTAGATATTTATTTAGCGATATTTACACCTCAACTTCTGAGTAGATAGGACTTTTCGTAACGCTGACTAAACAATAACTCCATTTCCGAGCAAACAGAGCCGCGTCGTCTGCTCGAGCAGACGACACGCTGCGCTCGTCGCTCCGGAGCACGCACCGAGCGCGCTTCTAGCGGATTGTTGCCACGTCTGGCCAATTAAAGAGAAGCTGCCTGACATCATGCCGCCGGTGCAATGCCTATTGGGTAGCTGTTGAACGCATGTGAAATGAAGGTTCGCTATTCTATCCGCCCCTTGTTCGCATAGCAACCAGACGCCGATTACATGGAGGTGAAGGAAGCAAGATTAAAGTGCTGTCGGGGAGGTTTGCTTCAACCTCGTGGACGCCACAACTGTTGCCATGCGAGAAACTGCGCTGCGCCAGATGGTATCAGAATGAACGAGGCGCTCCAAGTGGCAAAGTGAAGTATCGAACACACACAAAAAAAAGCAAAGCTATCTGTAGCCAGATGCGCGTGTCTCTCTCAGACGACGGCCTCCACACGGTCAGACTGGGGCTTTTGCCGCGCGTTCGATCTGCGGTTCACACTTCATGCAGGCATGCATAGCCTGGACTGCATGAAAGAAACACAGAAACTGTGCACAGGAATGAAGGTAATGTGCGTCGTCGAATGATTAAACTAAATGATTGCGGCTAAGAAACATTCTGTTTTAGTGGGGCAATTCTCCATACCCTTAACAATTTCTTCATTTCACTAGTAATATTTGTAATACGTTGCTTGCTCATTGAACTTTATCGTATTTTGCGCAATCCGTGTTTTGGTGAAGGTAAGACTCGAAAAACATCTCTGTGCTGCCCGATGCCACAAACGCATCAGGAACACCACGCGTACAAATTTCTAGGTGTTTCTTACAAGACTAGGTGTTTCTTACAAATTTGGTGGAAAGGAGTAGCCGGAACCGCTATACGGCACCAACTTCTCCTTTATTGTTCAGGTAAATAAAAAATTAAAAAATCTACACTTCCTAAAAAACAAAATAATCTGAATACAAACAAAAGCATGCATATTTTTAGTGAGGCCATTTTCAGCTACCTAACTTTATTATACTTTCTGTAATCAATGTAATCAATAAGCAAAGTTGTCAAAAACAACACAGAATATAATCGTGGCACTACGCTCCTTCGTTATTATTATATTGCTATGCGCCAAAAAAGAGAAATTTGGCAGCACAACCAATTGCAGATATCTTTTTTTCCATTCATCGGGCAACAGTATATCAAAATTTTAAAATCGGTTTATAAGGTCGGCCGACCATCCTTTGTTAGATCTTACATGGAATCGCCAATCGCCTACCTTCAAATTGTGCTGTAATGCACGACACGCACGTGTAATGGCAATAAAAAGAAATGCGAGCAAAGACGCGCCTATGGGTTCCGCTGTTTAAATTTCTTGCGTCATGTTTACATTTGGGTTGCAGCAAAAGCCTTCTACAATTGTCCGTAATGCAATAAATCAGGACATTAGCGTGTTTTCGCTATCAACCGGAAAAAAAGAACGGCGAGAAAAATTTGAAATAGCGGAGTGCGCGAACGTAACTGTGTTCGTTTTTTTTTTTTTCAGCGCGACAGTACCTGAAACTTTGCACATGTTGGCAGCTGTAAAGGCTCACATAGTCATCTTGCACTCCTTTGGATGCTCTTTACGCGCCGCTCACAGGAGTGCTCTCAAGAAGTATTGTATTACTCGTGTTTGTCGTAAACCGCAGAGCTGCGAGTCGAATTATAATCTAGAAAATGGGCAGAAATATAAAGGTACATAATTCCAACGAAAATAAAAAAAATTTCAAGCAGGCGAACACCCCTATGTGTCAAAAACAAGCGCCCGTCCTAGGCGCGCCCATAGTATGGTGGCTACCCATAGAAACGCCAGCGAAACGAGCGACGAGACAGGCCCCCAGTACCCGTGCTGCCCCTGGCGGCCGCGCCATGCGTAAAAGTCACACTGCGGCCGCCTCTCGCGGCGCCGTCGGAGCACCTCTCTTTCTTCCACCGTGATGGCGACGAACCAGTGGGAAGCTCGTTTCCCTGCCCAGCTTTCCCTCTAGAGTCTTTGTATTAACTATATGCTTCCTCCATGGTCGCCATCATCAAATTCGTCATTGTGGCCAGCACAGTTTCTGCTCACTGCGTCAAAAATGAACAAAGGTTCGAACAAAAGTTTTAAAAACCGCTGCAGGTAACACAACTGTAGGAAATTTCTATACATTGTTTTTAAGTTTCAAGTACATTATATGATCTTTCAGGCACCTTCTTGGTCGTAAGGGACTGATGTAGAACAATTGGAAACCATGTTTGCGAGCAGACGTAGCAGACGCCCTTTGAGTTTCGGTTTCAAATTCCAGTTTTCGAGCGCCTCGAGGTCAGACACTTCAAACAACGAGAAGTTTATAGCAAACAGGTGCTTGCTCTTTCATGCATCGCGATGGCGCCTTCCTGCGCTGTATGCAAGGCAACAGCAATAAAAGGATCCGGCATATCGCTTCACGTGTGAGTAGACGTGCCACATTTTATATTTGCAAATTTCATAATATGTGTTCATAATAATCCCCTTCATGGATCACTGCCTTGTCGTGGCGGAGGGGCTTGCGAAACTCGATGAAGTCGTGAGCTCTGCTGTGAAGGCCACCCAACAGGCCACGGCAGAGAGTTCTGACAAAATGTGATTCACTGGAGAAGGTAATGGCAACCCACTCCAGTATTTCCTGCCAAGAAAACCCTATGGACAGTCACAATACCATTAATGATATGGCGCCGGAAGATGAGCCCCCCAGGTTGGAAGGCGTCACACATGTTACTGGGGAGGAACAAAGGGCGATTCCTAGTAGCTCCAGGACGAATGAAGCGGCTGGGCTAAAGCCAAAAGGACGCTCAGTTGTGGATGTGTCGGGAAGCGACCGGAAAGTCCGATGTTGCAAGGAGATATATCACATAGCAACATGGAATGTAAGATCTATGACGCAAGGTAAACTGGATGTCGTCAAGTGTGAAATGGACAGATTGAACATTGATATCTTGGGTATCAGCGAGCTCAAGTGGACCGGAATGGAAGAATTTAATTCCGGTGACCATTTTTTTTTGTGGGCACGAATCCAGGAAAAGGAATGGGGTCGCTCTCATAGTAAACAGAAGAATGGGCAAAGCAGTGCTAGGGTACCAACCCCAAAAACGACCGAATGATTTCCCTTCGGATCCAAGGTCACCCTTTCAACATTACAGTTATCCAAGTCTATGCACCGACCACTACTGCTGAAGAAGCTGACGTTGAGTGATTTAATGCGGACCTACAATGCCTTTTAGACCGCACCCCATCATCAGACGTCGTTTTTCTCATAGGAGACTGGAATGCTAAGGTCGTGAGTAAAGAAATATCCGGAATTATAGGTAAGTTCGGTCTTGGTGAGCCAAATGAAGCTGGGCAGAGGCTAGTGGAGTTTTGTCAAGAAAACAACCTGACCATAGCTAATACTCATTTTCAACAGCACAAGAGGCGCCTGTACACATGGACTTCACCGGACGGTCTGTACAGGAATCAGATCGATTATATTCTTTGCCGGCAGAGATGGAGAAGCGCTATAAAAGCAGTAAAAACAAGGCCTGGGGCCGATTGTGGCACCGATCATCATCTTCTTGTTGCCAAAATTGAGCTTCGATTGAGGAAAACGCAGAAAACTAGAAGGCCTTTCAGGCATGATCTGGATCAAATTCCATTAGAATATGCTGTGGAAGTGAGGAATCGATATCAAGAATTAGATCTAGATGACAGAGAGCCCGAAGAGATGTGGACTGATGTTCGTGATATAATACAAGAAGTTGCTACTAAGGTAGTTCCAAAGCAAAAGAAATGCAAGAAAGCAAACTGGTTATCTGAAGAGGCTTTGCAAATAGCTGAGGAAAGGAGGATGGCAAAAGTTATGGGGGAAAGAGAAAGATACAAGGTTCTCAATGCGGATTTTCAGAAAATAGCAAGGAGAGATAAGAATGCCTTTCTGAACATACAGTGCCAAGCAGTTGAGGACAACAGCCAATTAAGAAACACACGAGCTCTGTATAAGGCAATCAAAGATATCAAAGGAAGCTTCTGTGCTAAGCTGGGCGTGATAAAGGACAAACGAGGCAAGGACCTCACTGAAGCCTCAGAGATAAAGAAGAGGTGGCAGGAATACACAGAAGAACTGTACAAGAAGGACCCGAATGTACAAACCCAACATAAGACGGTTGTGATTACTGATCTCGAGCCGGGCATCCTGAAGAGTGAAGTTGAATGGGCCTTAGCCAGCCTTGCTAAGAACAAAGCTAGCGGAACTGATGGCGTTCCAGCTGAGTTGCTTCAAAACCTCAACCATGACGCTGTTAACATTCTGCATACATTATGTCAGAAGATTTGAACAACCCTGCAGTGGCCACAGGATTGGAGGAGGTCAGTTTACATCCCCATTCCAAAGAAAGGCAGTGCCAAAGATTGTTCCAACTACCGCACAATCGCGCTTATTTCGCATGCTAGCAAGGTGATGTTGAAAATCCTCCAAGGTAGGCTGCCGCAGTATGTGGATCGGGAGCTTCCGGACGTGCAAGCTGGGTTTCGCAAGGGCAGAGGAACCAGAGACCAAATTGCCAACCTTCGCTGGATCATGGAAAAAGCAAGAGTTCCAAAAACCCATCTACTTCTGCTTTATTGATTATGCGAAAGCGTTTGACTGCGTAGATCACAGCAGATTGTGGCAAGCTCTCCAAGAGATGGGAGTTCCGATTCACCTCATCTGTCTCCTCAGGAACCTGTATGAAGGGCAAGAGGCCACAGTCAGAACTGGGCATGGTCTTACTGATTGGTTTCCGATTGAGAAAGGAGTGAGGCAAGGCTGCATACTGTCACCCTGCCTATTTAACCTATATGCAGAGTGCATCATGAGGAAGGCCGGTCTGGACGAGTCTTCAGCTGGAGTGAAGATTGCTGGAAAACGTATCAACAACCTTAGATATGCGGATGATACCACTTTAATGGCAGAAAGTGAAGTGGAACTCAAGAGACTTCTGATGCGCGTACAAGAAGAGAGTGAGAAGTTTGGACTTAAACTGAACATTAAAAAGACTAAGATCATGGCGTCTTGCCCTATCAGGTCCTGGAGTATCAAGGGACAAGAAGTGGAAGCTGTGACAGATTTTCTCTTCTTGGGCTCCAAGATTACCTCGGAAGGAGACTGCAGCCATGAAATTAGGAGACGCCTGCTTCTGGGAAAGAGAGCAATGGTTAGCCTTGACCGCCTAGTAAAGAGCAGAGACATTACACTGCCAACCAAGATCCGTATAACTCGTGCTATGGTCTTTCCAGTTGTGATGTATGGATGCGAGAGTTGGACTGTGAAAAAGGCTGACCGCCGAAGAATTGACGCGTTTGAATTGTGGTGCTGGCGGAGAATCTTGAGAGTTCCTTGGACGGCCAGAAGGTCAAATCAGTAGATATTGTCGACCATAAACCCTGACTGCTCACTGGAGGGTCAAATTCTAAAGTTAAAGCTCAGCTACTCTGGTCATCTGATGAGAAGAGAGGAGTCGCTGGAGAAATGTTTGATGTTGGGAAAGGTTGAGGGTCGCCGGAGAAGGGGTAGGCAGCGAAAGCGATGGTTAGATGGCATCCTCGAGGCACTGCAGATGAAGTTATGTGATGTTAGGAAGATAGTAAGAGACCGGAAAGCGTGGCGTGACATGGTCCATAGGGTCACGAAGAGTCGGACACGACTGAACGACTGAACTGTTCATATTAATACATGTACTAGAGTTTTCTTTCGAACAAGTCAAGTTATGCTAGATTAAATTTGTAGGCTTGATTTTTCCCCTCTTGTTCTCCTCTTTCTTTTTTCCTGCTTAATCTTTAGTTTTACATTATTTTTTTGTGTGTCAGCTGACAGGCATGTATGCTCAGACTTGTCTTACGCTGCTAAAAACTGCCCTACAAGCCTTCTGTTGGCTTTGGTGGGCCCATATATGCATCATGGCATTCCACAAATGAATCATTATTATGATATACTTACATGATCTCGTTTAATGCTACATGGCTGTGAAAGTGCACACTATGAGATGACTAAAATGCTCAGTCCCTAACTTCAGGCTGCAACTCGAATAAAAGGTCTTCAGTGATATGCCTTACCGCTGTGTGCATGTCTTGCCATGAGATGCACATTTTAAGTGTATTCAGCTTCCTTATCGCCATTTCCCCAGCCTGCTAGGGAACACATTATGCTAAATTTAAAAGGTGAATGACCGAGTGTTTTCAGTGGCATTTAAATTGTTTTAGAGTAATATTTTGCATCGCCAATACATGCGGTAATAAAGACGATATTATTTAGCGCATTTCTGATTTCTCATAACTGCTACTCCGTATACTGAAGAACAAACAGCTGTTAAAATGGCTGGAGATGATGCTGTAGTGAGATAATCCCATTGCGACATCGTCCCGCGCCAGAAAAGATACGTCAACTTCATCCTATGCGAAACGCAAGGTAAAAAAATGCACAAGATCCACATGTGTTAAGAAGCGTTTGAAATTTATAAAAGGAAACAAAATAAAAAATACGCTCACAAGGCAAATCAACAGTAAGCACACACGAGCACCCTTTGAAATTTACTGTATGCAACACTAGCCATCCCGGATAGACCAAGAAGAGCCGTTGCTGTGGAATTCGTCACTGTTTTTTTTAATATACTGTGGTCGCCGTCTTGCGCCAAAGCAAATTTCTGACGTGTTTTCAGGTGATCGGGCACAGAGGAGATGCATGTGTCCTCGACGGACGAAATGCATACGAAGCGCGTAACAATCGCAGGGATAGCCCGCCTTACGATAACAACTCGGAAGAGGCAGGACACCTATGTGATGTTACAGTAGGTACGCGGCGCAACATACCACCAGAAATGTTCCAGACGCGACGATTCTGCCGTTCTTTAGAGCACCTACTCTACAGTAGCACAGTAGCCGCCAGTTAACTGCACGCCGCCATCTTCCCACCATCTACGTTGCCAGCTTCAAACCATCTTTATGTGCCCGATTTAGCAAGTAAAAATCACCTGGCAACCATTAAACAGTGTGATGATGGCGGCAATCACGCGGTCACTACTTGAATGCATTGGCTGAACGGACAGCTTTCCCTCTAGAGTTTTTGTATTAACTCTGTCTTTAGGCTCTTGCGAAAACATCTAATTTTCTGTAATTCATCTTTTTGCCACTTTTGTTTATTATAGTTGATTTTACTACATATCGTTATTTTGTTATGCCTTGCTACATGGTTATCTGTATTTTGTGTACACTGTATCGGTTGCCTTACTTTTCTTCTTCCCTTAACGTTCTTTTTTGTTTTTCAAATTTGTCAATGTTATGCATTTTTGTATTCTTTTCCATTGTTTTTATGCCAATGTATGACACTTTTTCGCTGTTGTCTCCCCCCCCCCCTTATGTAATGTCCCTGATAGGGATCTTTAATTTAAGGGAATAATAAATTATGATGATGGAGGAAGAAAAAAACTAGGAAGGAGCGCGCGCAGCCTCCGCAAGCCAACCTCCTCTGACGCCGCTCCCTTCTCTCTCTTGCGCGCAATGACTCTTGGGAATTCAGCCAACATTGTTGCCAGACTGAAAAGCAGCAGGGTACATGGTATATTTTAGTGATGTTGGATGTCCCCGCGGAAAGCCTACCGGAGTGGTCTGCCGAAAGTTGCGCGTCTCGTCGTAACACATAGGTTACTTTGTTTACAATTGTTGCATTGTACTCTATATTTATAGGCACACTAGTGAGAACTGCAGGTGGCCTTTACATCTTTGGTTTCGTCAGGGAGACTACGAATTCGATATAACCTTGCATGCCTGGGGAACTGGCTTCAGCTTAACGATGTGTATTTGAGGTCTGCATTTCCTAAATGAATCAAAAGATTTCCGTTTCGAACAATACATGCACCTCCCTGACAAACGTTTCGTTTCTCGAGGAGTGCGCATAGCAGGATACTCACCGTTGGAGCGACAGCCCCGAGAGGTATATCCGTGTAGTTCTTGCATCCCGGCACGCAGCATTTCATATGGCAGTACTTTTTGTTGGGCTAGTTGGTTTGATTTCATGCTTGCGAGACTCAGCGCACCAAGCCAGAGCACAAGAACACAGCGGACGACAGGACGAAGCGATGATCAGCGCTTCGTCCCCTCGTCCTTCTTGTTCTCGCGTGCTTCGTCTGATCGCCGAGCCCCGCAAGCATTTCATATGGCGCAGCTGAGAGAACCCAGCCATACTTCGCGAAATACACGGGTGCACTGCGCGGCGGCGGCGCAGCCCCCACGGGATCAGCCCGTCAAAGTCCAAAGTTCCATCTACCGCCTGCCGTCGCGTAGCGAAGGCCACGCGAAGGCATTCCTTCAGAGCGAAGCGTGCGAAACCACAACCGAAACCAGCTACCGGCTACCGCTTGCCGTACCACGTGACTGCTAATTTCCCATGACTCTTTCTATTATATTTTTTATGACTAGGCTTCACTTTTCCGCCGCGGCGCTCCCTCCTAGTTTTTTCTTCCTCCATGATGTTAGCCATGGAGGAAGGAAAGAACTTCTTTCCTCCATGAGACATTCCGTTTCCAGCTCAGATGAGAGCAGACACTATCATCATCGTCGCCATCGCCAAGACGTCACATTACGTCAGTTTCTTTGTTCTCGGTTACCGCTGGTTGCTGTGGCAACAGCTACGCTCCAAAATTCATATGGCGTCACGCATGTTCGCCGTCGCTATAGTGTTCTGCCGTCGCGCTCACGGCATTGCTCACGGTCGTGAGTCAGTTGCCTCGGCTGGAGGATGGGGCTCATTTGGCGTCGGCGTGCCAGCAACAATGCGCGCATCAGAAACAGCATGCTAGCAACCTTCAGGGAGCCTCGTAAGGTGAGAAGCAGTCACAAAAACGTTGCTAGAGATTTGAGAAATGAGAATTTCTACTCTGACAACATAAATTTTGTGCGGGAATGACCATTATAGTGTGCGTCAGAAGCTTCCGATAATTCCTGCAACAAACATTGCTTTCGATGCGCCTACAGCTCGTTATTCCGCTACGTACTTCGATTTTAATTAAGAGCATCGTAAGAAACAGTGTGCTTCCCTTATGCCGCCATCGAGAGGTCAGACTCCCATGAGTTAGTCGGAATTGTGCATATTTAATTAAACTGTTTTGTGCGGCATCGTAAACAAACTTCCTGATGTCCTAGCCATGTCCTAGCCAGGAGGTATTCACTGAGGTCGTACTACCAGATGGCGCGAGCATCGTCCCGCCTCTAAAACCCCTTGATGTTTTGAAAGTAGCGACACTCTCCTCCTTCGCGGCGCATTCCTCCTCGTTTTTCCTCGCCCGCCAGCCGCCCGCGCTGCACACGGCACTCTTTTTCACCCAAGCGCCCGCCGGCCAGCCGCGCCTTTGAACGCTGGCGTGCTTTTTAAGCACCTTTTACAGCTTCGGTAGTGAAAGTAATTCTCATAAACGGTTACCCAAGCGATTAGAATGCCGAGAAAAAATTCTGTGGATTTTTTTCTTTTTTTAAGGCACTTAATTTCTAAATATTTCCCAGAAGAAAACATTCTTCTGCGGGTGTCATTAACGAAAACCGTCTCTGAAAGGAGATGTGATGTTTTGCGGCGTGTAATCAACTAAGTAGTGCTCCAGGCATAAGTTAATGCGTATTAAGCTTATCAGTGCAAGACATCTAACGGTTTGCTAGTGTTTATGGCGGCGTACAATAAATTAGTTGTAAGTGCTGTGCAAGACGATGTGTTTAGTTTCCTGATGTGAACGCAGGTGCATGCAGTGAGATGTGCGGCGCAGAAGTGATGGACTTAAAAAACTTACAAAACTGACAGTTCAAAACACAACACAAAAAGCAAGCACAATTGTACAAAAGCAATATCACGCTATGAATGAATCGGTTTTAGTGCGGCTGAAAAATGACCAACACGGTACCAAGCATGAACTGCTTAAGATTTCCAGACATGTAATGAAGCCGATGCTACGTGGTGCAAGGGCCAGCACATTATTTGGAGCCGAAACTCTCCAGTAAAAGGAAGTTCAACGCACGGAACGCAGTTTTCTTTAACGTTTATTGTCTTTCCTTCACCCTTTGTGGACGTTCTGAAGTTTTTTTTTCTTGGTGCACTTTACCATTGAGCCCCTTCAGTTTTATGTTACAGTAAATTGAAAGCGGATTGAAATAAAAAAAGTCTTTTCTGTTGTGAACAAAATTTATTTCGACATGAAAAGCGAAATCCTCACATTAGATATTAACTACACAGTGGCTGTAAAATTTTAAAATTTATCCCAGGCAGTGGCTTGCTGCTTATGAAAGATATTTATTTTAAAAGTATCACATAAAGGTCCTTTGCTTCGCAAGCAATGAAGCGTCTACACATCATTTAATGCTTGAAAAAGCAACGCGCATGCCAATGCTTTTACTGGCACATTTGGAACTCTCAATAGAAGATCTTTTAGCCGCTTCACTTTTCACTAAAATTTCCATGCGCAGTTTGCCGAATATTTTGACAATGTCTTCAAGTAAGTTATGGCAAGAAGGAAAGCATGTCTGCGAAGTTACGCTTTGGGTAATGGCTTCACCTCCGACTCATGTACAGAATTACGGATTAGCTCTTCCTTATTAGTGCGGAAGTAGTTCTCTGCTATTTTTATCACTTCAATGACCCCTTGCGATGGAGTGGTCAAAGACTGCTGGTGCTTTGAAAAGTTTTTGAGCTCTATCAGCGTCGTAGAGCTGTATCGTTCAATCAGAGAATTATAGCAATTCTCATACTGTACTCGCTTCACAAGTTTTGAAGCAACGTAGCCTGCTAGGTACGTTAATGACTGCTCTATTTCAGGGCTCAGGTCAAGAATATCATCGGGCGCTTGAATAGCATCTGTGTCGCTTCTTGCTTCACTTGTGTCGCGTAAATGTAATAGTAAATAATCTTCCTCCTCGGAGTAGCTTCCTGATTTGCTAGGCTTCAAATATTGACCTAGTGTTGCGTTCCTTAAGCTACATTTAAACTCATATAGTCTCGGGATGGGGTTTTTGGCGCGTAATGTAGAGAAAAAGTTTTCAAGCCCATCCTGGCCTAACCTGCTCAGGAACACATAATGAAAGTTGTACGTTGTGAGAAAGATGTCTTGTACTTCTAGTGCTGTTATTGTCGCTAGTATAATTCCCGATTGTACAGGCTTCCAGACATTTTTTTCACGTCCAATTTGAATTTTAGAGAAGAGCTCGATTATCATTTCCAAAAATGCTACACTGGAGTCATACTCCTCTTGAACTGCGTGGCTAAAGGCTAGCTTTGTTGTCCGTGACGTGATCAGGCGAAACCACCTGAACACGGTTTCGATAAACCATGCAGTAGTAAGAGCGTTTCTCGGAATTTTTCCTCTGTCTTGAAGCAAGCGCAAGCCTGAAGCTGTGTCATTATGGAAAATGGAAAAAGCTGGGCCTACCTTCATTTTATCGTAGTGGCTTGGATCAAGACAGGAAGCATTTAGGTGCGGGGCAAGTTTTATATCATCCGTTTCATCGTGCCTTACAAGTGCTTTAATGAACTCAAAATACACGACATTAGTTGGCAAGTTGTTTTTGCACAACTTCTTCGGGAAGGTAGATGAGGTGCCCTTTAGTCAAATGATTTCTAAGATTTTTTAACAAGTGAGGTACATCGCAAAGAAAAACAACGTGCGCAAGGTCTCCTTTGCTTGAGTGGGTGAAAAATGGCGCGCGAAGAACGAAAAGCTTCACAAAGAATGCAAAAAGCGCGCGTGTAACCATGGCGACCCCGGGGACAGCCAGAGTGACCAATTAGCGCGAAGCGGAACGCGCCGCGCGTCTGCGCGCGGCGTCGCGCAGAGGTGCCCGTCGCGCGAAGATCTGAATCCGAGTAGGTGTCGAGGAAGTGAGGAGAGGAGGTGATGCGGCGGCGGCAAAGTACAAAGCGTGGCGGTACTTTCTCTTTATCGAGGGACTTTACCCGCCTCGTCCGCCATGTCGGAGGTCGCCGGTGGCATCAGCGCGCGTCGGCTCGCGCAGTTTCAGGTTCGCTGTCAGGTGCCCGCCGTATACTGGAAGTTATCCGTAAAGTTTTATCATGCTGGTAAATACGTCCGCATCCACTTTTCTTTGTTGGGCCCTTTATGCGCATGGAGTCTGCAGCGATATTTTGATGTTCCGGGACATCACACGCTGTTCAGTGTTGCACCTATGCATCACCCGTGCAACAGCTCGGCAGCATAAGTGGCCGGTTACCCATTTCGCAAAAAACGACTTGCAGCTCGTTAAACCCGTTGTTAGCTGCCACTGAGGCAGAACACATCTTGAAAAGATAGCGAGCGCATTAAATTCCCCAATTCCAAAGCTGGCATATGGCGGCGAAACGTACACTTCTAGTGGCGGTAGTCGGCAAACTGCCGAAGTTTCCACAGGCGCTGTTCCAGCAGTAAAGCGAATCAATGCAGTTGCTTAATTTGGGCGACAAAAAGGTCGAGAAAAAAAGTACTGTCACGCACTCGCAGAATAAACGGCACACCCAGAGAGCATGTTTTACAAATTTAGTATCGGCTACGTAGCTCTGCTTGAAATGTACATAACTCATGGAACCTAGGTTCGCAACAACGCGATGTGCAGCGATAACGCTTGATAAAGTTGTAACATGTCACTTGCAAGTCGGAGGAGGTGACAGCGTTAGCTAAGCGAACAGACACGTCGCAATGTGCTCACCTCTAAAAACGGCACGCCGGTCATCGACACCCTCACGCACGTGTGGCTCTTGGCCTCGCTTTCTTGTCAAAAAATTAAAACACATTCATGGCTTAGTACGTTTTAATTTCTTCACCTGTCGCAAAACCTAAGACCGCACTTCACATGGCAGGCACCGATGTCAGGGAATTCAACGCGAAACAGCGGTCCTGTAGTACACGACACACCTCGACGAAGTTACCGCGGTTGTACGAGCCGGTGTTTTCACAAAGTCGAACATTTTGTCCAGACAGTCGTTTTTCTTGTTCCAAGAAGTCCACGGGTGTATCCACTCGCTCGCATGGTTTTCGCTGGCGCACAAAGGAATTCTGTAAAGGCGCGAGAGGCTTCCCCCACGGATCAGAGAGTTGAATATTGCGGCTGGGTGCGGCGCCCACACACGACCACGTGTATGGCGAATTCTGCGCTGGCCGCTAGCGCCCCTAGCGGATGACGTCACGTGCATACCTCCATCGAGAAAGGCACTAAAATGAGCACAGTGGTATGTGTGCCGAGTATACTGCTGCAATAGTTCAGCATTGCTTTACCTTCATTTTTTATGTATTATCAATAGCTGCTGGCCAGGGGCAGCGCAACAATTCTGCTCGCGCTGGTTGGGGTATCAAGGCATAATAATGAACAGCTTCGGTGCTGCAGAAACAGTGGTCAGTGTAGACTCTCATTCGGTCGCTTTGTGTATGCTCACAGCTAAGGACGGGTAGATAGAGTTCAAGGTCGCGACACTTGCATCGATTGCCGGTTTTTCTAATACGCATGAGAACGTTGTCAGTTTTAAACGTTAGTTGCTTGCTTCTGCAACACTGCCAATGTTTTGCTACAGATAGTAAGAATAAGCAGACCGCGGTTCTCAATGCATGCAATTTATGTAGCCATTAATTATTGCATGCCATGGCAGTAGTGTGTAATGTGGTTTGCGGTTATTCATGCTATGAAACCACCATGAATGACACATGCTCTCTCACTGCAGGAGACTGAGTGCACTTTGGTGGCATGTACTTAACCATCCATTCCATTGCATTTGATCGCACCATGGGGGTGTGGAGCGAATTGTAGGAAAGAAAGGGTACTGCATTTGTCTAATAGTGCAGTGCTACCTGAAGCTTATCAGCTTGAGCATTCATATAAGCATGAACAGCCTTGCACTTCGTCGAATCTGTGGAATGCATGGAAATACCTTTTGTACTGGCATATAGCCTGCAGTGCCACGCTGCAGATACCACCAGAGTGCAGCTCTGCTGGCCAATCATACTGATGTAAGTGTATGGATCGTTGGATAAAAAAGAAATGCTGTTCAGTTCACAGCAGAAGCACAAATGCAGGGTGCCACACTGACTTGCGCATTGCTTAATAGCGCTCCTAGGTACCAGCATAATGCAAACATAAATACTCAGGCTTCCAACATTAGGAGGCAGCACAGTTGTGAAATGTACTCAGGAAAATAAGTAATGTAGTACACAGTGAATGACATCACCACTCGTGCTCAGTTTCGCTCCATGTTGCACTGCAAAGTAGTAGTTATCACAACAAACTAGATATGTACAAGGAATCTTACTAGAAATTGTTGGCATGAGGACTGTTCTGTGCCCTAATCCTTGCATATTGCATTAGGGCACAGTAGTCAAGTGCCCTAACCACTTCACCACACCAACGGGGTAAAAATCTAAGGGTGCAGTCATTTCCTTCATACTGTTTCTATTGCAACATGTCACACAGCCTATTTTTTAAAGAGCACTCTTTCCCACATGGATGCCACTTCACAATGCCAAAGCAGGGCTAGGTTTCTGTGCTGAAGTATTGACGATTTCAACTGTAGAGGTATGTTTTGAAGTGCCCTTGTAATAATGTAAGCTTCACAGACCAATCATAGAGGCTGCCTGAGCCAGAGAAACACTGAAGTTTGGCAACTCAAATTATACTGGTTGCATTGCTCTTGGAAGAGGCAGCAGAGCAGGTAACAACAAAAAACATAAGAAGCACACACAAACACAAGGACAACACTGCACTGACAACTATATTGACTAGAACCTGCACATCTTCTCCCTTCACTTCACGTCTGCAGCCAACTTCTTCCTTGCTTTTAACGTCCTGCCGGTTTGCGCAGAAATTCTAATTCCTTCTTCAACAATACCACTGAAGGCATACTGAAACATTGGTCTCCCGAATCACTGATTGCATATGCTTCATAAATTTCTCTTGCTAACTAATCCTTCATCCTTTTCATAACCTTAACATTGTGAAGGTCAGCTGGACATTTTTGGTCTCTACAAACAATGCAGTCGTTGCAGTGCACCGCGAGATTAGTGCCAGACTTGTCCGATATTGCCATAGCGTGTTCTCTTACCCTGTCATTGATACATATTCCTGTCTGTCCAATATATTTCTTTCCACATTGCAAGGGAATCTGATAAACAATCCCCTGAATACACTTGGAGTACCTAGTCCGGTGCGAAGTTTTGCATCCAGAGTTGAAGTCCTGGTTGTTAACCCGCACACACATCCCTTTAGCTCTGTTTGGTGCCGTTGAAGTGAAGGGAGAAGATATAAGCATACTGCAGAACTGTTATAAACTGAAAGATACAGGTACTTCAATTTCTGAAGACTTTTCAGTGGCAACCAGGCAAAAAAGGAAGAAACTGTGGGAAAGCACGTCCAAAATTAGGAAATCAGGAAGGAAGGTTAAGTTAGTCTATGACAAACTTAAGGTTGATAATGAGTTCTTTGCATGGGATGATGCTACAAATAAGAGGATACCCGCTGGGAAACGCCCTGAGCCAAGGAAACATGCGTCAGAAGGGCAGCTCAGGAACCTTTTCAATGTCTGAACCTCAATGCACGGAGTATACTTAATAAATCGGAGGATATTGAGAGTATTTTGTTAGCGCACAAACCTGATGCATTGATCATAACCGAAACGTGGTTACACGCTGAAATCAGCGACTTCGAAGTGACACCACCCGGCTACCGAATCTACCGAAAGGATAGAAGTTCTAGAGGCGGCGGAGTTGCCATAATGTTAAGAGGTACATTGCACGCAATTAGGCTGCCTGACATATTTGGTATTGAGTCGGTCGTTATTAAAATCTGCTTGAAGGAGCTTAATCTAATTGTAGGGGAATTTTATAGGCCTCCTAGCACTGACACTACTTTCTTTGATGAAATGAATTGCTTTTTATGCGAGTGCTCAAAATATTCCAATAACTTACTTTTAGGGGGTGATTTTAATATTCCATCAATCGATTGAACTAAAGATTTTCCTGAAGCGTTGTCAACTTTTGCAGAGCCGTTTGTCGATATCATTCTTTTCCATGACTTAGCCCAGCTAATCAGGCAGCCTACACGTATTCAAAATGGCACCGCCTCTATTTTAGATTTATTTTTTGTATCGGGTGAATTGCTTCGTCGTGAACCAAAACTGCAGGTTATGGACGGCATATCAGATCATAAGATGGTATGCCTAAACTTGCATCTCAACGCCATTACGAATTGCAAGAAAGAAAAGCGAGTGTTTCCGAACTTCACACGTGCTGATGACGTTGGTGTTTTGGACACACTAGATAACTCCTTTTCGTGTTTCACGTCTTGTTATGAGTCTGATTCATGCTGTGTCAACAGTTTATGGTTAATGTTTAAAAATCTTGCATTGAAATGTGTGAATGAGTATGTGCCATGTAGTTGCAAATTTGTACACAACACTAATCCCTGGATCACTAAAGAAATTGTACGTCTAAAACGGAAAACGAAAAAGATGAGAAAAAAAATCCGGCAGTGACCCTCTGCGGCCAATGTTCTGAAACTTACCGGCATGCGCCAACAGCTCAAGCGTTCAATAAAAACAGCAAAATATAACTACCACAATATAACATGAAAAACTTTCTTCTTTCATCTCCTGCTAAGTTTTGGTGACATTTTTCATCTAGAAAAGACCCATTCCCCGCTATGTCCATAGCAGATGTAACTTTCACTGACAAATATCAAATAGCGAATTCTTTTAATCAGTTTTTCTGCTCCATATATACAGATGACGATGGCAAGATACCGCAGTTCGCAGTCAGTGACACGAACCCTCCGATAAATAATATATGTATATCTGAAGAAGGCGTTCTATCGCTCTTACTTGATATTGATATTAAGAAGTCGCAGGGAATTGATGGGATACCCAATGCCTTTATTTTCAGGTATGCAGAATGGTGCGCTAAGTATCTATCGCTCATATTTAGGAAATCTCTGTCAGAAGCAGCACTTCCTAACGATTGGAAGTATGCTAAAATCACACCGATACCCAAATCAGAAAACAAATCGCTTCTTTCGTCTTACAGAGCAATTTCACTTTTGTGCACATGCGGAAAAATTATGGAACATATAATCTTTAAACACATTTCCACTTATCTTGAAAAACACAATTGCATAGATCCTCGGCAGCACGGTTTCCGCAGGGGGGTGTCAACGGTCACACAACTACTTGAGGCAGTACATGATTTTGCAGCAGCTATAGATAGACAGAGCCAAATAGATATTATCTTTTTAGATTTTGAGAAAGTGTTTGACTGCGTTTCCCACCAAAAGCTGTTATTAAAACTGGAACCAATACTGAGAAATGACACATTGCTTTTCTGGATAGCAGCGTATCTTTCGTCGCGGCACCAGTGCATGTCGATTGAAGGAGAGTGTTCCAGTTATGGGCCGGTCCGGTTGGGCGTTCCGCAGGGGTCTGTTCTGGGGCCTCTTTTCTTTTTAGTATTTATTAACGATATCATCAGCAATGTGTCCGTGAAAATAAAACTTTTCGCAGATGATTGCATTATTTACAATAAAATTAAAGATCCGAATGACCAGTCTGAGTTAAATTTATCGCTAGCTAAAATAGAAAACTGGTGCACATGGCAAATGAAAATAAATAAGAAGAAAACAGTAGCAATGACAATCACTCGTAAAAAAAAGCCCCTAACCTTTCCCTACTCCATTAATAGTCACCTCTTAGCATCCGTTGAAAGTTGTAAATATTTAGGTGTAATTCTAACATCTGATCTCAGATTGGATGAACATGTGTGTTACATTGGAAAAAAGGCGATGCAAAAACTTGGTTACTTGCGAGGAACCCTACGCCAGTCTACTCAAGAAATAAAACTTCTAGCTTACAAAACATTTATCAGGCCACTTCTTGAATACGCTTCAGTAGTATGGGATCCTTATACTAAGATGAATATTAACAAACTCGAAAACATACAAAAAAAATCAGCAAGGTTTGTTTATAGTTCGTACAGTTGGCACACTTCAGCAACCGCTCTAGTGCAAAAAGCTAATTTAGATCCTCTGCAGTTACGTCGCTTTCATGAACGACTGAAGTACATGCATCTTCTCTACTATTCTAAGCTAGGAATAAACCAGAAGCTATATATCGAACCTGTTATTCAGTGCAATACGCGTGCACATCACTCTAAAAAAATGAAAGAGTACACCTGCAAAACCAACGTGTTTAAAAATTCTTTCTTCCCTAGAACAGTCAGCGAGTGGAACGAACTTCCTGCTGATATTGCAGAATGCCCGACCGTCGAGTCTATGTTATCAAAACTGAAAAATTGTTCTTGATATATTCACGTGTAGTGCTTCTTTATTACTGTTGGCGTTTCTAGTACATGTGGTTTGCCGTTGGTTATCTGTTCGGGTATTTTGCTCCTGTATTGCGCCTACCATTTCCTTGCGCATGTGGTTTCAATGTCTGCTTTTCATGTATATTTTTTTTTTGTTCTTGTGGTCAATTTCACTGTACGAACAGCGTGTTGATGTGCGAGTATTTTAATCCATTTTTTGGTGGCAGATCGACACCAGGATGATTTTTTATTTCTTAGGTTTTTCCTCTTGTTAAGCTGGTTTTTCTTTTCTGCTGTGTATTTTAACAATGCATGTAATCCCACTCCTGCCTAAGGCCTTCTGTGAAGGCTGGCAGTATTTCT
The DNA here is from genome assembly GCF_055883805.1 of Amblyomma maculatum. NCBI lineage: Eukaryota > Metazoa > Arthropoda > Arachnida > Ixodida > Ixodidae > Amblyomma > Amblyomma maculatum. The sequence continues at coordinate 20,680,914 of NW_028146738.1, forward strand.
GAAATAAATATGCGGGTTCTGGTCAATGTTGTTGTCAGTGCAGCGTTGTCCTTGTATTTGTGTGTGCTTTATGTTTTGTGCTGTTACCTGCTCTGCTGCCTTCTTCCAAGAGATGTGTGACCAACTAGCTCAACGTTCAACTCTATTATGGTTGCATTGGTTCTGCCCATATAAAAACCGTACTTACAGGATCGAAAAAGCACAGGTTCAGTATGCTTGATACAGCGGGCAAAGCCTGGTATGTAGCATAGTAAATGGCTGCCACGTATTTAATATATAAGCGCAAGTTTTTAAACACAAGTCACTAACATGGTAGGTATTGGCCGTGGCTTGTCATTATTATTAAACTCACTGTATCCATCCTTAATGTTGCCTACTAAAGATGGATTAGCTGTAGTTGCCCAACCCACATACCCAGCTAGGTGAAATAAGGTACTTTAAGAAACTTGGAATATTTCATGGGATGCTGCACGCCTAGCAGCAGTCTGCATTTTTGTCTTTTCGAGCTTCGATAATAGAATTAGTATTGATGTGATCATCACCTACTTGCCAACAAAAATGGCAACTGGAGCAAGAATGCCCGCTGTTCTGCAGAATACACAATTAGATGCATGATGTGATCAAGGTCCTGAAGTAACGAGATCTCGTTCTGGACTATACAACACAATGGTCTTTTTATGGACCATTCAGAATTCTGCTCCTCAGCACTGTCTAGTTTAATCAACAGCATAAATAAGCAGTTCTTTGTTCCAGAGCCCCACATCGATGGATGCATATTCTCCTGGACAAGGGTTTTATAAGCTATAAAAATGTCTACAAATGAAATACAGTTGTCATCATTACTGACCATTCCTGTAAAAGCAAACTGAAGCGCACAGTGATGACCTAGTGGCTCAAGCATCTCACGTGCAGAGTTCCTCACGATAGTGGACTTTTTTTTTTGGGGGGGGGGGGGGTGAAATGACTGAAAAGGGCCTCATACTGTCTCACTTTCAAATTTAAATCTGTATCATGCTATAAAGCCCATTTGCAGCCCTTTATTAGCAAAGCAGTGGCCTAGGTGGGCCACAATAAGAAAAAATTATTCGCACACCTTTGAGGCTATGCTACATGACCTTTCACTTTCATATGGCGATTGTGGAGTCATCAGTTTGGTGGCATAATCTTAAATTGAGTGTCAAGGAAATTTTCAAATCCAATTTATGAGTTTTATTGCGAAAGCAATACTACTCTAGGTTTCGACCCTTCAACGTAACGCGGCCGGTAGCCACGTCTTACCCACATGATGCTGTGGCGTCACAGCCCACGTGACACTAGGGTGAGAGCTGGGCTACCAACTCAAGCGGTCGGCAGGAGCTGCTAACTTGGGTCTCGTTTCACATGGGACGGTTATGTCAGAATCAGCCTGCTAGGACCCTGGCATTCACGTTATACCAATAGGCCGCCAAGGCGCGTTCATAAGGCTTAGTGGGGCTTTATATGTGGGCTAAAGAAGAAGAAAAAGAAAAGAACGCTTGGTCACCCTCAGCTAATGCTTTCGCTCAATATTTGGTTCAGCAGCGTTGAACCCTTGTAATTTTTTTCTGTTTTGTTTTTTTTCTGCTGCTGGCGAAACATCATCACAGCCAGAAAGAGCCACAAATTCATTTTCAACTAAAAGCAAAATTTAGATGGAATTGTCTCTTGGTGCATTTTTCTAGAACAAATTTATCTCTCATACTGTGTAGAAGATGGCAAATTCTGGGGACACTCAAGCTCTTCTTTTAAGCATATGACTATATAGCGTCTGCAGCTACCCGTACAGTTCATTTGCATATATGTAGTCCTCGCTTATTTACCAGTCTCTTGGTCTGTGCGTCTAATATATCACACATTCTTATTAGCATACAGTACTAAACTGTCACCTCATCCACCTACCAGATGTAGGCGACCATACATGTAAACCCTCGCTTTAACCAAGCCGTATGAGCGTGCCTGACTTGGCATCCAAGAACAGTGGAAAGTTGATTCTTATTCCACCTTCCCACCCCAAATGAGCAACTAGAGTTGGCAGCTCCTCCCATCTTTCTGATAAGTGATCTTGTTAAGTTGCACTAACCATAAAAGTATCGGTGCTCGGCCATGTCTGCTGCCAGCTAGTACAACCTGCTAGCACCATGACCGTAATTTTTTATTCACAATGCCGTCGCAGGATTTTTTGGGTAACGAGGCCTTCAAGCTATTGCATAAATGGTAATGTTAGCATCTGCTGCATCACATGCACTATATGAAGGTAGCCTGTTGAACATCTGCATTTTTCATATTCCCATCTGCAAGCTAGCAAACTGCCACACCAAAAATTGGCATAGGTCAACTGCTAGAACGTCTCAAAAAAAAGTCCTAGAGCCAGTGCCACAAATTTGGACTTCTGAGCAAAGGAGAGCTACTGCTTTAAGCCCGAGGCCTTCACCTGTCACCAGCTGGACAAGAATGAAGCCAAGGAATGTGTGACGCCAGTTACCAGGAGCAACTGATTTACATGTGGCCTGAAAGGGCGCAAGCTGTCAGCGTGTGAAAGGGCAAGGCTTCGTGCATACAATCTGAAATCTTGAAATGTTCCCCACAAGGAATGGAGGACTTCCGTAGTCAACACACAGCTCTTCAGCTACATAAAAGCTCTTCATTTTCTGCCATGACGAAAAATTGTGGAGATTCTGCGACAGCATTCGAGCAACATTGCTTGCTGTAGGTTTGTCATTTCAGCTTGACATGCTCATTGCTTTACTTTAAAAATTTTTGCCACTTATAGTGGGTTCTGGACAGGGACTGAGTTGTTTTTCTGCTACAGTAGACATGGACAGCATTGAAGGTGATTCTATGAGCCAGCCACTGTTCTTGGCCATACGACTCGACCAGCACACCTGTAAATTTGGCCAGAGGGCTCCATTAGGTTGCACTTTCTACACCAATTGAGAGCATTCTCAAGTACAATTTGTCAGTACGGTTTTGACCCATCTGCACTTCCAATTCGACGCCATGCTGCACAAATTCATCTGCACCAGCCTCCCCGCAAAGTCTCCTTCTCGTGTAAATATCTGCTTGACTTGTTCCATTGCAGACTACTCTATAGTCACGCTTTTTTCAGTAAAAGTGTTTAACATGTTTCCTGCCACACTTTCCATGTGCTAGACGACTATGGTGGTCACATGTAGCCAGTCAGTGCGAATGTGTAGCAGACGGGAGGGGCTTTATTATTATTTTTTTTGTGATGCAATGTGCAGAGACCCATTTCTTTTTGACAAGGTGTCCTCCGCATCAGCATCAGTGATACCTCCACTTGGAGTAGCGATTGGTTTTAAGAATGCTAGTCAGCCTATACCTTCGCCCGTTAGTCTGCCCATGCCTGCCAGTAAATGTCCGACAATCACTCTTCTACCACTGCCTGCCAACAGAAAGCCCAAGTTGTGGAGTTTAAAAGTTGACTCTCTTTAATTGACAGGCAACTGGTGACACATTTTGGATGAGAACAGCAACAGCCTTAATGCACACAAACTGCCTTAGATTCTGCTGTTATCTCTTCGAAGTACCCACTGACTCGGCGACAGTTTGCCTGCATCACTTTGCACAACGCATAAAAAAGAGCAGAGTCAAATACATAACTTTTAGAACTGGCATGGAACTTTTGTGAATTAATGCAGATTGCACCCAATCTGGGAAGATCAAGACGCATAGTCTTGTGAAATCACACTCCTCGCCAACCAATCAGCGCTTGGTCATATACATGACCTGACCTCTCCACCAAGCAAGAAATTTCCTGCCAACACCACGTTTTCCTGTTCGTATAATGAGTTTTCTTATCTTCGGCCTGTCTCTGCATCGGCAACCAGTGGCCCACCCAGTCAATGTTACTCCTTGCGTAGACTCCAGCAGTCAGCCTAGCGACACAATTACGATTAGGTGCCATCTGTAGGATCCCTAGAATATTGCTTAATCTATGCTAATTAGTGTATTGTAAATGGAGGAATACACAGCACTGAGAAGACTTGTCTGTTTTAAATCTTTTTTTTTTTTGAGTCTTGTAATTCTTCATTACTCAATTCTTCATTCATTCAATTCTTCATACGATACACCAATACATCCAGCATAGCTGCTATGGCGAGAATATTGCATGCCATTCTATGTAATAATTCTTGCAGTAGAACAGCGGTAGGGCTATGTCAACTCACCTGCAGAATTGGCATTGGCTGTAACATATAGTGTACAAACCAATATGGCTGGCACGTAAACCTGAACTTTGTAAAGCCACAATCACTCCTAGGAAATTTTATATACAGCATCTTTTTGTGCAAGGCAACAAAAGCAACACATTGTTTGAAAGCTGATCTGGCAGTGGAGGCACTATTCTGCTGTCACTCCCTTTCACTTCAAGAAAACACCACAGTGAAAAACACAGGACAAAGTAGGAGAATTTTGCTATGAATGCTAACTTTCAAATGAAAATTTATTCAGGCTTTCATCAAGATAAAAAATGTGCATACACTGCCCTATTTATTCAGACCAAGCCAGTTACCCACATAGCAACAAAAGTCAAGGCCTATCTCGAGGGAAAGCGCGCTTCTTACGGCCTCCACAATGGGGTCGGTTTCCACATCTCGGTAGGGTCGCCACCACCTCACCGCTCCGCTTCAGCTAGCGCCGTTCACGGGCAAGGAAAGCAAGCACCCCCACTCCATGCCCCACCCGCATCATTTGCAACCTGCAAGTCCTTACATTTCAATCTTTATAGTTAATACAAACACTGCGCAGCCAGCGTCGTGAGATTTGTGATCTATGAGATATAAAATGCTGATAAATCCTGTGCACGGGCGCTCCTCTCAGTGCGACTGCGTGGTCGTATGAACCTCTTGATCTACTGTCATCACAGCTTTCTGCCTCTAAATTTTGAGCAAACACAAAATTTATATGTCATGCAGTGTGTCGAATTACATCTTCAAAGTGTTTGCTTCTATAGTCCAAATAATATCCTGGAATCTCAATCGATGCCATTTTATTTAGCTAGATAAAAAGCGGCATTAACAATCATTCCAGGCGCTTCACATATTGAGGTAGGATGGTCGTCAGTGTGAGTCTTGCGTCTGGTCTGTTGGCATGAACATTGTGTATGAGCGTTTGCATGGCCTGAATCGTCTGTTCTCCGGTGCTGTGTTTCAAGTCGTTAGTACCACAGGGAATGATGAAATGGGTGATGTACCGTGGTGCTGCGGCTATGAGTTTCCTTATGTCATCAGTCTTGGCGCCGCTTTGAAACCTAATGTAAGGTGCGTGTTCTCCTGAAGGGAAGTGAGTGTGAATGTACTTGCACTGACTGTCACCGATAAGCGCTACGTGTGCCAGTGAAAGAAGAGGAGGCTGCTTACCTTGTTCCGTCGTCATCTTCCGTTGTTGAGGATTCACGTAGAACGAAAGGAAGAAGGTGGTTTGCACGGTATGAAAAAGAACTGAACAAGGGTAAATGGGGTACCTAGCACAAACGTCGCCCTTTTCTTGTTGCTAGGAAATTAGCCGCAAAGCACAGTAACTACATATCACATTTAGATACTTACAAACATTATTTAATGAAAGCAATGGTACCGAAAGGACTTAGGATAAGTGTAAAGTGCGCTCTCGGCACACTTCGCCCTGAACTATTCATTCGCTGGAAAAATAGTTTAGATGATGCGTCATTAGCTTTGATAGCCATTTTAAAACAACACTGTCAGAAAAAAGTAGATGAACTTAACGACCAAATGGCCAAACTAGCACTAACTGCGGACGAGCATCAAGTACTAAAAGAATTCGTGAAAAGGAAAGAACAAAAGCTTCAGGCTAAAAAACAGCATAAATTCAGAAGGGATCAACAGTCGGTAGATAATGACACACCTTGGCAGCGAAGAATACCTCCTGCAGTTTCACAACAAAGATGGATATCACCTACGAGACAGGACACAGATGATAGCAACATCATTAACATTTCTAAATCTCTAAGCGATAATGATAAACAGATTCTAAGGCGAGGCCTGACCTTCTGCCCAACGAATAACAGCTTTAATGAATATGAACTTCACCGAGATATAACTGAATTCGCAAGAAGAATGCATATTAAGGAATTCTTCGCTGAAAATCCAAACAATGTACCGGAAGCTTCTAACCTACTCAGAGCCCCCAGCACATGGTTTCCTGATGCAGAGCGCAGCCCCGAACTAGACCTATACATTAAATCCGTCTCAAAAGAAATTATTGAAAAAACAAAGCTAGCTCGAAAGCCCAAAAACCTTTCTATAACTGAACGAGCAACTCTTGACAACCTAGCTTCTAGAACTGACCTAGTTATCAAGCCTGCAGACAAAGGTGGTAGCATAGTGATTCTCCCTGTTGAAAATTACAAAAAAGAGGCATATAGACAGCTTAACAACTCTTGCCACTACGAAAAGTTGAATACCGACCCGACAGAACAGTTCAGTGAAGTCATCCTGAATAAAATAGATCTATTAGCCAGGGAACTAATTACCGAGATAGACTATAAATTTCTTCAGCCGTCAAACAAACAAGCAGGTCGATTTTACCTACTGCCCAAGATCCATAAGGCTTCCGCAGAAGCATTGTTTACCACATACATACCAGGAAGACCAATTGCTTCTAACAATAATACGCCCAAAGAAAACCTCTCAATATTCCTAAATCACCACATAGCAGACCTCCCGACCCAGCTTCCTTCGTTTGTGCAGGACACACCTCACTTTCTCCGAATTATTGAGCATATTAATAACACCACCAATCTTGCAGATGATTGTATACTTGTCACACTTGACGTCGCGGCACTCTACACTAATATTCCTATCAATGAAGGTATCGACGCCCTCTCCCAAGTATTAATCAACAACCACCATCTGCATGCCTCTGAAGCTTATCTCTCGCTCCTTAAACTAGTCCTAACTTTAAATTATTTCGAGTTCGATTCATCCTATTATTTGCAGATATTTGGAACCAGCATGGGTACTCCATTCGCGCCGACTTACGCGAATATATTCATGGGAGTTCTAGAATCCAATATACTAAATTCATTCCTGGAAAAGCCACTTATATACCTTCGCTATATTGACGATATTTTCATGATATGGCAGCACGGATCAGAATCACTTCAGTCGTTCGTCTCGCATCTTAAGGCGGGGGTCCCACGGTGGCCATCTTGGAATTAGTTCAAATTCTGCCACCAGGCTACGCCACTGATTCAGGACTGAGAAAGTGCCTATCGGCCTTGCACCCAGTTGGCCGAGGGACCCAACCATTGCTTTGTAGAGAAGCTTTCTTTTGTTGGAGGGTGGGTTTTCAAAGCCCCCTTCTTCTCCCCGCCGTGCGCAGGGGGAAGTGTTCACCTGTTCTTAGCTTGACTACTGCGGATAGCAGGACTGCAGGGTGCTAGCTTGCCTTACCACGGCTGAACTTGAGCGGCGACGCGGACCGCCGCCGCTCGATTCAGCCATGACCGAATGTGCGTAACGTAAATGAAAAGTACCACCTCGTTTTGTTGTTCACTGTTCTGGATAGAGTGGAAGCTTGAGCAAGTTGATGATACATCGTCGATATATGTTCAGGATAGCTCAAGTGTATACCAAAAATGGAAAGGTGCGATATGATGGAAGATATTTATGTGGCCCTTGTATACTATACTTTGACTCACAAGAGATTTGCACCACTGCTAAAGGCAGGGGCTCCCTGGCCCATTCAAATGCGCACTGTAATAGGTAATTGTGCTCCGACGCACCCCTCGAATCGGCAAGGGCGACAGTGGGAGCACAATTGCCTATTATAGGTGGTGTGGATAGTGGTTATTCAAACAAAAGGAAGGAAAAGAGTCCTGCCGGCCCCTTCAACTGCTACCTAAAATCTGAAGCGCCCAAGCTGCAGCCGGCGGGAAAGCAAAATGATGGGGAGAGGAAAGCGAGGGGAAGTGCAGAGGGGAGCTATAACAAGAAATTACAGGGGGAGCTTTGTACATTAGTTACAAAGTACAAAAAAAAAAAGGGAAACGCGTTTGCCTCGCTCGCACGCAAGTGTCCAAGTGCTCTTGGTCCATGGCGCCCCGGCCTTTCACAGTACTAAAAACATTTTGTGAGACGAAGTATACATCTTTGGTGGTTTCGTCATGAACTCAGGCTGAAATCGACACCTGTATTGTCTTTCCTTTGATACCCATCTTTTGAGCTGTTATCACTTTTGAAGTTATGGCATTTATAGTAGGATATTCTTGCGAGCTCTCTGGTGCAGAACTACTTTTATCAAACGTTATTGCACATAATAAAATTGCAATAAAGTCGGTTTCAATCAACAGTAATCATTCTTTTTTCTTTTTTTTTTTAGTTCAGGCTTTTCTAACGATAGAAACTGACGTTGGTAACCTAATGAGCTGAGAAAAGGGTGATGGCCAATTTCATTTTACCTTAGAGAGGAGAGTCAGCATTGCGAAATAGGTGTGAAATACCTACCAAAAGGGTAAGCACCACGCAGCTGCCGCAATGCATTCAGGCTAAATTTTGGGGGAAATGAATTGGAGAGGGGAGGGTAGCAGACAGTTATGAGGCAACGTCGCCAGTAGAAGCGGGTTAGTTTCGCAAGCGCGTTAGACCGCTCCTTCTCGACCCTTCCCCTTTGAATCTCCTCTGTACTCTTCATTGGTTAGATGTACGTCTTTGCTGCATTGCGAATCCAGTGTACTTTCTATATATTTATTTACTTATTTATTTATTCACTACCAGCATCACCTGCCTTCATAACAAGCATAAAACGGCAATCACTTGCGCTAACCACGGTAAAATGCATAACTGGCTGCCACTGAGGCATTCTTTGGAGTCAAAGGATTCGTTTCCGTCGTTGTATGTGCAACAAAAGAATAATGCAAGACGCCCTTCAGTTACTTACTGCCCCTAGAATTTGTCCGGACATGTACTTCCTCGCGCTGCCCTGATGTGGCCATTTGGCGTGCTGAACAGCTTTCTTTTTTTTTTTTTTTAGAGCCCAGCTCTTTGGCGCCCGTTCCTGCGTTTCGCGTCGCCGTCTGCGTTGTCCCTCAGCTCCGCAGCCAGGGCAGCGCACACTCCTGCCACCATTCGCCGCTGCGTGTCCCCCCCCCCCCTCCCCCTACCTTTATCCTTTGTGGTGGCGACGGTGTTTTCCGGTGTAAGTGGATCGCGGTGCATACATCCTAAGCCGAAACGCAGAGCCATGTTGACTTGACTCGCTAGCGGCGTCAGCAGCATCAGTCAGTCGCTGCTATCTCTTCGCTGCGCAACGCTCCTACAGGTCCATACGCTGCCTTACGCGAACTCCTGATCCACAAAGCTTCCTTCATGACAGTCAAGAACTGTTAGTGGAGTGTTTCTTGAAGAAATACGTGTGAAAAATAAAATAAAAAAGTTGTCTGTAACTGTACATACATGTCTTGCTCAAAATCTTTGCCTCAATCTATCGAAAAGCTGGAACAGCCAATGAGATATGCTCAAATTTTGCATTAGGAAGTAACGTAATCGTCGGTAATTTTTCTGTTGTAATAAAGGTAGAAAAAAAAAAATGCGCGCGCTGATATATGTGGGTGTGCGTACTTTCCTTTTCATAACGCGCTGACCGCTTTCTTTTTTCCCTGGTGGGGGTGGGGGGAGGGGGGAGGCATTTTCATTGAAACACACGAGGCTATATAGTGTTGACGGTAAGCTAACCGCCCCTCCCCTTCCCCCATTTTTGTTTTTATTTAGAATAACAGCTTGGGCGTGTTGCTTATGCATCTTGAGGTGACAGCGCGGAACGTGGACGGGAGCACAAGGTCAGAAGACGACACAACGAATAGATTGATGTTTTAGATTGAGCTCCTTGTGCTATATACAGCAACATGAGCAGGTGGGCTGAAGGCGAATGCACCAGCGCTGGTAGTAAGCGTACATCGAGCTCTAGTTTCAAGTCAGTCTGCGCTCTTGTTGCGACATTTTTAGCTATAAGGTGCGTTGAGAAAGCGGACTGCCATACTAGCAGCACTCGAGAGCGTGAGTGCAACATATTTCTGAAATATATTCAAAATATATGTAATGCCTCCCTGAGGAGTAATGTAAATAAAATAAATAAATAAACATATTCTGAGCAATAAGACGGCCAGAAAAGTGCGACATCACGAGCAGTTATCTAAATATGCGCCGCTTTGCAACTAGCACATGTGTTTCTTGACAATGATTTCATAATTTGAAATTTGCCAGCCCCGGAATTCTTTTGACATGTCTGGGGATCGTACAATAAGATACCCTTGTTGATTCATCTGCGGTTCCAATAAATAAGGGGGGGGGGGGGGGGGGATCGCCCCATTTAGACAAGTACTGGCGAACCTACACCGTTTGCAAACATTGTCCCCACGAATGTGTGAAGGGTTTGTTTCATCATTGATGGAAAAAAGAAAAACAGCCCGAGGAAACAGTACGGAAAATCGAAGAACTGACAAACATGGCTGTCAATCCTCACATTCCTTCTGTAGGTAAACCCTCGTAACTGCCATAAATAAAGCGGGTACTCCAAAGCACTTTCCATGCGCCGCGACGTCAACGCCGCCGTCACGGCAGGCGTCGCAAAAGGGGAATGCACCTGCATGTTCGTGGTGCTGGCTCGCTCACCCTCTCGCGCGGACTGAGAAAATTTGAAAACCGTGAAGAAAACTATTCTGTGAAGAAAAGAAGCAGGGGGAGCTAAGTGGACTTCAGGACGAGAAGAACGGAGTAGGGGACAGCCGCGCGGTCCCAACCCCTCGCTAGTTTTCGACGCGTGTAGCATGCGCCAGATATCTGGCAGGGACAGATCACAGCATCAGAGCTCGCGATGCACGCAGGCGCTGCGCGCATGCGCAGACCGGCTTTGGCTGACGCGTGCGACGACGTTAGCGCGGCAGTGCATGACGCATGTGTGTTTGGAGTCGGGGCTTATGTATTCCAGTAGTTCCCTTCACCCCACGCCACTTCTACCCCCAACATGACGCAATTTTGGATGTACTTTAGGGAAGTGGTATGCCTTTATACTTTCTTCAATCGCCACACTGAGAGAAAAAACTTGACGAATGCTAAGCAGCCCAGGCATCGGAATGTATTCATTTTCATGTTAGACAAAACATTTTCCCAGTGCATGCCCAGATTATTTTGGTCAATTTTGGCCAATCTAGTCTGAATTTACTAGCTTTTGTAGGCTTACAAAAAGCGGCTATGAGCTTTAGGCACACTGTCTCTCTGCAATGCTGTTTCTTGGGCTAGTTGGTGGAGTTTGCTCATTTTGACAAAGCGCAAAAAAGAGGCAGGGATGGTCGAGAGACATGGGACAAAGCGGTTTGCCTGTCCCTCGTGCCTGTATATTTTTAGCCCTTGCCCAAAATGACCAGTCCCTGTCCTTCTCTCTTCCTCTATCATGAGATCAATCATGGTGGCAATTCGTTGACCTCACCCCAATGTTTTGTTGTTTCACTATGTCATGCAGCGTTTCAGCAGGATTAGAGTTGAGCAATGGCAGAGCTGGTTCAGGGCCACTTGTTGCACCTAACCCTTATCCTCCTGCTTTTTTTGTCCACACAAGAACTCCTTAGAATGACTTTCCAATCAGTCGGCTGAAGTATGCTCGTGAACGCTCAAGATGCAAGTTGATAGACCCTTGAAGCAATTTCTCTAAACCAAGAAAATGGCAGATGCTGCGAATATTTATGCAGTTTCTTCTGCGGCGATGCTGTTTCAAGTCATTTTGTTTTTTGAACATTATGTTTCCATTCCCTCCCATTTATTTCCGATTTTATCATTGAAAAGGAGTGGAAATTTGCCTTCCTATCACTAAAAAAAAAAAAAAAAAAAGTAGTCTGCAAGGCGTGGTCACCATTTGTTATCTGTGCACAGCAAAAATGGGTGATGTTCGCTACACGTGAGAACAAAGCTATAGCGATAACTCGACGCGGTCAACTGTGGGTTTCACCGCGAGGTCTCGACATACAGCTGTCTGCATCGAATTGACGTGGTATTGTTATCAAAAATCATTTCGAAACGGATTGAACAGGTTCAGCCCAGTTCGTGAATGTGCCTTCGTGCAAGACTCAGGCTCCTATCTCCTGAGGGAAGCAACAACTGCCGCCTTGGTAGATATTGCCGCGTGTCTTCTGCGTGTTTGCTTGGAATTGCTTTCGCACTGCTAGTTGTGCTACTATGCTTATATTTCTGAATCTTTTTGAGTAAGACCCCGTGGCTCCTTGATGCTAAGCAGTAAGGATTACAACTAGCGTTAGTCTTTGGTTTTATTTTCTTTTACTGCTTTGCATGTTTGTTATCAGAAATGCTTTCAGTAAAAAAAGAAAAATGCCGCTGGTGACCTCAACGTCAAAACTGCGCGCCGAATCAGACTGTCATGTGATTTCCGCTCCACACATCGTCGCATATTTCATTTCGGTGGTGTCAATCGACATTCAGCCATTCGGAGGCAAAAATTCTGAGCCTCCTCTACTTACTTTACTAAAACTAACTGACGTGTTCGAAGGTGTGAAGAAAACGATGTCCTATGTCAAAACCAAACGCGACGTTTATTTACTTTTTTTTTCGGTACAAAATCGAAATGAGGTGCAAGAAACACCCAAAAAGCTTGGAATTTCACCGCGATGACTAATCGGGGATGACCATGTGCGCTCGTAAAGGGAGGCTGTCATTGTGCTAATAAATACGTTCGATTTTTTTCATTGCGGCAGTCTAAAAACAGTGGCGATGTGCGTGTGCCGCGGTGGATAACAGTACTCTCTTCTGCACGACCGCCCGATACAAACACGCGCTTCATTCCGTCAACCCACCCCATGCACTAAATGTCCGCGAAAGCGTTTACGGTGTGTTGCAAAATAGTAATAATAATAATAATAATAATAATAATAATAATAATAATATTATTATTATTATTATTATTATTATTATTATTATTATTATTATTATTATTATTATTATTATTATTATTAAAACAGACCCCTGGCCTTGAAACATGAATCCACGGCTTCGAGGCTTACTATTTTGAGCATAGTGTAGACGCACAGAGAAGTAGAGTGTGCCGGCTGCGCACGCGCATTAGCCCTACTTGGCCCCACTAATGCCACTGCGTGTGCGCCGAAGGAATCCGGTAATTCGGTTTACATGTAGGCAAGCACTTTTCTCTTGTCAGTAAAATGCGCCCAGCTGCTCTCTCGGTGTCGCTTTGTTTATGTTACGCTGTCTGCAGTTGAAACTTCTCTCTTTCCACGCGGCGTAGTGCGGTCAACTGTCCCACCTTTGCGAAGATGTCCATACACGCTTCGTAAGTGACCAAATACAATTAGACAGACGTACAACGGCTGTTACGTTTCATTATCGTTTCATTACGATGATTATCGGTGATGACGTCTGGCTTTTGATTATCTATGAGCACATATTTGTAATGTTTATAAGCATGAAAAGCACTGAACCAAAACAGTGTACAGCCGCCCTGATTTTTAACAATATAGCGCGAGCGTCGACCAAACTGCTGCTCAGCGCCTTATAACGGCGATAAGCGTGCAACACGGCGAGAGTTCGCGCACGCGCACGAAGAGAGAGCGTCTTCTGCTACGCTGGCCGGATCACAAAGACACACGCCCTGCCACAATATCTGTTTGCAGCGTTCCACATTCTTGCGCATGCACGAACTCTCGCCGTGTTGCACGCTTATCGCCGTTGTAAGGTGCTGACCAGCAGTTTGGTCGATGCTCGCGCTATATTGTTAAAAAACAAGCCGGCTGTACATTCTCATTTCAGCTAACGCTCGACATTCGGTTCAGCAGCGTCAAATTCCTTCGTTTCTTTTTTTTTTTTTTTCATCTGTACTCCGTATGAGACGTCGTCCTTTTGCAGTTGTATTTCTTGTAGCGGCTGCGAAGCTACATTCAAAACGGTGCTTTCCGAGAGGACAGCTGCACCTAAGCACACGTGTGCCACTGAAAGCTCTAGGGAACAGAGCACGCACCAACGGAGATGTGAAGGAGACAACCACTCGATACCGCCGGCCGAAACTATTTCTTTTGGTCTACTGTCCTATTCCTTTTTCGACCAATATTTGAGAGTCGCATGACGCACATAGCATCTAAACGGTGGATCATACGCGTGGTACGCCAGCTGACGTATCGTGATGTCACGTGCGAGCATTTTGCCAGCACACCATGCAGCATAACATGGCGATATCCGTAGCACTCGCTGTCAAACACATAATGTCTAGATTTTGCGAGAAATACCACTGGACCAACTGCGCGCACGGATGAAGAACCTCGTCCAAGCAACCTGCAATCTGTCAAGGCATGTCTTAATTTTGATAAATTTGCACTTTTGTCGCCAGCCAAAAAGCAAGCCAGATACATGTAAATTTACCGGAAGATTCTGCGCATTCTGTTTGGTTTTTGCTAGCCGTGTCACTTGCTATCCGAGCCTGAAGCGCCTGGCGAAATACGAATGCGTGAGGGAAAAAGTACAGGGCCAGAAGCATATTCAGAAAAGCACAAAATAGCGCAAAGCCCCTCAGCGATTGGGCGTGAAGGTTAGCGGCTTAGCACTGCAGACGAGCGTCCACTGTTCGCACACAATGCAGGGGTGCAAAGGGTGATGCGGTGACCATGTGCAGGTTCTTCGTGCGAGCGAATAGCCCCCGCATAAACCACAGTGTATGCGCGCAAAACATGTGCACGCACGTAGTGTGCGTGTCATGTCTTGTCACCTAAAAAAACTTTCACTCCGCGGTCCTTCCCTAATGAAATGTTTGTGTTTCCACTTTGAGTAGATGCGTCTCCTTGTGCTAAGAACCAGCGGTGTCTCGCACCACGTTTTCAATCGAGTGGTGCCTCCAGGTATCCATTCATTCCTTTCACTCCACTGACACTCTGCTTTCCTCTATATCATGAATTGTAGCCTCTGCATCAGGTGAGAGAGTTGTCGAAATTCTTCCTCTATGGGATGTTTGAAACCGGATCTGCTGCAGAAAGAAGTTGTTTCGACAGGCAATGAATTTTTGAAAAGTGTGACACTCACCTCACAAACAGCAATGCAAATAGCAACAAGCAAAACACTTCACAGCACAAAAGTAGTATAGGTGGGTTGCTGAAACCTAGAAGTCAGCAGAGCAAAACCCCTTCACCATGGCAGCCAAACCTGTTTTGAGGGCAGAAGTTGGGTTCAGCGCAGAATACTTCTATGTCCAGCCTGATGTCATGCGCAAACGTGTTGAGCAGAATTCCTTCACTATTGAGAGCCTGGAGGAGGTAGGGGCAGGGGAGGTGTTATGAATGGCACTCACAAACGGAGAGGTTCTTAATCCCATAATTGCGACAAGAAGAAGAGGGGTGCAGGAAATGTACGTGGCCATTATTACCACAATAGACGTCTCCTGCACTGCACCTGATTTCTGCCCCCAAAACAGGTTTGGCCGCCATGGTGAAGGGGTTTTTGCACTGCAGAGAAGCTGACTTCTAGGTTTCTTGACTAGCTTCAATACTTTGAAGGAGCGTAGTCACGCGCGCCTCTCCTGGCAATTGAATGATCTCACACTTTTGCTGCTTTTACCTAGATGGCGCTAGCAGTAAAAAACCTTTAATGACCGAATACAGGTGCGAATACTAATTATCACCATGGTTTGTGCTTCTTATTTTAACTTTATTTTACAGTAATACAATATTAAAAAAAGCCAACTCAAAAAAGGCTCACGTTGTTGAGTATGACGGCCTTCTCGATTGAATGTCGTGTACGCAAAATTGATTATATTTGAAGGCTCAGTATAATCGTGCTAATTGTATAAAGCGCAATTTGCGATCATTTTTCACAAATAACTACTATTCTAGTTTCGCCATCCATGATTCCTAGGCTGTAGAATGAGCGGTTTTTCTGGTCAAGCTATGCGATGTGAGGCAGTATTACGGAAATCTTCAAATTGGAAAGGTAATTAAAAACGAACTAGCGAATAAATTTCGATGAAACTTCGTACACTCAACTATTATAATGTGCGCCCGAAGTAGTAAAAATTTTACTGCTGTGCACGTTGATAAAGCGCAGATATTCGTGCCCAAAATAGCCAAACTTTACCATGTTGAAAAGGCTGTCGATCAAATTCTGATTAAATTAAAACTAATTACGCACCATGTTTCCTAATATAAATACCCATTCTATGTGTAGGCCAAAGGAAACTGTTCTAAGTGCAGCAGTTTCTTCAGCAAATTAATCCGAAGTAGGGTATTTCAACGACGCTAGCGAATTTGTCATCTGCAATACCACCTCTCATGCAGTTGATAACGTTGGCACACTAAAGCAGCGCACATCATTTGACAGAGCGTATATTAAGCTTTCGAATGATGCCTACATTGTGATGTTCGAAAAAGAACACCGCACAGAATGCTCACGCAAACATTGCCTAAAATGGCACATTCGCGCTGCCGGAGTGGGACCCCCGCCTTAATAATCATCACACTAGCATAAAATTCACTTGTCAGTCGTCGCAATTAAAGTCGTCTTTCTCGACACCACGGTGTCAGTGGAAATTGGTAAACTTAAAACTTCTTTGTACAGAAAGCCAACGGATAAGCAACAATACCTAGATTTTACGAGTCATCATCCGAGACATTGTAAGCAAGGAATATTTGTAGGACAGGTGACACGGCTTAGAAGAATATGTAGCGATGATAGTGACTACCTAAACGAACTACATTCATTGAAAGCAACACTAATCCAGAGGAACTATACCGGTAAGTCCCTTAATACGGCCCTCGAAAAAGCAAGCACTTTAAACCGCAACGATGTGCACACGAAACGACCAAAGGCCAACACCGAACGCCAGCCTTCTTTTGTAACTAAATACTCCAACACCCTTCCAAACATAAACAATATTCTGCGGAAATACCATTCCATGCTAACGTGTAATTAACGCCTCAAGAAAATATTTTCGGAGGCACCAAGGGTAACATACAAACGTAACGCAAACCTCAGAGATATTCTAGTACATTCTAAACTCGACAACAAGCATCCAACACAACCACACCCTTGCTCTCGACCTAGATGTAAGACGTGCAGTCATATACAAAAAGACACCACGGTTACAAGCAATGCAAGCGATTTCACTTTTCATATAAAATCAGGCTTTAACTGCACATCTTCAAACGTTATCTACCTTCTTGATGCTCCTTTTGTCATAAATAGTACATCGGAGAAACAGGACAACCAATTAACATACGGCTTAATGGACATCGGGCAGACGTAGGCAAAAACCTCCCGAAAGCAGTTTCCCAGCATTTCAATTAGAAAGACCATAAGTTCGAAGAAATTAAATTATATATTCTCCAGTCAGGCTTTCAATCTGCAAGGGACAGAAAATACAGAGAGGCGTATCTAATTCATAAATTTAGAACATAGGAACCAGCAGGAATAAATATATCTAAGGGAACGTTAGAATCCCTTAGGTATATTCCCTCTCGATCATAACTATTCGGGAAAACAATCTCATATAGCGTTAATTGTACAGTTTATTCACAATGCATGTACACCCTATTCCCTTCTGCAATAGCATAACCCTACACGTTCCTCTAAACACATTTCCTCCTTATCACTTGTTGCTTGAATTTGTCCTCAAACACTTTTTCATTATTTTTCATTTCTTTTAATTTGTTTTTTCTCATGTTAGTTGTGGTTCCCTGTGCGCTTATTATCCTGTGACTTTGTATTTCTCACCCCCCCCCCCCCCCCCTTTGCAGAAAGCTTTAAGGATTGTCCCCCTTAGATATATGCCTTATCAGGGCCCTTTGCAAACCCTCCCTTTGTGAGGTGTATCTGCACCAAACCCGCCTAAGTGGTGACTAATCATCTACCCAGTACTGTGATTTTTTTTTTTTTTTTTTCTGGTACTGCAGCTTCTACTTCTTTTGTAGGCCACAGGATCTCTGGTTTCAGGTTGAGATGCATACTTAAGATTATTATTTTTCACTATGCGGTTATTATCCTATGACTATGTACGCCCCCTCTACCCCCTCCTTTTAAGAATTGTCCCCCTAGATATATGCCTTATCAGAGCCCTTTGCAAGGCCTCCATTTGTAAGGTGTATCTGCACCAAACCGGCTTTAGTGGTGACTACTCACCTAACCGGCATTGTAGTTTTTCCTGGTACTGCCGCTTTTACTTCTTTTGCAGGCCACAGAATCCCTAGTTCCATGGCTGATAAGTACATACTGAAGAATTTTTTTTTTTTTTTCCACTTCATGACCCACTTTCTTCTCACCCATCCTCCCCTCCCCACTCTTTCACACCCACTTTCCCCTCCCCAGCTTTTCTTCTTCGGAAGCAAAAGCGTATTTAAACCCCTGCCAGTGATGATCGCTATGCCCAGACGAAGACAAGTCCACTTGTCGAAACGTTGGCTCATCTGCGAACTGAGGCGTACCCCATTTACCCTTGTTCAGTTCTTTTTCATACCGTGCAAACCATCTTCTTCCTTTCGTTCTACCTGAATTCATAATACAGGTCACTTCATTGTAAAAGTCATGCACAGAGCACTGTATCACATGAAATAGAGCATGGTAAGCATGTCTTACAAAAGAAAACCTTTATTTACTGTCAACTGAAGAACTATTTTATGAAACAATTTGTTAATTTTCTTCTAGCTGAGCACTTCTTCTAACAGAATGTGCATCTGTAGCTGATCCTTATCATATCCAGGTTCATGACATGCTCCATGATGAAATCCAAGAGCAACACAAAAGTACAGCAAAAAAAAAAAAAAAGCAGGGAGAAGGGAAATGCCGGCAAGTGCTCATTAAAGTGTCGTTTTGTCACCTTCGGACTGGATCAATGTAAAACGACCGGTTACATCCACCGGCTCCATCGGCATGTTCGCACTTGCTGTTCACAGTTTTCCAGTGCCTACCAGCAAGCGGGAGCATGAAGATTGCTTTGCCTAGTTTAACTTTTTCTGGCGGCAGGTAGTGCTAGTGTCATTCGTCAAGATTTTAATTTTAAGGCAAAGGTCAATGACTCCAACCAACGAACCAAGAACTTGGTTGGAGCCATTGACCTTTACCTTAAAACAAATTGAATTCCCCAACCAAGTCCCTATATGCAGCACAGCTCAGTGGGCGGCAATCACAGCCCCATTATGTGAGTTCATTGTAAAGCAGTAACAGCTGCCGACATTCCTTCATTTTGTAGTGCCATAGATATGAAAGAGGTTCAGCTGGGACATTAGAAAGCCTTAACTATACAGGTTGTTTCATTGCATAGGCGTTCATGTTATTAATTTTAATTTAAGAAAGTGCTGACACCAAATTTCGAGCTATCATTCATTCGTGTTTCAATGATTCATGACACTACAAAATAAGCATGGAATTGAGAACTTTCTGCCAAATAACACATAATTCAATTTCTACTGGCAAGCCATCAGTTTCAGCAGTCGATCGGTGGCTATCATGCAAATGAACATGCAGCTATTAAGTCACTGCTTTTGTATGCCCCATGTGACCCCAAATCTCAACTCTCGTCAGACAAAAAAAAAAGGGGGGGGGGGGGGGACCTCCAGCTCAGCCTTTGAGGGTATGACGCGACAGCATTAATGATTAATGGCTCCCATTTGCCAGCTCCTCTTATTCGTTCGCGTCCATTCACTATGCTACTTGCCTAATCAGTAGTCTTATTTGTGCACCTATTATCCTATGCACACTCATTAGCACAGAGTCGCAAAATATCCCATCGCATATCTGCCAACTTGGCGAGATCAAAAATCGGAAGATTTTTTATTTGCGCTAAGATGGGGTGGGGGGCGGCACGTTCAGGACGCAGTGTCCAATGAGTGATAATCAAAACACAAGCAGCAACAGCATGCATGAAAGAGACCTAGAGACCTCTGCACACTGCCACCGAGTGATCTCGCTACACCTCCGCAGCTGGTCGACGCAAACTGATCGGCAAGGCGCCATTGCCGTTTTCTCTCGCTGTCATCGGCGCACCGTTTTAGTTTAATGTGAAACCATTATTAGCCTCTTCATATGCAATTCTGCCCGCGACTGTTGTTGGTCGTGATGGTTCCGAAAAAAGAGCTACCATGCCATCGACGGGTATAGTGCAGCTCAGTAACATGAGACACGCGGCCGAGGGCAATATAGGAGGATCAGATGACGTCATGTTTGAGCAAAGCTGCAGAAACAGCCCTTCCCCGCCAAGTGCGCTGAGAGGCCGCCCTTTAGCTGCGTGCCGCTGCTAGCTGCCGCCGAAATTGCTGCCTACAAAAACGTCGCCATGAGTCCAAACCGACACAGCCTTCTCAAGCAGGCAGAAACCACTTGTCGGAAGATTTAAAGCAATGATCGTGTCATCGAAAGTCTTCTGTGCAAACCGGAAGGGTTGGAAGGTATGCCATCATTTGACAGACCACCTGAAGTAGACATAAGTCTCCATTTTAAATAAGCCATATGAGCATGCCGGTGTGGTCTAAGGGGGGTGCGTGCCTAACATGGGATCAAAGGAACTTGGAAAACTAGTTCCTCCGACCTGCAAAAGCGAGAGTTGGCAGCACCTGCCAATTCAGCCGTGTCATGTCGCCTCATAACGTCACACAACCCAACAACCAATCAGAGCACGACCATGTCACTGGCCAACAACCACCACCCAGAGCCACGCCCGTGATTTTTAACTAACAATGCCAATACTAGATTTTCTGTATAACAGGGCCTTTGATGCTACTGCATTAAAATATGTTATGTACTGCACTTGGGCTCGCTACAGTTACCCGTGGAAAGGGACTCCACAGTCACCGAACCCAACCGGTACTCTCTCAAACAGGCACGGGAAACCAAGATGACCATTTGCTGACACATGTCTGAGGGAATGACCTGCAGGAAGATAAAAAAAAGAAACCAGCATGAAGCCACACAATCAAAACATTAATACTGGAACAGTGTAAATGTTGAGTGCTTCATAGGTCATTTCACGACATTGAATTCAAAAGAACCAAAATACAGGATACAGCACATAACTTTAAGGAAACATTACTTGTCATAACCTGCTGTGCGAAAGCTGAATGCAGCAAAGTAGAAGCCATTTCAAGTAATGGACTGGGCAACGAGCACAAAAAATCAAAGCAGCTGCATTTTTATTCCAGTAATTATTTCCCACAAATAAACTTCCTTTTATTTCCCTCGATAAATTAAATGACCACAGTAATGCACTGCCCTTTGAAGCATTGCCCTTCTAGGCATTTACAGTTTTCATAGTTTGCCATGGATAGTTTTTTGTGGCTAGGATATCTGTAGTTTCATGAAACAACCTGACCAATTAATAGTCTTTGCAATTAAGGAGCTTTTTTTTTTCTTAAATGCAATTTTTGCACATTCAGTATTTGTCTATACAGCAGATCCAGTAGAATAGTTATCTTCTAGTCAAGAATATGTTTCGGCAAAGTAATACAGGAACCCTGTGAATGTGCATCAGAAAACGAGTATTCAGCCTGGCTTGCACATGAAGTCGCAACAAAAATTTTAGGTGATGCCCATTTTGAAGTGATACACTTGATTATTGAACCAACATGACCTTCAAAAGTGAGACTACAATCCACCCATAGGACCAATCAACTCTTTTAAGCAGTTGGTATGACTTTGTGAGACAATCTCTAGCCTGCATTCGTCACACGGCTCCAAGACATAAGTCGGCATTTCGTGTAGCTATATGCACTAGCAAAGACTAGGGAGCAATTAGGATATCTAACTATTCTGCTCAGGAAGTATGCAATTTATTCATTTAAGGCAGTTAGGCCTGTCATGAAAGCAGGGCAACACTGAGCATTAACTAGCACCACACATCTCAGAGATCAAATACTGAACATTAAGTGACCAATTTTTTGAGCAATGAAAAGCTTGCTTTCTAAGGTGTTTGATTGATTCAACAGTTTTATAGGGTGTTCTGCAATTTTTTGCAGACTTGCAAGCAGCTGGCAGTTTAAGCAGCACTTACACTTCGCCTTCGGAGTCCGGCTGGAATAATTAAGATGAGAATCATCGTCTCCATTCACCCTGTCTACATTTCATAATCTTCAGGTACTGAACATATGTCATGTTCTGCCAGAGCAGCATCAGCATGGAGAAAGCAAATTCGGCCCGCTCAAAGAAGGGATTTTGGTTGGAAGCATCCCTGTACTAGTTCACTTCATCTAAAAAAAATTGGCTGTGGTTTAGCTCTGGTTAAACCGGGTTGAATTGTGTTAGCAATACCTCCATGGCTGCGCTTATGGTTCAGCATGTAGCGTACCTCCTTCTCTAGTCTTTTTTTTTTTTTAGTCCGTGTCCGTGGTCGTGGCAGGAGCTGCCAACTTGGGTCTCTCATTTCACATGGGACGGCTATGTCAGAATCAGCCTGCTAGGACCCTGGCATTCACATTACCCCTATAAGCCACTAAGGCACGTTCATACGGCTTGGTTAAAGCAGGGCTTTATATGTGGGCTGGCAGGAGCTGCCAACTTGGGTCTCTCAAGGTCAAACGTGGCCCTTTCCGGGACGACGTGACGGGCTGAAACTTTGAGCAGTATTGCTAACGCAATAATAAAGCTCAGCTTCCATGGCTGTTCCAGCTGATGATAGTATCTATTGCAGTTGGACAGGCAGCAATTTTTTCACGTGTACCTATTTTCATTACGGGCACTGGCGACTCTGTAACTAGACAAATTTGCATTTGACACTTCCAGTACCTAGTCTTGATCGTCCTTCAGCCATCCTTTCCTAAACTTATGCACAAACTTCACAGGTTCTAGTAATGTCAGACCAAAAGCTTGAAAGCAGATTAGACTATTGCATTAGAAATGCCGCAAAAACCAATTCAAGGCGTAATGAGCAACTAATATTCGCCACCTTGACATCGCAGTGACCACGCTCTTGCAGCGAAGTTTTCCTCCAGAAATGAATATCATTTTAAGAAACAGCGACTGTTCTAAACAAAAATTGTAGGACCACCAAACGCCACCCATAAAGAAGCCAACAGGACTTGCAAATTATTAAAACCCCACCTCCTGCAATGGAACATTTTTGCCTGCTAAACAGGGTTAAAACGAATTAAAGTTAGTGGGAAAAGCACTAACTAGGTAACATTGGTCAACACTAACAGCCCTTTAAGTGGTATCCTTAGGATCACCTCCCAAGCCATGCATGCTTGTTCTCTGTCTGCTAACTTGTCTTGGAAGGCGTTCAATTTTGGACCACATCTGTCCAAGGACAAGTGGGATCGTTATACGGCCACGGCTATGCTCTAACTAAACTGCCATTACATTGATAGCTGAACTGAACAATTTGCAGAGTAAATAATTTCATGACTGCCCAGCCACAAATTTCAAAGATTGTGCCTATTGTAATCTCTAATGTTGCCGGTGGCTGCGGCCAAAATCAATTTCATTGAGCGAACTATTGGCACTTCTACCTTGCATAGAAAAGAGTACTCCTTCACATTCCACAGTTACATGAAAAGCTTATTAGGGCTAGGACTAGCAGTATTCTTTGGTGGATAATTTTAGATTATGCAGATTTAGAGCAAAGAATGCGAACATCTGGCAAGAAATGTAATGCTTATGAATTATATAAATTTAATTATCAAACAAATCTCAAAATGCTGCCAATGCACAGGTATCATCATAAGGCACAAGAAAAAAAACTGCTATTTCCATACTAAGAGCATGATACAAAGAACACACGAGCAAATGTGCTTGTTTTAATATGAGGCATTCGTTTGCTGAATGCTGATAATATATTCCCTTTCATATTGGAACTAACCACATGGAGCGAACTTTCTCTGCGAACTTCATGCGGCGCGGCGGAACGCCGACGCACCGTCGCCGTGCCTAAACACATGCAACGAAAAACTGGCGGCGTCGGCAGCATCGGCGCCCTAGTGAGAAAACGCACGACCTGGGTCCGATTCAACGACGCACTTTTCACACTAAATGACATTTCATGAGCAACACATAAAATATGCAGCGTCTCAAATTGCGCCCGACAGCGCTTGTATACCGCCTCCGAGTGTAAGTACGTCCGACGCCAGAGCAACAGCGTACTGCAGGCGCGTCTCTCTCAAGCAGGGTTTGAGCCAGTGTTGAGTGGAACGTCGAAAAAGCTCCCGCTTCAGCTGTATCATCAGAGTAGGAAAAATCGCAACGCTTACAGCACCTTATGGCGGGACTTTACCAAAGTAGTGCCGCCCGCTGGCGCGGCGCACGACAGTGCTCTGCCGTGCGCTGCTCCCTAGTCGTCGCTAGGCCTATTTTGTTTCGCATAGATGGTACAGCACATGAAACGGCGCTATGAAATTCCTTCGTGCCTGTCTTATAGTAAATGGTCTACTCATAGAACTACCTAACTCTCAATTCCATTCTCTAGCAATAAAAGCAAAATATAATTACTTTCGGCTCCACTTTTTAGCGGAGGCGGCGTGCAAGCCACTCGGTACGATTCTGCGATCCTCAGGAAGGATTTAGTATTGAAATTTCGCTTATTATTTACGGGAACAACAAACTTTAGCACACACTTTTCTAAAGTTCTGCGTATCTTCGGCGCGCACGACTCGGAGCTGCAGCCGGCGCGGAGTTGCAGCAAGTGCTGCCATCTCACGGTGGTCGCGCTCAGGAGCGACCGTTCGCCCACGACCTCCTGTGTGCGTTCGCCACCACCACAGCCGCCGGCGAAAATATCTGGCCCGGCTTGATAGCCAGCGAACGGCCGCCGGCGGCCGGCCGCCGGGCGGCAGTTCGCAAGGTTTGCCGCGGGAAAATCGCTCCATGTGGGTCGGCCATGCATTAAAACTGCAGAAGGCTGCTGAAATCAGGTGGTGCTTCTTTTCACTTGAATAGTGATGCTTTTTTGACACAATGTCCTTACAGTGACTGAAAGGCCTCTGATATTCAGATGCAAAATCGCGCTCCTTGACCGCCCCCATAGATGCTAGGCATTGCTTTCTAAGAGAATTTTCCGTTTCTACTACTAATACTGCTATTGAAGGCACCAGTATCGCGACCTTGTGCGTAGAAGGGTGGGAACGGCCGTCGCCAAAGTAGCCGCGCAAGCTTGCTTCAGTGTACTTGGGAACAGGCATTACAAAACATCCCCAAAGTTCTATCCGGTACCGTATTTTATCATTTACAATAGCAACAATATTCAGGTAAACTCTGGTCAAAGCTGAAC
Source organism: Amblyomma maculatum (assembly GCF_055883805.1). Classification (NCBI taxonomy): domain Eukaryota; kingdom Metazoa; phylum Arthropoda; class Arachnida; order Ixodida; family Ixodidae; genus Amblyomma; species Amblyomma maculatum. The sequence goes on from NW_028146738.1 coordinate 20,706,147, forward strand.
CGCAGCGATCTCTACGAGGCTGAAACGCTTGGAACTCACCCGAGTGCTTCCTTGAAGGCGCAACATACCGTTACCACTTTACTTATGTCAATACTTAGTTTTCAATTAATGATGCGCAAAACATTCCGAAGCAACTTTACCTTACATTAAATCTGTGGCGAAGAAGTGTACGCGGTCCAATTCACCCGCTCAGGACAGCGCCATGACACACAAAGTTGAGCTGATGATGAAGATGGACAAGTCGTTTGCTTGTTTTGAACACAACCTTTTTTAAACTTTGCAAGCATAAAATGAGCACAAATAAGTTCAGCTAATTATCTTTACAGTAAAAAGGAACTAAAAATATGAATACCGCTAGCGAAAACTGTCAAGGCATTGGGGCTCAAGCCCACCGCAGAGGGCGCGCCCTACAGTAGGTCGTCTGCTACTGCTGCCGAGCCTCTGTGCGCTCGTGACGAAAATTCTTGCCACGAGCTACGGGTTATCTTTTTGCCAATTCCAGCTACAAATACACCACATGTTAGAGCCTTGCGTCCATGAAGCCGATAATACAGCCTTATCCAGATTCACCGCGTAGATTCACGGCCAGAAACTGCCACAGCGAACAGAGGCGTGAAATTTGCAATTCACAAAATGGCTTAAAGAAAATAGCATGTTTTCAAATCTACTAAACTAATATTCGGTATGTGTGCGCCGAAATCATAACTTTGATGCAAGACTTATTCTACTCTTTCTGGTTGAATAATGAGCAAGCAGTGAAACTGCAATACATGAGTGAGATATGTGTGACCCAGAAATGTGGCACAACAAACACAATCACATGACAGGAAACACAACACAGGCGCACACTACCAACTGTAATATGGATCTGAACACACACTTCCTCTTCACCGTTCATCCTCTTCTACACCCAAGTACATCTTCTTCACACACCTCTTAATTCTTTGTCAAGGAGATTTATAGTAGCATGTTCTTCCTTGCAGAACATGAACATCGTTCAAGCCAGTCACCAATTCTAACTGAAGTATATCTCCACACCCCTCTTCTTTGCCCAGCAGCTAATACCACAATCGCCCCAGTGTAACACAATCATCATCCAAGCAGGACAGTCACAAAGTCAACTACATAGTCACACACTAGCAAACAACCACCACACATGTGCAGTAAGGCATGTCCATCCAAAACACTTCACTTGTGAAGTCCCTATGTAAAGAAAAAACTGTAACCTGCCCAGCATGTCTACCAAGCAATGAAGTACATGAAAATGAGAAGTACATGTACTTGAGGGAAAGAAGAATCAATAAACAAACATGGCCACAATAACCCCCCCCCCCCCCCCCCCCCATGAGAGGTGTCTAAAAAATAACAGCTTTAGGGCCGATAATAGACTCAATTCTTTCCTTTACTCAAGAAGAGTCCTCAATAAAAGTAAATTCTTTCCTGCGTAAACACAGCGAGGCTTCACTAACAAATATGTCTTCTTTCTTCAGTATCCAGAACACCTCTAAAATTTCGCGGGCCATCTTGTCCCGACTCTTTCCTAAAATATTAAGCCTGCTAAACAATAGCTCACACTTGCACTTCTGACAGTGCAGGGGTAAATTTGACCCCTTCCCATTTTCTATGGACTTCTCCTGTTCCCTTATTCTATCATTGATACATCTTCCAGTCTGCCCTATATATACTTTACCGCATGTCAGTGGAATCTCGTAAATCACTCCCACCACACATCCAATAAAACTCTTTACATGCTTCTTATCACATTGTGCTTTTTTTCTCCTCCCTATTAATGCACACAAACCACCCAGCTTTTTTGGTGCAGAAAACACAACTGGCACCTCATACCTACCTGCCACCTTTTTCAGGCAGTGCACCACTCTATGAATATCAGGTATTACTTGTGGGCGTTTATTTCTCAACTTATCTACAGTCCTTCTTTTCCCTTTCATTTTCTGAAGCAGAGTCTCTGCTACCCCACAAGTAATCGTAACCGGAAAACCGGCCACCTGAAGTCTTTGTAATTGGTTATTGAAGCTATCCTCAACCATATGTTCACATGATTTTAACAGGGCCGACTCTAAACAAAGGGAAGCAATCGCTCTTTTAACAGTTTTTGAATGGGCTGAACCATATGGAAGTAGCTCTTGTTTAGCTCTGGGAAAATACTTCCAACACACTTCCCCATCACAAATTTTTATATTTAAATTTGGAAACTGCAACTTGTTGTCGACAGGTAGTTCATGGGTAAAAGTAAGTCCTTTTCCTTGTATCGTAAAAATAGAAAGGATGCGTTCCACACTTTGAATTACTGCAGAGCCGTTATCCAAAATGACTAAGAAATCATCAGCATACCTAAATATTTTAAAACCTGAACCATTAAGGGATGCATAAATTGCTCTGTCAACAGAAGATAAAAAGATGTTACATAGGACAGGGGCAACACATAACCCTATACAAATGCCCCTTCTCTGCACATACATATCTGTCCCAAACGGCACAACAGTAGACTTAAGGTAAAACTCGAGTAGGGAAAGAAAATTGTCAACATTGACACCAGCAGAGTTCTGAAAATCTATAGTGCCATTACGTTCAATACATTCTCGCACCAATTCAAACCATTCTAAATGCAGCACCGAATAGAACAAATCCTCTACATCAATAGAAAAAAAGTACCCAAGATTGGTTTGATCTTTTAAAAAATGGATCACTTCAAAAGAATTCTTAGTAGCAAAGGGATCATCAAACTCCAAACCTTTCAAGTGTTTAAGAAGACACCGGCTGATCTGCTGTTGTTCACGCATCATGTTCACTCACAATACATCTGAAAGGCGAGTTCGGTTTATGAGTCTTAACAGTGAAAAACACATCCAAGCAAGCCTTCGTGCAATCACTGATCCCCTTTGCCAACCAGGTTAGCTGCATATCATTACATAATGCAATAGCTTTTGATCTGCTAATTTTCTTCTTCGCTTTAACAAAATTTTTCCTAATTACAACTGTCGCCTTCTCTTCAAAGAGTCCAGCCGGTAGCACAGCAAAACCCCCTTCTTTGTCCGTTTGAAGTAATCGAAGGTTATTCCGCTCACTGTGGGCCCTTTTATGTGTTTTTGATCCTACCTACGCTCAAGTACATGTGCTCATCACTCGCATCGCTTCTTCGACATGCCGGGCAAGAGGCATTACTTTGTTTGAGCAAGTGATCAGTTCCAGCAGAAGTGAGTGGTTTTTTTGGTGTGATTCAGCCGTTTGTTGGTCACGTTGAGGATTTGCCGAATTTTGAAATCAGAGTTATGGAGGCAAATTCGGATTTTTAAAGACTGGATTCGTATTATATGTTACGCATTACACCCTGCGTGGGTTGCGGGAAGAAAATTAAAGGAGACATGGCGTCTAGTGACCCAGACAACAAAGTTTTTGTGGCTATGTTATGTGGCTTTGTTGCCAAGAAAAATGGAAAAGCATAACGCAATGCCTAGACAGCTGGTTGTTTTGGGGATATCTCTATTCCAGAAAAAGTTGCTGATACCCTAAAGAAGGGCCCGAAATATAGTGTACAGCCCAAGATTCCGGCTTTTGAGCTTCTGTCCTTGAACAGAAAGATATAGCAGATAAAGCTGGTGAAGATCGGGACCGATGCTTACTGGATGGGCTTGATGGTATCCTAAGGACGTCTTGGAAGAAGGACCTGGTACCGAAGGAATGTACTGCAGAAGGGGTGACGTTTTTTGAGCGGAATAATCTTCGATTACTTCAAACATACAAAGAAGAGGGTTTTGCTGTGCTACCGGCTGGACTCTTTGAAGAGAAGGCGACAGTTGCAATTAGGAAAAATTTTGTTAAAGTGAAGAAAAAAGTTAGCAGATCAATAGCTATTGCGTTATGTAATGATATGCAGCTAACCAGGTTGGCAAATGGGATCAGTGATAGCAAGAAGGCTTGCTTGGATATGTTTTTCACTTTTAAGACTCATATACTGAAGTAGTACACTCTGAAGGGCTAGTTGGTTCATAATAATTGAACAAGTAAAACTGCGCGAAAAAGACGGGATGTAAGAAACACACAGGCACAAACAAGGCGCAGACTTCCAACTAGTTTTATTCACGAAACAGCTGGCCTATATAGCCAAAACACTATCGAGAAAAACGCTCGACGGTTACAACAGCACATTATAGCAGAATCAAAGCGACTGTGGAACCCGAACTCGCCTTTCAGATGTATTGTGAGTGAACATGATGCGTGACAACAGCAGATCAGCCGGTGTCTTCTTAAACACTTGAAAGGTTTGGAGTTTGATGATCCCTTTGCTACTAAGAATTCTTTTGAAGTGATCCATTTTTTAAAAGATCAAACCAATCTTGGGTACTTTTTTTCTATTGATGTAGAGGATTTGTTCTATTCGGTGCTGCATTTAGAATGGTTTGAATTGGTGCGAGAATGTATTGAACGTAATGGCACTATAGATTTTCAGAACTCTGCTGGTGTCAATGTTGACAATTTTCTTTCCCTACTCGAGTTTTACCTTAAGTCTACTGTTGTGCCGTTTTGGACAGATATGTATGTGCAGAGAAGGGGCATTTGTATAGGGTTATGTGTTGCCCCTGTCCTATGTAACATCTTTTTATCTTCTGTTGACAGAGCAATTTATGCATCCCTTAATGGTTCAGGTTTTAAAATATTTAGGTATGCTGATGATTTCTTAGTCATTTTGGATAACGGCTCTGCAGTGATTCAAAGTGTGGAACGCATCCTTTCTATTTTTACGATACAAGGAAAAGGACTTACTTTTACCCATGAACTACCTGTCGACAACAAGTTGCAGTTTCCAAATTTAAATATAAAAATTTGTGATGGGGAAGTGTGTTGGAAGTATTTTCCCAGAGCTAAACAAGAGCTACTTCCATATGGTTCAGCCCATTCAAAAACTGTTAAAAGAGCGATTGCTTCCCTTTGTTTAGGGTCGGCCCAGTTAAAATCATGTGAACATATGGTTGAGGATAGCTTCAATAACCAATTACAAAGACTTCAGGTGGCCGGTTTTCCGGTTACGATCACTTGTGGGGTAGCAGAGACTCTGCTTCAGAAAATGAAAGGGAAAAGAAGGACTGTAGATAAGTTGAGAAATAAACGCCCACAAGTAATACCTGATATTCATAGAGTGGTGCACTGCCTGAAAAAGGTGGCAGGTAGGTATGAGGTGCCAGTTGTGTTTTCTGCACCAAAAAAGCTGGGTGGTTTGTGTGCATTAATAGGGAGGAGAAAAAAAGCGCAATGTGATAAGAAGCATGTAAAGAGTTTTATTGGATGTGTGGTGGGAGTGATTTACGAGATTCCACTGACATGCGGTAAAGTATATATAGGGCAGACTGGAAGATGTATCAATGATAGAATAAAGGAACAGGAGAAGTCCATAGAAAATGGGAAGGGGTCAAATTTACCCCTGCACTGTCAGAAGTGCAAGTGTGAGCTATTGTTTAGCAGGCTTAATATTTTAGGGAAGAGTCGGGACAAGATGGCCCACGAAATTTTAGAGGTGTTCTGGATACTGAAGAAAAAAGACATATTTGTTAGTGAAGCCTCGCTGTGTTTACGCAGGAAAGAATTTACTTTTATTGAGGACTCTTCTTGAGTAAAGGAAAGAATTGAGTCTATTATCGGCCCTAAAGCTGTTATTTTTTAGACACCTCTCATGGGGGGGGGGGGGGGGGGGGGTATTGTGGCCATGTTTGTTTATTGATTCTTCTTTCCCTCAAGTACATGTACTTCTCATTTTCATGTACTTCATTGCTTGGTAGACATGCTGGGCAGGTTACAGTTTTTTCTTTACATAGGGACTTCACAAGTGAAGTGTTTTGGATGGACATGTCTTACTGCACATGTGTGGTGGTTGTTTGCTAGTGTGTGACTATGTGGTGGACTTTGTGACTGTCCTGCTTGGATGATGGTTGTGTTACACTGGGACGATTTGATATTAGCTGCTGGGCAAAGAAGAGGGGTGTGGAGATATACTTGAGTGTTGAATTGGTGACTGCCATGCTTGGACGATGTTTATGTTCTGCGGGGAAGAAAGTGCTACTATCTCCTTGGCAAAGAAGAGGTGTGTGAAGAAGATGTACTTGGGTGTAGAAGAGGATGAGTGGTGAAGAGGAAGTGTGTGTTCAGTCCATATTACAGTTGGTAGTGTGCGCCTCTGTTGTGTTTCTTCTCATGTGATTGTGTTTGTTGCACTATATTTCTGGGTACTATGCAGCAGCAACTTGCCCCTCAAGCTGTTATTTTGAGATGTGTGACACCTGTGAAAGACGCTTAGCAGAAAAAGTGTATTTTTAACCAGTGGTTTGTGATTGTAAGGATTTAAATTTGTTGCAAAAAAAGTTCATTCTCAGGTGTGGATAGTCAGACAAGTTGTCTAATTATACATTATTATCATAATGCCCTCACAGATATGCCATTCATGTTATATGCATATACTGTATGCAATGGAAACAGAGCAATTAGAACAAGCGAAGGAAGTCCTGTGCTCTAGCTCTTCCTAGAGCTAGAGATACAAGAGATTCCTAGAGATACACCAATTCAGGCTACGTTCGCAAAGTTGAGGCGCAGTCATTCAAAACATTATTAGTACAGATACCTACTAATAATGTAATAATTGATGATGACTCCATGGTTCATGATCAATTATTCCGAGGCAACAGTCAGAACATTGAAAGATATAAGCCTAATGTTTCACAAGCATACAACTGGTCGAATTTGTGACACATAACTAATAGTAGTATTTTCAAAATCAACTGCTGATCGAGACATATGTACACCATAGAGAATTATCCCATAAAGCAAGGTCTCGAGCACCTGCTTCATTGCGTGCCTGAAATCTCTTAAATAAAGCATGCCTCATAATGAAGCTGCAGCATACCATATGCCCAAATCCACCAGTACTGTAAGCTACCTGGTACCAGCTGACCTCTAAGCATGCAGCTACTGGGCAGGCTACCGAGGCGTGTTCTGCAAGTACCAAGCTGTTCAGCCTTTGGCAGCTCCTTCCTTAACAGTTCAGTGTTAGTACCTGCCATGAGCTGGCACTGGAGGACAAGTGCCCTATGACTAGATTTCTTCAGCCGACAGGAACAAGTCAGGAGGATTAGCCCCTTACTGTTCCATCTTCTTCACCACTATCTCAGCACAAGGGCTGGCCATGCAGTGAGGCATCAGCTGCAGTGACCCAGACAAAGTTCCAATGCCAGTCCTTGAACCAAGTCTGGAATCGTGACAGAGGTAGTGCAAAAGGCTAGGATGAAAGAGAGAAGAAAGGCAACACACAGAGATTTCCACCTTATAACAAATCTGTAAGTCTAGATATATTTGGGTGCTATCTCCATCTAGTTTATATTATAAGCAAACAGCAAAAGCCAAACAAACTTAGGAAAGTAAGGTTCCAGACATGCTCCTCACTAACATTGTGTGAAATCTGTATGCAGACTGGAACGGCATTCCAGACAATGTTGCTATAATCACTTCGTTGCAGACGTAAAAGCTTTCCTGTAACTGTGATAATGTATTTTTTAATTTTACTATCTCTTTTAGGGTCTTTAATGAAATGAAATCTAGTACTGCATACCAACAGAAGTTGTGCAAAACTGGATATGCGATGTCAGCGCACGTTAAAGATCCCCAGGTGGTCGAAATTACTCCGTAGCCCTCCACTACGGCTCCTCTTTCTCTCTTTCCACTTTCATTCCCACCTTCCTCCCTTCCCTTACGGCGCGGTTCGGGTGTCCACAGAGCAAGTGTGACAGTTACTGCGCCTTTCCCTTCCTGTGAACCAATTTAACTTTTTTATTTAGGACATCCCATCATACGGGCCAGTGAGCCTTTTTTTACATTTAGGCCTTTAATAATTTCACACCACTTTACAATAATATTGCAGCTCTCAAGACTTCGATGAAACTTTTTTGCAAGCCCTTGATGAAGAGTATCAGATTGTCGATAAGGACATGAGATGCATCCACCGCACTGCCGATGGACAGCTTTCTTCCTTCACTTTCCTGTGTGCTTTAAATTCTGGCTAAGCACTGTGAACATCAGCAATACTGCATCGCAAATCCTGCTCATGCTAAAGACTACCGTTGCAATGGGCACACAACACAGAAGGAAATAAAACAAGTCGAGAGAATAACACGCAGCCAATCCTGACATGTCAATGGTTCTGCACACATTCCTGCTTGTCAGCCGGTCAAGGTTAGGCAAAGGCTAAACAAAGTCACTCGCTTAGCCATAGCATCTGAGGCAATGCACCTGGTACCAAATGATACTAACCAAAACCATTTACCGTGTGACCACATTAAATGCATATCAAAAAAGAAATTCAGAAAAATAAAACTGATGACTACCGAGAGGAAGACACCAGCCAATCATGAATAAAGATAATCAATCTCATGGCACGACAAAGAAACCAAAGATTTGTTAATGCATGATACCACCTCAGTCTTCATATGTAATAATGGATACCTAGGAAATTTTCTATGTCCATGGATTGAAGTAGTACCTCAGCGTACATCACATTGTTGAAACAGGTTACCGTTGAGGGCGATGCAAAGGGCATCTTGCATTACCAAACCTTCAATTCCTTTCTTTCACCAGAACATTGCCCAGCTTGATACATAAAAGACAGGTCTCTGTTTCGCTCTTGATCTTTTGTTTTATTTGTGTGTTTGCTCATTTCACATGCATTTAATCATGCTCAAGAAACATATGCACTTGGTTGATAGCAGTCTTCCTACTTTTGCGATTTGCACTCTTGGTTCAGTATGCTTCATCACTAACTTGAGCAGCCACACACATTGATAGTGTGGCAGAGCAGGGCCCACAAATTCTCTAACTTGCACCCTTTTCGAAAATGCCCCCTTCGGTGAAATCTGACTGAATAAAACACTCGATCAGTGTGCTTCCACCTGCTCTGGCCTGCACTGCTGGAGCTGTACACCATATAACAAAAAAGCACCTGGTATACAAATGTGATGAGGCACAATGTATAGCTGCACTTGCCTTCCTGCCTGATCGAATTTTACGGCAACAATACCAACGTTATATAATATTCGACAACTTGTAACTACCAGCTGCGCATTCTTGTCCCATGAGTGCCAACATACTAGCAAAAAGACGATGTATAGTAGGATTTTCACAGTACATAAGCTTTACTGACTTGTTTTCTGATAGGGGCCTCTCAACAGTATTTTCTTCAATATTTTTTAGGTTAGGCTCTGCTGTTTGGGTGTAGTACTCTGGATGCAGAATGTCCCTATACTGAAGGTGTCCACAGTAGATCTTCCGGTGACATACCCATAAAGCTGGCAACGAGTTGGCCTGATTATGGGGTTTAATTATTGCCCTATAGCAAATCAAGCTATGAGGGACATGCCGCAGTGAAGGGCTTTGAATAATTTCAACCAACTGAGGTTCTTTCATGTGCACTGATATCATACATACAGATTCGCACTACATTCGGCCAGGATCAAACCCAGAGAGCCCTATGCAACAAGCTTAGCAGCATGCCTTGGGGTTCAGAACAATGGGGGATGTACAATGCCTGCACTAAAATAGAATGAGTCACTGTTGTCATTGGTGTCACACCGTTTTCTTGAGCAGGCTGATCCACCGACACCATTACCATCCCATTGTTCTGAGCAAGGAACAATGTAATTTAGGATGAATTAATGCATTCATTGGAGGGCTTCCGTACAAGAAACCGTTTCGGAAACTTCTAACCAACATGAGTCCCCCAGTTAACAGCGATCATTTAGCCCAATTAACATGCACACAACACATGCAGTCATTATCTAGAATGCACCATTTTGAGTTCCATACAAGATTTTTACTCAGGAGTTCCTATCATATATATGGTGAAATAAAAAGCACAGTGTCATTTCCAGTCGCTGTCTTTAAATGGCATTACTTGCGGTAAACGGCTCCGCGTTCTCCATAGAACACTCCGCAACAATGCACTGCTGCTGATCCACAATTTGGATCGCACATGTGAATTAAATGAGGCGCTAGTGTCGCAGCAGTATTCCGTTGCACACATAGTCGCGTCAGAAAGGCTGAAACAACTGCGCTTCAAAGTTTCGTGCATTTCTCGAAATTGTATGTTCATCCCGCATTATATACCAGCAGCCTTGTTTACAACGCCGAGAAAAACGGTTGAACTAAACACTTTACGACTGTCTAGTGTATCGCCAGATCGAGCGATGACCCCTTAACGGCGGCTTGCTCAGAAATGGGACAATGTTTGCCACCAGAGTTATTGATTTAGAAAGGTCCTAACACACACTAGTTGGTTATTCCCTCATGTTGTCAGCGTAGGAGACTGGCATTTCTCAAATCTCGCTTACACAAAAACTCGGTTCGAGCCGAAAAGCAGATTCATCAACAGCTGCAACCACGCTGTTTGCTGCGTTGTGCGTCGAAGGCCCCAATATAGTCCGACGTACGCGCGCGCGCGCGCACGTCGGCCTCCGCGACGTTACGTCGGCGAAAAACCGAGGTCTATAGTCCGTCACGGCGTGATGGACGTAGCGAGCGCGAGCCGACGCGGGCCAACGTCGCCGACGCGCAAATAGAATCTCGCCTATTTCTCGCCGACCGCGTCAGCTACGTCAGCCGCGTCGGCCACGCATCTCAGCATTCCTCACGCGCAGTGAAGATGGCGGCTTGCATGTAGGCAGCGACCGCGCGCGCATTTCAGACACTGTTGCGGAAAAGCTGCTAGAAGGCATTCGAGGGCAGCCCTGCGTCTATGATACTAAGCGGATTGACTACAGAGACGTTCAGAGGAAAGAAAAATGCCTGGGATGCAAACTGTCAGTAGAGCGGCCGGGCACAGCTGTGAGTTCTTCGCTGCGGTGCGTGTGCCATACACGTTTTAATGTAGGCTGTGGCTAAATAGGAGGTGTAACGATGGTGTTGTTTCACTTATCTGCAGTACATTCAGTGGAAGAATACCAAAATCTGCGGAAGCGGTTTCGTATAGAGTTGTGACCTGTACACGCCGGAATCGAAGGCCGTACTCGATTTGGCCACACGGAACGTCAGCGGCTCAACAACCAGGGAATTCGTGAAATTTATGGAATTCTACAGGAACTGCGGCCGGCCGAGAAAGTGATCCTCATTACTGTGTAATCTATAACTCTTCTGTATTCGTACAGATACTTGAATTATGATTAGTTTTCAGTAAAACACGCACGTACACAATTCGTCCCGTCTGTAGCCGTCGTCGACGCGGGCTCAGACCGTTGCTGGGCTGGACGTCTCCACGGCTGGCTGTACATGCTTTGTGCCATTTGAACATTCGCAGTAAACACATCGCATCATTGCTTTGATCACAACAATAATTAGTGCCTCGATAGGCAGCCAGTTCGTAGCCTGTAGGTGACCTGTCGTCTGCTCGAAAATGCACACCGAAAACGTACCAGCCCTCGAGGGCGTCTTGTGCGCATGCGCGACGCGGCACCTGGCACACCTGGCACGCCAGCCGCGCTAGACTGTAGAAGCGGCAGTTTTTTGACGCGCCCGTCGTAGCCGACGTGCCGTGGCCGACGTCGCCGACTCAGCCAGTCGCGTCGAAAACGTCGGACTATATTGGGGCCTTCATCGTTGCTAGTACGCCGACGCCAAATGAACCCCCTTCCTCCTGTCCGAGGCAGACGACGAACATGCGTGACGCCATATGCACTTAGGAACGCGTAGCTGTTGCCACGGCAACCGAAAACTAAGAAACTGACGTCGCGTGATGGCGACGATGACGTCAGCGTCTACTCTGCTCTCATCTGGGCTGGAAACGGAATGTCGCCGACGCGGGAAAGCGTATAAATTTAGTTCGCAAGTCTGAAAATGTCACTTTTGCGAAGATTTCGACTTCCTTGCTGGTCGATAAAGTTTTCGTGCTGCTGGCTGAAGGGTATCTTGCGACGTGCCCGCAGCCAAAGGTCTAGCTGGAAGTGCAACACTAGTTTCCAGCTCGTGTATCGTCCACGTGAGCAAAGTGCATAAGACCATATTACCGCGTTGGCGTCACTCTTGCCATACATTTGGAGACCTTAGGAACAATAAGGCCTGACGAAATGGAATCGTTTCTGTAGTGACTAGTCTACCTCGATGGCCAACAGTATTAAATTATGACTGGATTTCCGCCCAATGAGTCCAATACTTTCCCATGTCGGAGTTATTTAAGCACTATTGTCTCAGTCGCTTCTTGCAACTCAGCTACACAATTTCGACGCAGGCAACAAGATACGAACGCTAAACCGCGATTTCTGCATAGCAGGGCGCCCAAGCGCATATTGTTCGCGCTAAATGAAGAGAACAAATCCGTAGACATTTTATACCTCATCCTTTGTCAGAGGCTGGTTCCCCCTCCTCTGCGTCCCTGCCTTACACGGAATCATCGTCGGAGTGGCCAGTGAAAATAATTTTGTTTACATTAAGCTACAAACATGCGGCAATGAAACGTTTGTCCAATTACTTCAGGCGACAAAATTTTGAAGACGATTGCCATGGAAGCCGGTTCAATCCCGTAAGAAAACTTTCTCGGGTACATTCTGCACTGCATGAATTCCCGTCGTTTCTGGCCTCTTGTGGAGCCCTCCGAATGGCGTGGCACATTTACAATTCACGTGTGGTGAAGCAACTGTAAAAATTATGGGGGACACTTGAGCTCTGCATGTAAGAGTCTGACGCATCATAGCAATAATGTCTCCTCTCTGCGGCCCACCTGGCATGGGGTTCCTCTCGTTCACGCAGACTCTGCTCGCTCAGTTATGAAATCCTTATTTCTGACTGAATTTCTGAACGGCCATTGACTGGATATCTTAAGGAACAGAGTCGGCGAGGAGGGACGAGTTTCGCTCGGGGTTCACTCACGGTGGCGGGATTAAAGTGCAGGTTATGTTTCACGAAGAAAGTCGAGCACCAAGCCGGGGCCGGTGCTTCAGCGTCACATTCGAAAAGGGCATAAGATTGCCAGCACCACTCACCGGTTTCTAATGGGTCCAAGGGGCGTTGTATTCAGTTATTCTGGGACGAAAAACTTGAGCGAAGGCTATCAGAAACCGCAGACTCAAAGACAAAGGTGTAAAAATGTTACCTGTCTCCCTAAAACGGAACACATTACGTGCTCTGTTCCTTAATCATTGCATAGGGTATTCTCGAATTACTACCATTGACGTTGGTTCCGCGTGTCTATGGGCAATAACGACAACTATATTTACCACAGAAGGAGATCAAAATATGTGCTACCTGCAACTTGATATCGCAGGAGAAGTTATCTTTGTCGGTGGACATATATCCTTGTTAGACCAGCGGCCCGCTTCTACAGAAGGACCTTGTATACCACTGTAAAAAACATTCTGTTGAAAAATACAGGAAATTTCTGGCAGCTGCCCTGCCAGAAATTTTCAGTTCTGCTACGTTTTCTGTTTTTAATTTTTCTGTGAAGAAACGTTTTGCAAAATGCTAGACATTTTCTGTTATGCGGTATTTTCTGCTTTTTTTTTTCTGCCGCAGTTAAAAGAATGATGCAAATATATATATATTTTTTAGTCGTCTTTCATTTCACATGTTTTTCTGCCTAAAATACCATTAAATTGTGGTAAGCGCCAATTTCTTCAATGAACACCATTTTTAAAAGCCTTATTAACTCCATTTCACGAATCTCTCGGCGCTGGCAATACTCGATAGCACACATAAAGTTCGCCGCGCATCAGCCGTTACCTAGCCACCAAAAAGAGGCAAGAGGGAAATGCGTAACGGATACCACTGCAGCAGGGAGCCAACCAATAACGGGCCTCAGTGTGGGGCCACTCTTCGTTCACATCGAAGTTGTTATGCATTCGATCGTCGGATTTCGGGATTGTCATACCATTTCGCTTTCTATTCGGCATTTACCTACTATTCAAGTAAACATCAGTTTGCGGTGGAAAATAGAACAGACGACAAAAATATATCGAACTGTTTCCCTTTTAATTAAGGACTGCAAAACAGAAAATTACTGTTTTTTTCGTGAACGTATTTCGGTCAGTGAAGTAGGACAGATATTCTCTGTTCGGGGACAGAAATGTTCTTTAAAAATAGCTGTAATTTCACACACATTTTTTACAGTGTAGGCATTGTGCTTCAATTATATTCTTTTTAGTTTCACATGGTGAAAATAAGAAAGCTTAAGAAAGACAGAGCCGTATCTGTGTCTTGCGTGCGTCTTTTCGACCTGTGCTTTGCATCACAGTTGTTGTTTTTTTTTTTTTTACGCCATGAAAACTAATGCGGCCCCCAACCTTTCCCTTCCCATCAAGCCCAGCTTTCTTAAACATCACTTATAATTGTGCGTTAACTGTGGAGTGCTGTTAGCTTGCTGTTATGGGCAATTTCTTGGGAATAGTGGAACGTTTCAAAGCCGGAATCTTTCCTTTAAAGTTTATCCTGAGCTTGCATCGAGTATTTGGTGCTTCCAAAGCGAACCAATGAAGTGATTATCTGGCGATAATTTCGAGAAAGCCGGAAACGACCGGTGGAGACCCGCGGTTAACGAAAATGCTAAAAAACTTGACTTGATAAATTATTTTTAGTGACGAAAACACTCGTCCAGAATTTCTAGGAATATACTTTCGGAGAAAAAAATTCCTTCAGCACGCGAACGGCAATGAACGTCCATGACATTCGTATCAACCAGCACACTACACTGTGGATGTGTGTTTTACCATCGTTCTCTCAACTGCGCTATACAGACCTAACGCAACTATTTCTTCACGTCGTGCATTAGTGAATAATTCCCAGACGCGCGTTCCTGAGAATTGTGACACCAACAGTACTAAAAACACTCTATCAATAGTAATGGTTTATACAAAACCTTTGCTTTGAGCGCCTTCATTCCCTGTCTAGAAGATGCTGAGTTGAGTGTAGCGGGAGGTAAGCCGCAGTGCAATCTGAGAGTCCGGCAGGTACCTCTGAGGACGATAAAGAATGTTGAGATGGGACTCAAACCCACAAGGCCCTTACAACACTGTTTGAAGCCTCGCCAGCACAAACGCCACGAGCATGCATCTGGGAGGTGGCATGGGAGTATCCCTGACTACAAGGCTACGCCATGACACCATCACACCACTGAACTCGAAACCTTCATTCGAAATTAATGGGTACGTTCGATTTCCGATTCTGGGCTGTCCCGGACTACTTATTGACCGGTGTCTGGCGTTCGATTTCTCTCGGACAGCCCGGAACCTCCGCCCACCAGCACACCTCCTGGGCCGGTCGCCATTTTGAGTTAGGCTCCGAGCGCATCGTGAGTACTTTGCGTGTTCCTGCATACGATATCGGGCGCTAAACCAACGCCTCCTAAATTACTTAAAGGACCACTGTCCAGGGAAGGCCCTTTTAAGCAAAGGAGCCCAGTGTTTCGATCCGGTACCGGAGATAGTCTGTGCAAAATGCTACAGTGACACGCGCGCCGCAAAGCATAGAAAATACAATTAAAAGTTCTCTCATGCTCTCCACCGGGAAGCCAGCTTCCCCGTTTCCTGCGCTGGCCCGACGAGCCACAGTAATGACGTACGTACCGCGAACGACGTCCATTGGTCCGTCTCGCTGACTGACGGGAGAAGGATGGGTGTCTACCGCTCGCTGCGCGCTTTTCCCTCGCCACGGCCAGACTGAATCCAGCGGCGCGCACTCCCTCGGCCTCTTTTTTTTTTTTTTTTTCTTTTTTTTTTTTTGCGCTCGCGGAGTGCCACGCCCCACCTCCCGCCAAACGCGGAGGAGGAAGGGGAATTTGTCTTGCAGAGGCTAGACTACATCGGGCAGGAGAGTGAAAGACCTTTTCGAGGAAACGGAAGGAGAGAAGCATGACAGAATCGGGTGATTGCGGTGGCTGTAACTGCGTTATTAGTTTCTCTTTTCAAAAGCATTTTGCGGCCTTGCGTTCTAGGGGTGAAGTCTCACAGTCAAGGGGGAAGAAAATATTTTCGACTGCAGGGTGGACAGTGGGCCTTTAAGGCCTGCGCCCCATCTGGTGACGTCACCATCAGCCGGCCTACTAGGCGCACTGGGACGCATCACAACAAGAAGAGCGGCGTCCGAACGGCGTAGCTCTCCTCTTGCTGCACGCTTCTAGTTTGTCGAGCCAGTCGCTTCTGCACGGACTGTTTTTCTTGCTCGCGTTCTGCGGCATGCAGGTTTCGGCATGTGAAACGAGTGTTGTGCGCCTATGTGTCCAAGCAACTACAGGACGGGGAACAAGGTTTAAATGATTTCATTCCTAAAGGATGAGGAGCTCTACAAGAAGTGTGATTCCCCGAGATGATTTTCTGCCTACTGCCAAAAACGAGGTACGAATCAATTTTCTCTACTGTTGCCACAAATACACGGTGTATGAGTGAGTCAAAAGAAAAAATGAATCTCTCCTTCGATATTAGGTATAGTATTGCGTTGGTAATATAGTGCGTAGCACTTTTGCTATTGTAATGCAGGTGTGCGCCTTACACTTCCATGCATCCTAGTCTCGAGCGCACCTCATCGTGCACCGGTCCCCAGACCGGAAAGCTGCCCAACATCCCACTAAAAGTGCTGTGTCCACGTCTCAAATGAGTACCAGCACGATTCCCTGGCTGCACCTCGGGTCTCCCGACAGAAGATGCCCTGCCAGCGACGAACTCCCCAGATGAGAAAAAAACTGAGCCGGGAGGCATGTCTTACACGTGCTATAAAGCATCTGCAGCCAGCTGTCAAGAGGAACAAATGCAGTGTAAATTTCCATAACCCGCATGAAATGATGGAGAAGCTAAAAGAGGATTGTCCGAAAAACTGTCACACTGATATTTCGGACATTATGAGGTGCTCCGTCGTGAAACTGGGGTTCTCGGCCGTGGCCGTTGACAACCACGGAGTGACATTGTGAATGTAATGCGACTTAAGCCGCACTTTTCGCATGACAGCAATGACGCTCCACTTTAAACTGTGTTCAGGCTCTTCGTTTTATTTTATTTTTGTTTTTTTACCATTTTCTTCGTGCTTTTCCTCTTCATGAATTTGATGCCGTGGTATTCCTATTCCCCTTTAATTTGTTTTTGCGTCTATATCTGCTTTGTACATACCCTCTCACCGGGATAATGCTCTTCTTTTTCGGTGGACTAAAGCCACGGACCTGGCACGACCAACCTGAGCGCTATGCCGTGATGAGGACGAAGTGGTCGCGCTCGAGTGAGATGTGCTAGAGCTGGCTCTGGTCTGGGCGATTAAACCTCGGCCGTTCTGCGCTTCGTCCGGTCTGTGGCAATATAAACTGTTTACTTCACCTTCCTTTACTTTTTAACTTTCCTTTGTGTTAATGGCGGTTGTCTCCCTTTCTATATACAGCGTAACAAAGCACTTCATTTTTTCTACATTTATTTGCTGAGACGATGTTTGTGTATTTTTAATATTTAAGAAGTTAAAGTGATTTTCGTGATAATACCAAGCGTAGGGGCACCATAATATAATTTATGAAAGACCAACCAGCTCTCTGATATAAATTTTTGACATTTGATATTTCGTCTACACCGCCGATTAAGAACATTTGAAAACGGGGCTCGCCTTTAATGTCGACATAATTCAACTTTTCTGTATAACATTACATCTTCAAAATGAGATTTAAAGTAGTTGATTAATTTATTACACTGAATTATACGTCGAATAATCAAGCTTTATTAAGTGCATGGTGTCCGTTTTGCTGTATAACCCACCTTCACAAAACAGCGCTGACGTACTTAGCGTGTTTTTTTTTAAAACACATGTTTGTAATCTGTTTATAAATACCACTCGGTATATAATATAATCGCTTACGAGAAGTGTCTATGTCTAGCACCACAATCGTGGCGCGCAAATGGGCTAGTCACGTGGTTTTATTTCTTTTCGCGGGCTTTCTTCTGAGCCCGGAAGAAAAGATATACCTGTTGTTTTCGTTATCGCAATTGCTGGAATGGGGGTTTCTGAAGGCGCTCTCCAACTTTCCCATTCACATTTTTGGTCTAAAGTCCATATCTATGAAATTAGAAAAATTAGCATAATTAGCCAATTAAGCAATTGCAAAACAAATTATTGCCTGTAGTGCGCAAGGAGACTGGCAGTTGTATGCAACTGGTCTCACTGACCTACCTCAAATCCTTGGTTATATATATATATATATATATATATCGCAGTACCCGTGTTCAAACTCGACCGCAGCGCCCGCCTTTGGACAAAGGCGAAACACAACGGCGTCCGTATGTTGTGCAATGTCAGCAAACGTAAAGACCCCTGGTGGCCGAAATTATTCCGTATCCCTCCACTGCAGCACTTCTCTCTCCATCTTTTCACTTCTACCTTCCTCTATTCCCCTTACGGCCCGAATGAGGCTTCCATAGAGGTGTCACAATTATACGCCTTTCGCTTCCTATAAACTTCAGCGCAATGTGTGTTTTTCTTCCTATCTGTCCGTGTTTCTAGCACTGTTTTAGCATATGCTCCCTTCCCTTACGACACGGTTGATATGTCCGAAAGCTTTGGTTTGGTTTATAAGGTTTACTGTCGCAAAGCGACTCAGGTTATGAGGGAAGCCGTAGTGGAGGGCTTCAGAAAATGTGGCCACCTCAAGGTCTTTAAAGGTCCACTGAAAGGGGTCACCAAGGAGGATAAACAACGCCATAACACTGTTAGTTATTGAACCACCCATCATTATCCCGCAAAAATTTTCGATCTAGCTTCTGCAACACCAGAGATATCGGCGATTAAAAATGACCCTTCCAATTTTCCCTCTCAACTCGTACGCCGGAGGGAGCCATAAAAAAATAAAGAATACAAGCAAGTTCAAAGCTCCGCCCAGACATACGTCACTTCGACGAACTTCCGGTTGCCGTGCGCTCGCTCGCTGGCGTACTCGCGTCAACCCGTCCTCGCTCGCACACGCCTGAGTTCGTCAGTTCGCGCAGCGACGGTTAGTGTAACCGCGAACCCGTGGTTACCCTAGGTTACACGGCGGACCAAGCCATGGTTACACCACTAACCGCGGTTATCGCAAACCGAGCTTGACGACCTCGGTTTGCGTCGTTAACCGAGGTTATGACGGCGTATGTTGACGGAAGCTACTCGTCGGCGCCCGAGTGCGCGAAAGGTACGAGCGGGTCTGCTTCACAAAGTTATTCATTTGCCCACTGTATCACGTTTAAAGATCGATGTATAGAATATGGTGCCGCCCGACGTCTTCGATTACGGCCGACAGCGCAGCGACTGCGTACTGAAGCCTTGTCGTGCCTGCCCTGCAGTATCGTTCGAACGGCTTGTTGCTGAGCAGAACGTCACAAAATGCGCGGCCTTAGCTATGAAAGTACACGAGTTTGCAACGCTTGCAGCACGGGATGCCGCGAGCAGGCTGAGGTACGTTACACAATTACCGCGGGGGTGGGGCGCGCGAGCGCAGCGAACGACGGCGCCGTGCGTGACCGTCCCTAGTCGTCGCTAGGCCTAAATTGTTTCGCTTCGAAGCCGCGGCGGTCGACGCTTTGGAACATGATCAACGCTGTCGTAAATCGTCTACTTATGAAACTGCCTTATAGTGAATCATTTCCTGCCATAGTAAAATAATTATAGGATTAACTCTGCCGACGCATACCTAGTACGAGCAGATCGGATCAGCCGAATTGCACCAGCGGCAGCTGGCTTGAGCAGAAACTAGCTTGTATCACGGCTATCGCTCTTACCAGCAATTTGCTGCTGGTCAGCGATCCTCACGAGGGCTTCATACTTGATATTCGACTCAGTATTCCATACGCCAACAAATTTTAGCACGCTTTATTTCGGACATCGGTGCTAACGATCCGCCGTGTCGTTCGCGAACGGTATGCGGGAGGAGGGGCCACAGCGGCGGTGTTTACGGCGGTCGAGGAGGTGCTGCCATCGTGTGGTGCTTGACCGTGCTGTTGACGCCTCGTCGGACGACACTCCGGTACTCCTGAAACTACGTTATATAAATAAGATATTTGTAAATGCACCTTCGTTCTTCCGATCCCTGCGTCGCTTCGGTTGTTCTACTTAATGGGCAATGGCCACCTAACCGGTAAGGGTGGCGAGCAGCCCGCACAGAGTTCGAGCAGCGCACGAGCAGACGACTTTCGCAGCTACCGGAAGTGTGTCCGTGCCGATCCCTGCGTCGCTTCGGTTGTTGTACTTAATGGGCAATGGCCACCTAACCGGTAAGGGTGGCGAGCAGCCCGCACAGAGTTCGAGCAGCGCACGAGCAGACGACTTTCGCAGCTACCGGAAGTGTGTCCGTGACGTCATGGCTGCAGTGGCCGCAGCGAATGGCAGCTTCTAGAAAGCCTTGCCAGTCAACTTACCCGTGACGTCACGGGTCAAGGAAATAGTTCCATGCGACACCGCCAAGCGACATTCTCTCTGCCCGCGAATTTCAAAAAACGCTGTTTTTAAAAATTAATAATAAATCGCTGGCTTTGTTCCAAGGAGTTATACTTTGCGTTAATGCTCAAAAGGATGTATTCTACACACTCAACACGTTTGTCAGTGCCTTCTTGGGAGCCGTTTCCGTGGACCTTTAACGCGCACAGATATCGCACAGTACACGGGCGCTTGCTGCCCGCATGGAAAACCGGCCGCAGCGGCGCGGACTGTCCACAGAAAAATGCGACAGTTACTCCTCCTTTTCTTTCTATAAATCAACTTATATTGAAATGTATTGTTAGTCTTCGAGTGCGTGCTTGTTTTGGCCTGATTTTCAAGTTCACTCAGTTAGATGCAGATTAAACTGGAGTGTACGTGGAATTGTAGAGCTTTATAGCTTTAAAACTAGTGCTTCGCAGCTTTGGCTGGGCTCTTCTGCACCCTCCTTCTAAGTGATAATACACGCGATTATGTAGGGCCGCGGGATTTGCAGTAGCAATACATTTTTTTCCCTTCCGTGCTCTTTACTTAAGATCTCCAGTTTTCTCATCTCCATTCTTTCCGTTTGGCTTAATTCTGTCGACTATTTACTCCTCCCTGTAATACCCTCCTTCCCACATTGTGGCTTCACACGAAAGCCAGCAATGAATGCTATTTGTAAATCCCACTGTTTCTGCTACGCAGTAAATCAGAGCGGTCCATAAGCATCCAAGTTACGGAATATCTCGCAGCAAAAACAACCCTCGGGTGAGCACTTATTGAAACCATAAACGTACGCAATCACAGGTGTTTTTTCGTGCCAAGGACATAGACGGGTGTGGTTTGCTTTTCAAAAATCCAAGCGCGACCTCTGCCATCCTCATTTTGTCCAGCGCCCTGACGCTTAGCACCTGTACCCCTTAACAGACGCTGCCACAGCGGCGGTAAGAAGGGTCGAGGGTTAGCATCACTGCTCTAATTTTATGCTGCGTTGTAGTGCCCTGCAAGTGAACAAACAGCTTGATACGGCGTTCATTGTAATTCGATTCGGCCTTCGGAATGAGAAAGCTATAAAACGAACTATGAACAGTGCCCGCATTGCTATGGTAAAAAGCAGCTTCATACAACTGAGCAGTAGCGCAGTCAGGGGGAGGGCTTATGGGGCTTCAGCCGCCCACGAAATTTTTTCGTACTGTGATGCACCGCAGATCAAAACAACCACCAGAGCCGGAAATCAATCTAGACTGTCTCCAGTATGTCTTTTTCACGCTCGAAAAGAGATGTCGGCGGGAATGAAAAAAGCGAAAGGTGCATTTAGTTTTCTGAAATCGTTCATCGGACCATACAAAGGAGGCAAGCCGTACTATCAGGCAAGCTGACAAAGCACGCCGAGATGAAATGCGTGAAGAAATTAAAAAAAAAAAAGAAAAAAAAAAGCTAGGAGGGAGCGTGACTCCATATGCGCAGCCTCCACGGGCCAAACTCGATCTTCTGCGCCGCTCTGTCTTCTCCCACTCGGTCCTCTTGTTCGCACTGAATCTCGGTGTTTTTAGCCGCTATGTATACTCCGGTAGAAAGTATGTCGAAGTGGTCTGCTGAGAGTCCTCGTCTGTTCGTAACACTACAGTTTGTTAGAGTGCAGATTCTGCATTATAATCAAAGTTATAAGCACACTGGAGAGAGTTCGGGCAACCATTTCATCTGTGGGTCCGTCAGGAAGACTACGTATTCCAACTAATGTTATTTGTATGGCTGAAAAACTGGCTATGATGAGTTCTGAATTTGCTAAATTAAGCAAATGATTTTCGTCTGAAGCAATACATGCTCAGAATACTCGATGGAACGAAAGCCCCGGACGGTACTATTCTTCCGTGCAATCTTTGCATCCCGGCATGCAGAATTTATGGCGCATTTGAGAGGTGACATGCTGGTGATAGGTATCTCGATAAGGAGGAGGCTGAGCACCAACGTCAAGCCCCCTCAAAAAAAAGGTTCTGGCCGCGCCACTGCAACTGACAGCTTATATTCCCTGAGACAGTTCAGCTACCATAAGCCTAATAGGTATACCATCCACTAATCAAGTTCGTACAATGCGTCTACGTGCCCTACAAAGCGTACGCGACGCTTAAAAATGATGTTCTTGAAACTCACAGGTAAACTACCGACATATTCGGAGACGTGAACTCGGTTTCTAGCAAACTTCTTCCTAGAAAACGCAGAAGGTGGCTCATCAGATTTAACTATGCTTACAGTAAATAAACCTGCGTCTACAGCGACGCGCAACCGAAGTAAGAAGGCTGATAAGCTGACTTATTATGCTTCTAAGCAAACCGGTTATGTCACTAGAAGGAAATGAAAAGTAGTTTCTTTATTGTTCTGCTTAAAGGAATATAGACACCTCATTTTTGGGTTCGTGTTTTATAATTTGTAATGATGCCTAGGACATTATTGTACACGGATAACCACGTCACGTTCGCCTACGACTGCTGAATAATTTATAATCGAATTTCGTTTCTCGCCTGTTTCGGTTTCAACAGCCGAGTGATGGCTGTGACGTCACAATTAAGTCTAAGTGGTCTAAGTCACGCGAGGGATGAAAATACGACGATATAATCCTCGCTGTGTCAATTGAATTCGCTGCAATAATAAAGCCAGCCTGCCTCAAGAACAGGAATCATTACAAGTGAAGAATGAGCGATTATATGGCTGTTTTTTTCGCGCCGCGTATGAAGGCATGATTGTGCCGTCACAGCCATCATTTGGATAATGAAACCGAAACTGGTGAGAAAAGAAAATTCAGTTATAAATTATTTTGCGGTCGTAAGCGAAAACTGCGTGCGGATCGATATACAGTAATCACTTACGCATCATTAACAAGAAGAAAAATGTCATCAAAATTTGGTGTCTATAGCCCTTTAACATGTACATTGACCTTGACATACCACTGAAACGCAAAACGATTGGCGCAAGTGACTCATTACCAGAACAGAATAATGGCTGTATTGTTGCCGTACGCCCTGACAGCGAGAACGCCGGGCGCATATCACTTTTTAAAGGGGGGGGGGGGGGGGGGGGGACGGAAGCCATCAGAAGAGAAACTCATCCCGACGTTGGTCCTGACGAAAGCCCGCATCTTAAATGAAAGTTTGTGCATTCCGTATCTGCAGAATCATGCACCCGCGCGGCTGGTATTGTGAGTAACGCTACCATTATCACAGTATACCTTTTTTAAAATGTGTTGGGTGATACACTGTCAGAAGGAACCTGCAGCAGTTTCCCTGGTTTTACAAGCAGCCTCTATGCCTCACTGCCCACGTTCTCTCGAAGTGTTAAGGCTGCGCGTCATTAATCCTCACTCGAGAGACACAAGCAAATTCGAACTGCTGCCTTCGTTTGTTCCAGAGAAATAAACTCATCTCTGGAATGCGCAGGTTCTTGTAGGGTGGCCTGAATTTCCACTCGGGTAGACTGCTTTTGACAATCCATAGTCCAGTAAACTGGGCTTTGGATGGATGACCGCTATAAAGAAAATGCCGCTGCTCGCACGTCTGCTCAAAAGAAAAAAAAAAGAAAAAAAAGGTCAAATGGACTCATGTACGCACCTACTTTTTAGCTTGATCCTAGCGATAAGAAACGTACAAGCTACGATTTAAAATGCTGCCTTTCAGATAAGCTGCTTTCTGCCAGCCGCCAGCACTGCGCCTTACACTCGGCATCGCCGCCTACGCCAACAACAGTGCCGCGTCTCGCAATTTTTCCCCCACTGGTCATGAGTAACTTGTCGTTGAAGCCGAAAAAGCAAAAAGGTCCAGATTGTCATGTATGCGTACATTTCTGTTGCGCCAGAAAATACTTGGGTACCCTGGTTCTGACGCATGCGGGTTATGGCTCTAACGTCCATAAATGTAATATTTTAGCGGCCTCAGTCTTCGCCACTCATGACGCCCGGAGTTCATTGAAGATTTTCAATGGCTTTGTCTGGGATACTTAATGGTGACGGGCAACTAAGGCAAGTGTGCGCACATACGGCTATGTCCGTAAGTTACTACACCATGGGCTTCGCAAATGGTCGGCGGGGCATTATTTCTGCAGCGAGCAGATATATGGTCATACTTACCGTCGAAAGAATGCTATCTCACCCGGCCTGACGTAAGATCGCGGCAACATATATGACGATAATAGTGACCCCTTAAGTTTCAGTTCGTGTACCATGCCATCGACGGTCGTTACCCGCCGTGTATTTGAAATCGCGCCCGCTAAGCGACACTTAACGTTGCAGCCGTTCAAAATAAGCGACAACCTAATACAGAACAGGCTGAGGAAAGGGTCAGAACAAAAGCTGCCACGAGCGTTTTATTCCTTACAAAGTTCAAGAATGAAATTTAACCATTTGTAACACTTTTTTGTTCGGTTTCCTAGAAACCATGTAAGAAAAAAAAGAAGTCATCGCACATCAGAAACTCGAAGATACGACACCACTTCCTTCAAACAGTACTTGTTCAGCTTGTCAAACGTTGCCACTTGCTGGCTCCTTTTACCTTGTGACTGAACGCACACGATTTCCTCTTTAACTACCCCCGCAATCCGGAAGTAGTTGTCCTCAACGAAGCTTTCGGCCTCCCTTATCAACGCCAGTGTCGACGGATGACCACTGCTTGCTCCAGCCTTGCCCAGTTCTCGATGAAAGAATGCGCTTCCTTTGAATAGTTCAAACGCTTCGGCTCCGAACTTGCCAACTGTGTGGGCCAAAACAAACTCAATGGCTTGCATCATCGAGTACATGTTGTGGCGGAGACGTCTCCTGATTTTAAGCCCCGCGCTGCTGGAAGCGGTGTAGCCCAACTCAATCGTCTGAATCACAGGATTGTTCTCAATCCCCGCACTGAGAACACTGAGGCACGCCTCGTCAGCGGACGGCCTGCCAAACTCCATGCAGCAGAGCGTCCTGTTTACCTCCAGAGCGGCGGCGATGGCTGTGCAGGCGATCATGTTGAGAGATCTACTCTGGGCACTGAGCCGCCAGATGCTCTTATTCTTGACTAGGCCATCGAACATGCGGCAGAGGCATATGGGGCTCACCATCTGGACGATAGTCACCGTCCTGATGGTCGTGGTCACTTCGAAGAGGCGCGCCAACGTGGCGCCATCCTCGATGCTGAGCGAGCAGTCGAATTCAACCTCCTGGATGGACTGGTTTGTATGTAGCGCAGCGCACAGCGCATCGATGTCGCGGTCGTACAAGCAGACTGACAGGGACTGGAGCGTTTTGGTCCACACGAGCGAAAAGGCTAGCTGCACAGTCTCCAGATAGTAGCAGAGTGAGAGTTTCACCCCTCGGAGGGCCGTGTTGAATCCAATGGTGTTTATGAAGACATCCACAGACCTGCTGTCGTAATCGTACTCCATCATTGCGCTGACTCGTTGCAGAGTCTTGTTGTTTACCAGCACTTTAGCCAATGCGGCAACCCCGTTCTCGCGAAATTCGTTGTCAAAGAGCGACAAAACTTTGAGTGTTCTGTTGCGAAGTAGGGACTCGGCAACGGTAACAATTCCGTGGTCTGAGATACCATTACCGCACACATGTAGCTCTTCGAGCTTGCTGTTCACGGCTAGCATCTCGGCGACCGCATACGCTCCTTCGGCGCCCATGGCGTTGTTTCGCAGGTCCAGAACCATGAGCGAGTTATTTATCTTCAATGCGTCGGCCAATGCCCGCGTTCCTGTTGGTCCAATGCAGTTGCTCGCAAAACACAAGGCAATCAGCGTGGTATTCTGCTCGAGTGCGGATGCTATAGCCATCACTGCTTCGTCCCGTAGTTTCGCCCTCTGTACAGTCGCCGACCTCAGGGTCTTGTTCTGCTGAAGAAGCTTTGCAAACTGCTGCGCCCCGCGTATGCCCACCGTGTTCATCTCCAGCTTCAACTCCACCGTATTGCTGGACTCGAGTGCCTTGAACAACGCGACGATATCAGCCGCTTTGAGGCCAACATTTACCAAGAACAGTTCCTTCAGCGACGCCGCCGACTCGACGTAATTTGACAGCGTTGTCACGTCACATTTGCGCAGTTCAAGGTTGGAGACATGCATCGTGGCCAACTGTCCGCGCGCCATGGCCTCGAGGAGGCCGTATGCCTCGTTCTTTGC
Organism: Amblyomma maculatum; assembly: GCF_055883805.1. Lineage (NCBI taxonomy): Eukaryota > Metazoa > Arthropoda > Arachnida > Ixodida > Ixodidae > Amblyomma > Amblyomma maculatum. The sequence continues at coordinate 20,732,715 of NW_028146738.1, forward strand.
CATCCTGTTTCCATCCAAGTGAAACTGCTCAAGCGTGGCGTTGGGTACCAGGCGATCTAACATACTAGGTTCGAGAGCAAACAGGCGGCCTGAGTAGCCGCAGTGCACGTAGTCAATGCATCGGTGAATCTCGAGCAGCTCTCCCAAAAGTGTGGCGCATACATGTCCGTATTTGGTGAGGTTCGGGTAGCTGCGAGGCGCGAACGTGAAGACGGACAGCTTACCGGGCCGGTTTTGGCGGAGCTCAATGCCGATGCTCTCAAAAAAGCGGTTCCAGACGCTGGCTCTCATGATAAGCCAGCAGCCGTGTTGTCGCTTCAAGGGTCCTGCACCTTCCATGGCCTCCGAGAAGTCTGTGTCCGAGCATGATTTCCTTACGTCCAGATCGAAGCGCCTAAAGTACGTCTTTAGGCCTTGCACAGTAGTCGGCCTCATCATATCCGGGTCGGCGTTATGCTTCTGGGGCCTTCTGCGTTTCATGTTGGCCGAGAATTGTACTTTGGGGCTATTACGCGTCGACGAGCCCGAGATGACCGGTCGTCGGCAGCAGCGAACCTGTCTTGAAACGAAGCTGGCGTTGTTCTCGGGTGCACCAGTCCTTTCGGCGGCGGAGTGATGGGGTCCGAACGTAAAACCACGATGCGTAAAACGCGACAAGCGTTTAGGGTATAGTTCACTATAGTTTAGGGGTAACTCGGCTGGAAACGCTGATTGGCCCAAAATTTGTGACGTCACATATGGCGTCACATAACGTCATGGGTCACGTGATATTTTATGATGTCATGTCCGGATGTAGGGCGCACGTGTTTTCTCTAGACTGTCCCTGGATTCCCCATGCTTTTCAGAGCGCCCGGGCGCGACCCGGCGGCATGGCCGGCGGTGTCGTCGGCGCCCCGCAAGCAAACGGCAGCTGCCCAACCGATGGCCGTCGGCGGAGAGGCACGAGGCCTAGCTTGCATGCAGTGCAGACACTGTGGAAACGGCAGCGACGTCAAATAACATATGCACGCTTCGAGCCGCGAAGAGGTTTCCGAACCAGCTTGTCACACCACACGAATTGCCGGGAAAATCACAGTTTAATTGCTTTTCCTTTATCTAGACCTGTGTGAGACCTTTCGGCGACAAAAACAATCGAGGTTCGCCAACGCAGTGTGACCTGTTCCTAGACCGGCCGGGCGAATTTTCCAGTGACAGCTGCACACCATGTTTACGGTGATTCCGCTCTTCTGCACATTTCGTATATTTGCAAAACGTTTCCTTGCAAAATAGCTTTCTCGGTGCGACGTCTTTCAGGCGCGCAGGCTGTCGGCAACGGTCGTCCGTCTCGTTGCCACGCGTCCCGTATAATTCGGTCTTTTTCTAAGCGAAATAGTTCATTATGAGTTGTTGTAACCAGAAATGCGCTCGGTGACCGCTCTTATTGGCTAAAATGGGCCTAATTTCCTCACTCCAAACCAATGCGCCGGCGAATGTATATGATGCCGGCCGGCAACACCGCGGCCCCGGCGCTATTATAAGCACATCCTAGCTGCAATAGCTATAGCTAGTCGATGACTGTAGGGGGCAAAAAAAAAAAAAAAGCTTTGAGGACAAAGGGAATAGAGATACGTACTAGGCCATTCAACTCTACAAATTGTTTAGGTCAGAATTGTGATGCTGGGAGTGATATGTTGACTAGGAAAAAAAAAACTAAATAAGCTGTAGTATTAAGGGATCACCTCTCACTGTTTTGGTTACCCTCTTGCCAAAAACAATTAGGTGCCTAATGAATATCCTATTCTCATTTGGGCTATGATTATTATAAAACTATGTAAGTCATAATTCACATTGGTCAGGGCTTGTTTTAGATTAAGTTTAATAAAGCAAATCCCCATCTTGCACTTGGAGCATAATGCCTTAATACCTCAAATAAAGTTGGTGGAGCATATCATAAAGTCGCAATTAACACAACTGGATTTCAGAACATTCAGCCTCAGGATTTCAGGCTAACAAAAAGAAATGTTGTACATTGTTACTAAGGAGGTCATGTTATATATAGGTAACTATAGGAGCATTATAAGATGTGTACTTTTTAAGCAGTACAGAACTGTGCATAGCCTTTAGAAAACATTAAAATATTGCAGCGTATATCACATGAAGAGTCATGGCATTGTATGTTTTGTAAGTGTCAGCATATGTTTGCTGTCAAATTGAGATCCATGTGATGCATGCATCTTTTAATGACTTAGTGCTTGTTCTAATGCAACGCATGGACCATTTCAGCTTTTCATGCCTTCGCATGTCTAATATGTAATAAACAGCGTCTTACGTCTTCTGCATTTCTTTCACGGCAACAAGTTTTGCATCCGTCATGTGTGTCAATTGTGATTTTTAACTGGACCTGTAGCCTGAAACAGACTGCTGACTGCCATCACAAATTTGTTTGTTATATATTCAAACACTGCATTTATTTTTGTTCATTGAAATGCTTTAATAACTTTCATTGCCTTGAGTAAATGTTAGTCATTCGTTACATTGATTGCTTGCAGTCCAGAAATTCTTTACATCCTTATTTGGCTATACCTTACACTTACAAACACATATAAAGTTATATAGATGCTACACTATTTTTCCTTCCATTTAGTATCTCTTTCACACAACCTCAGAGTTTAAAGACAATTATTTATCAAACAGCACTTGTGGATATATCTATGTGGACACTTTTTTAATTGCACAATGATGGCATAATGCAATGAAGAATAAGTTAATGTGGTCCACCACTTCAGTTCGCAAAAGAGTTATGAAAGAGAAAGGTAGCATGCACTATAGCCAATTTTTAACAAAATTTTCTGGGCATATGCCACCCTTTATGCAACTAATATGTCAACAGCAAAAAAAAAAAAAAAAAAACTTATACATTACTAAGGTGCAAAGATGAGTAAAACGAGTATTTGCTGATTTTCGGGCTGTCCAGACATTGTGGGATTGCTTTTCAGGATATAAAAGGGCATTTTTTTAGCATAAAGGAGGGTTTAGAAACCTTGCTGTCCCTATAAAGGTGTGAGGACTGCACTGCGTGCAGTGCCCAGGAAAGTGTGGCTGGAAATAGGGGGGGTTGGGGGGGAGAGGGTGGTAATGCAAAGAGAAATGAGTAGGCACGGACGCTTTTTTAGGAAGTGCAGTTAGAGAAATATATGCAAGGCAATTCACATGCTGCAATACTGTGGGCCTTAAGTTCTTTTCCTCAAGAGAATGCTTTCTCTCTTTTGTTGCTGTAAGAGAAGTTTATTGTTAAAATGAGAGATACAAGTCATTCCATCATGAAATCAAACCTGACGACCCCCACTATCACTCCGCTGCTGAAGACCATTTTGAGACTAAATGTATTCTGTTAGCAAGGCATCACTGCTCATTAGTACCTTTTTTATTTGCATGGAGGCTACAGTAGTCTGTGCCATTGCTTTTCTATGTTGCTTGCACCTATAGCATGCAGTACCTGAAGTAGTAAATGCTGCACAATTTCATTTGCAGACAAAGCACCTATACCTTGACAAAGTGGTGGCAAAGATGGATGATTTAACGCTCTTTCTCAAAGATGATGTATGGCCACAGTGTGCAAGGCTATTGAGCAGAAATTCATAAAATCAAATGAGCTCAGAATATCAGTAGACAGGCCCCAGAAGTTCAAAAAGAGTATGGTATGGGAATGTGTCTGAGGTTCAGGGTTTTCATTGCAGGAAGAAAATAAAAGGGGTGATGCTTGACTGCACTGGTAGATTTTATGCCGAGCTCTGCATTAAATCAAAAGCGATTTTAGAAGCCGCAGAACATATCTGGTCCTCTTGAAGTGAAGAGATTTCTTTATTCTACTGAGGGACCTCTCAAGCCTTAAAGTATGTATTCCGAAGCTTACATATCCTTCTACGACAGGCTGTCTGATAGAACACATTTCATCGAAATGCCTTGGCTGAGGAGACACCTCAAATTAAAGTGGCAAGCATTGAACTCGAAGAGGCCAACAGTTGGGCAGCATTGGAGTTCCCCAGATTGAGATTTTCTAGAGCCTCTCCCCAGCCTGCAACTATTCCTAATATATGAGTGTCTGTATTATCCTGTGCGAGGAGGAGGTTGTGTCCTGTGAGGAAGAGGACCTATGATGGGTCAGTGCACGCTTTCAGATCTTGCATTATCATCTCTCGTAGGTGAGCTGGCAAAAAACATTGATTTTGACAAACCAAGTAGCAGCTTTGAAGCCTTAAAGACCGGAAAATGAAAATGTTGGCATGTTGGCTTTTTTTTTTTCTTTATGCTCTTTAGATCAATACCAGCTTTCAAAACGAGATTTATAATATCTGAAATTAGTTGCTCAAAGCAAGATGACTTTAGTGTTTCCCACTTTTTGTACACAAGCGATTTCTATAATTGATCGAGGGGTATGCTTATTTCATTTGTGCGGCAGGATTAATTATGCACTTGTCCCTCTGCAAAATTTGTCTTTTAAGGCGTAGTTGTTGAAGGCCTCAATTATGACTGCTTGTTTGTTTTTGTAACTTCAGTTCTCTTCTGTGTGTTCGAGTTGTCCTTTCACTATTAGCATGCTTACTTCTCAAATGGCATTTCTATGCCCATATTTGCATGTGAACGCTCAGTCTAACATTCTAGCTGGTTCGTATTTACTTTATTCTTTGTCACTGTGGCCGATGTAATTGCAGTTGTCTTGTGCATGTTCAAAGCTTTCAACAGTCCTTATGAAGAGTTTGTGGAAGCATAAAAAATATGAACTGCAATACAGCACATTGGCCAGTTCTCAAGGCTTTTGCTGGCACTGCGCTATGCCTGATGTAAACGAAATTGTTCACAATGGCACCGTGTTATAATCCTGGTCGCATCTGCCAGTTTGCCACTTTTTAGTTACTGTGCGTGTTACCAAGTATTTCTACATGCTCAAAGTTTGCAATTATTGTGGTTTTTATATGCCCTTTTATTTGAGTGGTCCCAATCTAGAAATTCATCTGTCAAAAACCTCTACTTAGTTCTTCACAAATGCACCTTTCTTAAGAAAAGAAAAAATATGATATATGCCCCTCATAATATAGCTTATTATCAGTTGTAGGGTATATTTGTTACGTTGAAGTCTTAAGAAATGAAGGAAAAAAAATTCCTCGGCTTGCACCATGTTGTGCGATACGAAAAACGAACTTCCCCAATCGAAGAAAGCCTTGACGACAAAGTAGTTGATGGTATTGCGCTCAGGTGTGTTCATGAAGATGGGGGGGGGGGGGGGGGGGGGGGGGTTGCCCCACGTTATTGCACCGGATGTCGCAGACCTACGCCATTGGGGGTTAGAAATGGAGTGCTTTCATGGGATACAGAGGAACGAACACAACCGGTCATGGAGACTGCAAACATGCGCCTTATCTGCACTTGTGCCCTCGTTTTTGTGTTCTTTCTGAGTTGTAAACCATCAAAGGTAGCAAGGCTCGCATGCAACGGGTACCTTATACGCATGAATGTTGATCCCAGTTGAATTCCAGTTGGGGATCCATTGTTATCCAACTGGTATGAACTGGAAGTTTGTTCCTTAAATCATTTACATCAATTAGGATTTTTGCCTGGGTTGTTTCAAAGTAATGAAGAAATGTTGTCAGTGTTGTTCAAGTTACTGCCTATGAAGCAACACAATTTTACAAAAAAACAATGGTTGTGAGCCGCCTCATGCATTTATTTTTTCGTTTTGAAAATGTTTCAAGCTACAATAATTGCCATGTCACTTTGCGTAAAAGAAGCTCTAGCTTTTTACAGGAATGGTTTTAGAGTGTGCTAAAGAAAGAAAGTGTAAAGAAAGTTGGAATATTGACATGTGGCCTCTTTTATGCATGATGTATTGTGTGCCGCACATGAAGTGAAAAGATATCTCTGTTGGTTAACGGCTTCGTACTCAGTGGATTAGTCATGCAGTGTTGCATGACAGACCACCGAAGGCCCAATACATCCTACCAAAGACTAAAAATGAGAAAACATTGCGATGAAGTTGAAGGCCCATGATCTGCCAGGAAACAATGAGGTGGCTCTGAGAAGGACTTTTATACTGGCAGTAGTAAGGATGGCAGTCCTCTGCTTTGTGGCTCTTCACTTCGCAGTGACAACACTGGTGTATACTGCACTACCTACTGTAGTTTTGACCATGCTGTCAGTTATTCTGAGAGCTGCGGCGGTGAGCATCAGCCAGTGCTCTAAGTTTCAAGTGTTCATTTGTAAAAGATGTATTCTAGATTCTGCTAAAGAGTCTTGTATTATCCAATTGAGTTTCCAGAATTTTTACACTTTCTCTAGAAGCCCTCATTCCATTTAGGCATCTTTTCATTCTTTCCAATTAGAATTTTCAGTCCTAATTAAATTTTCATAATCAAATGTCTTCCAGTTTCCAGATGACCTCCCAGCTGGAATAAGTACTTAGTCCCAACTGCATAGTTTTAACTCTCTGTAAAGAAGCAATTTATTTTTATTATAAGCTGCTAAGTTATGGTCATCTTACGGGTTAGAATTGATATTCCTAATGAACATCCAAACTAAATGGACAATTGTTATGCATGGTGAAACTGAAATTCAAACTACATTTCAATGATGCATTGTGTGTGTGCTGGCTAAGATGTTAAAGGAAGCTGGTGCATTTCGCTCCCTAGTAAAAATACATCCAAACATATTAAATTTCAATAGGCTTCGCAGTTAAAAATTTTTCAACTAATTTCAAAGTCCAATCTGGAGTCAATGATTTCAATTCAAGCATATTAGATAGCCTCGAGAGCTAAATTAAATGTTTCAGAGAGCAACTCATGCACTTAGGTCCTGGATCCATTTACAAAGGAGCAGCAGACGTTAGCTCCAGAGTTGGATAAAACAATTTACACATTATTTAAAAAAAAGTGCAAGAATTAGAGACCCTGTGTCTAGAAGATCTATTAAGGTGAAAGTATTACTTCGCTATGTTTATTTATTTATTTATTGTAAGTACCTACAGCGCCTATGAGGCATTATTGCAGGGGGGATACAACTACATACAATAACACATGCAAAGAAGATATAAAGAAACTTGTTAGCAAGGTAACACAACACACTGATAGAACACTAAATGAATTCTCAAGTAGTATGAGTGATAGCATAAAATACATTAATACAGCGCTGGCAAACGCACAGATTTCACAGATTTCTGTCCACAGACCGCGTCTGCACACCGCATCCGCAGAACGTGTCTGCAAAATCATGTCCGCAGCAGTTGTGAGTAATTGAGAAGTGATGGAGGTTAATGAGTGGTGTCGATCGATGGAGGGTGATGTAATGTTGCAGCAGCATCCGTTCTTTTGCATTGCTCCAATGCAGATTCTGCAGTGCTCTTTAACTTTACAACATTTCTGATTTTACAACCCTAAAAAGTGTACTCATAGCTGTTTTCACAATTTCAGGAATACCTGTCTAAGTTCATTCAGTGAGACCATTAGATTGTGTTTTATTGACTGCAGGTTGCACCAAGTGTGAAAGTGCGGGAGAAACCAGAGGTTGGAGTTTTGAGTTAAAAACGGAGTGGCTCTAAATTGCAGCAGTGCCATCGAGCAAAGAAAGCTTTTATTGTCCTGCCAAGAAAAATAGGAAACATGCAACAAGTGGCACTCATAGTTAAAGATAATTATACTGTATTCTGCAAGGAGGTGTCATGTCGTAAACCGGTAGTCAATATCGGTTATGTAAGAAACACACATTTAATTTACTGAGAATTATCATTTTATTGATATTTGCTCTTGTGGTGCTTGCCCACATAAAACTGCAATACCTTATCTATGGCGACTTGCATAATTAAAGTCAAGGACAGTACCACATCAAGATAAAGCTCACTCATTGAAGAAATTTTTTTTTTGCAGTGTTGTTTATATGAATTTCCTATCTCAAATGAAAAATATTCACACTAAGACTTATGTGAGTTTCTACAAGGTCAATATCTTTATTATAGATCGGTAGCCATCTCTTACATCATTTTCTTATTTCAGGCTCAAAACAAAATAGTTTTTCTGTGTTTATTTCTTCATGAAATTGGACCAGGCAAACGATTTTTCAAGTAAATAACTTCAATGTAAAACAGTCTTATTGAGATCAAAGCCAGTAATAAACACAGTATTATCAGCATACATGATGAGCTGAACACTGTTGTCAATATGAATTATGCCATTTATGTACAAATTCAGTAAAAGTGTGCCTAATACTCTTCATTGAGGTACTAAACAAAACATATAAAGATGCTTTGTTTTTGTTACTGTTCATCTGATTCCTTGAATGGGACTTGATTCAATTATTTCCAATACCTTTGCGAGTGCTGGTAATTCAAGAAAATATCTCTACGAACGTGTGCTCTATGCTCTAGCAGATTTCATAGAGTTCCCTGATAGAATATTGAGCTTTTATATTAGCATTGCATGGCATGTTAATCGGATGTGAAGCATGTTTGATGTTCACAAATGCATATGCCATTTCCATAATTTCGACTCCCTTAATTGTATGAAATGTTGGCACAGAGCTGAACTGTTGCCATTGAATTGGACTCCAAATAGTTGGCTGGGGGCCAATATCCAAGTTAGAAATGGTCATTTCTGATTTTGATTTGGCCTCAACTGTTTTGTTAAACTTTGAACAAAGCCATACTGCCGCGGTGCAATCCATCGCTACGTACGTGGTTCGGCCAGAACAGCTCTTTAGACACAGTGACAGACACAGAGACCAATGACAATTTTTATTTAAGAAACAGCCAACAAAAGTGAACTGAAACCATGACAACCGCTCACCCCGTACTTGGTTACTATGCAAAGGCACACTGCACTTGAACCTTGTCTAGGACGCCTAGCGCGTCGAATGCTTTCGTAAAAAAAAAAATAAAAAAAATGACGACGATTACGGTACTTTCTAATGCGAAATTTGAGCGCAGCTCGTCAGCTGTTTCAGCTTTTCTATAGATTTAGGCAACTAATTCGAGCAAGACATATATGTACAATTACAGACAACTGGTTACGAGGGACAATGGCGACGGCGACGCGAAACCCAGGAACAGGCGCCAAAGAGCTTAATGCTGGAACGATGCCATTCGAGACATATTTTGAAAAGCGAAGTTTTTCTTTTTTTTTTTTTTTTTACCGTGGTAAACTAGGTGTATATAAGCAAGCTACATCAAAATATGATGCTTTTCTCTGTGAGTGTGTGAATTCTCGGTTACTGCACATGTTACCCTGCAGTTCGGTGTGGGCGCTCGCATTATTCATGAATTATCTTTGCAGTGTGCACCATTTGTGGTCGCGTCTTCCGCTTGAGCTGTGAAGCGTGCTTTTCATAATTGTTTCACACGAATGTAAAGGCGAAGTGTTGGTCACTTGTTTCTGTGGACACCTGAATCGCGCCGGAAGGGGAGGAAGGAAGGTGAGAGTGAAAGTCCACTTGAGCTCTGAAGCGTGCCTTTCAAAGTTGGTTCACATGAATGGAAAGGCGCAGTATCTGTCACACTTGTTTCTGTGGACACCTGAATCGAGCCGTAAGGGGAGGAAGGAAGGTGAGAGTGAAAGTCTACTTGAGCTGTGAAGCGTGCCTTTCATAATTGGTTCACATGAATGGAAAGGCGCAGTATCTGTCTCACTCGTTTTCTGTGGACACAGCAACCGCGCCGTAAGGGAAGGAAGGAAGGTGGGAGTGAAAGTGGAGCTGGTTACGAGGGACAACGCCGACGCCGCCGCGAAACCCAGGAACGGGCGCCAAAGAGCTGCGCTCTAAAACAAAACACGGCGTTGTACATGACATCGAATCCAGGTGCGTACACTTCTGCCTTTTCCCGTGCTCTCGAGTTAAGTGATCCTTGGATGGCGACTAACCTTCGAAATGTGATGCATTTATAAAAAAAAAATGCACAGCGGCACAAAGCCGCGCTGTATATTGTAGCTTATCGCGAGGCCTATAGTTTGTCGTCACTGCAGCAGTGGAGAGAACGACGCTGGCCACGTGCTAGCTGCAGGAGCTGTGGAATGCACGAGGTAAGTGGGAATTAAGCAGTACACTACTTTATGAAGCAATATTCAAGACGATTATGCAGTTATATAAAATGTCGATACTCCCATTAACATCGCTGAACAAAGCCGCACCACACCGAGAATACTCTAGCTACTAACCCTGTTGTATAGGCTTAGTTAGCGTTCGTCGTGGCAGCAGAATGACGCTTGCCACGTGTTCTGCAGCTGCTGCACGAAGACTCGGAAGAATACTTGAGGGAAGCAGGTAATAAGCACTGTAGCACTTTATTAAATCAAATTTGACACGATTATGCATGCGTGTATTTACGTATAACCAGGCCTAGCGCGCAAGTTATTTTGGTAGCCGCGGCGATTGATACGAAGCCACGTGCAACATAGATAGGGAAGATGAGTACGGGATGTGCGTCTGAGGTCTGTCAGGAAACATTGGGGCGGCCATGAAAAGAGCCGTTTGGATGCGCAGCGACGTGACGGCGTGGCGAACACAACGCCCTGCACTCGTCCGTGGCCCTTTGCCGTGCACCGTCAACAGTGGTGCACTACGTCGTACACAGCGCCTGGTTATGCTACCCTGGATGCTGTAGCGATGATTCCACTGTAGACATTTACGAGGGTTGCGGCGATGATCTTGGAGAGCTGATCGATGCCGCGATCCCTGACATGAGCTGCTGCGTACAAAGAAAATCCTCGGCCTCTTCGCAGCATACAGGAAACGGTGCTGTAAAAGAGTAGAAAAAAAGTTGCATTATGAACATAGCGATTTGATGAATGCGCAACATATGACAAAACTTTCGACAAAGAAATCTGCGTTCTTGCACCTCAATCAGGGTTGATAATGCGCACGGCAGACGTGCGCCTCAGCATAGCAGCGGTTAGTTGCCGACGGCGGATGTTTTCGTGGAGGTCTCCATAGCCGTGGCCGATTTCTTTTTTTTTTTTTTTGAACACGAGGATCGTCTATGCCACCAGCTGCTGCTGCACGAGGTCCTAGAAGCGCGTGTGGAGAGACAAGCGACACAGCACTTATAAATAAGCAAAATGCGAGACAATTTTGCGCAATTTATACTTACCTTGACGGTGCTTGCGATCTCCCGCAGGTCGTCGCCATTATCAACGTCATTCCGCCCAACGTACAGCACGGATGGGCGTGCCGATAGCCCTTTTATGTAAACGCGCAGGCCCGCCATCGTCGAGCACGTCGGTGACCCGGAACGCGCCGCAGCCATGAAGCAGCGAGATCCACGAACCGAATGCCGGAATCGCGCGCGTTGCCAGAGCCATGGCCGGTCTTGAGGGAGAGCGCGCGAAGCGCTCTCTCCCTCGAGACCGGCCGTGCTGTGCCAGAGCGGAGGGGCACCTAGCGATTCCCTAGAGCGTCTAGGGACGAATGAATGAATGAATGAATGAATGAATGAATGAATGAATGAATGAATGAATGAATGAATGAAAACTTTATTTCCACTGAAAAGGAGCCCTTCATCTCCCGCCCCCGGCACGCAGGCCGGAGAACGGGTCAGGAGGGCCCCGCAGGCTGAGGTCAGGTGAGGTTACAAGCACTCTTCACGGCCTCAGCCGCCAGGCGGGTCGCGTACCGCTGAACGGTGGGATCTCTGCTCCGCAGCCAAACCTCCCAGACTTCTCTACTATCAATGTTAATGCCGGCGCCTGGGGAATCGGCGCATTGCCATATTATATGATCTAGCGTGCCTTTTTGTCCGCAATTTTTACATTTAGAATCTTCTTCCTCTCCGGTCTGTGTTAAGAAAACCCAGACAGGGCAGATGTAGTTATCGGCTTGTAATCGCCTCCAGATGCGTGCTTCATTGTTAGTGAGAGACCGATCTGGGGGAGGGTATACTTTTCAATCTAATTTGTAAGATTCTGTGATCTTGCATTCGGGCTGTTCTGCCGCTTCTGAATATGCCCGTAACTTGGGCTGCGTAGTTCTCCAATTTTTTGATGGTGTTTGTGTTCTGCCCTCTTGCTTGGAGGATCATTCCTAGGATTCTAATTTACTCTGCTTGTGGAACCGGGTAGTTTTCAACATTTATCTTTATGTCTGCTTTATTCTTCTTATATTTGGGGTTGTAGATGAATAGTTCTGACTTTTGCGACGAGCAGGATAGACCGCGTTCCGCAGCGTACTCAACCAACTTATTCGCGGCAGCCTGGAGTTTGTTCTCTATTTCTGCGTCGCTACCTTTATTTATCCAGAGATTTATGTCATCTGCGTACATGCTAAATTTTAAGTCCGGTATTTGCTTTAGTTGTGCTGGTAGCCCCCTTATAGCAATGTTCAATAGAAAGGGAGACAAGACAGAGCCTTGTGGCGTTCCCTTGCTACCCAAGATGATTGTGTGTGATTTGGCGCTTTGAAAGCTCATGGTGACTTCTCTGTTAGTGAGAAAATCTTTGATATAGTTATATGTTCTGATTCCAACCGCAACTTCTTGGAGACCTTCGAGCACTACCTTATGCTTGACATTGTCGAAGGCTTTGGTTAGGTCAAGTCCGAGAATAGTCTTTGTATCTGAAGATTCATGTGTTATGATATCGTATCTAAGTCTGAGCATCACGTCCTGTGTGCTTAGCCCCGGCCTGAAGCCCACCATTTCGTGTGACCAGAGGTTCTCTGGATCCATGTATTTGGTAAGTCTCGTCTGAATAACGCGTTCCATTAGCTTTCCCACGCACGAGGTCCGTGATATGGGTCTTAGGTTTTCTAGTTTCGGCGGCTTCCCCGGTTTGGGTATGAGGACTATACTGGCATTTTTCCATGCCTGCGGTAGTTGTCCAGTCTCCCATACCTTATTCATGTATCCTGTCAGGGCTGTGATTGACTCGTCGTCTAGATTTCTGATAATAGTGTTCGTGATACCGTCAGGTCCTGGGGCTGATCTTGTCTTTAATCCAATAATCTCAGCTCGGACTTAAGCCCTGGTGATGGGGGCATCTAAGTCTAGGTTAGGTTTCCCCTCATATGCTGGTAACGTTCCGGTTTCCGTTTGTCCGATGTAGATTTCGATTAATTTACTCATCAATTGTTCGTCCGAGCCTTCGAAGGCATGCTTAACTTTAGTTTGATTTACGTTGGCTTGTGCTTTAGATTTTTCCGGATCGAGCATGTGTCGTAGAATGTTCCATGTTTTGGAGAGGCTCATGCCTTGTTCCATTTCATCACATCTGCTACACCAGTTTTGTTCATTTAGTTTGATGGCATATGTCTCCATCTCTTTATTATGTCGAGCTAGTGCTCTCCTAATATTACGGTTCCATCTTTGTGTTTTTAGGCTTTTCTCTAGGTCCTGTTTCTTGTTCCACATGTTTAGGAGTTTGCTATCGATACTCGGCGGTGCATCTTCGTCTTCTAGAGTGAATGTTGCTTCCTCCACATGTTTCTTTAGCGTTTGTGACCACTTATCGATATCGTCGATTTTCTCAATTCCCTCGGTCTCTCGTATTTGCCTAAATCTTTCCCATTCCGTGATTTTGGGTTGTTTGGGTTTTCTAATTTTGATTCCTTTTCCTAATGTGAGTGCAATAATGAAGTGGTCACTACCTAGGTTTTGTTCGGTGTTTTTCCAGTCCGCTGTACTTACATTCTTGCTTAAGGTCAGGTCGGGGGTGGTGTCCCAGCTGACGCTATTACCCGTGCGTGTGGGTGCATTTGGATCAGTGTGCAGGGTGAGTCCTAGTGTTTGCATGTCTTCCCATAATTGTCTGCCCTTAGGATCCTGCCGATTGTACCCCCATTCCTGATGGGCTGCATTAAAGTCACCGGCTATGATAAGCGGGTTATTTCCTGCGATCTTTAGGGCTTTTCGGAATAGGACTTGAAACCTAACTTTCCTTTGCTTCGGAGTGCTGTATATGTTCAAGAGAAAGATACTCTTTCGGTCTTTTATTCCAGTGATGATTTCAGTTAAAACTGCTTCTATATCTCGAGATGTGATCTCGTGATTAGTAGCGGCTATGTTTCTCTGGTTAAAAGTCGTGACTTTGGATTTTTCGCCCCTATCGCTGCTGTGGCTTTGATATCCAAACAATTTGGTTGGGTTTTTCCCAGTCTCCTGTATCATGATAGCTATGGGTTTGTCGGCAGTTTGTTCTATGTATTGTTGCAATAGCGCTCGCTTTCTCTGGTACCCTCGGCAGTTCCACTGCCAGATCGTGGAGTTGTCTTTCTGATTATGGCTTTTGCCCATGATTGTTACCCATTGTTTCTTCTAGTTTTGCGATTCTGTTACTGGATTCAGAGAAGGCCAGTGATGCTTCCTGCATTTGTTTAGTGAGATTTTGAATCTGCACTTGTATCTGTCCCTGAGCCCCTAGAAGTTGCTGGATTAGCGAGTTAATATTCTCGAGTTGCTTATCAAATTTGTCATTACGTTGTTCAAATTTTCTATTAAGGGTTATAAACGGATCGGTCTCTCCCCCTTTACGCTTCTGGGGTGGCGGCCGGGTGAATTCCAAGTTCATACAGTTTGATTCCTCTGAAGCAGAATTAGTAGTAATTGAATTTGTGGTTTTTGGTACCTCATGTGATTGATTTGCAGGCGGGCTGTTAGCCGTGGGCTTTTCGGTGAATTTAGATTTAAGTTCTTGAATTTCGCGACTCATTTGTTTGATCATCTCTCTAAGTTCTGCGTTTTCACCTCTGAGTTTTTCCATCTATTTTCAGCCTGGGAGGTTTTGCTAACGAAGCTTACCGTCTTGTTGTCTGCTGACTTGTGGCCCCATGGATTCTTGGGATCTCTGGGAGGCAGGCCAGGTCCTCGTCCCTGGCTCGTGTTCCGGGATTTCGAGGTCTCTCTGGTTCTCGAGCTTGATCTTGATCTCAATCGGGTCCCCGACCGTGGGTCCGTGTTTGCCCGGTTCCTTCCTCGGGGTTCTCGTCCCCGATGCTCTTGTTCCGAAGAGTAGAGGATGGATCCCTGGCTTCCTGAAGTTGATTGCAGTTGTTGTTTTTCTATCCTTTTCTCCCACATTTTCTTCTCTGAGAGGTAGGGCATCCTGTATATTTCGCGGCATTTGCTGTCTCCTAGGACATGGTCTTTACCGCAGAGTTGACACTTAGGTTCACATGTGTGTCCAGCGCCTGGATGTTCTAAGCCACAGCCGCGACACTTCACGTTGGTCGGGTCTGGGCATACATCGGCTCTGTGTCCCAGCCTGCCGCATGTTGTGCAGACTTCGTACTTCTTATACAAGTAGCACCTCATGTTGATTCCCTGGAAATTGAGCCATTTCGGCACAAACCAGTCTTCGAAAAGTATCAGAATGGTTTTGTATCCCGCTCCCAATCTTCTAATACCGGAGATTTGCGGATTAGTCCCACTCCATTCTATCATTTCTTTAATTTCCTCCGCTGAATATTCGAGTGGTACGTCGTGAACGACGCCTTCGCCTCCGTCTTCCGGCATGGCGATGTATGACTTGGCTTCAATTATGTTGGGTCCAATCTTCAGAGCTTGAATTGCTGCGTACTTGCATGTTCTCTCGGTATCCGTGGTAGCGACCAGTATTGATTGCTGAGTAGAATTTGGGGAGATGATGTCACCCTTCGTGGTCGTCAGATCCAGTCCGGCGGCTTGGATGATTACTCGAGACAAGTTCAATCTTCCTACAATGTTGATAATACTGTTAATTCCGCCTCTGGGGCGAATGATGATCTTGTTAGCGGTGCTGGGAATTCGCTCCTGCTGTCGCTCAATCGATTTTTCGGCCAGCTTCCTCCCTTGAGGGGGCTTGGGCTTGGGTAGGCCCAGCGTTCCAACGTGATCGGCTTGGGCGTTGTTGACTGCCACGTTTCGGTTTCTCTTTCTGGTGAACCATTGTCCGTTCAAAATATCGCTGGCGGAAGCGTCTCTTCCCTCCACAGTTTCCATCATCTTGCTCTTCTCAAGTCGCGACGCTCTGGGGCCGCTCCCAGCCTCTTCGGGTAACGCCTAGCGCCCAGCGAGGCTTCGGAGTCGAGCTAGGCCTAGGCCTCGGTCAGAAATTTTTAGACTCATAAAATCCAGAAAGTTAGGCCTACCGTCGAAAGTCCGGTGTCCCCGTGGTGTTTCAAGGTTCAGGTATCCGTTGGTAACACAGGATAGGAGGTGAGTAGTCAAATACCGCATTCGCAGATTGAACTTTTGCGGAGCGAAACAAAATGGCGTCCGTCTCAGAAAGCGAACGCATCGGTTCTTGGTCCGGTAGTTACGCTTTACACTACGTGACTCGACTCTAGGGACGAAAAGGAACAAGCAAACCTAGTTTTTGACTACGTCACGTCCGGTTAAGCATCGAGCCGACGCAAAAAACGTCACGCCAGGCCGCGACGTGTCCACCAATCGGCGTTTCCAGCCGAGCTACCCCTAAACGCTTCTAAAACGCGTGTAAAGTGCTCTAGATATTAACTCGTGGCGATGGCGATGGCGATATGGTCGTAGCCTTTTGAAAGGGAGATCACCCAGTGGGATCTGACCAACAAAAAAAAGAAAAAAAAAAGGAAAAAAAGGAGAGTATATATGTTATTTCACTCAACGTCTTTGCGCCGCTCCGGCCGCACTGCTCCTCGTGCCCACCAGAACTCCAGCCGTCTCTTCGTACATTCCACGACTGCACCAAGGGATTCTACTCCGCTCCCCTCTTCGGGTGACGCCGCAACCCCGTCGGTGCTTCCGTGCTGCCTGCGAAGCCAAGGGCGACCGGCAGCGACGCCGTGCGAGGGGCGGGAGAAATCGCAACACATCCAAGTATCACGTGCTCCAAAGTTTCCTCCTCCGCTCCGCAGAGGGCGCAGTCGGATACGCACTTGCTAGTGAACCTAGATCGCCACTGCCGCGTCCTCAAGGCTCCACACCTGGCTTCAGCCAGTAGCCCGCTCCCCACGGAGTTGTCATAAAATGGTTCTGGACTAATCCCTGTCTTCTGCGCGCTGTACAATGCCAGGAATGACTTCTCCTTTGCCCTGCGCATCCACTCAGCTGTCTCAGCTTCCTTCACCTTCCACTTGAGCTTCTTCCCCTGGCTCACCACCGGTACATCCGAGAGGCATACTGTTGGCAGATGGTACCGTCTCTGCAGCCTCGCTATCCGCCTTGTCCACTTCGTTGCTATTCCAGCGTACACCAGGTGGATTAGCGTCTGATGTGCCAGGTTACTTGCCGGGAGGCGCATCAGTCGGTCCTCATATTTTGCTTTGGCCGCCGCCTCTCTCGCTGAGAAAGAGGACCATCCGACCTCGCCTTGGACTCCCTCCACCGCTATGTGTTTGGGCACCCCTAAAGCTACCCGGCCGACTGCCCTCTGCTGTCGCTCAAGAAACTCCCGGGTGCCGGCGGAGATGCACAGAACTGCATTTGAATATGTCAGCGCTGGCACCGCCACCATTTTCCATAGTGCTCTCGTCACCTCGTAGCGGTTAAACGCCCAGAGCGACCGACGACCCAACATACCCTTACAGCGAGCCGTTTTCCCCCGCATTTCCCTCTCGTGTTGCTCGAGGTAGTTTGCCCCTGCCGACAACCAGACGCCGAGGTATTTGGCGGAATCCACCCTCTCTATCTGATTTCCCTGAAGTTCCCACCTGTGCCCGCTCAGCTTGTCCCTTTCGCCCCATGCCATCACTACACACTTTGCTGGGCTGAACTTCAGTCGACGTTCGCTCATTCCCGTAGCACAAATGTCCAGTAGTCTCTGCAGCTCTTCTGGTGTCCCTGCGAGGACCGCAAAATCATCAGCATACACCAGCGCTGGTATACGTCGCTCGACCTTCACCCCGGCCTCTAGATGCTAAACCGACATCCGTGCCCAGACACCTCCAGCTGCTCCGTGACCCCTGCGACGTACAACATGAACAGCAGTGGTGACAGTGGACACCCCTGTCGTAGCCCCTTCAGGCTCTCCAAGAGGCTAGTCCTCTGACCCGCCCACTCCACGCAAGCTCTGACATCGGCGTACAGCTCTTGCAGTAGCTCGATGCTGGACTCCTCAAGGCCAAAACCCCGCAGGATGCTCCACAATATGGCTCGGTACACATTATCATAAGCCTTAGCGATGTCCAGGTACGCCACGAAGAGTGGGTTTCCCGTCTGCTGTGCTATTTCTATGCACTGTGTGAGGACAAATAAATTGTCCTCAATGCGCCGTCCCGCCCGGAAACCATTTTGGAGCTCCCCAAGAGCCCCATTTCTCTCTGCCCACGCTTGCAATCGGGCCTTTGCCACCTGTGCGGCTACTCTGTACAGTACCAGGGTCACTGCTATTGGCCTGTAGTTTTCCAGGCACTCTTTGTCCCCGGTCCCCTTATACAGAGGCTTTATTCTCGTCTGTCTCCAGTCCTCCGGGATCGTTGCATCCTCCAACACCTGTGCGACGGAGTCTTTCAACTTTGACTGTGCCTTAGGCCCCAGTGCCTTGATCAGGCTCATGGGAATGCCATCACACCCCATTGCGGTCTTGGCCTCCACCCTCTTCACTGCCCGTTCCCACTCCCGATCCGTAGGTGCTGCACGAAGGTCTGCCGCGAGGTCTTCTGCTAACTGTTTTCGGGGCTCGCTCATCTCTCTTCCTTCGAGCTCCGTGTCCACCGGCGACCCCTGCATCATGCACCACCACTTCTCCAGGATTGGGACACAGGCCGGCCCTGTAACCACCTCGCCCCCTGGGGCCGCTTTCAACGCTGCTGGGCTCTGGGTCTGCTTTGTCTCCTTAACCCAGCGCCAAAAATGCTGAGGCGCCTGCCGGCCCGCTGCTCTTAGCTCATCCATCATCTTGCGGTTAAAGATGTGGAGCCGCGACTGGATCAATGCCGCTGCCTCCTGTTTCCGGGTCCTATATATGTCCCACGCATTGGCAATGGCCTCCTTGTCCTGCCCCTTGACAGCTTGGCGATGTATTTCTACTCGCCGCTCGACGCCGGAGTATGGCCGCCGCCACCTCTGGGCTCCACCAAGCTTTCGCCCTATGATGGCCTCTGGTACGCCCCCTGCATGCCGTGAGCTGTCCCACCATCTTTCCTATCATCGCGTCGTAGGAGTCTAAGAACGCCACTCGTGCCTCCAGGCACTTTGCTATCTTTCGCAGCTCGGCCTTGCTAAGCCGCCCTTGTGTTGACTTCTGGGGCCATTCCCTTCTCCGGTGCACGTGCCCAAACAGCAGGCGCAATCGATTGTGGTCGCTCCCCAAATTTCCTTCGCCCTCCTCATCGACGACCATTCGCTCTAGCTCCTCGTAGAGCCTTTCTGTCATCACGCAGAAATCAATGCACGACTGCATGCCCCTACACGCCCAGGTTGTACGCTCCTCGCATTTGCCCGAGCCGTTCACCATGACAAGCCGCTCCCCTTCCACCAACTTTAACAGCTGCCTGCCGTTTGCGTCTGTGTGCCCGTCGAGGCCCTCGATGTGAGCATTAAAGTCCCCGACTATCACGACTTCCGACTGCGCTCGAAGCGCTCGTATGTCCTGCGTTAGACACTCGTACAGACCCTCGTTGTACTCTACAGCCCCGCCCGAGCGCATGTATACCACTGCCAACGCGACTGGTTTACCTCCTATCGCTCCAGCTAGCCACATGTGCTCCTGGCACGACTGCCTGGTGCGACTCCACCTGCCAGGCTCCGCTCATAAACACCCTACTCCTCCCCCTTGGTGTTCCGACCCTTGGCGGTTACAGCCCTCCCACCCGTATCCATCGACTTGAGGGGGAGTCTCTACTTCCCGCAGATGCGTTTTTGCCACTGCGAAAACGACAATCTGGTGTTTTGCAAGTTCCGTGCTCAGCTCTGCCCATTTTTGCGCCCTCCGACCTCCTTGCATATCAGGAAGGCGATAGATAGATTCGTTGGCCTTCGCTGTTTGCGGTGTTTACCTCTTCGTGTGCGGGTTCCCATTCTTGAACTATGCTGTCCCTGGGGTTGACGCTTACCCACGCCTGGTTTTGGGGAGTCATTATCTTCCAGCCCATCTGAGTCCCCGCGCCTCCGGTAGTGAGTCAGTAACCCACCCCCGCCTGAAGCAGCAGTTTCGCCAGCGCCCTCACCATTTTCTGAGTGCGCTGATCGTCCGATCGCCCCACCCTCTCGTGGTGGGGCCCCCTGGGGATGCCTTTCGGTTTCGCTGCCCCTGCACCTTGCTGGGAACGGGCTTCTCGCTGGTTGCCGGTCCCCGACGGACGCCCTAAAAAAGCGCACGCTCGTCTGCCCAACTTTCTTCCTAACTGCCCTGCAGGCTCTCTCGCATACAGCCGTCTGCCGGCTCCTGTCTGTGTCACCTCTCCCCTGTGACGAATGAACTCTACTCGTGGTCCCAGTTCCTGGCATACACCCTCAATCAGTCCATTCGCCGTCCTGCATTTCTCTCGGACCTGTGTTTCCATTTCCCCGCCCTCTGGAAGCGCACAGATGGCATAGAAAAGATCGGGGAATTGTTCCTGCCCCTGCATCACCCATTTCTTCAGGGAGCCTACCACCTCCTCGGGCCTTGTTCACTCCTCTACGTCCTCCAGCCCAGTATGTATGATCACCAGACGTTGGTCATCCTGACGTACCTGCAGCTTCTCGTGTACCCGCTCCATAGTGTCCGCCAGTGTCGCTCTCGCCTTTGTGAAGAAAGACACTCGACTGCCCCTGTCCACAACGGTCAGGGCGCCCGTCTTTAGTCTAAACGCATTTTCGTCCCTGGCCACCAAAACCTTTCGGGGCTGTATGGCCCGTTTCTCGTTGGACGCTCCTAGCTTCTGCGGGCTCTCCTGCTGCTCACTGGGCTTCCCGCTCTCCAGTGTTCCCGTTTCCCTCTCGCGCATCTTCTTTTCAGTGTCCTTCATCTGATGTTTCTTCCTGTGTGGTTTCTCCTGATCCTCGTTGTTCGCCCTCCTGCCTACACTTCCGCCTCCGTCCTGAGAGCGAGGATCGCCGAACCCCTGCAAGGAGTCGTTCTCCACGGCGCACTGCACTTCGGAGTGCAGTTCGCTCCCCTCGCTGACCTTATTCGTCCTTAGTCCTCCCTGCTCGGGTTGTAGCCCTCCGATGGGTCCGCTGCCATCTGTATGCCTTTCACTCCTCTCTAGCGGCCCCGTCGCCGTCCGTTCTGGCTCATACGACCGGCCCGGAATCGCTTTGCCCAACTCCCCCGACACCTCGTCCAGCCTGCCGAGTGCTCTAAGGGTCCCTAGCCTCTGCAACTCTTCTCCCTGTTTGCTTACTCTCCTCAGCAGTTCCTGCACCTGCGCTTCCAAACTTTCGCGTCTGCCTATCTCTTGCTCCAGTTGGCGCCGTAGGTCCTCAACCCTCGACCTTTCCTCTGTGCCCGAGCCTTTCTCCGCTCTGGCCTCCATATTCTGTATACGCAGGGTCCACTCCTCCTTTTGCTGACTCAACTTGAGTGCTAACTCTCTCTCTATAACGTTCATCCTTGCACATCGTTTGCACACGTAGTGCGATGCGGCGTTAGCTTCTTCCAAATTTTTAAAGGGAGTGTCGTGAAGCTGCAGCCACATGTCGCAGCTCGTGCATGCGACCCAGTCATCGCCATCCTCCTCGCTCTCGGCATGCTGATTGCTCCGTGGCTTACCCATGCTGTGGCCCGGCTTGAAACTCCCGCGTTTCCGCTTGTCGTGACTCACTGCACTTTCACCACTTTCACCGCCTCACTGCTCTTTTCCGACAACTTAGCTTAGATTCATCATCACGCCATGAATAATCCTAGCGGGTGCCCGTCAGTGTTGCCAAATGTCGGTGAGCAAAAGTAGCTGGATGGCAACGTGAAAGCAGCTAAAAGTAGCTAAAAATTAGCAAGGAGCTAAAAGTAGCTAAATTTTTTCCCAATAATTTTTATTTTATATTTTGGATGTATATAGGCATTTATTGGTAGCCCTATTATTGTAAAAATTAAACACAGCTATCAAGACATGGTTTCCTGCAGGCGACTACGCATGAGTGCTAACGAATAACGAATGATTAATGTGCTCAGGTTTCGATTCCGATAATTTAGGCAGACCTAGTTTTCGCAAAGCGTTAAGGCTCGCGCTGCTTGCGCGCTAAGAAAAGACGAGCTGTGAATGCATCACTCCTCAATAAACATGCAGAGAATGGACTTTTATCTACTTTTTGCGCGTAGACAGAGGCCTATGAACAGAGAGTTATGATAGGTTTAATGACTGTCCAGGCGATATCTTCAGTCCGCGACTCGGCGTAACTCGGACCGGTGGGCCTCTTTGCCTCTTTCATCCGCTCAGCGCCGACCGCGCATGATCCGCAAAGAGAGTCTCGAATCAGACAGTCCATTCCAGGCGCCGTATGTTCGCCGCCCACCGATGAAACTAGGGTGTACGTGCAATTGTAGAGCTTTATAGCTTTAAAACTAGTGTTTCGTAGTTTTGGCTGGGCTCTTCTGTACTCTTCTTCTAAGTGATATTAAACGCGATTATTTAGGGCCGCGGGGTTTGCGGTAGCAATACATTTTTTTCCCTTCCGTGCTCTCTACTTAAGATCTCCAGTTTTCTCATCTCCCTTCTTTCTGTTTGGCTTAATTCTGTCGACTATTTACTCCTCCCTATAATATCCTCCTTCCCAAACTGTGGCTTCGCACGAAAGCCAGCACTGACGGCTATTTGTAAATCCCCACTGTTTCTGCTACGCAGTAAATCAGAGCGGTCCATAAGCATCTAAGTTACGGAATATCTCGCAGCAAAAACAACCCTCGGGTGAGCACTTATTGAAGACATAAACGTACGCAATGGCAGGTGTTTTTGTGTGCCAAGGACATAGACGGGTGTGGTTTGCTTTTCAAAAATTCAAGCGCGACCTCTGCCATCCTCATTTTGTCCAGCTCCCTGACGCTTAGCACCTGTACCCCTTAGCAGACGCTGCCACAGCGGCGGTAAGAATGGTCGAGGGTTAGCATCACTGCTCTAATTTATGCTGTGTTGTAGTGCCCTGCAAGTGAACAAACAGCTTGATACGGCGTTCATTGTAATTCGATTCGGCCTTCGGAACGAGAAAGCTATAAAACGAACTATGAACAGTGCCCGCATTGCTATGGTAAAAAGCAGCTTCATACAACTGACCAGTAGCGCAGTCAGGGGGAGGGCTTATATGGGGCTTCAGCCCCCCACGAAATGTTTCGTACTGTGATGCACCGCAGACCAAAACAACCACCAGAGCCGGAAATCAATCTAGACTTTGTCTCCAGTATGTCTTTTTCACGCTGAAAAAGAGATGGCGGGGATGAAAAAAGCGAAAGGTGCATTTAGTTTTCGGAAATCGTTCATCGAACCATACAAAGGAGACAAGCCATACTATCAGGCAAGCTGACAAAGCACGCCGAGATTAAATGCGTGGAGAAATAAAAAAAAATAGCTAGGAGGGAGCGTGACTCCACATGGGCAGCCTCCACGGGCCAAACTCGATCTTCTGACGCCGCTCTGTCTTCTCTCACTCGGTCCTCTTGTCCGCACTGAACCTCGGTGTTTTTAGCCGCTATGCATTCTCCGGTAGAAAGTATGTCGAAGTGGTCTGCTGAGAGTCCTCGTCTGTTCGTAACACTACAGTTTGTTAGAGTGCAGATTCTGCATTATAATCAAAGTTATAAAAACACTGGAGAGAGTTCGGGCAACCATTTCATCTGCGGGTCCGTCAGGAAGACTACGTATTCCAACTAATGTTATTTGTATGGCTGAAAAACTGCCTGTGATGAATTTCCAGTTCTGAATTTGCTAAATTAAGCAAATGATTTTCGTCTGAAGCAATACATGCGCAGAATATTCGATGGAACGAAAGCCCCGGACGGTACTATTCTTCCGTGCAATCATTGCATCCCGGCATGAAGAAATTATGGCGCCTTTGAGAGGTGACATGTTGGTGATAGGTATCTCGATAAGGAGGAGGCTGAGCACCAACGTCAGGTCCCCTCAAAAAAAGGTTCTGGCCACGCCACTGCAACTGACAGCTTATATTCACTGTGACAGTTCAGCTACCATAAGCCTAATAGGTATACCATCCACTAATCAAGTTCGTACAATGCGTCTACGTGCCCTACAAAGCGCAAGCGACGCTTAAAAATTATGTTTTTGAAGCTCACAGGTAAACTACCGACATATTCGGAGACGTGAACTCGGTTTCTAGCAAACTTCTTCCTAGAAAACGCAGAAGGTGGCTCATCAGATTTAACTACTTACAGTAAATAAACCTGCGTCTACAGCGACGCGCAACCGAAGTAAGAAGGCTGATAAGCTGAGTTATTATGCTTCTAAGCAAACCGGTTATGTCACTAGAAGGAAATGAAAAGTAGTTTCTTTATTGTTCTGCTTAAAGGAATATAGACACCTCATTTTTGGGTTCGTGTTTTATAATTTGTAATGATGCCTAGGACATTATTGTACACGGATAACCACGTCACGTTCGCCTACGACTGCTGAATAATTTATAATCGAATTTCGTTTCTCGCCTGTTTCGGTTTCAACAGCCGAGTGATGGCTGTGACGTCACAATTAAGTCTAAGTGGTCTAAGTCACGCGAGGGATGAAAATACGACGATATAATCCTTGCTATGTCAATTGAATTCGCTGCAATAATAAAACCAGCCTGCCTCAAGAACAGGAATAATTACAAGTGAAGAATGAGCGATTATATGGCTGTTTTTTTTTCGTGTCGCGTATGAAGGCATGATTGTGCCGTTACAGCCATCTCTTGGATAACGAAACCGAAACTGGTGAGAAAAGAAAATTCAGTTATAAATTATTTTGCGGTCGTAAGCGAAAACTGCGTGCGGATCGATATACAGTAATCACTTACGCATCATTAACAAGAAGAAAAATGTCATCAAAATTTGGTGTCTATAGCCCTTTAACATGTACATTGACCTTGACATACCACTGAAACGCAAAACGATTGGCGCAAGTGACTCATTACCAGAACAGAAGAATGGCTCTATTGTTGCCGTACGCCCTGACAGCGAGAACGCCGGGCGCATTTCACTTTTTAAGGGGGGGGGGGGGGGGCGGAAGCATCAGAAAAGAAACTCATCCCGACGTTGGTCCTGACGAAAGCCCGCATCTTAAATGAAAGTTTGTGCATTCCGTATCTGCAGAATCATGCACCCGCCCGGCTGGTATTGTGAGTAACGCTACTTTTATCACAGTATACCTTTTATAAAATGTGTTGGGTGATACACTATCAGAAAGAACCTGCAGCAGTTTTCCTGGTTTTGCAAGCAGCCTCTATGCCTCACTGCCCACGTTCTCACGAAGTGTAGAGGCTGGTGGAGCATTCGAGCGTCATTAATCCTCACTCGAGAAACACAAGCAAATTCCAACTGCTGCCTTCATTTGTTCCAGAGAAATAAACTCATTTCTGGAATGCGCAGGTTCTTGTAGGGTGGCTTGAATTTCCACTCGGGTAGACTGCTTTTGACAATCCATAGTCCAGTAAACTGGGCTCTGGGTGGATGACAGCTATAAAGAAAATGCCGCTGCTCGCACGTCTGCTCAAAAGAAAAAAAAAAGAAAAAAAGGTCAAATGGACTCATGTACGCACCTACTTTTTAGCTTGATCCTAGCGATAAGAAACGTACAAGCTACGATTTAAAATGCTGCCTTTCAGATAAGCTGCTTTCTGCCAGCCGCCAGCACTGCGCCTGACACTCGGCATCGCCGCCTACGACAACAACAGTGCCGCGTCTCGCAATGTTTCCCCCACTGGTCAAGAATAACTTGTAGTTGAAGCCGAAAAAGCTAAAAGGTCCAGCTAGTCATGTACGCGTACATTTCAGTTGCGCCAGAAATTACTTAAGTACCCTGGTTCTGACGCATGCGGGTTATGGCTCTAACGTCCATAAATGTAATATTTTAGCGGCCTCAGTCTTCGCCACTCATGACGCCCGGAGTTCATTGAAGATTTTCAATGGCTTTGTCTGGGATACTTAATGGTGACGGGCAACTAAGGCAAGTGTGCGCACATACGGCTATGTCCGTAAGTTACTACACCATGGGCTTCGCAAATGGTCGGCGGGGCATTATTTCTGCAGCGAGCCGATATATGGTCATACTTACCGTCGAAGGAATGCTATCTCACCCGGCCTGACGTAAGATCGCGGCAACATATATGACGATAATAGTGACCCCTTAAGTTTCAGTTCGTGTACCATGCCATCGACGGTCGCTACCCGCCGTGTATTTGAAATCGCGCCCGCTAAGCGACACTTAACGTTGCAGCCGTTCAAAATAAGCGACAACCTAATACAGAACAGGCTGAGGAAAGGGTCAGAACAAAAGCTGCCACGAGCGTTTTATTCCTTACAAAGTTCAAGAATGAAATTTAACCATTTGTAACACTTTTTTGTTCGGTTTCCTTGAAACCATGTAAGAAAAAAAAGAAGTCATCGCACATCAGAAACTCGAAGATACGACACCACTTCCTTCAAACAGTACTTGTTCAGCTTGTCAAACGTTGCCACTTGCTGGCTCCTTTTACCTTGTGACTGAACGCACACGATTTCCTCTTTAACTACCCCCGCAATCCGGAAGTAGTTGTCCTCAACGAAGCTTTCGGCCTCCCTTATCAACGCCAGTGTCGACGGATGACCACTGCTTGCTCCAGCCTTGCCCAGTTCTCGATGAAAGAATGCGCTTCCTTTGAATAGTTCAAACGCTTCGGCTCCGAACTTGCTAACTGTGTGGGCCAAAACAAACTCAATGGCTTGCATCATCGAGTACATGTTGTGGCGGAGACGTCTCCTGATTTTAAGCCCCGCGCTGCTGGAAGCGGTGTAGCCCAACTCAATCGTCTGGATCACAGGATTGTTCTCAATCCCCGCACTGAGAACACTGAGGCACGCCTCATCAGTGGACGGCCGCCCAAACTCCATGCAGGAGAGCGTCCTGTTTACCTCCAGAGCGGCGGCGATGGCTGTGCAGGCGATCATGTTGAGAGATCTACTCTGGGCACTGAGCCGCCAGATGCTCTTATTCTTGACTAGGCCATCGAACATGCGGCAGAGGCATATGGGGCTCACCATCTGGACGATAGTCACCGTCCTGATGGTCGTGGTCACTTCGAAGAGGCGCGCCAACGTGGCGCCATCCTCGATGCTGAGCGAGCAGTCGAATTCAACCTCCTGGATGGACTGGTTTGTATGTAGCGCAGCGCACAGCGCATCGATGTCGCGGTCGTACAAGCAGACTGACAGGGACTGGAGCGTTTGGTCCACACGAGCGAAAAGGTTAGCTGCACAGTCTCCAGATAGTAGCAGAGTGAGAGTTTCACCCCTCGGAGGGCCGTGTTGAATCCAATGGTGTTTATGAAGACATCCACAGACCTGCTGTCGTAATCGTACTCCATCATTGCGCTGACTCGTTGCAGAGTCTTGTTGTTTACCAGCACTTTAGCCAATGCGGCAACCCCGTTCTCGCGAAATTCGTTGTCAAAGAGCGACAAAACTTTGAGTGTTCTGTTGCGAAGTAGGGACTCGGCAACGGTAACAATTCCGTGGTCTGAGATACCATTACCGCACACATGTAGCTCTTCGAGCTTGCTGTTCACGGCTAGCATCTCGGCGACCGCATACGCTCCTTCGGCGCCCATGGCGTTGTTTCGCAGGTCCAGAACCATGAGCGAGTTATTTATCTTCAATGCGTCGGCCAATGCCCGCGTTCCTGTTGGTCCAATGCAGTTGCTCGCAAAACACAAGGCAATCAGCGTGGTATTCTGCTCGAGTGCGGATGCTATAGCCATCACTGCTTCGTCCCGTAGTTTCGCCCTCTGTACAGTCGCCGACCTCAGGGTCTTGTTCTGCTGAAGAAGCTTTGCAAACTGCTGCGCCCCGCGTATGCCCACCGTGTTCATCTCCAGCTTCAACTCCACCGTATTGCTGGACTCGAGTGCCTTGAACAACGCGACGATATCAGCCGCTTCCCAGACGGCCATAGACGTCCGACGGTCGACCGACGGACGTCCGTTTTCGGACCTTCGGACATCCGACGGAAGTCCGGTTATGTTCGATATACGTACAGCGGACGTCCGTCGGACTATCGTTCGTGGATCCGGATCGCGTCCCACGGACGTCCGACGGGCAGCCGGAGGCGGACATTCGGACGTTTCCTGGAACATGCTTGCAGGGCCCGCTATTCGTGTAAAAACTTGCCAATAACATTCGTGTAAAGCTCAGCAAGCATGTGCCATGGAAATTTCAGTCACATACTAGTGCTCAATGCCTTTGTCGTGAGAGTAAAGCAGACAATAGAATATGCAACAGGTTCAAGTTTCCTGTTGTCTGCTTTACTTTCACACACAAAGCACTGAACAGTAGTGTGCAATTAAAACTTCCATCAAAGAGGCACATATGCTAGCTGAGCTTTACACAAATGCACCATTCCTGAAAACATGCTAAGTGCATAGGCATACCAGCATGCGAAGTTGTAAAAAAAGCATTTTTTTTGCCTTTATTGCAAAAACTGCATGCATAAATAGTCTACACTAAAAAAATATCGATGTTAAGGAATGGCATGGTAAAATGCAGGCCAACTGGAGTATTAAAAATCTACTTGAATAATTTTTTTTAATTATCCTTGGCCGTGACAGCTCTTCCCTTGGGGAGGTGGTGGAGGAAAAGGTATTTATTGAAACCTAATATTTCGGAATTAGCGAGGAGATGATCGAGTTCTCTGTGGGCGGCCTCCGCAGGCCGGGATTCCAGGAGCAGTTACTATCCTGTGCATTTACTCGATCAGCTGTTGCTGGTCTTTCAGGCCTAAGATGGAAAGAGCAGGTTGGGCTCCTCCTGCAATAGAAGGGAAAATGAAATTCACGTTATCTGTGCTGAACTTTGATTACACATCTCCAAGGGCAACTGCCAGTTTCTCTCAATTGCTTTTTCCAGATGGCACTGTACGCATGCATCTCCATTCAGAACTGTCACGTACTATATAGAAAGGTCATATAACTGCAGCAAAACCCATGCAGAATAACAAAAGACACAAACGTAGTTTGACCAGAACCTGGCATTCAGTATTTTAATGTTTTTATGTTGACTCTTTGAACATGCCACTCTGACCAAACATGGCATGTTATGCTTGCTGCTATGCGCCCTCAGCAATGCCCAAGTCATGGAGTGCACATGCAGAGAAACTAAGCATAAAGGATGCTGTATATGAACATAAAGCACAGCCAGAGCATTGCAGTATTACACAGGTACGCATTGGCGGCAGAAACCTGCATTTTGAGCGGTTTAACAGGCAGATTTCTAAACTCATTGTTCCTGCTCTAAAAAGAAGTGATCAATAATAACATCATTTAAAATTGTTACCTTTTTGTTCTGTAAACTGCACATTTCGCTGGTTTCCACGTACCCTCTACTGAAGACATTCCCTGGGCGTGTCGGGGGTATATCGACATCAACATCTAGGCTACAAGCGTCTAGAAAGCGTCTCCATAGAGCAGCTGCGACGAAGTAACTTATCTGATAACATGCAAGCTGCTGCAGCAGAATAAAGATAGACATTTGACATGTGGCTAAAGCCCAATGTGGAAGCATAGCCCGCCGCAGTGATTGCACAGTGTTCATGCTTCTACAAGAGTTAAAAGTAAAGTTCTTTGTTTACCCACAGCGCTATATGTGACATTACAATAGCAAGGCTTATAGTTACACAAAACACAAAAAGCTGACAACCACAAGCTCCTGATGTATTACCGGCAGCATGCAGCATGGATGTTAGTTACTGAAATATGGTTGCATAATTCTGGCAACCAGCTGTGCATGTATGTCATGGATTTCTCAACTACGCACAACAAATTACAAAAAAAAAAAATGGTATTTATAAATGCAGCCAGCTGCTCACAAGAAACACTGTAGCTTTTTTATGGGGAAGGTAGTGGGCGCCAAAGAAACTGCCCCTGTAAAGGCACCTAATTTGCCCCTATGTAATATCGGGGACAAGTGTGTGGACTACACAAACTGCAATCAAAGCACATAACTTTCACATCGACCAGGAAACTCGGACCATACTTGTCGATGCGAAAGTTGAACGTTAGTTCTTTCATGTGTGCAAGAGAAATAAGGTCACAATTCGTTTACATCGCGATTCTAGTCCAAAATCTACAGACATACTGTCCAGACTTTCGCCCCCGCAGTATAAGCCACCACTTGGGTAAGAGATTAGTAAAAGAAGTGTATAAAAGACATTAGTGCTGTTGGACAGCCATAGCTATAAAAATGGCATTGACATTGGAGTACTACCTTAAGGCGGGGCCTAGGGCATTACAAAAGCAAGAGTCAGTGTCCGCTGGTCCTCATTTGAACGAACAAAAAGAGGGGGGGGGGGAAGAAATCTACCTCAATTACATGTTTTGAGTGACACCAAGCCGCAGTTAGTATTAAACATATCACACAGTTTTGTGGAGGATTTGGGAGCGCTTTGCAGCTTTCTTACAGGATTGGACAAAAGAGCTCACCATCTTCAGAAAGGCACGTTATATAGAAATGAAAATAGTGAATTTACTGCATCTGGCCACAACAACTTGCACACGGAGAGGAAGATGAACTGAAAATTTTATACATGAATGTACATATTTACAACAGGTGAAATAATGACCATGATCTATGCCGAAGAGTAAAGAGATCAAAATCTAGCTCAGAACGAGTTCTCCAGGCCGCGGGGCCGTTTCATTAACTTCGGGACTCCGCCCACATTTCTTCTCCCCGATGACAACGAACTCACACATGACTGGCTAACAAACATTTTGGCATGTCTTTCCACTTTCATCAGTTCTTCACCCTCTCCCTAATACAAGCAATGCAAAAGGGACAACAAATTCGTTTCACAACAAATGGAATTTAGAGAATGGACCTCGAAATGATTGGCTCACTAGGTCACATGCCAAACTCTCTCCCCTAGGAAAAAAAAAAAAAAAAAAAAAAAAAAATTAGAACCCATCAAAACGATGTCCCACGTGCGCAACCATTGCCCAAAGCTTGCATCCTTGGCGGATCCTTTTACAGGGCAATTATTGCAATTATTGGCGTCCGAGTCAGCACCATTGCGGACCACATCAGAAGAGTCAACCCACATCCTCCCGCTCCGCATCATACCGTCACTGTTACACACTTGCCCTTTTTCAACGCCGCTATCTCCCACCATTGTTGACATCCAGGGTTGGAATCCTCAACGAGACCCCACTCAGCGCGCCTGCACTGAATAATTGTCACTTTTATGGGCTCCCCAACAAGAGGGCCTTACAACCTGACAGTGTTTTTTCTTTGAACGATAAGCAGTTCTTCCAAAAGAGGTGCTCGTTTCAAAGCTGTGCTGCCTCCGGGTGATGGGTCCAGTCAGCGTACTAAGGACCCCTTAGTACGCTTAGTACTAAGGACCCCTTAGTTGTATACTGTTCGTAAAGCTCCTTAAATAAAAATGAGCCCCCTACATGACACAGCAAGGAGAACAAACTGCCTGTCCCCGCGTCTTCGAGTGCGACAGCAAAGTCCTCGGAAGAGGGGACTCCTTTCCCTCTCTGCCTACGTTTCCGTTAAGCACTGTAGCTGCCTCTCTGTGCGCGTCTCTCCGCCTCCTGTCCGAGGGCAAGTGGGAGACGGCCGCAGCTGGGCATTGAACAGGTGACCCAAAAAGAGCAGACTAATAATGGTGCCTAGCATACCCACCGATCCCTTACAGAAATCATTAAAGAAATGAAAGCAACACATCAGATAACGCTACAATGTTTCTAAGTGCAAAGTCGACAACTCCAAGTCATATAAATATATGTACATCTCCACACATTAACTAGACAGAAACAGTGCAGAGTAAACTAATAATTCAGTGTCTAGCAACACTATTAAAAGGGGATAAAGGCCACGGGGGGCTACGATTATTAGTACCGTTTTGCCTTTAAACTACAATAACATACTTGTTGCAAGCTTAAAATCAAAGATTCACACCTGTCCCACCCACAGCAATGGAACACACATCTGACTCAAGTCTGCAGAGAAAGAGCAAGCTAGACTATTGCAGACGCACCCTTGGTTATTTTTCTGGCATTTCTGAGGGTGAAGAATCTGACTTGTCAGTAGCATGTATATGAATAAGAATCCTATGACAGTAAATGCTTCAGATTTTCTGGAGTGGCTTTTCTTTGCTGACCGCATATGAGGTGAGCTATAATTTATCCAACTTGGCCTAGGTTTATTCTATGAATAACAAAGCTATAGCAGGTACACAGTCATCCACTCAGGCTGAACATGCGAGTGCGTGGCATGCACTTTTTGAGATGCCACTGCATCCATCGCAGCTGCACACCGTAGCGAAGAGGCAGACAGCGTGAAGTACCAGCCTCTAGTCCCTCTACCACTACTGGGGTCCCAAACTAGGGACCCCTTGTTTTTGTCAGGACAGGCCCCCTCAGGGTCAGCTAGTGAGTAACCTCCTGTATTTGTATCTGATGGCAATGTTTTCCACCACCACCCACAATACGCAGCTGCGCATCATAGCAGATGTGAAGCAACAGCTCCTGGTCCTTCTATGCATAAGCCACTTTGCCTTGATGCATGCCTGCGCACCATAGTAAAGAGGCAGACGACATGACGCAGCAGCTCATGGTACCTTTACACATGAGCCCCCCATTGTACTTCGATACGCACCATAGCAAACATACACACTACGCCACACAGCTGCTCCTGGTCCCTCTATGCATAAGCCATTTTGCCTCAATACGCACCTGCGTACCTGAGCGAAGAGGCAGACGTGAAGCTGCAGCTCCTGGGCCCTCCATGCACAAGCCACTTAGCATCAATGCACGGCTGTGCACTGTAGTAAAGAGGCGAAGGACGTTAAGCAGCAGCTCCTGGTCCCTCTACACATCAGCCATTTTGCCTCGATGCGCATCTGCACACCGTAACAAACAGCCAGATGTGACAAAGAAGCTCCTGGTTTCTCTACACATAAACCACTTTGCCTCAATGCACGTCTGCACACCGGAGCAAAGAGGCAGATGACGTGAAGCTGGAGCGGCTGGTCCCTCTACGCACAAGCCACTTAGCCTTGATGCATGGCTGTGACGGATGCATTGCTATTTTGCAAACTGCATGCCACACATTCCCATTCAAGCTAAGAGTGGACGACTGTGTCCAATGACAAAAAGTAACATGGTGGACAATGTAAAAAGAATTTGCTGCATAGGGTTTGTTGAAACCAGTTCTACATCCTACATGTAAACAAGCTAAAACCTTAATGTCGAAGGGATGTCCTGTGTGTTTAAAATCATCACGCTCAAACAACTTCAACACTGACAATCATGATTCAATATTAATAATATAGATAATGATACAATACTCACTTTTAGCCATACCAAAGAAATGAGAATGCAAAGGGATGTTGCTGTTATTCCCCCGTGGATGACAGTTTTCCATGTTCAAAGTGCTGCTTCCTGTTGGCCTACGAAATCGGCTACAGCAAATGGCATCTGAAAAATTTTTGGAAGCCTCATGCTAGTCTTCAACGAGAAAAGCATTGCCATACAGAAGCAGAACACAAATACTTTTACAACACACTAAAAGCACCAACTGCGGTGCTGTTTTTAGGATGACTAGGTAGAGGTTTTGCTCTAGCAAGCCAAATGTTAGCCTTCAATAAGGAAAGCATTCCCATACAGAAACAGAACACAAGAACTTTTACAACACATTAAAAGCATCAATTGCACAAATGCTTGTAAGATGACCAGGTACAGGTTTCTGCTATAGCCCACATCATGTGACCAGCGGTTATCAGAAGCCTTGTATGTGAGCATGATGCCCTAGATTCAATTTACGGCTACCACTGTATTAACAAGCATGGGTTTAAAGCTACTTTAATATGATAATCTAAGAACATGGTAAGAACTTTCAGTGCGAGACATAAGCTCAGTATCATGCACTATAAGGTGCTGCATGGCTCTAGTGTAGCTTTGGCATTATCTCGCTGTCAATATTGCAGCGAAGTTCTGAGGAGCCTTTGAATATCTGTAAGGACAAAGCAACAACAATTTTGTTTTCATCTCATTTTTGCTGAACTGCTGTTTTTTTTTTTTTTTTTTTTTTTTTTTTTTTTTTTTGAGCCCGCGGCTTGCATGGGTATGCCTGTTTTGCATAAAAGAAGGCGTTGCAGGCACCAGAGCTCACAGCCTAACTGTATCGCGGCGGCGGTATGTTAAATTCGTGCCAGAACAGCGCAGAACAACGGGTCAAGAAAAAGACAAGTGCTGACTTTTTTTTTTCTCTAATCTCCTTGTCCGGTTGTTCTGCGCGGTTCGGTCCCACATGCATAACCAACATGCGCAAGGTGCTGTCCTGGTTTGTCAAAGCTGAAGGAGAGTACTAAACATTTAGTTATTTAGTACCTACAGCCGTTCCTTCTAGAAACTGTAGTTGCCGTAAAGCTCGAGAGAGAAAGATCAGCGGCTGTCCATTAAAAAAAAAAAAAAAAAAAAAAAAAAAAAAAAAAAAAAAAAAAAAAAAAAACTGGCGACGTTTTCACAAGTGTAAGCATGTCGCACGATAGGCTCGAGGAGTGCAAAAGTTTTCTCGTATAGTTTTTACAACTCAGCACATTGCGCATGGTTAACAAATTAACTCCTTTAAAGTTCGGGCAGGCACTCCTTTATCAGAGACAGAGAAGTTGCGCGGCTTACTGGCGCAGTGTCCAGTAATGCCGAAAAGATGGCCCTCAGACTTGAGGCTGCACTTTAGTTAGTCGGCGCGGAGCCATCCTGTCAGTCTCGCCTAAAACACTCGACCGTTCGGCTGCTGTACAGAGCTGTTTCCTTACCCAAAAGCTCACCACTATCGGTGCATCGAAAAGTTCCACTAAAGAAACAAAAGTTCGGTGAAATACTTACTTTGGAATCGGCGGGTGAACAAAGTGTGCCAGCCGCACCAAGCCACAGCAAAAACAATGCTAGCAGTGCATTACAGCCGTAGGTATTTGTAACTGCGCAGAAAGCAGAACACGGAAACGTGAAGCCATCTTCCATGACTAAACTTCAACTTGTCAGGTGGATTGGATTGGCTCATTTCGGATTTTTTTGAGGATAGGTTCGGTTTCGTTCTTTTTGAGCTTGCTGCTTGCTGCGTCTATTCAGCCACTGATTAAAATTTCACCGAAGCATCATGATAGAAACATGTTTAATGGTCATTTAACTTTTAATCAAAAATTTTTGATGGAAGAATTCAACGATGAAACATGCGGAAAATAAAAAAAACTGTTTAATGGAAACGCTTTCTATCGCATCGATTCGCTCTGGCATCATATAATGCAGACTTGACGGCATTACTGATTTATACGCAGTTCAGACGAGCACGACGACTACAAACTATATCATAGCTGTGTAAAAGCAAATCCAGTGGCGGACGTACGGCGGCTGTCCGCTGGGCGAACGGATTCGACCATCCGCTTTCGTACGTACGCCGGAATTCCGGCGGACGTCCGAAATCGGCCGCCGAGTTGCGGCCGAGTTCGGCTGTCCGTCGGACGTCAGTGGCCGTCTGGGTTTGAGGCCGACATTTACCAAGAACAGTTCCTTCAGCGACACCGCCGACTCGACGTAATTTGACAGCGTTGTCACGTCACATTTGCGCAGTTCAAGGTTGGAGACATGCATCGTGGCCAACTGTCCGCGCGCCATGGCCTCGAGGAGGCCGTATGCCTCGTTCTTTGCCATCCTGTTTCCATCCAAGTGAAACTGCCCAAGCGCGGCGTTGGGTACCAGGCGATCTAACATACTAGGTTCGAGAGCAAACAGGCGGCCTGAGTAGCCGCAGTGCACGTAGTCAATGCATCGGTGAATCTCGAGCAGCTCTCCCAAAAGTGTGGCGCATACATGTCCGTATTTGGTGAGGTTCGGGTAGCTGCGAGGCGCGAACGTGAAGACGGACAGCTTACCGGGCCGGTTTTGGCGGAGCTCAATGCCGATGCTCTCAAAAAAGCGGTTCCATACGCTGGCTCTCATGATAAGCCAGCAGCCGTGTTGTCGCTTCAAGGGTCCTGCACCTTCCATGGCCTCCGAGAAGTCTGTGTCCGAGCATGGTTTCCTTACGTCCAGATCGAAGCGCCTAAAGTACGTCTTTAGGCCTTGCACAGTAGTCGGCCTCATCATATCCGGGTCGGCATTATGCTTCTGGGGCCTTCTGCGTTTCATGTTGGCCGAGAATTGTACTTTGGGGCTATTACGCGTCGACGAGCCCGAGATGACCGGTCGTCGGCAGCAGCGAACCTGTCTTGAAACGAAGCTGGCGTTGTTCTCGGGTGCACACGTGCGGCGGAGTGATGGAGTCCGAACGTAAAACGCGTGCTAGCGGGTGCCCGCGTCTTGAAGCGCAGCGCCAACGTTGTCCTCTTTCAGAACACGGACGTGACTCTCGGTTGAAGCATCTCTCGCTGCCCCGCACAAAGTAAACGCTACTGTGGCGCCGAAAAGCGCAGTGCACCGACGATAACCTCAGGTGAGTCGTCGTTTTGCTCTTCGATCAGTTCAACCCCGTGACAACCGCGCGCGTGACTAGCGAAAAAAAAAAGAAAAAAAATAATACTAGCGGGACCAGAAGCGGCTGAGCTGTACACCAGCATATAACCAGAGGTAGGGCGGCCAATCACTCAGATTAAGAAATTATACTACTAGAAATAAAAAGTATCAATCAACATAAAAAGAATAGACATTTTGATAACTTCGCTGGTGAATGAGGTAAAGTATTTTATAATGACATTCTTTGTTTTTAATCTTGCAACACTCTTATCGCGCCCCCTTGATGTTGCATCGGTCCTGACGGAACTTTTCAAGCCTCTTTAGGCTCTTGCGAATTGGCAACCAGCGGTAACCAAGGCAACGGAGATGACGAAGCACGAAGCAGTTTCTTATCGCTGTCTGCTGCTCATCTGCTGTGGTGTGGGCCTTGGTGCGCCCGGGAAAGCGTATAAATTTAGTTCGCAAGTCTGGAAATGTCCCTTTTGCGAAGAATTCGACTTTCTTGCTGGTCGCTGCTCTGTCGCCGTTTGGTGAGATTTGATATCCCCCTGCAGCATTGTTTTTTTTTTTTTCGTCCCCTTCGTCGTGCGGCACTGCGAAGTCTTTTTGCGCTTAGCGTTTTATTGTAAGATGAGCTCGCACAAAGTGAGGAGGCGATGCTCTGTGGCACATTGCGACAGCGTGGACTCAACCGTCGGTGTCTTATTACACCGCTCCCCAGCTGACTTTCACCGGTGAGCAGATCTGGAGGTTGCACACAGAGTTAATGTATGCTCTAATGCACCTGTGTAAATCGCGTTTGTTGATGCTAAAGCTATGTGAACTGGTGCAACCTTGAAATTTCCTTGAAAACTGCTGTATACTTTCTGCCGAAGAATTTAAATGTGAAGAGTAATCCCAGTGTTCTATGCTCCACGTGTGTTTTGATGCACCTACTTTCCTGACATTTTTATTTCAATTGCAGTTGTCATAGCTTTGTTTCCTGTACATGCATGTATCTTATCGGGTGATGTTTTATGGCAGGCACTTCAAGCCTTTTCCATGCCTCTGCTGTGATCATTTAGATTAGCCCGCGTAAACAGCGCTACTGTTTGTGCTGTCTGCGACATTCTTTTTATTGTTGTGCTTTATTGCTGTATTTGCTTGGTTGATGCAATAAATCATGAATATGAAAACCATAATTGATCACTTGATACACTATTGCGAACTGGGCACGACTGCCCGGTTGCACCAGAGTTTCTGGATGACACCTTACTGTGTTGAAGGACAATGTACATGGCCAAAGTACTTGCATGACTTGCAGCAGTATTTGCATTATTACTTTGCATGCTTGGTCTATGTTTGGAAGTGTTGCTGCCTTTTTATGCCGCCACCTTTGCCAACCAGTTTCATTGTGCTGGAACAACTGCTTATAAACAAGGGCGTAAGCAACGGAAACTGAAGTTCTTTTAGATGGCAAAAGTTGGCGCGCGCTGAAAGGCAACAACGTTCAAAAAATACAGGCTCGTCAATGCAACGCGGCGGTTTTTTTTTTTTTAACTTGTTTATAATTCGCGCCAAAGTGAACATATACGTAACGTCATTCGACGTCATGGCCCCCCAATTTTCATTGCTCGCTGGAGCCCATGAGCCGCCATGTTTTGTACCTATGGGCGTCTATGGAGCCTTCGCTATTTGCCTGAACAGTGTACGAGATAGCGCTTTAACATCGCCGTTTTGCTTTCTGGGGAAAGGAAGGCGCAGTGTCCGTTTCGCTTCTTGCGCGACACCTGCACATACAATTAACACCATCGGAAGTATTGTTATAATACATCTGTTATAATACAGCCATGTTATAATACAGCCGGTAGTCACCGGTTTATATCAGCAATGCATCTTGTTATCGTTCAGGGGGATAAAGTTTTCGTGCTGCTGGCTGAAAGGCATGTTGCGACGTGCCCGCAGCCAAAGGTCTAGCTGGAAGTGCAACACTAGAATGTTTCCAGCTCGTGTATCGTCCACGTGAGCAAAGTGCATAAGACCATATTACGATATTACCGCGTTGACGTCACTCTTGCCATACATTTGGGGACCTTAGGAACAATAAGGCCTGACGAAATGGAATCGTTTCTGTAGTGACTAGTCTACCTCGATGGCCAACAGTATTAAATTATGACTGGATTTCCGCCCAATGAGTCCAAGACTTTCCCATGTCGGAGTTATTTAAGTACTATTGTCTCAGTCACTTCTTGCAACTCAGCTACACAATATGTTTCGACGCAAGCAACAAGATACGAACGCTAAACCGCGATTTCTGCATAGCAGGACGCCCAAGCGCATATTGCTCGCGCTAAGTGAAGAGAA
This sequence comes from Amblyomma maculatum, assembly GCF_055883805.1. NCBI lineage: Eukaryota > Metazoa > Arthropoda > Arachnida > Ixodida > Ixodidae > Amblyomma > Amblyomma maculatum. Next base: position 20,771,563 of record NW_028146738.1, read on the forward strand.
CAAATCCGTAGACATTTTAATCCTCATCCTTTGTCAGAGGCTGGTTCCCCCTCCTCTACGTCCCTGCCGTACACAGAATCATCGTCGGAGCGGCGAGTGAAAATAACTTTGTTTACATTAAGCTACAAAGATGCGGCAATGAAACGTTTGTCCAATTACTTCAGGCGACGAAATTTTGAAGACGATTGCCATGGAAGCCGGTCCAATCCCGTAAGGAAACTTTCTCGGGTACATTCTGCACTGCATGAATTCCCGTCGTGTCTGGCCTCTTATTGTGGAGCCCTCCGAATGGCGCGGCACATTTACAATCCTTATTTCTGACTGAATTTCTGAACGGCCATTGACTGGATATCTTAAGGAACAGAGTCGGCAAGGAGGGACGAGATTCACTCGAGGCTCACTCACGGTGGCGGGATTAAGGTGCAGGTTATGTTCCACCAAGAAAGTCGAGCACCAAGCCGGGGCCGGTGCTTCAGCGTCACATTCGAAAAGGGCATAAGATTGCCAGCACCACTCACTGGTTTCTAATGGGTCCAAGGGGCGTTGTGTTCAGTTATTCTGGGACCAAAAACTTGAGCAAAGGCTATCAGAAACCGCAGACTCAAAGACAAAGGTATAAAAATGTTACCTGTCTCCCTAAAACGGAACACATTACGTGCTCTGTTCCTTAATCATTGCATAGGGTATTCTCGAATTACTACCATTAACGTTGGTTCCGCGTGTCTATGGGCAATAACGACAACTATATTCACCACAGAAGGAGATCAAAATATTTGCTACCTGCTACTTGATATTCCAGGAGAAGTTATCTTTGTCGGTGGACATATATCCTTGTTAGACCAGCGGCCCGCTTCTACAGAAGGACCTTGTATACCACTGTAAAAAAATTCTTCTGAAAAATACAGAGCTGTCCTGCCAGAAATGTTCGGTTTTGCTATGTTTTCTGTTTTTAATTTTTCTGTGATTTTAAAGTTTTCTGTTTCCAACTGATAGAAAATTTTTGTAAAATAACAGAAATGTTCTGTTATGCGGCGTTTTCTGCTTTTGCTTCTGCCGCAGTTAAACGAATGATGCATATATATATATATATATATATATATATATATATATATATATATATATATATATATATATATATATATATATATATATATACTCGTGTTTCATTTCACATGTTTTTCTGCCTATAAAACCACTAAATTGTGGTAAGCGCCAATTTCTTCAATGAACACCATTTTTAAAAGCCTTACTCACTCCATCTCTCGGCGCTGGCAATACTCGATGGCCCCCATAAAGTTCGCCATATTAGGTATAGTACTGCGTTGGTAATACTATAGTGCGTAGCACTTTTACTATTGTAATGCAGGTGTGCGCCTTACACTTCCATGCATCCTAGTCTGGAGCGGACCTCATCGTGCACCGGTCCCCAGACCGGAAAGGTGCCCAACATCCCACTAAAAGTGCCGTGTCCACGTCTCGAATGAGTATCAGCACAATTCTCTGGCTGCACCTCGGGTCTCTCGACAGAAGATGGCCTGCCAGCGATGAACTCCCCAGATGAGAAAAAAACTGAGCCGGGAGGCATGCCTTACTCGTAATATGAAGCATCTGCAGCCAGCTGTCAAGAAGAACAAATGCAGTGTAAATTTCTATAACCCGCATGAAATGATGGAGAAGCTAAAAGAGGATTGTCCGAAAAACTGTCACACTGATATTTCGGACCTTATGAGGTGCTCCGTCGTGAAACTGGGGTTCTCGGCCGTGGCCGTTGACAACCACGGAGTGACATTGTGAATGTAATGCGACTTAAGCCGCACTTTTCGCATGACAGCAATGACGCTCCACTTTAAACTGTGTTCGGGCTCTTCGTTTTATTTTATTTTTGTTTTTTTACCATTTTCTTCGTGCTTTTCCTCTTCATGAATTTGATGCCGTGGTATTCCTATTCCCCTTTAATTTATTTTTTCGTCTATATCTGCTTTGAACATACCCTCTCCCAGGGATAATGCTCTTCTTTTTCGGTGGACTAAAGCCACGGACCTGGCACGACCAACCTGAGCGCTATGCCGTGATGAGGACGAAGTGGTCGCGCTCGAGTGAGATGTGCTAGAGCTGGCTCTGGTCTGGGCGATTAAACCTCGGCCGTTCTGCGCTTCGTCTGGTCTGTGACAATATAAACTGTTTACTTAACCTTCCTTTACTTTTTAACTTTCCTTTGTGGTTATGGCGGTTGTCTCCCTTTTTATATACAGCGTAGCAAAGCACTTCATTTTTTCTACATTTATTTGCTGAGACGATGTTTTTATATAATATTGAAACGCCACCATAATATAATTTATGAAAGACCAACCAGCTTTCCGATATAAATTTTTGATATTTGATATTTCGTCCTCACCGCCGATTAAGAAAATTTGAAAACGGCGCTCGCCTTTAATGTCGACATAATTCAACTTTTCAGTATAACATTACATCCTCAAAATAACAATTAAAGTAGTTGATTAGTTTATGACACTGAATTATACGTCGAATAATCAAGCTTTATTAAGTGCATGGTGTCCGTTTTGCTGTATAACCCACCTTCACAAAACAGCGCTGACGTACTTAGCGTGTTTTTTTTTTTTAAAACACAAGTTTGTAAACTGTTTATAAATACCCCTCGGTATATAATATATTCGGTTACAAGAAGTGTCTATGTCTTTGTTGCGAATTGCGACAGCGTCAATGAACTGCCGCCTCTTGTAGGTGTTGCTTTGGATCCAGCTCGGAGCGCTTATAATGTTTTGTTTTGTCTTTTTCCTTGTCCTGTGAGGATATATTTCTGATTAAGATTTATGCATCAGTACTAGCGGTGTTATCACCGTGACACGTGCTGCTATTTCGAGACGACATTCGTTGATTCGACTGATCGACGTTTCCAAGAATTGGAACTTTAGATCCATGCTTGAACACTGACTGCTGGAGTCAGCTGGAAATCCTTGACACAAAGTCCGAATGCTCGCAAGAAGAAATTTAATGCCCGCGGATGTTTAAGACTCGGCGTCAGCGGACTGAAGTGATGTCATCCGCTCTTTCAGTCACACCTTTTGATACACTTGTATAGCATTTGCCTCATGTAGCCGATCCGCGTTTCAGTCTTACAAACTTACCCTGGATGCTCGGACCTTCAGGACTGAATTATGGCTAGAACAAACAGATCTTACCCCGGAGGTCAGATTTGGTGTCAGATATGTGATTTTTCCTCCACTACTGCCTCCCCCATATCTAAGCCACTGAGCCATCCGGATTATTTCATAAAGATTAAATCAATCAAATAAAACAACATCAACTTCGTAAATTTGTGAAATTGGCATGTTTTCGTTGTGTACTGGTAGCTTCAGAATATTCAGAAATTGCTAAACATAGGTGCGAAATAAAATAAAAAAAAGATATTGCCATGAACAGGCTCAGCCACGGTGGATATAATTCATTTAAAATTGTCTGATTACACAAGGAATTAATTAAGATTATTTAGGATCATAAATATTTTTTTAACTATTTGGGTGGTTAGTGACAATATGAGAAATTCGAAACCATACGCCAGACGATGCTGTTTCAGTTTTGAAACGGTGGAAAACTCATTTTCTAAGCCCTTCGCGACGGTATCCGATGCTTTTTCCTGCACAAAGCCGAAATGGTCAAAACTGAGCGTATAAGACGCACAGGCAGCTCGCACCGGAAACGGCGCATTCGCAGATGAAGTTTGGCCGTGTGGACGGTGCTCAGTTCAAACTGAGCCCACTATTGTGCCCAAGGACACTACTTTGGTTCTCTGCCTGTTGCAAGGAAAAGAGCACTCATCAAGCAACTGCGGGGTCTTTATTTTTTGGAGCGATGGATCGAAAGAATTAAAGTGAATGACACGACATAGTAGAGGTGGTGGTGGTGAAAATTCGTTTAATAAAAATAGAGAGTTACATGAAGGTTGCTCTGGGGTTAGACTTAGTGCCCTTCTTCTCACAAACACTAGGTGGAGTCCCTAGTACGGGACCCCAGCAGACCCCAGTGGCTTCCGCTGCCGCCATTGGTCGTTTGACCAAGGCCTTTTGGGCTTTCAGGTCGGAGCAGGCGAGTATGGTCGCCTCCCAGTCCTTCCGGGTGGTGTTTGGTGCAAAGGCAGGGTTGGAGGGGCACGCCCACACCACGTGGAAAAGGTCCGAGGACATTTCCCCGCAGTGAGGACACTCCTCGGAGAAGGCTTTGTCAAAGTGTTTAAGTGACGCCGGGCACATCATGGTATTCGTAACCCAGACGGCCACTGACGTCCGACGGACAACCGAACTCGGCCGCAACTCGGCGGCCGATTTCGGACGTCCGCCGGAATTCCGGCGTACGTACGAAAGCGGATGGTCGAATCCGTTCGCCCAGCGGACAGCCGCCGTACGTCCGCCACTGGATTTGCTTTTACACAGCTATGATATAGTTTGTAGTCGTCGTGCTCGTCTGAACTGCGTATAAATCAGTAATGCCGTCAAGTCTGCATTATATGATGCCAGAGCGAATCGATGCGATAGAAAGCGTTTCCATTAAACAGTTTTTTTTATTTTCCGCATGTTTCATCGTTGAATTCTTCCATCAAAAATTTTTGATTAAAAGTTAAATGACCATTAAACATGTTTCTATCATGATGCTTCGGTGAAATTTTAATCAGTGGCTGAATAGACGCAGCAAGCAGCAAGCTCAAAAAGAACGAAACCGAACCTATCCTCAAAAAAATCCGAAATGAGCCAATCCAATCCACCTGACAAGTTGAAGTTTAGTCATGGAAGATGGCTTCACGTTTCCGTGTTCTGCTTTCTGCGCAGTTACAAATACCTACGGCTGTAATGCACTGCTAGCATTGTTTTTGCTGTGGCTTGGTGCGGCTGGCACACTTTGTTCACCCGCCGATTCCAAAGTAAGTATTTCACCGAACTTTTGTTTCTTTAGTGGAACTTTTCGATGCACCGATAGTGGTGAGCTTTTGGGTAAGGAAACAGCTCTGTACAGCAGCCGAACGGTCGAGTGTTTTAGGCGAGACTGACAGGATGGCTCCGCGCCGACTAACTAAAGTGCAGCCTCAAGTCTGAGGGCCATCTTTTCGGCATTACTGGACACTGCGCCAGTAAGCCGCGCAACTTCTCTGTCTCTGATAAAGGAGTGCCTGCCCGAACTTTAAAGGAGTTAATTTGTTAACCATGCGCAATGTGCTGAGTTGTAAAAACTATACGAGAAAACTTTTGCACTCCTCGAGCCTATCGTGCGACATGCTTACACTTGTGAAAACGTCGCCAGTTTTTTTTTTTTTTTTTTTTTTTTTTTTTTTTTTTTTTTTTTTTTTTTTTTTTTAATGGACAGCCGCTGATCTTTCTCTCTCGAGCTTTACGGCAACTACAGTTTCTAGAAGGAACGGCTGTAGGTACTAAATAACTAAATGTTTAGTACTCTCCTTCAGCTTTGACAAACCAGGACAGCACCTTGCGCATGTTGGTTATGCATGTGGGACCGAACCGCGCAGAACAACCGGACAAGGAGATTAGAGAAAAAAAAAAGTCAGCACTTGTCTTTTTCTTGACCCGTTGTTCTGCGCTGTTCTGGCACGAATTTAACATACCGCCGCCGCGATACAGTTAGGCTGTGAGCTCTGGTGCCTGCAACGCCTTCTTTTATGCAAAACAGGCATACCCATGCAAGCCGCGGGCTCAAAAAAAAAAAAAAAAAAAAAAAAAAAAAAAAAAAAAAACAGCAGTTCAGCAAAAATGAGATGAAAACAAAATTGTTGTTGCTTTGTCCTTACAGATATTCAAAGGCTCCTCAGAACTTCGCTGCAATATTGACAGCGAGATAATGCCAAAGCTACACTAGAGCCATGCAGCACCTTATAGTGCATGATACTGAGCTTATGTCTCGCACTGAAAGTTCTTACCATGTTCTTAGATTATCATATTAAAGTAGCTTTAAACCCATGCTTGTTAATACAGTGGTAGCCGTAAATTGAATCTAGGGCATCATGCTCACATACAAGGCTTCTGATAACCGCTGGTCACATGATGTGGGCTATAGCAGAAACCTGTACCTGGTCATCTTACAAGCATTTGTGCAATTGATGCTTTTAATGTGTTGTAAAAGTTCTTGTGTTCTGTTTCTGTATGGGAATGCTTTCCTTATTGAAGGCTAACATTTGGCTTGCTAGAGCAAAACCTCTACCTAGTCATCCTAAAAACAGCACCGCAGTTGGTGCTTTTAGTGTGTTGTAAAAGTATTTGTGTTCTGCTTCTGTATGGCAATGCTTTTCTCGTTGAAGACTAGCATGAGGCTTCCAAAAATTTTTCAGATGCCATTTGCTGTAGCCGATTTCGTAGGCCAACAGGAAGCAGCACTTTGAACATGGAAAACTGTCATCCACGGGGGAAAAACAGCAACATCCCTTTGCATTCTCATTTCTTTGGTATGGCTAAAAGTGAGTATTGTATCATTATCTATATTATTAATATTGAATCATGATTGTCAGTGTTGAAGTTGTTTGAGCGTGATGATTTTAAACACACAGGACATCCCTTCGACATTAAGGTTTTAGCTTGTTTACATGTAGGATGTAGAACTGGTTTCAACAAACCCTATGCAGCAAATTCTTTTTACATTGTCCACCATGTTACTTTTTGTCATTGGACACAGTCGTCCACTCTTAGCTTGAATGGGAATGTGTGGCATGCAGTTTGCAAAATAGCAATGCATCCGTCACAGCCATGCATCAAGGCTAAGTGGCTTGTGCGTAGAGGGACCAGCCGCTCCAGCTTCACGTCATCTGCCTCTTTGCTCCGGTGTGCAGACGTGCATTGAGGCAAAGTGGTTTATGTGTAGAGAAACCAGGAGCTTCTTTGTCACATCTGGCTGTTTGTTACGGTGTGCAGATGCGCATCGAGGCAAAATGGCTGATGTGTAGAGGGACCAGGAGCTGCTGCTTAACGTCCTTCGCCTCTTTACTACAGTGCACAGCCGTGCATTGATGCTAAGTGGCTTGTGCATGGAGGGCCCAGGAGCTGCAGCTTCACGTCTGCCTCTTCGCTCAGGTACGCAGGTGCGTATTGAGGCAAAATGGCTTATGCATAGAGGGACCAGGAGCAGCTGTGTGGCGTAGTGTGTATGTTTGCTATGGTGCGTATCGAAGTACAATGGGGGGCTCATGTGTAAAGGTACCATGAGCTGCTGCGTCATGTCGTCTGCCTCTTTACTATGGTGCGCAGGCATGCATCAAGGCAAAGTGGCTTATGCATAGAAGGACCAGGAGCTGTTGCTTCACATCTGCTATGATGCGCAGCTGCGTATTGTGGGTGGTGGTGGAAAACATTGCCATCAGATACAAATACAGGAGGTTACTCACTAGCTGACCCTGAGGGGGCCTGTCCTGACAAAAACAAGGGGTCCCTAGTTTGGGACCCCAGTAGTGGTAGAGGGACTAGAGGCTGGTACTTCACGCTGTCTGCCTCTTCGCTACGGTGTGCAGCTGCGATGGATGCAGTGGCATCTCACAAAGTGGATGCCACGCACTCGCATGTTCAGCCTGAGTGGACGACTGTGTACCTGCTATAGCTTTGTTATTCATAGAATAAACCTAGGCCAAGTTGGATAAATTATAGCTCACCTCATATGTGGTCAGCAAAGAAAAGCCACTTCAGAAAATTTGATGCATTTACTGTCATAGGGTTCTTATTCGTATACATGGTACTGACAAGTCAGATTCTTCACCCTCAGAAATGCCAGAAAAATAACCAAGGGTGCGTCTGCAATAGTCTAGCTTGCTCTTTCTCTGCAGACTTGAGTCAGATGTGTGTTCCATTGCTGTGGGTGGGACAGGCGTGAATCTTTGATTTTAAGCTTGCAACAAGTATATTATTGTAGTTTAAAGGCAAAACGGTACTAATAATCATAGCCCCCCGTGGCCTTTATCCCCTTTTAATAGTGTTGCTAGACACTGAATTACTAGTTTACTCTGCACTGTTTCTGTCTAGTTAATGTGCGGAGATGTACATATATTTATATGACTTGGAGTTGTCGACTTTGTACTTAGAAACATTGTAGTGTTATCTGATGTGTTGCTTTCATTTCTTTAATGATTTCTGTAAGGGATCGGTGGGTATGCTAGGCACCATTATTAGTCTGCTCTTTTTTGGGTCACCTGTTCAATGCCCAGCTGCGGCCGTCTCCCACTTGCCCTTGGACAGGAGGCGGAGAGACGCGCACAGATAGGCAGCTACAGCAGCTACAGTGCTTAACGGAAACGTAGGCAGAGAAGGAAAGAAGTCCCCTCTTCCGAGGACTTTGCTGTCGCACTCGAAGACGCGGGGACAGGCAGTTTGTTCTCGTTGCTGTCTCATGTAGGGGGCTCATTTTTATTTAAGGAGCTTTACGAACAGTATACAACTAAGGGGTCCTTAGTACTAAGCGTACTAAGGGATCCTTAGTACGCTGACTGGACCCATCACCCGGAGGCAGCACAGCTTTGAAACGAGCACCTCTTTTGGAAGAACTGCTTATCGTTCAAAGAAAAAACACTGTCAGGTTGAAGGGTGTAAGGCCCTCTTCCTTGTTGGGGAGCCCATAAAAGTGACAATTATTCAGTGCAGGCGCGCTGAGTGGGGTCTCGTTGAGGATTCCAACCCTGGATGTTAACAATGGTGGGAGATAGCGGCGTTGAAAAAGGGCAAGTGTGTAACAGTGACGGTATGATGTGGGTTGGCTCTTCTGATGTGGTCCGCAATGGTGCTGACTCGGACGCCAATAATTGCAATAATTACCCTGTAAAAGGAGCCGCCAAGGATGCAAGCTTTGGGCAATGGTTGCGCACGTGGGACACCGTTTTGATGGGTTCTAATTATTTATTTTCTTTTTTTTTTTTCCTAGGGGAGAGAGTTTGGCATGTGACCTAGTGAGCCAATCATTTCGAGGTCCATTCTCTAAATTCCGTTTGTTGTGAAACGAATTTGTTGTCCCTTTTGCATTGCTTGTATTAGGGAGAGGGTGAAGAACTTATGAAAGTGGAAAGACATGCCAAAATGTTTGTTAGCCAGTCATGTGTGAGTTCGTTGTCATCGGGGAGAAGAAATGTGGGCGAAGTCCCGAAGTTAATGAAACGGCCCCGCGGCCTGGAGAACTCGTTCTGAGCTAGATTTTGATCTCTTTACTCTTCGGCATAGATCATAGTCATTGTTTCACCTGTTGTAAATACGTACATTCATGTATAAAATTTTCAGTTCATCTTCCTCTCCGTGTGCAAGTTGTTGTGGCCAGATGCAGTAAATTCACTATTTTCATTTCTATATAACGTGCCTTTCTGAAGATGGTGAGCTCTTTTGTCCAATCCTGTAAGAAAGCTGCAAAGCGCTCCCAAATCCTCCACAAAACTGTGTGATATGTTTAATACTAACTGCGGCTTGGTGTCACTCAAAACATGTAATTGAGGTAGATTTCTTCCCCCCCCCCCTCTTTTTGTTCGTTCAAATGAGGACCAGCGGACACTGACTCTTGCTTTTGTAATGCCCTAGGCCCCGCCTTAAGGTAGTACTCCAATGTCAATGCCATTTTTATAGCTATGGCTGTCCAACAGCACTAATGTCTTTTATACACTTCTTTTACTAATCTCTTACCCAAGTGGTGGCTTATACTGCGGGGGCGAAAGTCTGGACAGTATGTCTGTAGATTTTGGACTAGAATCGCGATGTAAACGAATTGTGACCTTATTTCTCTTGCACACATGAAAGAACTAACGTTCAACTTTCGCATCGACAAGTATGGTCCGAGTTTCCTGGTCGATGTGAAAGTTATGTGCTTTGATTGCAGTTTGTGTAGTCCACACACTTGTCCCCGATATTACATAGGGGCAAATTAGGCGCCTTTACAGGGGCAGTTTCTTTGGCGCCCACTACCTTCCCCATAAAAAAGCTACAGTGTTTCTTGTGAACAGCTGGCTGCATTTATAAATACCATTATTTTTTTTTGTAATTTGTTGTGCATAGTTGAGAAATCCATGACATACATCCATGCTGCATGCTGCCGGTAATACATCAGGAGCTTGTGGTTATCAGCTTTTTGTGTTTTGTGTAACTATAAGCCTTGCTATTGTAATGTCACATATAGCGCTGTGGGTAAACAAATAACTTTATTTTTAACTCTTGTAGAAGCATGAACACTGCGCAATCACTGCGGCGGGCTATGCTTCCACATTGGGCTTTAGCCACATGTCAAATGTCTATCTTTATTCTGCTGCAGCAGCTTGCATGTTATCAGATAAGTTAATTCGTCGCAGCTGCTCTAAGGAGACGCTTTCTAGACGCTTGTAGCCTAGATGTTGATGTCGATATACCCCCGACACGCCCAGGGAATGTCTTCAGTAGAGGGTACATGGAAACCAGCGAAATGTGCAGTTTACAGAACAAAAAGGTAACAATTTTAAATGATGTTATTATTGATCACTTCTTTTCAGAGCAGGAACAATGACTAGAAATCTGCCTGTTAAACCGCTCAAAATGCAGGTTTCTGCCGCCAATGCGTACCTGTGTAATACTGCAATGCTCTGGCTGTGCTTTATGTTCATATACAGCATCCTTTATGCTTAATATCTCTGCATGTGCACTCCATGTCTTGGGCATTGCTGAGGGCGCATAGCAGCAAGCATAACATGCCATGTTTGTTCAGAGTGGCATGTTCAAAGAGACGACATAAAAACATTAAAATACTGAATGCCAGGTTCTGGTCAAACTACGTTTGTATCTTTTGTTATTCTGCATGGGTTTTGCTGCAGTTATATGACCTTTCTATATAGTATGTGACAGTTCTGAATGGAGATGCATGCGTACAGTGCCATCTGGAAAAAGCAATTGAGAGAAACTGGCAGTTGCCCTTGGAGATGTGTAATCAAAGTTCAGCACAGATAACTTGAATTTCATTTTCCCTTCTATTGCAGGAGGAGCCCAGCCTGCTCTTTCCATCTTAGGCCTGAAAGACTAGCAACAGCTGATCGAGCAAATGCACAGGATAGTAACTGCTCCTGGAATCCCGGCCTGCGGAGGCCGCCCACACAGAACTCGATCATCTCGCTAATTCCGAAATATTAGGTTTCAATAAATACCTTTTCCTCCACCACCTCCCCAAGGGAAGAGCTGTCACAACCAAGGATAATTAAAAAAATTATTCAAGTAGATTCTTAATACTCCAGTTGGCCTGCATTTTACCATGCCATTCCTTAACATCGATATTTTTTTTTAGTGTAGACTATTTATTCATGCAGTTTTTGCAATAAAGGCAAAAAAAATGCTTTTTTTACAACCTTGCATGCTGGTATGCCTATGCACTTAGCATGTTTTCAGGAATGGTGCATTTGTGTAAAGCTCAGCTAGCATATGTGCCTCTTTGATGGAAGTTTTATTTGCACACTACTGTTCAGTGCTTTGTGTGTGAAAGTAAAGCAGACAACAGGAAACTTGAACCTGTTGCATATTCTATTGTCTGCTTTACTCTCACGACAAAGGCATTGAGCACTAGTATGTGACTGAAATTTCCATGGCACATGCTTGCTGAGCTTTACACGAATGTTATTGGCAAGTTTTTACACTAATAGCGGGCCCTGCAAGCATGTTCCGGGAAACGTCCGAATGTCCGCCTCCGGCTGCCCGTCGGACGTCCGTGGGACGCGATCCGGATCCACGAACGATAGTCCGACGGACGTCCGCTGTACGTATATCGAACATAACCGGACTTCCGTCGGATGTCCGAAGGTCCGAGAACGGACGTCCGTCGGTCGACCGTCGGACGTCTATGGCCGTCTGGGAAGGAGGAGAGTACGCGTTCCTCCGCTCTTGTTAACTCTTTACACGAGTGGGGGTAAATATTGTGTCTGTTACGGTACAGCTGCGTAATAGTAGAAGAGGAAGTTTGAATATGTCGCCTTTATCAAAAGCGGACATGCCGTTTCCGCAGTGCCACTGGGAAGCTGGATGCCTCATCGGGCGTCCGAAAGCCATCGAAGATAGGACAAGAAAGTAATTGGCCTTCACCAGGAATCAAGTCAGTCTAATTGGCAGTGCATGAAATTGGTCATTGGCATGGTTCGTTGGTTCACTTTCCACGACATGTATGGGACGACGCAGAGCAAAACAGACGAGGCCCGGGCCCGTGATTGCCGTCAACTAACGTCGCCAATGTTGGCCTTTGATGCACTTTCCCACGCTCTGAACCTAAATAAAAGGGTAGGCGGAAAATTTCTCCAGGCAGTAGACTGCTGTACCGACCCATTGGACCAAAGAAATCCGTTGAGCATCCAGCGGATGTCCGACAACGGATACTCAACGTCCGTCGGACGTCTCCAAAGGTCCGCCGAAAGTCCGGTAGACATGCGGCGGTCGTCCGAGGGACGTCCGGTGCAAAGAAAATGGCGGTCCGTGGAAAATCCAGTGGACATCAAAACCCGGACGCTCGGACGTCCGTGAATTGTCCAGAAACGGACGTGCATTTTTAAAACAGCCACAGGACGTCCACCGGAAAATTCTGTTCCATCGTGGGACGTCCAGTGGATGTGAGAAGTTGATCGTCGCATGCTGGACGTCCAAGCACTGTTCCGCGGACCAACCTTTATGATCGGTGGACGTCCGCAGGACACTTGACCCAAGTACTGATGCAGCCTGTAGTGCAGCATATCTTTGACCTCCTAATCAAGAAAGCTCATTTTGGAGTGTAAACCTGATTCACATCCTACTGGTTCAGCTCATGCTTTGCTCAATGCCACAGACACTCTGCAAACAGTGAAAGCAGAAGCATGTCATGCCTGCTGCATGCACTACAAACATAGGCATTGCATGTTACTGCTTTACTAAAAGCGCCCTTGGCATCCAACGAAACATTAGTAGAAGAGAACCAGACAGGATGCAAAACTGAAGCAAGCTCTCTCAAACCAAAAGGCCAATGGTACGTATGCAGGTCCTGTCTAGATCCAGACAATATTTTGGAGTGGCGTGGCATGTATCAGTGACATGATTGGCTTTTAAGCTTGCGACAGCTTGTTTCTACACGTAGACAATGTTTTGCGACTTCCTGGTTCTGTTTCTCTGATTTCCTAGATGACAGGGGTGCTCTTAAAAGAGCAGTAACATGCAATTCCTACCACCTTGCAAATACGTGCAGCAGGCATGGCTTGTTTCCAATTATGCCTTTTGCAAATAGCGCTCGTGACATTGAAAGCACAAACCGAGCCAGCAGAATGTAAATCGTGTTGACACTCACAAATCGGCTTTCTTGATCAGGAAGCCAACTGTATACACTTCTGCACTACAGGCTGCATCAGGACATGAAAACTGACTTCCTAGATATGAGCACAAGATGTAACTGCAATGAGGGATCCCTTTTTGAAATTGCTTCCTGCTGATTCAGCAGATTTCAGTTCCTGGGCCCCAAGGAACATAGAGCCAAATTGACACTTCATTTCACTTTAGAAATGATAGTACCTGACGCAGGAAATGTTTTAAAGTAAAACAAGGAATGTATTGAATCACGCCAAAAGCTGGGTGCAGAAGCACACGCAGAATTGCTACTACATATTTTGCTCAATCAAGTACTCAAACTGTGCTTTATTTCAAAGTACCAAAGCTAAAATTGGAGCTGCACTTTGAGCTCAGCTACTATATTATTGCAACGGTTACCCAAAAAAGTAACATTTAGAAAAAGGCTCAAAATAATTCACATAACAATCAAAAAAACACATTTGCCAAGCAAATGCCTGCAATGCACTACACAAAACATCTGTTCTCAGAATACTAATTTGCACAAAAAAAAACTAGAAGAACTTAGCTTCTAGACTTCCTTGCTGAAAGCAATAGCAGTCTAAACATTGAATTAGATCCAAGTGAACTGACATACATAACATTAGGAATACAAACTGGTACAAAAAGGAACAAAATATAAGATCTTTGCTTCCAGACTTCATTACTGAAAGCCAGAACAGTGGTCTATCATTAAATTAGACGCAAGTGAACCCACACGTGACAAGGAGACAGCGTCCACCAGTTGGCAGTGTTCTGTAACGCAACAAGAATATGAGGGACAAGACAAGCACTTACTGCCATAATTGCTCTTTATTTGGCGCTCACAGAATTTACACAGGAATGAACAAGGTGAAACATTATAACTGTGATATGTGAAATTCAACTAAAGACTTCATGTCACCGTTTCAATCTTTCCCCTTCTTGACTTCTGCATTTAAATTCTGTGAGTGCCAAATAAAAAGTTAATGAAAGAAAGTGGTTGCGTCTTGTCCCTCGTCATCTTGTCGGGCTATGGAACATCAAGTACACCCACTAGCTCTCGATCGCATCCTGACAGTGTTCCTTATCTATGAAGCACAAAATGAAAGAACAAGAAAGAACAAGAGGTCCGCGTAGATTAAATGGCTAATATTACCAGTGTTGAATACAGGCCTTGATATTGAAAGAACACTCAAATAAAAGCACTTAACTAGATGCACTTGGAAGAAATCAGGTAGCAGCAAAAACATTAAAACAGACTGTATTAAATAAATATTAAAAACTAAAACTAGACTAAAAACCATGACTAGTATTTTGTTAATCACAAGCCCATCAGAGCTGGTTGAATATAGTATGTAAGCAGTGACTGGTCGCGCACAAGCACTACAAAAAAATTAATGCATTTCAGAAATACAACCTCAAAGTAACACACAATGTCATGAGACCATCATGATGCAGCTAAAAAATTAGGCCATTGCAAACAAAACCTGCCAAACTAAACGTAAAGTAGATCACATATGGAAAACAAATGCAAACATAAAACTGAAATGAAATGTACAGAGAGGGAATGGTTCTCTAGAATGGCCAAACTTTGTTCTCTGGTCCACACCCACCGGGCTACGCACACATCTTGAGATAACACCTGGTTCAAGATGGATGACTAGGCGGTGAGCAAACCTTTAAAAGGACAGCATTGCTATAAGTTTCACCTTGCAGGCTTAATCAGAGCTGGTTGAGTATAGTATGTAAGCAGTGACTGATCGTGCATAAGCACTACAAAAAATTAATGCACTTCAGATATACAATCTCAAAGTAACACACAATGTCATGAGACTATCATGATGCAGCTAAAAAATTAGGCCATTGCATACAAAACCTGCCAAACTGAACGTAAAATAGATCACATATGGAAAACAAATACAAACATAAAACTGAAATTAAACGTACAAAGGGGGAATGGTTCTTTAGAATGGCCAAACTTTGTTCTCTGGTCCACACCCACCGGGCTATGCACACATCTTGAGATAACACCTGGTTCGAGATGGATGACTAGGCGGTGAGCAAACCTTTAAAAGGACAGCATTGCTATAAGTTTCACCTTGCAGGCTTAATCAGAGCTGGTTGAGTATAGTATGTAAGCAGTGACTGATCGTGCATAAGCACTACAAAAAATTAATGCACTTCAGAAATACAACCTCAAAGTAACACACAATGTCATGAGACTATCATGATGCAGCTAAAAAATTAGGCCATTGCAAACAAAACCTGTCAAACTAAACGTAAAATAGATCACATAGAAAACAAATGCAAACATAAAATGAAATTAAATGTACAGAGGGGGAATGGTTCTCTAGAATGGCCAAACTTTGTTCTCTGGTCAGCACTGGGCTAAGCGCACATCTTGAGATAACACCTGGTTCGAGATGGATGAGTATGATCAAGCATGTGTGCTCTCTTGCCTACTTTCACCACCGTCAAAGTACTGTCTGCACAACCCGCTGAGAAACCAAGTCAGTAACTGGGAGACCTATATATCGTGACGACCTTGGCATCTGATGGCAATGGAACTTTTTAACTCTTGGTCAAAAGTTGCTGTGGCATATGTGAAAACAAGAGAAACACGGGTCACGTCTCATTCAGCACCTGAAAAACAAGAAAAACAAAACAAGTTTATTATGCTTTATTTTTGCAAGGGAACATAAATAGCATATTTTCTAGAAAAAAAAAATCATCACAAAAACAATGCATGCTATGACAAAGTAACATTAAGCTCTACCAAGAGCTGTTTCAGCACGTAAGCCCTTTACCTTCATTTTTCTTTAACTATCAAACGGCCTTTACCACACTCGCCAGCCAGCATTCAGGTGTCAGCCCTGTTTTATTTTGCCTTTGCCAACTCATACTTCAAGTGGAAATTTATCGAATGATCTCAGCAGCAACAAAGCAGAAAAATTTAATCGATGCTTAAGCTATCATTGAGAGTACAACATTACAGCAATAGAGATCCCTTCAGGGCAAACACGCCAAGAATGCTCCTCACCGGTAGCGTGCCTGATGACTATTCTCGCTCAGTTACCTTTTCCCAACAAAAGTGGTCTGGTTTATGTTTGTAGATTTAAACTCCCAAGGCAAAATTGGCTATGGAGGATGGCAAATTAGGAGGCTCTAGATATTTCGACACCCTTTGATTTTGTAGCATGCATTCATGTTGCACACTAAACAGGCACATCATTCCGTTTTGCCTCAATTGAAACGCAACTACCGTTTTATCTTTTTAGCAAGTGTTTGCTTTCTTTGGCAACACTTTGCAATGATGGCTCGATGATATCACAACCCTGTCAAGCAATGATTATTTCATGATGCCGCTGGCTTTTCTTGTAAACAAGACCTCTAATGCTTAGCATATTGATTATTGCATATCTAAATTACCAGTCTGAAAGTAAAAGAAAAATATGGTACCTGCTAAAGTGTTTTGCAACACAAAGTAGCAATTGAGTAAACAAGTTGCACATCCAGCAATAAATAGAACAGTAAACTAGCATGAGGAAAATCACTGGAAATATAAGAAGCCCGCAGAATCAGACAAATAACTGCAGTATCGAGATCGTTTAACAGGGGGTAATTTACTGACAGCCAAACGCTTTGTACCGTGTGGCCGAAAAATGTAAAGCATCCATGCCCTGTGCCATGACACTACACACTGAAAAGCCCTAGGTAATCAAAATTAAACAGCAGCCCTCCATTACAGTGTCTCTCATAGCTACGTTTCTCTTGGATGTTAAATCTCATGTATCATGCAGACAATCAGGCTAATCCCCATAAAGTTTGGTCAACAAAAAGCTGCTCATAAAGTGCACTTAATCTAAACCTTAACTGTAAACTCACATTTTTTTAACAGCTTTAATGTTTCAAATCTTTTTGACAAAAACCTCCACTGTAGAGTCATAACGATACAATGGCTAAGGATAGCTTGCTTTGTTTTTGCCTACAAGACTAGAAGTTGATATCATGAAGTACAAGCATGCTGCAATGGCAAATGGCACTGGTTTTGCCTAATCAAATTATTGCAGCTAGTGATTACAACTAGCATAAGAAACAGCACATGGATCAGCAGACAGTACTGGTTTCTTCTGTCTTTGAATTCCAGAAAGCGTTTCAGGTGCATGCCTCAACCATGATTTGATGACGTCCTCAACATTGGCCATGTTCCCTTGCGGAAATTCTCCTGCAGCAGCTAAAGATAAGATATTAGAGTGTTGTGTTCAAACTGAATGCAGACACATCAACGTACACTGAAGCATTGTTTGCTTATTTGGGCGAAATTTTGTGCAGAGGTGGAATTTAACAGTAATTTTTATTTTATACCAGGTTTAAATGGGGACTTACTAGGTCTTGCCAGGCCTGTTTTGGAAAAATAGGAAAAATTCTCCTGCCTCGACAGGAGGCTTTCTTGCAAAGAAACCATGCACAATCTTCCACATGTATCTGTCTTACCTATAATTGCATTTGATGTTTTCAAGCTTGAAAAATTATCTTGTTCTTCCTTCCAACCCAGGAGAACTTTGCTGCCACCTGGTCGCTTACAACATAGGCCAGCATGCGTTTAGCGGCCACGTTCGCATTCTTGCCACCAAGCTGCACAAGCTCGCGTACCTGCAAAAAAATCATGTACTGTTTTAAGATATGCACCTCTAGGTGCACAAGACACATATCATTTTACAAAATACTTTCTTCCTTGCCAAGCTGATTTGCACAAATGTCAAGAGTGCACCACATTTAAAAAATTATGGTAGACACTTAAGCCCTGCCTTTTAACGGTATGATGCAATAGCATAGGCGATGACCCAACACGTAAAGCCCCGACTTAACTAAGCTATAGACCCTTTACAGCGCGAACGCATGGGCGCTGCCATATTTGATCATGTGACCCTTCCGCCATCGCCGGCCTTCTGATTTGACGGCTTCCGGCACGCTGGTACTCAGCTGCAAGGTGCGGCGTACCAGCTTTCGCTGGGGACAACGAGCTTGCAGACAGGCAATACACTTTATGTGAATGCCTATAGTATGTGTAGGTGCTAAAAAATGTTTAATTTAACCACGTAGTTCATTTATTGCTTCCTCCTAAATGTCTGCATTGGCTAGAACGTTTCGACAAACCCATCAGCCGTCGACTCGGTTTTTTGTTTTGCTTTTTTTTATCAATTCCCTCTCTAGTGCTCTTTGTGGAAAACGTGACTTTCTGTAAAACGGAATAGATTACAAACTGATTATTTCCTCAAACGTATTTTTTTAATTTTTTTTTTTTTGCGCAAAGGGCGAACGCATGCTCAGACTATGCTGGCTGAGACGCATTATGAATGTTCATTTAACATTGTGCACAATACTTACTGATCAATATGGACGAGCGTGTAATCCCCGACAATTGATAAGATATAATTTTATCTCCTGTAAACGTCCTGGCTTCAGAAGACTATTGCGCTGCTTGAAGGCCGCATCAGGAGCTCAGCGGCGTTCACCTGCGATCGGGCGAAGGTGTCTGGAAACTCTACCGGAATTCAGAACGCACAGTACGCAGCCCAAGCAAGCGGGGATATCAAAAAATCTTATCATGGTAAATTTCATCATTGGCCCGTGCATTAGTTTCATAAAAGCAGCAGTTATTACATGTATTTCAGCAGTACTTGCCTAATTAAAGTTTGGTTTTGTTTATGCGGTGTTAGGTCCCAAGGCGACTCAGGCTATGAGTGGAGGACTGCGGAAATTCCCATCCCCTTGGGGTTCTTTAATGTGCACTGATATCACACAAAACACGGGCGCCTGGGTTTTTGGCTCCAGCGAAAAGCAGCTGCCGAGGCCGAGATTCGATCCCGCATATCCTAGGGAATAGTACCTAATTAAGGTGAACAGATTCACTTACATGCCCACAGTAACTTTCCTTCTCTGCGCAATCAATTCGTATAACTGCATAGACATTAATAGCAACGTCAAGGTACCTCTTAACGCCCTGCGAAAAAAACTCGGCAGCAGTGCAAATACTCAATATCCAATTCCTCAGAAAACGTCAGGGTCGTTCTCGCATTCCCATGGCTAGTGCCGGTGCTAAAACGAGCTGGGGCGTGAGGTATATCCATTCTCTGCAATTCACAGGCGCTTTCTTGTCCCAGAAAGGAACATGAACTCGTGATACATCTCCCAGAAAAACGGTTGCCTAGGCCATGATGTGCACCTTATGTAGAAAGCGTCTTCTGTTCTTCCGCCAATAAACAGGGTCATTAGCTCTACTTCCTCGCAGAATACTTCGATAATACAGATGACACCTGCATCAAAGCAGCGCTGTTTAAAAGTCAGCTGGTATTCTTACACAAGATACACAGCAGCAGTTAGCACTGCGCGCCGATGCGTTCCGAAGGCCAGCAATGACGGCCGTCCTAGTGGCGCCACCTGTTAGGGGAGAGTTGAACTACTCGCTGTAAACGGTCTATATGAATGTGGCTGCATCGTCTAGGTATAGCATGCCTGACTCTGCATCTAAGAGCACTACAAGGTTGACACTCAATTCACTGTCCTGCCTCAAATCGGCAACCCAAGCTGGTAGCTCCTCCCTACCTTCTAAATCATTTGGTCTCGTTAATTCGTAGAAACCATCAAACAATTAAAGCCCGGCCATGCCAGCTACCATCTGCCAGTGCCATGCCCTTGATTTTTCACTCACAACACCAATACCAGATTTTCTGAGTAACGGGACTTTTAAAGGTACTATGTTAAAATAAAGCCGATGCTCAAATAGCATAATTAAAAGCGTACTACATAGCTCACACAAGAAATAGCACAAAAATAGCCCATTTGCACTACAAGTACAAGTATAGAGTTCTGCAGTTTAAAATATTTTGCAATATTAACCATGTATATATTTATTTTAGTTTAGAATTTAGAGTTTACCACTGGAGACAGCCAGCGATGATTGGGTCAAACAACTTCAAGACAAATTTTATTACTCAGATACAAAATTTTCTATGCTTCACATGAATATAAATAGCAAAACTGTACTAACAACTCTACAAAGTTAATGACATAGCTTTCAAGTTTTTTCACCCCTTGATATAAAAAAAAAAGGTGCAGTACATATTTGTACTTGTAGCTTTGTAAAAAAACCTCAAATATGGTTCATACTGCAGCTGCTTCAACTTATAGAAAATGAGCATTAAAGCTTGAAATTGCTTCAAAAAGTATTATGTGGCAACTCTTAATGAGAAAGGCATAAAAGCGCTTTTCCCTCCAGCTATTCGGCGTGCGCTGAGTTGGGGGTCACGTAAAATGGTGGTGGTGCGCGCCGATGGATGCGCGGTCTCCTCCTCTCATGGCTCTCTCTCAACTTTTTCTTTTTGGTCTGTGCCATTAGAACTGAAGACCAACCATCTGTATCCTTAATGGCTTCTTGTTAGCCCACCTCTCATGTAATATCCCTAGAGGACCTTTAAAATAAAAAAATAAATTTCAATATGCCTCCTTTAGAGCTCTCCTGGTTCATTATATGAACACTTACCAGAAGTGCAAATTTTTCTTTATCCAACTGCTCGTTGAACTTGAGCAGATCATCCACCGAAGTGAATGGCTCAGTGATAAGAAGGGACTTGGCGATAACTGCTTGGCTTGGAAGATCTTCACATAGTTTGTTTAACATATCTCCATGCTGCTGCTGTGTAAAGCGCAAGATATTGAGTAGCCGGATAACGTGCTGCTTGAAGTCTGGAAGTAGTGAGAGACGCAAGAAAAAATATATAATTGAGAAACGCAAAAAATATTTTGTTGACGAGTAGTCAAGGGTTCGACGAAGGTTCGTCTGGTCAGGCATGGTAGTTGAGTAAAAAGAGTTTCAGTCACTGACCAAGTCAACATGAAAAAAGAAGACGTTTCGGAACCCCTACGGGTTCCTTGGACACAACCTTTTATTTTGTTGATGCTGCCCTTCTCCTTAATATAGTCTTAAAAATGCTGGAATGCCTAGCACCATATACCCTGCAGCAAAAAATGATGCAAGTGGCAAAATTTAATGGAAAGTTGACAGTAATTTACCATCCTAATACCTAGTAACACTATTATTTTTACTCTTCAATCATAATGTTGTATCTAACCTATGTTACTTAATGCCCATATAGGAGTCTATAAGGCAAGTTTTAAAAAAAGTCTCACTTTATACCTGCACAAACGGTTGTAAATAACCCTTGGTTAAATTATTGTCTACGAAAAGCAGAAGTAAGTTTTTTAATAGCCAAATGTATTCATAGTTAGATTGCTTTTCAACCGCAAAAATTACTGACCAAGCAAGGAATGTCCCATCAATGACAAAGAAAACATCACATGAAGGAAAGCCACTGTGCTCACATTACCACACACTAGAGATAAAGGTGGAAAAGAGAACAGCAAATTCAGGCAAAGAGCACAAAAGCATCAATGAGAAAAAAGAAAAGGAATGTGTCAACTGCCAGCAACCCAGACTTTAGGTCACCAGTACAAAAACGGCGAAGGTACAGAAGAAAAGCAACAACCCAGCTAAGTGCTACATACAAATGCTACCATGCCAGGTAGCCATACAGGGGCCACTGTGCACTTTGAGCTAAACTTAACCCTTTCAGGCACGAAAAAAATATCTAAGAGCCATTTTTGGTTCTCCAAGCTTCAAATGCTGTGCCCTGAATAAACTGAAAGAAATCATTTTATTTTTTATAGTCATTTGCGATGTCCCCATTCGAGGACAGGTCACCTCAATACAGAAAAAGTAATGCATACTACCAGCAGAAGGTGCGCGAGCGCCCTTAGCAAGTATCGAGCTGAAAAGATGGTTAACGGATTATTGCTCAAATTTTTAATTAAATCAGTCACTTCAGAGTACGCTTATTAAAAGGTCAAAGCAATTACTATGAGCAGGCATGCACAAAAAGATGGCACTTTGAATCCGACACTTCACTGTGCATCCTTCACGACGGCAGCGCTGTGAGTTCAGTGTGTTGACATGTTCCAGCAAGTGGTTGTAGCCATTGTACCTAATGGTAGCGTCAGTATTAAATGTGGTTTAGGCTCCATTGCGACAGGCACTGGGCATTCACTACATGGTCGACCGCGCTATTTCTGAGGTGTCCTACTGCATGCAATTAGGCTGTTTGCGACGTCGGTTTGGAAGGCCGCCATGCCCAAAATAATTTTCTGTGCAAGCTCCTCAGCACTTCCGTCTCATAGGTACTCTATCCAGCTGTTGCACAGCGCAAGATAGAAAGTGAAAAAAATACCTTCACCGCCTACTTTCTAGTTCTTGACCGAATAGGGTACAGCGACATAAGGAAGTTGAGCTTGGAGTGTTTTGAAAAATCCAAAATAGCACTTTTATTGCCTTTTTGCATAGCAGGGAGCACAAAGTAAGAGTCACGCCCAACCCTCAGAAAAAGGAGTATGCTGGCAGAGGCAGCGTTGAAGTGCCCTGTCCCCGTTGGAAGTGCATGCAAAGTTGAATACGCTCGTAACAAGGATGATAGCCATTATTTCACAGTCACGGGCCCTTTCTTCGATAAATAAACGCTAATATTTTGGTCAGCGAAGATTCTTAAGGCCAAAATGACAAAACCAAGAAGCAATTGCTGTCATCTCCATAGAACATAGCCGTGTCCATTTTTTCCGCGCTTTTCAGGCACGATTTTTTTTTTTACTTCGTAAAAGATAGTGCCAGTTCAATAAAGTCGATTTCCCGAATAAGATAAATACCAAACCAGAACAGTTTGTTGGTTACCATAACATTTAAAATGTATCTCTTTGGACAGCTCACAAAGTACAGAAATCTCACCGTGAGGCTTATTTGGATGTGCTGACGAATGGAACAAAGGCTTCTCCATACTAAGCGCTTAACCACATATACTACTAAGTGGAAACAGTAAATTTTTACCAGAAGTGCAAAGACTAAAATCTGAACTTACCTTCATCAACAGAAAAGCTGCTAGAAGCCTTATCTGCAAATGGAAGAACGAGCAGCCGAACCTTAGCATTGAATGTATAAATTTTTTGATAAAATAAAAAACTGAAGCAAAATCCATCACTTCTAACATTTCACAGTGTAACTATGCAAACTGCCAGCATTATGAGTGCATGTTTTTTGTTTCATTTTCAACTCCTTTTTTGACTGAATTGTTCTAACTGTATCGACGTCATGGTACACCGAATGCCAGGGGGAAAAGAGCACAGCTTTATTTGAGCAACGCGTATTTATACAGATGGCTTGGACAGCAGCGTATCGGCTGTTGCGTATCAGTTGTACATTTTGAGGCCGCACTGCGCATGCTGTCCCTGACGCATACGATACATCTTCCTTCTTTTGGAAAGAAAACTAAAAACAACAACAAAGCAAAGTTGCAAGCACGACATGGGCTCAGTGCACAAAAGAATAACTTAAGACATTTGCTGAAAGTCTCTGTCGTATTCCAAGCGTCGCGGGGGTGCACGTTGTCTCTGCGATCGTCTTAACCCCGGAGCGCTTGACACTGCATCACCATCAGATGTCACTGGTCGCGGCTGATGCTGCGGCGTGCTGTCCTCAATGGTGTCATCGCTGTCGTCGTCAAGTTCACTCAGAAAGTTTTCTTTCGTAGACATGAGATGTTTTCGATTGCGACGCAGAAGTCTGCCGTCTTCTGTTAGAACATTGTAGGACCTTGGTCCAGCACAGCGCTGCACGACCTTTGCTTTTTTGTCCCAGACAACTTTCTTCACGCGCACAACGTCACCTTGTCTCAGGGGTGGTAGGAGTTGCCGGTCTCTCTTACTCTGGCGATGCTTGGCAATATGCAAACTGGGACCTTCTTGAGTGTCTGGTAGCGTTGTTCGTAGCTTTCTGGCCTGAAGAATCTCTGCGGGTGCCGCAGCACCTTCCAGTGGGGTTGTCCTGTAAGCGAGCAAACCAAGCCAGAAATCTTGATTGGCTTCAGCAGTTTTCTTTAATATTCGCTTCACCACCTGTACCCCCTTTTCTGCCAGGCCATTCGACTGTGGGTATCTAGGGCTAGAAGTAATGTGCTGGAAATCATATTCTCTTGCAAATGCAGCGAACTGGTAGCTTGAAAAAGGGGGTCCGTTGTCTGAGCATACCTCCATTGGTATGCCATATCTAGCGAAAATAGCGCTTGTTGCTTGAATGACAGTCCTGGCCGATGTATCCTGAAGTAATTCCACCTCCGGAAAGCTTGAGAGCGCATCGTAAACACAAAGATAAGGTCTACCCCCATAGTAAAAAATGTCGATTCCAACTCGGTACCACGCTTGCGTGGGCACTGAGCGCATCTGCAGCGGCTCACGCGGCTGGCTGTATGCATATTTCCGGCAGACTGCGCATTTCTGGACAAAGGCTTCAATGGCACTATTCATGCCTGGCCAGAATATCGCTTCCCGGGCTCTGGATTTGCATTTGCTTATACCCAAGTGGCCTTGGTGAATTTTTTCCAGAATTTCGTGCTTCATGCTAGTGGGAATCACCACTTTGGAGCCCTTTAACAAAACGCCCTGAACCTGCGAGAGCTCGCCAGTAAATGGCTTCAGCTGACCTTCAACCGGTGCACCTTCTCTCAGACTTTTGAGTACACTGCACAGATATTCATCTTTGTTTGTCTCGGCGACCAGTCGAGTTAAAGTTCTATGGCTCACGCGAGACGAAACTACACTCACGGCGTGTACTTCTGCATCTTGGCTGTCGATGTCGGTCTTGTCACAGTTGAGTGAAGCCCGGGACAGCATATCGGCCAGGAAGAGGTGCTTTCCTGGAACAAAAACAATCTTGATATCGTAACGAAGCAGTCGCAGAAAGAAGCGTTGCAGCCTTGGCGGCATGTCACCAATCGCTTTTTGAGATATCGCTATCAAAGGTTGATGATCGGTTTCCACGATAATGTGACGACCGTATGTGAAATGATTGAACCTTTCACAACCGTACACAATCGCCATGGCTTCTTTTTCTATCTGCGAGTATCGCTGCTGGGCTTCCGTCAGAGCTTTAGACGCGTATGCGACCGGCTTCCACTCATTATCGTGAAGCTGTAATAATGCAGCACCTAAGCCGTTTTGCGATGCATCGCATGAAATTTTAGTTTCTTTTGCAGGGTCGAAAAGCGATAGGAGTGGTTGTTTGCTCATGCTGTCGCAAAGCTGGTTCCACTCTTTGGCGTGGTTCGCCGTCCATTCAAACACAGTGCCCTGCTTTAGCAAACCTCGTAGTAGTGCTGTCCTGCGCGCCAACGATGGCAGAAATTTGCTGAAGTAGTTTGCTACGCCGAGCATTCTTTGCACTGCTTGTTTGTCCTTCGGCTCAGGCATTTGCGTCATGCATTGTATCAATGAGTGGCTAGGTCTTACTCCCTCACCGCTGATTGTGTCACCTAGGAATTCTATTTCTGTCACGCCAACTGTGCATTTGGTCGGGTTGAAAGTCAAGCCAGCTCGTTCTGCCGCTTCTAGCGCTAGCCTCAGCCGGTCATTGTGCTCTTTCATCGATTTGCCCCAGACTAATACGTCATCAACATATACTCTAACACCTTGTAGTCCATCGAAGATTTCATTCAGAATCTTTTGGAAAACCTCTGAAGCAGATGAAATCCCAAAAGGTAACCTAAGAAAACGGTACCGCCCGAAAGGCGTTGCAAATGTGCACAGTTTTGACGTTTCCTCGTCCAAGGGTATCTGGTGGAATCCGGCGTTCGCATCGAGGCGCGAAAAAACAGTTGCCCCGGCCAGCTCCGCCTCTATGTCTTCTCGCGTTGGCATCTGGTAATGTTCTCTTTTAATACATTCATTAATCTTCCTGGGGTCCATGCATACCCGAAGTTTTCCATCCTTTTTTCGTACTATCACAAGAGGGCTTACCCAGTCAGTGGGCTCCGACACCTTGGAAATGATTCCACCCTGTTGCATGCGTCGCAGCTCTTCCCGTAGTGGCTCCCGCAAGGCTAGTGGAACTCGTCGCGCTGGCTGCACTACCGGCACGGCGTCATCGCGGAGTACCATATGGTATCGACGCTCAACGCAACCCGTGCCGCTGAACAGATGACGGAATTCGTCTACCACTGTTTGTGTTGAATCTTGAGACACGGCGTGCACCTGCCGCGAAAGGAGTCTAAGGCGTTCGCAGGCTTGAAGGCCTAGTATCGCTTGCCCTTTGCGCACAATGAAAAACTGTAGAACGGCGTTGTGACCATTAAGCTTCACTTCCGTAGTGATCGTGCCAAAGTGTTGAATTTCGCTTCCACCGAAGGACCGCAATGTCGCGCAACTGGGCTTCAGCGGTGGTTTTGGCAGCATCTTGTTTAGGACACTGAGGGGAAGAATATTGGCTTGTGAACCGGTGTCAACTTTCATGCACACCGACAAGTTGCCAACTTGTGCTTGAGCAAGCCAATCGCGCTCACGGACAGTGTTTCTGACAGCCACGTTGAGTACATCGAACTCTTCCTCGGAACCAGTGAGCTCACTTATTTGCTGCTTTGCTTTACAGCAGACCGCAAAGTGGTTTTTCCGCTGGCACTTATAACAAGTACGACCAAAAGCAGGGCAGCTCCGCGGTGCGTGCGTTCGTGCGCAGCTTTGGCAGATATAGGCCTGCTGCCTTTTACGATGGGTAGAGCTCGTTTTGTGGACTGGGTCGACCTGATGATGGTCTTGTTCCCATATTTCCTTATGCGCCGCGGCCGCTTCGGCAGCCTTGCAGATCTGTTCTGCTTTCTGGAGGGTGAGCTTGTTATCTCTCAATAACTTCTCGCGTATCTTGTCGTCAGTTATACCAAAAACAATTTGGTCTCTGATCACTGAATCGAGTAACCCAGCAAAGTTACAAAGTCGTGCTTGAGTCTTCAAATCTCTCAAAAAGTGCTCGAATGGCTCGCCAGGTTCCTGCACTCGCCTCCTGAATAAGTAGCGCTCATATACTTCATTGCTCTGGGCTGCGCAATACTCGTCAAACTTTTTGATTACCGTCGCGTAGTCACTGCTGCTTTCATCTTCCGAAAAAGTAAAGGTGTTAAATACCTCAATTGCTTCTTCACCTGCGGTAGTCAACAGTAGCGCTGTTTTCGTTGGCTCTGGTCGAGGCTTTGCTGTTTCTGTCGCCGTCAGGAAAAGCTGGAACTTCTGCTTGAACAGCTGCCAATTCTTTGCGATGTCCCCTTTCAGGTGAAGTGCGTCCGGTGGCCTTAAGAAATCCATTTCGTGGCTTATTTCTTCGGTCTGCTCGTCGGCGTTAGCCACTTCTGACACCATGTATCGACGTCATGGTACACCGAATGCCAGGGGGAAAAGAGCACAGCTTTATTTGAGCAACGCGTATTTATACAGATGGCTTGGACAGCAGCGTATCGGCTGTTGCGTATCAGTTGTACATTTTGAGGCCGCACTGCGCATGCTGTCCCTGACGCATACGATACATAAAGAAGCGTTGCAGCCTTGGCGGCATGTCACCAATCGCTTTTTGAGATATCGCTATCAAAGGTTGATGATCGGTTTCCACGATAATGTGACGACCGTATGTGAAATGATTGAACCTTTCACAACCGTACACAATCGCCATGGCTTCTTTTTCTATCTGCGAGTATCGCTGCTGGGCTTCCGTCAGAGCTTTAGACGCGTATGCGACCGGCTTCCACTCATTATCGTGAAGCTGTAATAATGCAGCACCTAAGCCGTTTTGCGATGCATCGCATGAAATTTTAGTTTCTTTTGCAGGGTCGAAAAGCGATAGGAGTGGTTGTTTGCTCATGCTGTCGCAAAGCTGGTTCCACTCTTTGGCGTGGTGCTAATATGCTCATCTAAGCTTTCAATAAATGGGCAGAAATGCGACTACATTGCAGTGCCTTTTATGCCAAAGTATGCAGTTAAACATGGGTATAACACTAGACTGGCCACGAAAACACTTGCTTTTTCATGCATGTTTCCACTGTCAGGCTTCCCGTCACCAGTGCCTTTAGGAATGGACTTCTTTCTTTGCATCATCAGTGCTGTCGGCCATCCCCGCTGCCCTTGCGTTAGGTTTCTGCACTGGATTCTCAGGATCAAATGTGCAGTGAAGATGGGTGCACAGGCAGTGGAGACCACTGCATCTGCCATATAGATATGGAAACCGTGCTGGAATGCGGTGCATTGGAACGATTGCAGTCCCTCCTTGATATTGCAGATGTTCCTCTCATTTCAATTCACGTCGTACAGTGATGAAACTTCCACGTGGTTCGGCTAAATTTCCAGCAACTCAGTACTAGCTAACAGATAGTTGGCACACCAAATTTCTTATATCAGTCAAACACTGCAACACCTTCACTATTTGGAGCTCTCAAATAAACATGCTTGAATAGAAGCGGTTATGGGAGATTTAGAAACATCATAATATCAAAGAATTTGCTAAATGGAGGTTCATTAAATCCAGGTTTAACTGTAGTTCACTGAAACATAGTGTCCCTCTAGAGCAGTATGATGACACCACAGCATTTGAAAAAGTACTCCAATAAACACTTCTGAAAAATCCTGAAACAGCGGTATTAACTCACCTTTATCTGAAAGATCACGGTCGCCAAGAGATACCAGCTCCAGGCAATCATCTGGACAGTGAAAAAACAACCAGACATTCACCACTGTTTGGCTACACAACACCAGAAATTCTCCAAATTTTACCCCTATTCGGCACAATGGTGAAGTCTTGACCAAAACAATTTGCACACTCTTTATGTCGGATTCATAATTGTTACCCATAACAATGAAATTACTACATTCATTTCAAAAGGTGCAAATGAAATGCAAGCATGGCCACGAATCGTACAAAACTAAGCAAAGCAAAGTAATCTATTCTGTCCGAACCTTAGCCACACTCTTTTGCCACGTTCACTTTGCTTTGCCACATCGACCTTTTCCATCTGCCTCAGATGAAGAGTGAAAGGACCAATTTTTGAAGTTATCTTAGCTAATAAATCTGTGTAAAACTTTCATCTAAGTCTTTCACATTAATTTCTACAATTATGCAAAAACAATAGGGCCTTGCCAAAGACAAAAAGTTACTTAAGCAAATTAGCCTATCATATCATGATGCTGGTGTAAAAGTTTCACACATAGATACGTCTATTTCTGTTGACGAAACTTACTGATTTGTATGTAATACGAGGTTTAACACCCCAAGCAATATGAAACATGCAGCATGCTATAGTGGAGTGCTCGGGATTAATATGAGCCACCTGGGGTTCTTCCATGTCTGCTAACATTGCAGTTGATAGTCAGCGCTGTTCCCGTCTACTCGCTTGTCCTATGTTTGTTGCGCTGTGTATTTAAAAAAAAAAAATGATGCACCAACTAGCTCAACTCACAGTACTTTTGCATGGGCACCTTGCATTTCGCCTCCATCGACATGCATCCACTGCAGCCTGGATCACTGTTATGTATTAGAATCCAGGAGTTAGGTGCCCTAACCTTCAAGCCATCACATCAGGATGCTATGTTTCAAGTGGCAAATTCTTCATGGGCTTAACCCTTCATTCATTAAAAAACACATGCCCAGGAAAGTACATACAAGTAGTTTCTGCCATATATGTGGTTGTTTCATCACCTGGATTAGTACAGAAAGAGTGTGTTCTTTTAGGTGGCTAACTATAATTTACTCGTTTCTGCCCTTATGCGAGTTGGGTAGGACAAATCAGAAAGGAAATAAACATGACAATGAAAGCAGATTCCCCACTTGCTTACCCTCACTTTGTGTGGCGTTTTGTACAGCACTCTGTGTGGCGCTTTGCACAGCACTTTCAGTCACGGTGCTAGGCACAGTAGAGGACAGACCTGAAAAGAAAA
Source organism: Amblyomma maculatum (assembly GCF_055883805.1). Taxonomy (NCBI): domain Eukaryota; kingdom Metazoa; phylum Arthropoda; class Arachnida; order Ixodida; family Ixodidae; genus Amblyomma; species Amblyomma maculatum. The sequence goes on from NW_028146738.1 coordinate 20,801,709, forward strand.
CAAAACGAAGGTTGCCTATGATAACTATAACAATGCAGCCGCTTAGCATTTTTCAAGTGAATGATCAATAACCTTGAGGAAAGTCAAGGGGCACTGATGGAGCGTTCGTCACATGCCGCACTTTCACCCTGGGGTAGTCTGATTCTTCATCATCAGACCATGCCTGGGGTGGCCTTCTAATCCTCTTTTGTGGCACTTCAGTGTCACTACTAAGCTCAGAAGTATATTGACTTCTGTCGAGCTTCTTTCTAGCCAAATCATAAGTACCTGGAATAAATTTTCAGATATACAGTGCTGCAGACTATCACAAGCAAAAGTGCTATGTCAACTGCATTTACCAAACAGCCCCTTCACAGATACGTCGAACAGTTGCCAAGATGAGTCCGGTGGTGCTGCTTTACGAACTAACGACACAATCCTGTCCCCTTTTACATGAAGTGGCCAAGCACACTGCCTGTCACTGATCCATGAAGACGGAACAACCTCCACTTGGTCGTGGTGCAAAAATTCAACAATGGCATATGCCATCTGAAAAATGAGAAAAAAAGAAAAGATAAATCTCACACCCACATAAACAGAAGGACAACTGAGACTCTTTTGAAATTGTTAAAACATGCACTAACCAATATTTGTGTCAAAGAAACAGGCAATAACAGAGGTGAAATATGGTTGAGTGGCATGTCAGTTGGCCGTGTGTAGCTCCGGCACCACTAAAAACTTGTCACCCATTGGCAGTTTAACCATCTTTTGCAACCTATGCAGGTGCCATATCTTTGGTGATGAGGGGGACGATACAAGACAGATGCCAATCCTGGAGGAATTGAAGGGCATGGTGTACAAGTCCTCTTTAACTAAGAATTCATAGCCAATAATGCACAGCTCATTTGAGTCTTTCAGGTGCGCTATGTTTTTGGCTACAATGACATGGCCATCTTGCAGAAAGCAGCTGTCTTTGTCATTTAGAGAGATCGTGAAGTTTTCAAATTTCATCGTTCTGTACTCAGGAGGGGAGCACTCTGGCAACAGCAGACCTTGCGTGTGCTGATGGAGCGGCAGAGGTGTTTCACTCAATGGCTCCCAGTTGCATGGCTTGAGATCTGCCTCAGCCATCCTATTCTGCAACTGCTCTAGTGGCTTCCCATGTTTGCGAAGGCATTTCTTAATGGCCTGCATGTTGTTCTCAAATGGAAATGCACTGAAGGAGTCCAGCTCACCATGTCTTTCAACATCAGAAGACAGATGTATTAAGCAATGTACATTGAAGGAAATATGTTCTTCTCCATACAGATCACCAAAATCTGAAACAAAGCACCTCAGAAGCTTACCAGCATATGCAGCATGCTGACGACAGAGAACCTTGTTAGCAAGGATGGAAAGGGAAGCATGAAGAAAGAGAAAATGCTGGTACAAGTTGTCTGACAAACAAAACTTCAGGATGACTGGGCCAGTGTAGAAGAGAAAAAGCCTGAATTCAGAAGCCTTCCAACGCTCTAGATCTTCAAGCCCTCGTGGTTTGCGAGGAAATTCTCGAGGTATGAAGCTATGCAACTGACTGCTCTGCTCACTGAAATTTTGATGATTAAGTGGTCCAAAACGTACTCCTAACGGTCCAGAAACCCACAAAGAAAGAAGCTTTTTCATGACACCAAGAAGCACAAGGTGCATATAGTCCAAGGGTATGTCATCGACACAGTTGATTGGGAGGTCCAAAAGAATTGACTTTCCCTTGTGATGCTCACTGTCATGCTGGTTTCTGAAACTTGCATCTGTACGCAGCGAGCAGTCCATTTCCAGAAATACAACTCTTCCATGCAAATACTGCCCTTCCACAGTGCATTTGGGGCAGCCACTGTAGCCACCATGCCCTTTTGTAGCCATTATAAAGGCTCGTGCAGGAGCATCACACACAATAGCCTTCATGGTCACATGTAAAATTTTGCCATTGACAATGAGGCCTTCAGAGAGCAAGGTCTGCAGCTCAGAAACAAATGGCTTCAGAAAATCACTGGAAGAGTCTGGCTTTGAATGCCCTGCAAATGCACCAACAAGAAATGGTGTTTCATCACCACAGCCATGAGCAAGGCACTGAATAGGCCAGAGCTGCATCCTTGAACTTTTTGACAGTGGAAGACCATCAACATTGAATGTTAATCATGGCAGGCGGATTTTCTACTTGGCGCAGCAAACGAAGCAGTCCATCTGCTAAACCAAAGTGGCAGTAGTGGCCTGGTGCTAATGGGGTAACCGCGCACTGTTCCCGTGGTTTGCGAGGAGTACGCAGAAGCGTGCGACCATCTTTTGGGAGGTGCGACATAGCAGGATGACCTCTCAATATCTTCAATAGAGCTGTCAGCGCACGCCTTTTGATTCCGTGCTTAACTGCCCACTCCCGCAGATAATTTCGGAAATCTTGTTCATCTCTGTTGTAGCCGCGGCGAGCGAAGCAGAGGCAGAGCGACTAAGCAACATGTTTATTCGGCATGCTGGGCCGAATAAACATGTAAGGGAAAAGGGAATGAGCCTCGACCATCACACTGCGGCGTCGCTGCTCCACTGTCACCGTCTTCGGCACAAGGACAAAACTCTAAATCCTGCATGGGCTCATTGCACCGTGAGCGATGCAAACTTGCGCTCAAAGCAGCTGCGGTAACCAAGCTGCCATCACAACTTCCATCACTACTATAACCTTCTATAGAACGTCCAGCAACCACCACAGTAGGCCCAGTCCCCAACTCGCGAGAGGTTCGTCCTCTCGGTGTGCATTTACTTGCGCAGTCAAGCAGCATCAATGACTTCTTCGCCTCCCGGGTGGCCTTTTCACATACGCGAGCATCACTTCGTTGCTGCATAGCCATAATGAGTATGCAACCGGATAAATAAAACTAGCTGAACAACCAATTAACGCCACGTGTATAAAAAAGCAACTACACGATTCCGCCATAACAGTACGTCCCGTTTTCATACTTACAACGAACCTAAATCGGCTGAAGATTGTAACAATGGCGGGCAATTCTTACCACAAACGAACTCACGTTTTGTACTGCTGACGCCGGCTGGTTGCAACAAGTTGGCTCCAGCTAGCTTAACGTACGAAACCTGCAAAGAAAAGAAATACCCAAAAGTACGCACTAGGGCTACGCTACAGAACGAAAAAATCGGTCTTACCGCTCTCAGGAGTCACGCAAGTGACGTTCGACAGCAACGACTTTCGAAGAAGCGAGACAGCGATAACAGCGATACGAGCGCCGCGCGCGTGCTCGAGCATCGGATCGGCTAGCAGTGGCTGTTGTTGGCTGTAGCAGAGGGCCGCCGTACGGAGATGGACGTGTATTAACTCAGAAGAACGGAAATCTGAGCTAGTTGGTGCATTGCAAGATCAAAAAACAGCGCGGCTACTTGGGACAAACAGAGAAGGGAGAATAACGGACAAGCGCTGTCCGTTATTCTCCCTTCTCTGTTTGTCCCAAGTAGCCGCGCTGTTTTTTGATCTTGTGTATTAACTCTAGACAGATATACAGAGCAGAAAACATATGGTACCTTCAAATGCAAAAAATACTTATTTTTGACGCATGTAACATTCTACTTTATAACGAAAACACATATGAGTGCATTTCAAAAATGTCAATCGTGCAGAAACGTACAACGGACGTCCAGAGTATTATAACACGACGGACTGTTCATGCATCCAAAATAGTGAATCCGCTGGACTTTCGTTGGTTTGAAGTTGCTGGACATCCAAAAACAAATATCCGCAGGACCTCCGATGGCTTACTACCGGTGGGCTTTGTTAATGTCCGGAAAAAGACGTTCAGTGTACGCCCAGTGGGCGGCCCAATGCGGTCGCGGACGTTCGGATCTAAATCGGATGTCCGACGGTCATTTGTGGTCCAATGGGGAGTAGTGTTTCGACTGAGCCGAATCGAGATTGCGGCTTTGTGTGCCGATTAGCCATGCCTAGTGCAGTGGACTGACGGGACTGACCGCTTTTCCTAATTTTCTGTTTTTCTTTTTCTTCGTGCTATATATGTTCCTGCATGATAACTGTAGGTTGAGAATTTTGCGCGGTTTTGTGTAAGCGCTGCAATACAAATTTAAACGAAAGCATTCGTCTGCCAGCTAAATGACGTCATAGTGCGCAAAAAACCACAAAAGTACTGTCTGTCGGTCAGAATTGACAGGTTTGCGACAGATTTGTGATAGGTCTGTCACAAGTTTATGATGCGACCGTTGCGAAATATGGCTCTAGATTTTCGGTACAGACCACGTACAGACTGTCCAACTTTTGATAGCTTTACTCGTGCTCGGTTTGGAAAGCGGGAATGCTGCAGTATGGTAGTTAGCGGCAGTGCACAAAGCTGTTACCCGTCTCACACGCTCAGTTTCGGTTTTGAGCGCTAAAGAGCAAAGAGCGCTGCTAGGCTAGACTTTACTAGTATCGCATTCTAGTAGATTCTAGCTGGGCTTAAGAAAACGAGGGGTTCTTCGTTTCAAAAGCTGATACGGCAACGTTTTGTCTATAATGAATTATATATAGTTTTGTCCAAGCACGTGTCCAAGACTTCGAATATCCACCCAACTGGGCTAGATGAAACGGTGAAGATAATCAGTCTTCTGCGGCTGCGAGTTTATTTCTGCAATTTTTTTCAATTTAGAGCTGTCTATTTTCGAGAATTTTTTAAAAAGTGCTCCTTGAGTGTTCCTCAGCCTCCTTTTCTGGATTCTAAATTGAAGCAAGTGACAGCCGATTGACATCGACGATCTAGAGTTTGGCAATGGCGGCTCTCAATGCGCAGCTTATGCGGTGTGCGTTGTTGGCCAAACACATCTCGACGGCAACTGCTTTTTCAAGCGTCCATGTAGCAAAGCTGAGCTCATTTGCTCGCTCGAGTTCAAAATGGAATTCTGGCAAATTTCGCTTCTTAGCCGTGGCTGGGCTGGCTACCGGTGCTATAGGTCATGTTTATACGCGAGGCTTGGAGCTGAGAAAGGATCCAATTGGTGAAATCTTTTCGCCCCTGCATACAAAAAGTATAACTAATCCTGGGACGCAAATTTCGCGTGTTGTAAGTAAACCTTTGAGTTCATGTTTTCTTTTCTTTTTCTGGTTTAGAATAGCTTGGTGCGTGTAGGTAACCGGGAGCTACCAAGCGTGACTGTACTCATTCATTCTGACGATGCCCTTGCGTACTTAACTGTGTGGGCCTGATTAACAGGGTGCTTAGCCATTGTGTCATGCCAGTGGCCCTCAAGTAGACTGACTCGCTGTCTTTGCTTTTTTACTTGAACGGTGTGCCGTACGGGAACGACGTCCTTTAATATTTAGCTCTTTTCTTCCTCTAGGTTAGCGGACCGACCACAAAAACCGGTCTCAAGATCACTGTGTATCAGTACCAGACCTGCCCGTTTTGCTGCAAGGTCCGGGCATTCTTGGATTTCTATGGCATCCCCTACAACGTTGTTGAGGTCGACCCCGTGCTCCGCCAGCAGTTGAAGTTCTCAGAGTACAAGAAAGTGCCCATCTTGCTCGTAGAGGAAGGCGGGAAATGCTGGGTATGTGCTTGCTGCATTCTCTATTGACCTTGTATAAGAATAGTATTTGACCGTGCTAACGGCACCATTAGCGCATTTGCTGCTCGTTGATGCGTTGTTTTTGTTTTGTTATAGCAAATTAATGACTCCACGGTTATCATCAGTATGCTGCAGAGCTACCTTCGCGACATGAAGGGTGGCTTCAGAAAATATCTCTGCTTGTATGAGCCTGTCAAGATTAAGGATGCTTCGGGGAAAGAGTCTCTGGAAGTATTCAACAAGTACTTTCTGATGATGGACAGCGCTCCTGCCGAAGGGCAAGCTTTGGTTGAGCTGAAGTAAGTGCTTGCAGTTGATTTTTACTTTACTAGCGCAGTTGGAGATGCTTTATATAAAAATGATTTGTTCTTCATATTCGTGCGACTTACTAGAATTTGTGCTTTAACTGAATGAAATAGATTCATGTGAGGCATAGCACTGACTACATAGTCAGCTTTGTCTCGTGTGCTCCTCAGTCTGCTCAGCTGACATTTCAGATGAAGTGACAGTATCTGACAACTGGCTCAGATACTATCGCTTCTATATAAATGATATCTCGGTTCTTTATTTTGAAGTGCTGTGTTCATGTTATATGTCCATGACATCTTTGCTACATTGTGATTTGAATGGTTGCATGCTGTTTTTTTTTATGTGCAGGGAGGAGCAAACATGGCGCATGTGGGCAGATGATGTTCTGGTTCATGTGCTTTCTCCCAATGTGTACCGAACGTGGCAGGAAGCTTTGCAGGCCTTTAACTACTTTTCCGAAGTTGGAGAGTGGGAAAGGAATTTTCCCACCTGGGAACGCCTGCTCGTTGTTTATGTGGGTGCTGCTGCAATGTACTTTGTGGCAAAGAGGCTAAAGAAAAGGTGAGTGCTCATTTTTAGTATCATGCAAACCAGAGGGATAAAAACCTCTTCCTTCTCAAATAACCTGCTACATCATGACAGTTTTTAAGGACAGTTTTGCTGACATTGAGCTACAGGCTTTTGAAAAAAATGCTGTTCTGGTTCAGATATGTTGTGAGTTATTCTTAGGGACAGCTGTTAACAGCTGTTAAAATAAAGATGCATTTTGCTGTTTTATGCGACTAATAATGTTCCTCTTAATTTTTGTAGCCTTAGATACCTTAGATATAGAATCGGCCTTGCTTTTTCTTTCTGTGGGTAATAGTTTTTATTTGCATAATAGTAATAGCAGAAATAATCTAATAAACCATAATGGTAGCAGGTCAAATGGCAGTGAAGGTCATATTGTTTCTGTTAATCACTAACTTCCCAGGGAAGTGTGCCCTTTGGCCACCTACATCTTGTTGAAATCAGTCATTAGTTGCATGCCAAACTCGCATTATTCAACATTTAGCCTGTTTGGGAAGTTTGTTTTGAGATGCATATTTTGTGTTCACTCTGTAAAACAGATTTTCCAGCAGTCTTTCAATGTAGCAACTCCTTCATCAACTTGAATGGAGGTGAAGTGTCTGAATTTATGAAACATAGTTCTGCATCATTTAGTGAACTTGATCAGGCTAGTTACTGTATGGATGCCCCTAGCATAATTTAGCAAACTTGCAGCGCTTTCCGAGTGTGTTAATCCTAGTACACCTCTGTGGTAGCCTATACTCCGTTTCATACATCAGGTGCAACGCAGCGAAAGCTACGCAAATAGTCCGCAAGAAAAAAAAAGGAGGCATATCACTGCGCGCTCGTTCCATGGCCGAGTGGTTTCTGCGGAAACGGGCTCTATTCCGAGCATACACGTTTGCAATAACTTGCTTCGCGTGCCCGGACATCTTCGCAGTGCGGATCTTATAGAAAAAACCCGCTCCAAAGAGGCAGTCGAGGTTGCCTGCTTTGCGCAGCACGGAGGGCACAGCTGGCAGGGTTGCGGGACAGCGAAAACGCGACACGAACGAAAATGACAACAAAACATACAAATTCACCGAATCCGATCTTTCCGCCCTAAAAAAGGTGCTTTTTATGGAGTTGATGGCAAAGATGTATTAAGCTTGCAGACAAGGCAACTATTATTACCTCTCGTCAAGAGCAGGCGCTATTTTTCATCGCGGATGCGGGGAGCGGAAACAAGAGCTCTAGCTTTGGCAGTGTTGCACTTGATGTATGAAACGGAGTATAGTGATATGAGCATCCACTTCACATGTGCAAGGTTTTGGGTTCAATCCCCAGTGCCACAGTGTATCCACCCTCCAGTGATGCAGTGGGTACAAGCTTGCCCCCATGTCTGGTGCTCTACTCAACTGGGGTTAATTGCTTGGCAACTGGGTCTCTGACCCCACCCTTGTTAGACGAAAATACCTTGTACTGTGGCACTTCTCTGCCGAAATTGTTCTTGTTCCAATGAAAATCATCTTCATCAACATATTAATCCTAGCTGTAATATGTTTCAGACTTGTTGGGCACATTTAAATAAAAAGGGGGGCACTTTTTATATCGGTTAACAAACAGTATAAATAGTAATATTTGGAAATGATGAGCTTGACAGCAAATACATGAACATGGTCATGCAGACTGATTTTATCCCATAATTTATTCTGGGTTTCTCCTGTTGCCTTCTGCTGCACAAATAATTATATTGTTCCCTTATTGCCTGCTTTCTTCACTCATGAAATGCATGTTACAGTTTTGCAACCACTGTGATTCTTTTTACATGATTGAATGCATACATGCAAAAAGATTAACAGTTGGTGTTTCACATTTCACAACAAACCAGTTGGCTTCCCATATTCTGTTTAACCAGAAGAGACTTCCCGGCCTCGATGGCTGCTTTTCGGTGGAGGCGAAAAGCTCAAGTGCTGTGCGATGTCGGTGCACGTTAAAGAACCCCAGGTGGTCAAAATTTCCGGAGCCCTCCACTACAGCATCTCTCATAGCATGAGTCACTTTAGAACGTTAAACCCCAAAAACCAAACCAACCACTTCATGTTTAGTTTGGTTTGTAGGGTTTAACGCTAGTGCATGTTGACGAACCCTCTGTAGTGGAAAAGGATTCAAGAGTTCTCCACTACAATGTCTCTCATAGGCCACATGTACCTTCAGAATACCACACCACAGAATTAATAGAAGAGTTATGAAACATTTTTGTTTATCTATGAGACACTGTTTCGTTGATGGCTTAATTCAACAAATATGGGAACTTCAATTTTGAAAATATACTTATGTTGTTTTCTCATACAGGCTCAAAATGCCGTGAAAAAGAAATGATGCAATAGTTTCAATGTTTGAAACATGAAAAAACTTGCCACAGTTGGTTAACATGTATTATTACCCCGCAGGGGGCACCTGTTAAAGCAGGTGTTTGTGTGTTTTGTGCGACACCACGGACCCCGAGCACCCACGTTTAGCCGTGCGTGGCATCGTCGTGTCTGGGGAAAAGGGGATCCTGGTGGTTGAGCCGATGCCGAGTGTTTGGACCTTTAAGGCCCCTCGGCGGAGGCAACACACCACTTTGGCCCACGCTTCCCATAGACGGCACCTCCGGCCTGACCCGACCGTGGGAAATCGGCAGTTGCCTTTTCCTGTCCTCCCCTCCATCTTTTGCTTTCCTGTCTTCTTGCTTACAACTTTCCTGTCTCCTCCTCTTTTCTTGGATTTTTCATTTTCCAGGCGGCAAGGGTTAGCCTTGTGTGGCTAACCACCCTGTGTTACGCCATATTTGGTTATAGTCAGGGTGTAAGGCTGGCGTGGGCTGGACTTTCTCGGAAGCTCCCGTCCCGTCCCCTTGTTGGGCTCGGTGGTGGGCGGCCGCCACCCTGGCCGAACATCAACATAATTTTATGGCTTCTTTACTCTCACATGATCGATCCCGAAAAAGGGGTCGCACCGACGAAACCTCTAAATTCTTCCTGAAAAACACAAACAGGTTCCCACGATTTCATGTAGTACACAGTGACAACGCTGAGAAAACGGCTAGACAAATCTCACCTTTCATAGTGACCAAGACACTGACAGAAGTAATAGGTCAGGGTTACAACGTAAAGAAACTCCCGAACGGAGACCTTCTGTTGGAAATCTTCTATAATCATCAACATGATAAACTGTCCACATTAAAGTCTTTTGGAGAAATCCCAGTGACCATCAGTCCACACCGTTCTCTGAACACTGTCCGCGGAGTTATCTCTGACGATGACCTCAGATCCCTAACTGAAGAGGAACTTCTAGAAGGCCTCAAAGACCAAAACGTAACAGATGTTTACAGAATAAAAATGAGGCGTGATGACAAAGAGATTCCGACCAAGCACCTTGTCCTGACATTTGCACAAAGTATCCTCCCCGAATCAGTCGAAATAGGTTATGTGAAACTTCAACTCAGGAAATATATTCCAAATCCTCGCCGCTGTTTCAAGTGCCAACGCTATGGTCACGGCTCCCAGACCTGCCGCGGCCAGCCGAGATGTGCAAAATGTGCTTCCCATGAACACGATTCCCAAAAATGTGAGGTTCAGACACATTTGTGTGCCAACTGTGAGGGTAGTCATCCTGCCTATTCACGCACATGCCCAATATGGAAACAGGAAAAGGAAATCATTACTATCAAGGTCAAAGAAAACATAACTTTCCGGGAAGCACGAAATCGTGTTCTGTCAAAAAAACCGGCCTATTCTGTTGTGGCACAACAGGGCACTGAGCCACAACAGACTCTGGCACCTGCCCAGGTCTCACACAGTGAACTGGGAGCAGGGCCATCCGTGCCCTTGGTGGCTGCGGCCAGCGCTGCGCCACCACCAGAAAAACAGGCTGCACAGACCCCCAGGTCAGCCGGCCTCAAGGCCTCTCACCATGCGGTGAGGGGAAATACAAACGCACCTGTGCGGTCCGCACGGGCGTCCAGCGTGTCAGAAGACGCGATGGACACAAGCCAAGGCAGTCCTGTGCCGTCGACGTCAGACGGACGGCGCAGCTCCTTGGATCGACAAAAACGAGAAAAGCCCCGAATCAGAGGGCCTGAAAACAAAACTTAACTTGCTCTACTCATTTAATACAAAATGGCTTTTTTACAATGGAACTGCAGAGGACTTTTAACTAATATAAATGACATAAAACACTTATTGGCCACTCACTCACCACTAGCCTTGTGTTTGCAAGAGACAAATTTAGGTCCCAAACATAAGAACATACTCAAAAACTATACAGTCTTCCGTCGCGACCGAGAGCAAGCTCTCAGGCTCTCAGGTGGCGTTGCCATAGTAGTAAAAAATGGAATAGCAGTTCGAGAACACAAACTAAAAACTAAGTTTGAAGCTATAGCGGTAACCTTACAGGCTTTTAAAACTATAACTGTGTGCTGCATATACTTAGAGCCGCACCTTAAATTTAGTAGTTATGAATTAGAAGATCTTTTAAAGCAGCTTCCAGAGCCATTTTTAATAGTAGGAGATTTTAATGCACATTCCATCCTTTGGGGCAGTAGAAAAACAGATACGAGAGGCGAAATCATCGAGGATTGTATACTATGTAATAATATCTGTCTTCTTAACACCGGAAAACCAACCTACTGTTCATCTAGTTCAGGCAAAATGAGCTGTATTGATTTATCCCTCAGCTCACCATCAATTTTTACAGAATTTAAGTGGGACGTTTTAGATAATCCACATGGAAGTGATCACTTACCTATACTAATCAGCTTAACATCTTCACCACAAATCATCCCATCCAAGCCGCGACGCTGGAAGCTGCATTTAGCCGATTGGGCACTGTTCCGAGAGAAGGCCAGCCTAGAAAAAATTACTCTAGATAAATATAATATAGATGAACTAAACGATGCTTACACAAATTGTATCCTTACTGCAGCACATATAGCAATTCCTCAGTCCTCAGGAGTGGTGAAACAAAATCACAAAACCTGGTATTCAAAAGAATGTAAACAAGCAAAAAAAGAACAAAACAAAGTATGGGGAATTTTTCGCAGATACCCAACACAGGACAATTTCGTCAAGTTTAAAAAAGCAAGAGCAAAAGCCCGCTACATCCGCCGCCACGCCGAAAAAGCCTCCTGGCAAAACTATGTAACTTCTATAAGTAGCTCAACAACAACAAAACAAATGTGGGAACAGGTTAGAAAGCTAAATGGCAGCTACTCTCCATTTACCATTCCCCTTCTAACAGCCCCCGGAGTACAGACAACTAATACAAGAACAGGCCGACATTTTAGGTGAATACTTTTCTGAAGTTTCCAGTTCATCACACTACACTCAAACTTTTTTAACAAAATATGGGTCCTAGGAAAATTGCCAGAGGCGTGGAAAAAAGCTGTTGTCATACCATTTTTAAAACCCGGAAAGGAGCCGACATCTCCTGGTAGTTATAGGCCCATTGCTCTCACCAGCTGTTTAGCAAAATCATTTGAAAGTGTTTTAAACATCAGACTAACTTTTGTTTTAGAATCTCATCAACTTTTAAACATTCATCAGTGCGGTTTTAAAAAAGGATGCTCAACAACTGACCATCTCGTGCGTCTTGAAAACACTATCAGAGAGGCTTTTATACACCGACAGCATTGCCTTGCCGTTTTCTTTGACCTTGAGAAAGCATATGATACGGCTTGGAGGTATGGGATATTGCGCGACCTAGCAGATCTAGGCATATGTGGCAGAATGCTAAAGGTTTTAAGTGACTTTTTGTCACATCGGTCGTTTCAAGTACGTCTTGGGACCACTTTATCAAGAACCTTCCTGCAGGAGAATGGTGTGCCCCAAGGGTGCATTTTAAGCACCACACTTTTCGTGGTAAAAATGAATTCGATTAGTAAAGGCACTTAGGAGCATAATTGCAGGGGCTCATCTGCCCTTCGCAGTGCTGCAGATATCTTGTGAGACAAAGTATAGTGTCAGAAAACCATCAAGTGTAAGGTGGGCTGGATGGAGGTTGAGGAAGTCCTTGACATGTTGCATCACTTGTAGGCCAAGAATGAGCTTTGGTACAGACTGCATGAACCATGTATACAAGAGGACAGGAGCAGCATTCCACAATCTAGTGGACAAGAAGAAAGCTCAATGAGGAAGAGGCAAGAGTTAGCTGTAGTGGCTGCACTCTGAGGAGTCATAAGCAAAGCGTGCTAGCCATGAAGAAGGCAGTAGAAGCAACATTTTTGCATGTGTCCTCAATCTACACTGCAGCCGACCTTGGTCCTCGTGGGATGGCATTTTAGTGTGGCTACAAGCATGCAGTTGCAGAGAGCAGTGAGCCACTTGCCCAAAAAGACAGCCGGTCGCAGAAAGTCTGGTGGTTTGCTTTGTGATGGAGCCTCGCTGCAGCAGTGGGCTGATTCTAAGCGCTAGTGAGTCCCCTCTCACCGATGGCACATGATTCTGGGCTCGAGGTACAAAAGCGCAGTGGCAAAAGCAGTCTCTCGCTCTCGCCTGGTGAAGACATGTGCAACTGTTGTGAAGTACCTTAGCTTCACCCCTAGGCAATTCCTTGCTCGAAAGAGTTTCAAGAAGTAACAGTGCTCAGGGTTTGCGGAGACAGGGAAGAAGCTTGCCAGGAGGTTTACAAAAAGCAGAACCCACGACTACAGTACTGGCCTCCTTTGTGCACTCGATAAGTGCACACAGACTGTCTCTCCATTTTTTCATTTGCGATTGTATAAATACAGTCTGCCTTACACATCCTTTTTCTGGCTTCCTTTGGACATTTGAAATGAGATTGGCATCAATTCATACAGGAGAAGTAGAATTCAGCCATGCGAGTTTTACTAGATTTTACGCTATGCATTCAATTTAATTAGTTGCTTCCTAAATTAGTGGCCAGCCAATTTGATATGTTCCATTTGCAGATTTTTCTCCAATGTATTTTTACTCGGGCATGTGTACAAACAGCATCTTTGCCCAAAGTGTACCTCAGGTGCTGAAGCTTTTTAAATATTTATATTCTTAATGCTCCGCTGCAGTGGCTCAGTGATTAGGGCGCTCAACTGCTGATCTGGCAGTCGCAAGTTCATTACCAGCTGCGTTGTGATCGCATTTCTATGAAGCAAGGCACCCATGTACTGTCAACTTTAGTGGCTGTTAAAGAACCCCAGGTGGTCAAAATTACTGGAGCCCTCCATTACAGTGACCCTCATAGTCTGAGTCACTTTGGGATCTTAACCCCCATATACTGTACATCTTTTATTAGCTAAAGGCCTGTAACAAAAAGGGCAGTTGAAACCACAAAACTCCTTATGGACCCTTTTCAAAACTCTGGAAAACAGCTTCTCTGCACAGCGAAAACCCATTCACCACGGTGGCCAAACCTGTTTTGGGGGCAGAAATTTGGTGAAGTGCAGGAGACATCTATTGTGGCAATGGCCACGTCCATTTCTTGCACCCCTCTGCCTTGTGTTGCTGCCGTAATTATGGGATGAAGAGCCCATTGGCAAAGCAAGTGCCATTCATATCGCCTCCCGGTCCCCTGCCTTTTTATGGTTTTCAATAGTGAAGGAATTCAGCTCACCAGGTTTGTGCATGACATCAGGCTTGACATATAAGTAGTCTGCGCTGCACCGATTTCATATTTGGACTCTACCTAAAAAACACCTGCTAATTTTGATAAGGATGCTACCATAAATAAAAAAAAAAATGGTTTTAAGACCAGTATTCTTCATTAAAAAGTTTTAATGCAGGGAACTTGCTCAAATGCATGCCATTGGCTTTTTGGGATGTCAAAAAATGCAATAAGGTAAAGGTACTATCCTCCCTACCAAAGGACTTCAGTTGACATGTTTCAGAGTTGCTGCTTCAGAAACGGCAGGACGTTTTTTGATAGTGAATCTTCAGCCACAAATATCTGGCAGATTTCAGTACATTTTTATTGCATCCTCACTTTAAGGCATTTCATAAACTGCACAAGGAATAACAAGTAGTGTTTGGATCGCACCCAAAAATGTGAGTGCAGTGCCTGAAGATGTTAACTGCTGTTATTTTGCAGTGCTAGGTTGTTCTCCAGCATTGCTTTTTCTTTCACTGAAAACGTCTCATTTCTGCCCTTCTTCAGCCTACATGTGCAGAGAGGGAAGGCATGGCCCTTTTCTTAAATTCAAATTTTTTAGGACACTCGCAGTTATTTTTTTTTTAATTGCGGGTATTCAAAGATATCAAGGGCATGCGCAAACTATTTAATTGGAATTTTTCTTCAGTAGAGTTCTTGAGTGGCGTTACTATTGTAAAATTTGGTAGCATTCATTTTGTTGTTTTTCAAAGTGCTTTTAAGTTGAACTGTGTTTTTCGTCAGGCATCTTTAATGTAATATTGAATCACTTACAGGCACAATCTGAAAGAGGATGTAAGGGAAAGTTTTCGGGATGCATGTCGTCAATGGATAGCTGCAGTAGGCACACAACGCAAGTTCCACGGAGGCAGTCATCCAAATCTTGCTGACCTGGTAAGTGAGATCATGAACAAGCTGTCATGCAAGTTGAGCATAATTGGGGATGTTTATTTTTTGTGACACTTAATGCATTTTACTTGTTATTCTACTTGTTTTTATTCCTTCTGAACGTAGTATGCAAAATAAGTTTGATGTTTTGAAGATGCATTCAAAAGTTGCAGCAAATTAAGCCATTGCTGACTTGGTTCATATTGTGATACTGAAAACATGTACTCACAAACGGGGACTGTGCAGGTATTGATTTCTTTGCATGGGTACATAGTGAAAAGCCTCGTCAGCGATGTTTTTGTTTGCAAAAATTTAATTTAGTCACTTTTTCAAAAGCACTTTATTAGTGACTCGCCATAGTGGCTCAGTAGTTACGGTGCTCGACTACTGAACACAAAAATATGGGATTAAGTCTGGGCTGCAGTACCCGCTTTTCAATGGAGTCAAAAAGTAAGGTGCCTGTGCAATGCCAGTGCACCTTTGGTCAAAATTTCCAATGCCCTCCTTTACGGCATCTCGCGTGGCCCGAGTCACTTTGGGACTTTCAACCCCATAGACTGAGCCATTTTATTTCTTGATGGTTTCCTTTTTCTTTCTCTCTCTCCTCTGAAATGCATCTGCAAAAGGAAGAAAGCTATAGGATTAAACTTGTGGTTGTGGAAAGGGGGAAAGGGGTGTCTGAGGTACTACATAAAAAAAAAGTTTGATGGTGCCTCTGTGAAGGAATGACAGTTGTGCTCCTACTTCAGCAGTCCTTATAAAGCATTTTTCGTTGCTCAACTATCTTTCAAGCCACAGCTGCTTTTTATTATGTAATCTAAATCAGTTCCTCTCTCCACACCCTCTTTGTTGTCCATGCATTTGGCAAATTCACCTAATTCAGCCTTCCAGTTCATCTGAACTGATGCTTGGTTCCATCAAAAACCAGGGGTGTTTCAGCAAGAGAGAGTGCCCTATAGTTTGGATACATGTACCGGTGCAGTGGTGAGTTCGAACAGGCAGTGCAGTGGTGAGTGCCCAGCAGTTGATTCAAAGACAGTAGTATGGGTAATGAGTGCTGTTGAGTGCCACAGCCTGTTTAACAATATAGAACTCAGTGTCCTAGCACAACCTAGTCTTTTGTTTGTCGAAAGCATCTTTCTTAGCTGTCATCACTCCACTTATCTTCACCCTTTCTTTTTCTGAACATATGTTCGTACCAGAGGATCAATTTACATTGATAGCCAAATGGCACTGATATGCCAGCACACAGTGGTGGCCACTGCAAATCTCTCGCCTTCATTGCCGAGTAGCCACATGTACATGGCATGGCATGACACACACTCGTGTGCTATCTCTCTAGTTACTCAACCAACGAAACTTTTTAGCTTGAATGTATAGGCTGCTTGGAATTGCAACAGTTCGGGAACAGAAAATAACAACAGACAGCATTGAGCGCAAATTTTCATTGCAAGTACTTTGGCTAGAGTCCTATACTATATGCATTCAAATCGTTTGTCGTGCTCACAAAGGAAAGGTCAGTCATGCATGCATTGAATTACTTCCCTGCTCCACTGCATAAATGCGATCAACTCTATCGTGCTTTCTCTGAGGGGTAATGGTGGCGCACATACATACGTTCCCGAGTCTGTGGTTCATAGTTTTAGCCATATTCACGGTGCATCAACCCCTCATTTCAGTCAGATTCCTGTTAGTTCAAACTCGAGAAATTTGAACTATTTGGCGTGCTTCAAGCTTGAATAATTGAAATTTTTTTTTTGCAATGTCCCCTTTTGGTCTAAAGGTTGTGTTGTATCTGAGCAGTCAGCAGTGCACACAGTTTTTATGACACACAGGTAAAGCATTAACTAATGCGTTTTGCAGGCTTTGCATGTGTATTTGTTGGTGCATCATATTTATAGCGTTCATATATTTTTAAAAATTGGCACCTGGCTTTTAACTCCTCATATTCATAATTCATGATTAAGGATCTGGCCTCCTGAGCATTTTGGTTTTATTCGGCAGACATTTGTATTGTTAATTTCCGGATACCTTTTTTTTTGGGGGGGGGGGGGGTTGCAAACATTAAGGCCTCCAAATGAATCACTAGCTTTTCAGTGACATAATGTCATAATATTCCTGTGTGGTAAAAAGTCACTTTAAATTATCTTTGGCTTCCTTGTCAGCCTGAGAATTTGATTTGGCAATAATTGTAGAAATGACCATCAAGTACAAGCACTCATAGCTGAGCTGTGCTTCTAGAAGGAAATGTTGCAAAAAAAAAAAAAAAAAGAAAAGGAAAGAAAAAAAGTAGTGCAAGTGGAAGTGATGAAACATGAAACCATTGGGCAAAACGCCCAATGTGGAAGTTGATTTATAGAATGTGGGTTACCATGTTACTGGCAAGTTGTTGCATTAGGCATCTGATGGTCTACATGTTTTGTGAAAGCAATGGAATTTCTGCTTAATCATCAAGGTATCTAGGCAGCAGAGAAACCTGCTTAACCCGATAACTATCCCACGCAAACAGTGCTGCACTAGCAGACATTTGGCAATAATGTGGAGCCTCCCAGTCTGCGGAGACATGTAAAGCAGTGATCTCAAAGCATTGTAAGTGCACAACTGCAGTACCTTGTTCATCAGTACATCATCTCATCACATTCTTAGCTTATGCACTTTCTTAACTGAGTGTGACTCCTTCCTTCTCAATAGCCATTGAGATGCAGTATTAATGTCGAAGACAGTGACGCGGCCTGCGTGGCAAAGATACCACTGCCGTTTTTGGTTGAAACTAAACTTCAGAGCTTGAATTTGGCCTACTTTTATTGTTTCCCTTTTTCAGTTCAAACTGAAAAGTACTCTATGCATTATTACGACCTGAATGTAAGCATAAACAAGGGTCTAATAATAAAGAGCCCCATGGTCATAAGGGATTTGATGATTGCATCTTAGCACTTCCTGCATTCATACTACAGTAAATGTGATTGAGCTCATGCTGAATTAAAATTGTCAAAAATAGCATGGTCCCTGAGATGTAACGTCATTGGAAAGATATAAATACCCCTATGAGTGGATGTTATAAAACTTTCGGCAGAAACATACGAGAGGCAAAATCCAGCCAAAAGTGAGACCATTACAAGGTGTGTCCAGAAAGTAATGCAATTTTATCGGTAGAGAAGAAATTATTCAAGATATTGTTACAAGCGTTTAAAATTCTTTTAATAGTCCTCTTTGGCATCTACACATTTTTACCAGCGACTCTGCCATTCAATGTACGCATCCTGGAAGGCTTTGACAGGAATCTCGTTTACAGCCTTTGTCACGGCAGTTTGGATTCCTTCGAAGTCCCTAAGTGGACTCCTTTCAGGGCGCTCTTGAATCTCGGGAACAGGAAGCAGTTTGGCAGAGCCAGGTCAGCAGTATAGAGGGGCTAAGGCAGCGTCAGCAAGTTGTGCTTGACCAGAAACTCCCGTACGTGCATAGTGTGTGGCTGGGAACATTGTCGTGGTGCAACTCCCAGGCATCGGTGATCTCATTTCCCGCTCTAAGGACACTTTTTCTCAGTCTCTCGAGCACGTTCACCTGACAGACAGTGTTGATTGCCTGTCCTTGGGGTTAAATGTGTTGCCAACGACACCCTTGGCATCAAAAAAGACCATTTGCGTTGTTTTAACTTTGACCGACTCATTGTTGCCTTCTTGAGGCGAGGGGCTTTGAGGTTTGCCATCCGGAACTTTGGTGGTTCCCTGTGCTATGAGAATAGGAATTTGGCGCTGTGAGAATAGGACAAAGCAGATTTCCCGTAGACTTGCTGAATTATTTGATAGGTCTTGTCAAGACTCTCATTCAGTTTACCACAGAACTTGATTGCGTACCGTTCGCATGCGGATGCCATCTCACGTTGTGACCAAGGGCACTATCATCACTGCCTAGCAGTCTGTGCTAGGCAGTGATGAAATGTTGACCTAAACCAACCAATCCGAGTGCAGTAGTAGCGACTACAGCGCCAGAAAAAAAAATAATTGCATTACTTTCCGGGCACACCTTGTATAACAAAAATCTTTTTTTTTCTCCTTCGCTTCATAAACGAATTTGAAAGCTGGTAAGACTTCTGTTATTGCCACAATATATTTGGCCTCAGAATCTTCTCAACTCTACCCGTAAGAAGCATCATTTAATGCACACATGATATGCCAATTTCCATCACGTGTTTAAACATTGGCAGACAATTACGATCCTTGGTAATGCCAAATTTGAGCGCATCTCTTCTGGTATTTTGCTTTTGTCATACGCTGAGACAAAGAATTTTAGAGAGACATGTATATATACAGTCAAACCCACTTACAACAATATTGAAGTGTCATGATAATACCATTGTTATAACCGGTAATTGTTTTAACCGGGTTAATCTGAAAAATATATATATATATATATATATATCACAAACTTGAGAAAGTTCAATGAGGGAAAATTGGCTCACTTTTTTATTCCCGGACAGAAACCTGTAATCATTGAGCTTTAACTGCCTCATGGCAATCTTGATGACATCTCTCTGCAAGGCGTCTGACTTTTGCAAGTATCCGAATGAGATTTTAGCACAAATTAAGTCCCAGTATGGAATCGGATCATTTTAGTGCCTCCTGATGTGGTTTGGCCAGCGCAGTCGGAGTACAGCGAAACCTCGTCAATTCGAAGTCATTGGAATCGAGGAAAGTGTTCAAATTAACAGAGTTTTCAAATTAACCAAACACTGCAAAAGAAATCTGGCCCAGGCAAAAAATTTTATTGCGAGAACACGCTGGGCGCACCCCCATCATCCTTTCATCCTTAAGCACATGGTCAGCCACGATCATGACACCGCCTTTTTAGCGTCATTCACTCAAGAAGTTCCAATGATTTTGTGGCAGTGGACACACCCACCCCAGTAGCGGTGTGATAAAGCGTACTGAAAACCAACAGGCTGTGTAATCATACGAGCAGAGGGAGGCGCTGCTGGCCCTCCTGTCAGGGGCGCTGGCACTCAGCAAGTCCTCCCCCCTCCATTTCCCCTTCACACGCCCACCGCAGGGGCTAACACCAAATGATAAGCACGCTCTGATGTCATCGCTGAGCAGCATCTTGGCGCCCTGCCAAGAAATGCGCTGTGAACCATGGCAACGACAGCGCGAAATAGAGAAACGCGCTTCGGCAACGATTTTTTCCCTCAAGTTTTCAGCTGCATAATTAAAAAGTATGGGACCGCACAAATTCATTTAATTAACCTGGATTTCGAATTTAGCTAGTTTTACTGTATTTGTGAGTCCTTTTTTCTGTTAGGGTTGATGCTCAGTGACCCAATTTAATTGTTATAACTGATAATCTTCCATGAGAGCATTGCTATATGCGGTCTATTTTAACATAGAATGCGTGATAAAGCTGATGGTGCCGTGGTTGCTCATTGTTATATCTGGTATATTGTTCAAAGCAGTGTTGTTGTAAGTGGGTTGGACTGTATGTGCACTTAAACACTATCTCGTTAGCTTCCCACACATAATTGTCCTTCAGCAGCACTCTTTTTGCAGTTCTTGATTGCTACAAAAGAATGCCTGTGGTCTGAACAGTAGCAGATGTTTTTCAGGTCTGGTTCTGAAAGGCATTGTCTATGCATGGGTTAAATCAGGTTGTCACAGCAGCAGAAAAAGTTCCCGCACTTCGTCAACCTCAGCTCAGGTGGTGCGTGGGTGGCATGGGCGCATTCTCTTCCGTGCACTTGTATTTCACCACCGCAGATTACACTTCACTAGGCGCAAATTGAGCATGATCCCTCTCGCCTGCCTCCTCTGTACTCCCCCGTCCGCTTTCCACCTTATGCTTCTACCTTTCATTCTCGCCCTCGTGTTGTGCCATTCCATTGCCATAGCATTCTTGTTTCATGTTAGTCACCCTTCTTCTTCTCGTAGCACCACCTGTAGTTGCACATTATTTGGCACTTGGAGCACATTATTTGGAGCGGGATTCCGCCTCCCCATTTTGCCACCTGCTAAATGTGGCAAGTGGCCGGCCTTTATCCGTAGGACGCGACCCCTGAGCATCTCAAAGCCGACATTCACCAGACTATCTGAGACATCTGTGTTCCAGATGACCACGCCGTGTTTTGAGAGGCCCAGCTTTTTCTCAGGTTGGCCAATGCCAACTTTGATAGGGCCACCGTATAGCTGCCTACCAGTTATGCCAACATTGCTCAAGACAGGAACAGACGTTTAAGAGCTGCACTCTGAAGTGTCTCAAGTAACTGAACAGAGAAAAAAATATCGGGCCAGGCAAAAAATTTTATTGCGATAACAGGCTGTGAATAGTACCCCCCACCTCACATTATTTTGTTGTTTCCCACATTTTAGTTTTCTAGCTTCATACTTTGGTTGCCCTAACAGACACCCCAGTTGTGTTGGATGAAAGAATTGACAGCGTGAAAGGCGTAGAAGTTTTGGAAACAAGGAAGTAATGGAACTTCTCAATTTTTCTTTGCCTCGAGGTGTGGACTGCATACAGAAATGAACTGTGCAGGTCATGCCAGGAAATACAGAGCATATCATTCACTTTGCAGTTAGATACTTAGGCTGCCAGGAGATAACCTTTTTCAAGGGTTCCATGTTCTAAAAACTTATGCACCCCCCTGCATATGAAGCCCATTTTCTTATCTACTTAACTGGATTGTTTGGATTAAGCAACGCTCCGATTGTTGAAATGCTTCTATAGACACACTCGATCCACAGCAAGATTGGTGTACACGTGCTCGATCTCAAAACCACACAATTGTGAACTACGGCGGGCTATGTGCATCATAGCTGGACAAAAGCAAGGTAGAAAAAGTACGTGCAGCGCTAAGTCCGCCTATAAAGTGATCTACTGGGCACGTGTGAATGGTGAATTTCCAGTTCGTAGTGAATACAAAGGGAATTTTTGTTCATATTGTTTAGAAATGAAGCGAATATTTTCGAATTAAGGTGAGTTATTTGTGACTGGAAATCTAGCAGTAAAAAAGGAAAAAAAAGAAGAGGCACTTTATCAGTTTGTGCTGAAAGGTGGTTACAGAATTCACTAAGGCAGTAGAAATAAAAAAGTGAAATAAAACAAAATTATTATATTTTGAAAGTTGCATTAGGCAGTGATCAAACAGCAGCAAATTGAAGTGAACCAAGCATCATAGCCTCAAGACCTTACCGTGCACTTGTTTGCATGCTGCTGATTTTAAGTATAAAATGCGCTCACATATTTTTCGCCCATGGTTCATAATCTAAATTTGCACGGCACCAAGTCACACATCTCATAAATTTCAGTGTATAAGCGTGACTGAAATTTGGGACACATTGCTGATGGTCACCTGACCACTCTGTGCATGCATAATCACACTTTCCGACCCTGGACTTAGGCCTAAGTTGTCCATTACACAAAAGTTGAAAGATATCAGCGAAGGCATAGCATAGATGCCACTGAAAACCAATCATAGGATAGAGTACCCACAGTTTCTGGCATGGGTCCTTTCATAGACCAACCATATGACCAACGTCACAACTTTGTGCGTAGTGTTGCTTTAGATGGAGACGTGTTGTCGGCATGGGTGTGCGCGGGGCGTGGCGAGATAAGAATGCACCGTCAGACATGCCGTTGCACGAAGTTTTCGGGTGCACCTACGGAGAATACTAGGTTTAAATGGTATTCTTCATGAGTGCTTCCGTCTAAACACGCTTTAAGAAAGGGAGCAAAAGACTGCATGTGCAGCCGCCCAAATCTTCAACTGGCGTGCGCAATTGCCGCCTTTTCTGTGCTCCTACGTCTTGGAGCGTATAAAACTTGCTGGAAGGTCAAGATTAAGCAAGGGTTTGGTGAGCCCTTATTTATACTTGGACTTCTCTCAGGTTAGCTCCTCTGTAACACTGAAATCACAGAAAATGCGGCAGTCGTGCATTCCAGTTAAATATTTGGGCGGCTGTACAGTGGCCACGCATTATACCGCAAGGGAGGCGCACTCCTATGCCAAAATATGAGCACCAGAAAATGGTGATCTTCTCTTCAGTGAAGTCTGTGCGCCCACATCAAAATGCTTCATAGTGCCAGCTTTCTCATTGCGCTAGTACCAGTAAATTGACATTTCACTTCTTCCAATTCAAACTGATGATGGATGTAAAAATTTAGCTCTTGCCTGCTTTGAAGCTGGCTTGCAGTGACACCAGAGCTACGTCAGCCAACGGTGACTGAGCGCTCACCTTGGTCATGGTAGTAGTTTTGCATTACCCTTTTCGTTATCTTCGTCTTTCAGGCTTTTTCTTTCTTTTTTTTTTTTTTTTTTTTTTTTTTTTGTGGCAGGTGCCTTGGTGTGCTCACTTTCACATGTAGGCTTTATCGCATTATGTGTGCTTGTTGCCAACATGTCTAACTGTGTCAGCTGTTCAGCTATGGTGGCTAGAAGGGGGCAGTGTGACGGGCGACATATCTGCGCCTTGTGAGGAGGCGCGATCCGCGATGAAATTTCCCGGCGCCGCAAGGGGTGCTGCAGCGCTCTGGTGTGCAAGGAGAATCAGCCGCTTTCGCGCGATCGAGTGAGCAGCGTGAGTGCGGGCGAGGTCTGCTGGGGACGCGTGGACTGCGCCTATTTGCACGTGGACCACGAACGATTCGAAGCTGAGAGTTGCACATGTACCACAGTGATCCTTTTGAGGTGCGAAGTGGGCGATCTTGTGCTGATCCTGTGTTATGTAGTAGATAACGTTGCGCGCTCTCGTGGCGCAAAAGCGCGAACATGTTTTGCACATGGACGCAGTAGCGGGTACAGAGCATGCAAATAAGCCGAAACCCCCTTTTCAGAACGCCTAAAGATGCAGGTTAACGCGAACTAGGGTCGCGAAGTATCAAACGTGCTTACAAGGAGCTGACGACCAATTGTGTCTCGTTTGCAAGCGCGTGCTAAGTCAGGAGAACTTGATCGGTAGAGAATATTCGAGACAAATCTTCACCCAAGGCCTACGCAGTTTCTCGTGACTGTCAACTGCCCTAGTTTCTATAACCTTGCCCATCCACAAAAACAGAAGAATTATTCAAGCCCAACTTGATTGTTATACTTTGCTGATGAATAGCTGAAGATAATATTTTAATACGCTGGACATATTTAAATTTGAGGACATTTTGGGAGCATTGTGATGCTGGCTCTCTTAGTCAGCTGTGCCTCAGTTCAGGCCACAATAATGTGGGTGAAGCAAGTTATAGCTGGCTTATCTTTTACATGGCAGGATGTGTGACACAGAAGTTTAGCAGCACAATTTCTTGCCAGAATGTGATTCTGGCCTCAAAGCACGGCCGGTCTCG
This sequence comes from Amblyomma maculatum, assembly GCF_055883805.1. Taxonomy (NCBI): domain Eukaryota; kingdom Metazoa; phylum Arthropoda; class Arachnida; order Ixodida; family Ixodidae; genus Amblyomma; species Amblyomma maculatum. The sequence continues at coordinate 20,825,964 of NW_028146738.1, forward strand.
AAGGAGAGAGCGCGCGCTCTTTCTTACGGCCTTCTCAATCGCCGCGTGAACAATGGGAACTTTTCTCCTTGAGTCACGCTCTCCGCCGCCGCAAGGGGCGCGACCTGCTCACTGTTCGCTCCGCATCTGCTTCAGTGGCGGCGGGTGGCTTTTGCCTGGTTTCGCGCTGTCGCCCGCGGGTTTCGTGGTGAGTGCAGCTCCTAAATGAACGATTACAGAAGGTAGATGCTGCAGCGGCATCCTGTCAACGTGCTACACACGTGAATGGAGTCTTTATATTAAAAAACACTGTCGCTCAGCAAACGCTCGACAAGCATATGACATGTATTGAGGCATGGTAGGCATGGTATCTACTTTTGTTCATTTTAATCTGAATTTTTTCCCAAGCCTGTACAAGAAGATGAATAAAAATAAGTGAATGAGCAGTGATCACATCGAAGCTTCTTAATTCAAGGCAAACATAACAGCAACAATGGCAAAACCGTCTTTCAGCGCTAGATGAGAAACCATCGAGGTAAAACCGAAGTTGAAAATAATTTTATAAAATGTAATGTAAGTTGCACAATGCTTACATGACATAAAGTATTAGTATAACGTCAGAGTAAACACTTTTAACTTTTGTTTTCAATTTTGCTATAATTTATAGACCAGCAAATGTTTTAGGTTGTATTATAAACATTATTTTAAATTTGCAAATAAACGTTGGTTTAATGAAATGTTCACATATCATGATTATTTCATGAAAAAACAGGAAATCTATTTCAAGCACTAATTCCTAGCAATATTTTCTTTCTTTTTCTAGAATGTTTTTGAACTAATAGTTCCTTGTAACTATCTGCGCAGTAATGCCTGCCTTAGAGAGCAATCACTGCCCCATTATTTTGGTAGAATGCTTTGCTTATTACACATCCGCCACTGTTACTCAAGGGACACTCCTCAATAATGGATATAAAAGCTTTTCTCTGTGCGATTTATTCAGAGGTGACTATAGGAGTTGTATGTCGCGCTGTATTGCGCGCCTAGGCACCTAGTGTCGACACCGACGAAATCATTTCAGCTCTGCCGCAATCAGTAACCGAGGAACTGAAAGAAGTGATGGTATCTCCTGTCATCCCATTACCCACTGTCATGTATTCTGGTTTAGCTTACGTCGCTGGATACATTAATTGTGAAGTTAATCAGTGACTTCGGGTGTGACGCTTGTGCTATCCTTGAAACCAGCGAAAGAAGCGGCCCCATGTACACTATTCTGCGAGGACAAGATTCTAGCGGACTGCATTATACAAAACCGGAGTTTTTAGCCCTCTTGGTCAAGGTTGTGTCTTTTTTTGAAAAAGCTGTCGTGCACCTTCCACACACAAATATCCTTGAAGTCCTTCAAATCTTAATCCAGCCAGCACTTGAAAACTCACCTTTGCTGAGTTGCCTGGAAGGCATTGACAATAGCCATGCTATAAGGTCCGCTTCTTTAATATGTGAGAAATTTCTCAGAATCCTTCTTGTCGATTATGCTAAGAAGGTGACAGACAGGAACGAAGGCCAGCTCCTTATGTGCACAAACCGTCCAGAAAGATTTTGAGACTTAAATTTTCTAGCCGCATGTACCGTTTTGATGAATGAGTGCAATGTGTTAACTTTGAAGGACATTTTTTTTATTGCTTGCTGCTCTTTTCAATTATGCATATCTGTTTTTATGCCCATTTCCTTGATTGAATGTTTTTATTTTTTTTATCATTGTATTAATCTGACTACGACTGTCTACGTGTGCGTCAGTCGCGAGACCGCGTATACATCTGCTGTCTTTCAACCTACTGATTTGTTTTAAACGAAGCTAGAACAGCCCACTTCACTAGACAACTGGAATTTTAACTGTATGCGTAAATGTTTGTTCCTTACTATGAATTTTCGTCAGTGCCTGTTTTGCTCTAAACGAAAACGGCAGCGGTTGACAGAATACTTTGAATGTCCACCGAACAGTTTGCCATGCAGACTAGCGTCAGGTCGCGCTATACCTGCTTACAGCTTTCAAAGGCACACTGCATAAAATGGTACATATAGTTTTGTGAAAAATTTAGGGGCAAAAAGTGTTGATGTAAGTGCACCCGAAACTTAATTCGACCGTGCGCGACAGCACTGACGAAGGCGCGCGCGCACGCGCATTATTGACTATTTTATTGCTCATAACACGATAAATCAGACGCTGATTACGGCTTCTTCCTATAAGCCATAAGGGGTGAAATATCAGGGCCTGCCGGTTGCAACCGATGCGGGCGGAGCGAAGAGCGAGCGCGCGTTTCCCTTGCGCGTGAACGGCTGTAGCGGAGGAGCAGCAGTGGGGCGGTGGCGACCCCACCGAGGCGCGGCGGGCGGTGGAAACAGACCCCATTGGAGAGGCCGTAAGAGAAGAGAGAAACGCGCTCTCCCTCGAGACCGGCTGTGCTCAAAGTCACCCGAGCAGCATCTGAATGCAATTAAGATCCCTGTGCATGCAACAATTTGACAGGGGAGGCTTATTTTACATTAGGGACAAACGTTTGAGGGATGCTGGCTCGTGGAAAAATTTATTTTTTGTGTTTTTGGGGCCGGGCAATTATGGAGAATGAAATGTGTGGAATCATGAGGGGACATGCACGCCCCATTCAGCGGGGAAAAAAAGAAAAAAATCAAAAGCCAAACTAGCGAGGCAATGAAGACAAATCCCCGCCCCGCAAACTTTTGTTCCTGGCTGTACCATAGAACTGTGCTGGCCACCGTTATTAAAGCCGTAGGCAGCAGTAAGGCATTCACATTTTTGGTTAAAAAAGAAAATGTTTTATGCTTTCAGTGTGCATGATTTTGTGCAGTTTCTCAGCAGTCTAAAAAACTCCACCAAGTGGGATGCGCGGTCTGCATCATAAAGATCATTATACAAAAATGTTTCCAGTTTGTGGTGCTAACTATGGGTTCATTTTTTTTTTTTTTTTACTCCTTGAATAAGGGCAAGGCTCTTCAAAATTAGCGACAGAAACATTTGAAGTTAAACAGAGTGAATTCGGAGCAGAGCCATTAATTCATTGTTTGCTCGGTCTGACGTCTGCATCTGGATTACTGTTGTATTAATAAAATAAACGTCATTTATGCTCTTGTGGACATTTTGTGCAAATTATTTATTTGCTGTGTAATGAAGTATTTCCATTTGGTCTTGTAGACGTGTCCAGCAAAAGCAGTGATGGAAAATATTTAGTGCATGATGAGGTTCGCCAGAACATCCACAAGTGCACCTATTATTTTTGAGCTACAGCTTCCAAGTAATGTAGCCATAAACGGCATGTTGCTGGCGCATGCAGACAGACAAACAGACAGCGCTCTGTTCGTCCTGTCTTTTTTAATTTAATGCAAAAGCCTTTAATGGCTCATACTGTCGTGGACAAAGTGTATCCCGCTTTTGCAGTGGCTGTCGCGTGGCGTTCCTTGGCGCGCATTCAAGTGTGGAATTGCAGATGGCAGGAGCGCTAGACAAGATGAGACTTGTCAGGCTTTTGCCTTTCACTACTTTAGTCGCTAAAGTCCCTTGCAATTTTTATTACGTTTGTCTAATTGTTAGCATGTCATAGCGCACTGAAAACTAATTTGCTAGCACGTTTTTCTGTCGTCACTCATTATAGTATTCCAAACTCCAAAGCTCAGAGTCAGAGTTCCGAATTGTCCATGTTCACTTGTGCTGTCAGGCTTTTAGCGAAAACCAAACGCGTACAGAGTTAATCTGATATGCGTTCTATTAAAGCCTGCTTTTCCTAAATTGCTTCGCTAATCTCCTCTTGCGCGCACTGATGGAGAAAACATTGCATCTTTTCATCTTTAATCTGCAGACATTTCGTCATGCTGGCATCGCGCATCAGAATAAAAATTCAAATGCGATTCAAAATTCACGCGACATGCGTGCCTTGTGCCCTATACCGCCCCCTTCAACAGCCGCAACGGCTGCACACCAGTTGCAAGTTGCAAGATATATTCGATGTTAAGAAGCTGCCAATACTGGTGCCTCATGATGTTTTTTTTTTTTCTAAGTTTTCTTTCATTTGACTGACTGGTTGATTGCAGCAAAGATTCCCAAACAATTTTGTGCGTATATTGCTTAAAATAAAAGTATTTTGTTCATCTTGTCCACATCTCCGGGTAGCGAGAAGCATACTTCCCACCAAAATATTTCCATTCGAAGTTTCGGAAGCATACTTCCCACCAGAATATTTTCATTTTAAGTTTCGAACTCTCATGTACTATTCAAGTAGCCTTTGAGTAAAGTAAGCAGGAGTTAATTTTCTATTTCCACTACAAAAATATTTCCCATGAGTTTGTATTAATTGTATCTTTGTCCACACACAGGCTGTTTATGGTGTGCTGAGCTCTGTGGAAGGCTGCACAGCATTTGAGGACATGCTGACAGACACCAAGATAGGGGATTGGTACTACCGAATGAAAGAAGCAACTTCAAGTCATGCTGGGACTCGTGCTTTGAGTGCCATGACATGCTGATTTTGTAGAAAGTATTTGTTGCATTTTGTTCCTTTTGGATCTCTGTTGTTGCCCAGGATTGCGATAAAACTATGGTAACGTTAATAAAATAGATTACCTGCTCATATCCAACTTTCATTTTTGCATTTCAAAGCACCAGGTACATTTGTTTTCTGGTCGCTGCTTCAAAATGAATACTTTCATTTTTGTTACCATCAGAGCATTTTGTTATTCACTTAGAAATTTGTTTTTAATGCACAGTTTGGGGAGGATGTGTATTTTTGGGGGTTGTTTTTAACGTGACAGCGCTGGAAACCTCATCACATAAAACCCCAACATGGTTAGTCATAAAATTTGCTGATTAATCAAGACAGTGATGGCATTGCAGTGCCAAATTAAAATCAAATCAAATTTTTTTTCTCTCCAAAAAATGAAGAAAGGGGGCAACGGAAAAAAGCTGCAAGAAAGCAGCTTGACAAAGCTCGGCCCCCTTGGGTACAGTTCGGCAGTGTTAAAAATATAAAAGCACTGAAATTGAGTTTGTACAAAAACAACTTTAAATACAGAGTACGACGTCAAAGTTTACACAAGGGACACATTTGGTGGGCAGTACACGAGGCAACACGTAATCACATCAATATATATATATATATGCATATAAATATATATATACGAGGTGTGACACAAAAAAAACGAGACTGGTCCAGTAAATTATTGTGCTTACAGAATCTGTTTTCTGTGACATTATTCCCTTCAAAGTAGTCGCCTTCAGAATTCACACACTTCTGCATTCGGTGCTGCCACTGCTGGTAATAGTTCTAGAACAAGGTTTTTGGAAAGCTCTTAAGGAGATTCTCCGTTTTTGCCTGAACCTCTTAAATTGAATTAAAATGGGTTCCCTTTAAGCAAGATTTAACTTTTTCAAGCATTTTCGCGCTACGATATACACAGATACACAAGAAAGCAGGAACCACGTACACAGGACAAGCGCGCACTGACAACTAAGGTTTATTGGTAACAGGGTTACATTTAAAACATTCCACACGCACTCTCTGATACAAGAAATCTTGCAAACTCACTGAACAGGCAGTGTCACATATCTACACACCTACACTCCTTTATTATCTTTATCTCATGATTAGTTAGCATGACTGATGGCGTGCTTATGCACATGTCTTCTCCAGCTTCCCATATCTGAAACGCTTCTTTTATTTCTCTTTCTTTTCTTTTGAACGGCCTAAGGTTGTGGTTCCTTCAAATTCTGACTTGCATTTGTGTTTTGCGCAATGGGGTGCGAGGTTTCCAAGGTTATTGATTGAAGGAACATTGCAATGATATAAGTAAAATCAATAACCTTGGAAACCTCGCACCCCATTGCGCAAAACACAAATGCAAGCCAGAATTTGAAGGAACCACAATCTTAGGCCGTTCAAAAGAAAGAGGAATAAAAGAAGCGTTTCAGATATTTGAAGCTGGAGAAGACATGTGCGTAAGCACGCCATCAGTCATGCTAACTAATCATGAGATAAAGATAATAAAGGAGCGTAGATGCGTAGGGATGTGACACTGCCTGTTCAGTGAGTTTGCGAGATTTCTTGTATCAGAGAGTGCGTGTGGAATGTTTTAAATGTAACCCTGTTATCAATAAACCTTAGTTGTCAGTGCGCGCTTGTCCTGTGTATGTGGTTCCTGCTTTCTTGTGGATCTGTGTATATCGTAGCGCGAAAATGCTTGAAATGGTAGACCAACTAGCCCCCATTGCTGCTTTGCTTAAGATTTAACTTTAGGATATAAAAAAAAAAAGTCGCATGGAGCCAAATTAGGTGATTAAGGAGGATGCTCTACCACGGTAATGTTTTTGCTGGTCGGAAACTGCTTGACAGATAGGGCCGTGTGAGCGGGTGCATTGTCCTGGTGCAACAGCCACCAATCACTCCACAACTGAGATCTTTTTTTTTTTTTTTTTTTCCAAATATTTTCACAAAGTTTTTTTATTAATTCAATGTAGTAGTGTTGATTAACAGTCTGACCACTGAAAATCCACTCAATCATTACAATTCCACTCTTGCTACACACTTAGTTTCGTTTCTTTTGTGTCACACCTCGTGTATATATATATATATATATATATGAATAAGAATACATGAAAATACCCCGCCGGGGTGGCGCAGTGGCTACGCCGCTCGACTACTGTTCCCAAGGACGCGGGATCGAATCCCGACCTCGGCGGCAGCTTTTCGATGGAGGCGAAAAGCAAGGCGCCCTTGTGCTGTGTGATGTCAGTGCACGTTAAAGAACCCCAGGTGGTCGAAATTCCTGGAGTCCTCCACTACGGCGTCTCTCATAGCCTAAGTCGCTTTGGGACGTTAAACCCCACAAACCAACCAACCAAACCAAAGGTACATGAAAAGCATAAAAACTGAAAATGATGTGGTCTGGTGGCTGCATCCAGCACAGCGAAAGATAGTCAACAAAATAAAAGGCATTGCTTTGGAAACTACCGGAAAAGGGAAGCATGGCTATAGAATTCAGAAAAAAGTGATCGTGCAGATTGTGTGTTGGTATCTGCACCAGCACAAACAAGGATGTTCAGGAGGGCAGCGATGCGAAATGATAAAGATTGATTTCCGTATGTTGTACGGCAGAAACGCTCGATCCAAGAATTATTTTGCCTAGTATTATGGACATGACTGCGAGTTGCTAGGTTGAATAATGTAAGAATATAGGTGTTCTGGATGCAAACAACTTGTATTGGCAAATGAGGCGGAAGGAATACATTGATGCAATCGGAAGTATGCCATAAGATGAGAAGTGGTAGGAAGTATGATCCCGGTACGAAATATTCGCAATGGCTCTGACGGTGTGCTTTTGGCACACTGTTACTTTATGAAGGTTTGCTTGAGACGTGGTAGCCCAAACAAGATGGCAATAATTAAGTGCTGGCGAAAATAAGGCATTGTATACCATTCTTTTTGCACTAGTTGGTAAGCTATGACAGTGTGTATTGACGGTGTCTATTTAATATTCTTGCAATTCTATTTAACTTGCAGCAAACATGTTCAACGTGGTTATCCCATGTTAAATTTTCGGAAAAAAAAGACCCCAAGAGATTAAGCGTACGTCTGCAGTTCAATTTCATCATTTCCCAGGAACAGTTTTTCTGCCTAACTGACTTTGGTATTTGTGTTCGATTTACTATATTGCTTGCAATTTTTTTTCATTAATTTTCAGAAAGCTATTTTCGGACCAACGCTTAATCGACTGCAATGCCAGATTTGCCATGGATACCATTTTATTCGGGTTTTCTCCCTTAATGAACAGTACGATATCATCTGCATACCCGATCCATTGAACATTAAAAAGAGATAATTTAAATAAAGGACAAATAACAGGGGACCCAGAATACTCCTGCGTATGCCGTATTGCTGAAGTTTCATTATCAATGTTTTGTGATGTACCGTCTTTGCCGAAAGTAACCAGGCTTCATGTTTTGCTTCTTGTATTTTAAAGGCAATAAGGATTCCCAGAGGATCAAAACTTATTAAGAAGTGAGAACAGGAGCTTGCCTTCACTTTGCACAGATTTACTGTTCCAGAAGTACGAATGCTCTACTACCCGTCTGAAAAGCGAAACATGCAGCCTGGTTACTTTTGGCAAAGACTGTACACAATCAAATGCTTTTGAAAAATCTATATACTATATGGCCCAGTACAAGTTGTTTATTTATTTATTTCAAAATACTGCTGGCCAGAGTTGGCCCAAGCAGGAGAGCTCTAAAGCATCAATTATGAGTTCTTTTTTATTTAAGAGAGCTAGTTCTGTAGATTTACGTTTCAGAAAGCCATACTGACAAGGCGAAATAGTGCTTCTCAAGAAACAAATAAAGGCAAATGTGCATAATCTTTTCTAATCTTTTATATAGGACGGAGAGAATAGAAATGGGCCTAAAATTGTTCATATCATTCCTGTCACCTCCTTTAATATCACAGTTACCTTGGGTACCTGCATTAATTCTGGAAAAGTGTTCTGTTCAAAGGCTAAATTATATATACCAGTCAACAGCGGGGCTATAAGATCGATAATATACTTAATAGGGACAATTTGCATGTCATTAGCGTCCCTAGATTTATAATTTTCAAAGTGATTGTATACGTGAACGACTTTACTCTCATCAGTGGGAAAGAATACCATGCTGTCAGGGATGCTTGGGACACAACCAGTAGTGGGGGAGAAAAGTGTACCCGAGCTGTTGGTATGACCAATGGATTTGAAATGCGTATTGAATGCACAGGACAAATCAGTGCCAGTGATAACTTCATTGTTCTTTTCGATGCTAGTAATGATGACCGGACTAGTTTGCTTAATGATGTTATTCAGCCGCTTCCACAGGAGTTCAGTGTTTCTGGTTGCCTTGTTCAGACAGATAGCAAAGTGTTCTTGGTAATTTTCAGTTCTTTATTTAACCTACTTCTGTATGTTGTATATGTATGTAGTGCATCTATATCTTTACTTCTGATAAATTTCCAGTAAAGGCGGTTTTTTACATTTATTTGGTTACGTAGCTTGCGTGTTACCCAGGGTTTTCATGACTTTTTGCACCTTCCATCGCACTGTAAAATGAAATTGTTTTCTGTAAAGATTTGTAATATCCGACACAAGAGCTTCATACATGGCATTCACATCAGTTGTTGAAAGAATGCGATTCCATTTATGACTTTGAACATCGGCTCGAAAGGAAGCCAAGGAAGACTCGATTGTATTTTGTTTGTACAGTATAGAAGCATCGTTTCTGAGTGTAGCATGACCTTTTGCATGAATGAAAGCGAAGATAGGCAAGTGATCACTGATCAATCGTAAGCAAGCGCACCACATGAAAAAACACTTCGATTGACATTATTGATACACAAATCGAGAAGAGTTTCGGACGCAGACGTGACACGTATTGGCACATTTATAATGTTTAAAAACCCATGCGATTCTAAAACAGAAAAAATATCATTTTTGCCTTTGGCAGCTCTAGTCATATCAATGTTTAGGTCACCACCAAGAAAAAGCGAGCATTTGTTTAGACATATGAAATCAAGAATACTTTCAAAGAAAGCAGAAATTTTTCCGCATCACCCTTGGGGGAGGATAAGGAACTAAGAAAAGGTTTGAACTGTCGGGTGCTGCCACTATCTCATTATCATCCGTCAACATAAAAAACCCTGGAACCAGTTCCGTGTTTAGGGAATTTTTAATCACTAGCATCACACCACCACCTAGCTTCAGGGGGCAATTTAGTACAAAGTTTTTGTAGCCCTCTATATTGAACGGAACAGAATTTTTGTTGTACCACGTTTCACATATCATGATGGCATCAAAAGAAATGTCATTTCCATTGATTAAATAATGAAGCTCGTCATGCTTATTTTCCAGAGAATGTGCTTTAAGGTGAAGAAAAGATAGACCCTTGTCATTAAAGTTTTTAAGATTAGATGGCTGCACAGCCATGAGTATGGCAGAATATAAATAAAATATGCATATGAAATGGGCAAGCTTGGTAATCCTATCAAGACATGGCGGTTTCACTTGTCATGTTTTCGAGGTCGTCGAAGCCACTGATTTGAAAAACAGTTGTGTTTTCACCTCGGCGTGCAAAACTTTTACCATCCCTCTTCCAAGTGAATTTCCAGCTAACCTGTTTTTTCCTTTTGATGTTGGCACCGAGACGATGTTTGTTTTGATGGGTTAGATGCTCATTAACATAAAAGACTACAGCATTCTCAGAGCTGTAACCGAGGTCAGTAGTCGTGATTTGAGTTTTCTTTGCTTTTGCCAACACTGAATTGCACTTTTCCCACTGACAAAGCGCACAATAATGTTCATTTAATCTTTGTTTTTGGTAGCTACTCTGTGGCAAACATCAATGTCAGCTTTCAAAATAAGTTCGCCGACAAATGTGCCCGAGTTGGTGACCACTTCCATGGCGTCACCATCTGTAGGAACACCTTTTATTTCCAAGTTGTTAATCCGAGAATACTGTTCTAGTTCATCAACTCGCTGAGCTAGCTTGCGGTTTTCTTCTTTCATTTTGTCATTGGTGTCTCTTAACACTTTGACCTCTTTGATTAGTTTTTACATCGACCTTTGTTTCGGATATGTCATCACATGATTCGCTACAGAATTCCACGCTTTTTTTCAGGTCCTGGAATTCAGACATTTCTTTCCAGAATTTTTTAAGTTCCTGCCTGAGAGCACAGCAATCGTTACATTCTTTCACGGCCTTGTCCTTCTTTGCCTTTGTTCCTGCCACGGCTCAGTGCAATCGCGAGAAGGTTAGGCTACAGGATAATCAGTTGTTCTCATTTGAAATCACCTATTCAATGACCTTAAAAGCCTCATCACTGAGAAAACATGGTGTGGTTGGTCGTAAAATTCACTGATTGGTCAAAACTGATGATGTCAGAGTGCTTTCACATAGTAAAAAATTGAGTGAAATTAGAACTGAAGAGTGTCGCTTTGGTGCACCATTTGAGCTAATGGAGAAGACATTGGCCAAACCATCACTGCTACCTGCAGTCACTGAAAAGGAAGAAGAGTGCCACAAATACCTGAAGGCACTCCTCGCCTCATGAAAGCATTGTAGCTATGGTCTTGGTATCAGTTGGATTCTGTTATGGGTTGTGTGGAATGAGTCCAGAACCTATGCCTAGTTCTTCACCAGTGGGGAGTGCAAACAAGCTTTGATGTTGTTATGCCTGACAGAAACTTGGATGGAGCCCGACTGGCCCTATGAAATTGTGTTCGCGTGTCGTCAAAGTAGAAAAGACGTACGCGGTACTGTTAACTTTGTTTATTAACCAGACAAGAAGGTGCGACCAGCGTCGGCCGAGGCGAAAGCCGAACTGGCCAGCAGAAGAACGGAGGGAACGCACGTCCACAAATGGGACTTGCTTCCCCAAACAACAGGAGGGTGAGGGAGCCTGCCGTAGGAGTATGTCGCGCTGGACGCAGACGGGGGAGAGTTTTAGCGGAGATTCGAGGGGTTCCAGGGTCTGTCCATTAACGCGCACTGCTCTAGTCAAAGAACGGAGGAGAACACAGTACTTCGACCACAACAGAAATCAAAGAATTAGAGTATGTGTATGCTGTCACACGTTCTTGCAACAGAGCTGCTGCTGTTGCCATATGCACCAATGTACCAAAGAGGGAGTTGCTGTGACTGAAATTGCTGTCATGAAACAAGTTCATGACAGCAGTGAAACAACAGTGATTCTTCAAATAGGCATCAGAAGGCTTCCAACAGCCACTGACACAAAGTGAAGTGTTGGAGACTTTTTTTTTTCTTTTTTTTCGTGTTAATCAGTGTGAACTAATATTGTAAGTGTGGAGATAATCGATAAGAAAATAGAAGAAACAACAACCACATGTCTCACCAGCAGTATGTGTTTTTTTTTTCTTCTACTTGCTTACCGATCCCAAAAGGGTAGAGAATTTGGCGGGTTGGTACGGATCCGTGCTGTTTCAGCGCCACAAGGATATGGACGGAGACGAAGGACAGACGTCCTCGTCCTTGTGGTGCTGAAACAGTATGGTTTCTTATCAATTATCTTCATGATTACATTATTACTTCACATTGATTACCACGAAAAAAAAAAAGTCCCTCATTTTTCCTAGATTGTTTGCTGATCTTCAAAATAGGGTAATACTAGCGTGTGCATGCATTGCCTGAGATGTATGAAGTCAAACTTGCCAACATTGTCACTCAGGAACTGCCCTTTATAATCCAAACAGCCCTTCTGGTGGTGATTGGAGATTTCAGTCAGAATGGAAGGGTGTGTACCAAGTTTCCCAGGATACTGCAAGAACAAGTTGGTTTCTAATTGGCAACCCCAAAGAGAGAGAGAGAGAGAACTTTTATTTGTCCAACAGAGTGACTATCCCGCCCTTCGGGGGTTAGACCCAGAAGGTGGGACAGTCGCCTTAGTTGCAGGCCGGTAGTTCTTTGGCTCCGGCGGCATCTTCGGCCAGTCGAACAATTTCTGTTTGAGCTCTTGGGTCTGAGCTTCGCAGAAGGGTCTCCCAGGTGTCTTTAGTTATATTTTTAGCCCTGCCTGGTGATTTCGCACATTCCCATAATACGTGATCTAGTGATCCCCTTTCCTTACATAATGAACATAGGTCTGATCGTATTTCTGACCATATATGGTTGACAAGAACTGGGTTGGGGTATGTATTTGTCTGTAGCTTTCTCCATGCTACTGCTTCCTCTTTGCCTAACATGGGGTCTGGTGGTGGTAGGACCCTCCTGCTCAGTCTGTAGTGCATTGTTATTTCACTATAGTTAATCAGGTCCTCTTGTTTGCCTTGCTCCAGTGGCACTCCTCCAGCCCGGTGTGTGAGATCTCGGGCTAGTTTGTGTGCCGCCTCGTTTCCGGACACGCCTGCGTGGGCTGGCGTCCAAACAAGGGTGACGTCTCTTTCTATTCGCTTATGATCGAGGATTCTACCCGCGATCTTTGCTATTACTGCAGCGGTGTAGCTCCTGATTGCGCTTTTGCTGTCATTGACTATGTATTTTGCCTCTGTCTGAGCAAGAGCTAGTGCTATTGCAGCCTCTTCCGCTGTCTGTATCGATTTTGTTTTTATAGACACTGCTGTAACCATTTCTTGCTTGCCATTGAGTACGACTGCATTCATTTTTCCTTTGCCGCAGTATGCAGCGTCTACATATGCAATTCTACCTGAATTTTTCATCTCGAATCTCCGTGTCTGTGTTTCGGCCCATTTCTCTCGTCTTTGCTTATTATATTCAGGGTGAATGTTCTTTAGTAATGGGGGGATATGGATCCGTTTCCGGACCTCCGCTCTCATTTCCTCTGTCGTGTCCCAGTATTCCTTCGGTTGTATACCTATTTCCCTCAATATGTTCCTTCCACCCTTAGTTTTCTCTAGCCTTCCTTGATGTGTAGCTAGTGTTGCCTCAATTATTTCATCTAAGGTGTTGTGTATTCCCAGCATCGTTAGCTTGTCCTTGGAGGTACCCGCCGGGAGGTGTAGTGCTCTTTTAATGCATTTTCTGATCATGCTATCGATCCTGTCTTTTTCAGCCTTTTTCAGGTCTAAGTATGGCGTGGTATACCCGACCCTGCTTATTACGAAAGCTTGTACGAGCCTTAATAGGTTACATTCCACCTCTACAAACTGCAATACGAGCATTGACCTCTCATTTCACAAGAGAACCATTGTGGGTCTGCAGTATGTCGTCTCATTTCAAGGACCGCAAAGTGATGCTGATGGCACTGAAAGAAGGCGACATACCAAGGTAGGAAGCCATTGACAGCATCTAGACCTCTGACTTAGACTAAAACTTAAAAGAAAACTGCGAAGTTATATCAACATAGGTGAACTTGGTGCATGGTTTAGGATGCATATTACTGCATGAGGACAACTCTTATTGTAATCAGTATTACCTCCGTTGGTAGAAAAAAGCCCAGAGGTCAAATATTGCATCTTTATACCTCTGAGAAGACTGGCCATCCAGGTGAGATATGCCCCTTGGTGTGACACTCTTCTACTGGATAAAGTTACTATGAGCTTGTTCGTTGAAATCGGTATGCTGTCTGTGGTATGTTTGTAGACTGAACGCTCTCATCTGGTGATTCATCTAGGAGATTAAAGGTGTTGAGTTGCAAACAACTATGTGGTGTCTAACAGAAACAAACGCGCCAGAGAACTGATACAGATCTAGGTAAAGTTGCAACAACCCGATTCCAATGTTACCACATTCTGCACACAGTGTAATTAAGTGTCCCCACAGTTTTCATGTTAGCTCTGGTCTGCTGCGGAGGTAGAAAACATCTATTCGCTTTCTGTAATGTTGTATTCAGCATATCTTGTTAGACACGATGCAGTAAAAATTTAGTTATGATACTGTGCGCACCTTGCCATGCAAAATGTGATGCTTGTTGCTAAGCGTGCCAAAGCTTTCACACAGTTTTTCACTTAGAAGTTTCATACGGCAGTGTTGTATGGTTGTGAAGCAGCACAATGACCTTTATTTATGCTATAGTAAACTCTGATATAGTATAGTGAAACTGAAGTGCCAGTCCATCTTCCATAAACAACTGTACATATTTCCTCCTTTATTGTAAAGGCATTTTTGGTAAAAATCGGTTACAGTAAAGTGCATCTGGTCGCGGTGACGATTTCGCACGAAATGACATCGTTGCACCTGCGCTACCTGGTATCGCGAGGCTATTTTGTTTTGTTTTTTTCGAGAAAAAAAACAACTACAGAGTGTGTTTTTTTTTAACGGCTTTTAACACCACGTTTAGCAGTACGCAGGAGAAGCCAACTTTAGTAGGCCTTTGGGCCGTGAGAGAAAGCATGCAACGAGTAGGGAAAAAAAGCTGTCTGTACACAGGTGGCGCGGTTTGTGCAGACAGTGAAAGTAAAAAAGAGTAAAATTGCAGCGAGAAAAAGGGAAGGGAAGAAGCGGCCGAACGTTTCGCAGCATTGTGCAACACAAAGCGCTAGAAAGCGGTGACAAGAATTGGAGGCACGGCGTATGTTTTTCTGCAGCGCTCGACTGCCGCGCCGCTTGACGCCAAGTTCATACAAGGCACCTTGGTTTTCATGTGAAATCAAACTCTGCAACATATTGCCCTCATGCTTAAAAGGTACTTCCACAAGATGTAAACAAAAAGTCATATAACTTTTTAAAAAATGGCACGAAGAAATGATAAGAGGGAGATGAAAGGTATTTTAAAGTGTTTCTTTTTTTTTTTTTTCATTAATAAACGACGTGTTCAGTAAGTAGGCATTTAATTACCAACCAGCATTTTTACGACCATGCCATCGGCAACAGCTGACCCTGACTTAGTAAAGATTTTTGCCGCTCCCATGACTTTATATATATGCTCACGTAAATGCAGTAAACTCCTTTTAAAACAAACATTTTGAAGGAACCAGACAATTGGTATTAACAGAAGTGCTCCTAAAGGAAGATATGAGCTACAGTACCGGGGGCACTACATAAGGGGTGGTAAGGGGGGCTGCTACTTGTGCCTGAGAGGAACACTGCATAAGTCAATGCAGTTTGCATCATTCAACAGAAGATGTTTGTCTGGGCTGCAGAATCTTTATTATTTATGGCTGCTGCTTTCAGTAACTTGTCAAGGCAAGCCATACATCTTCACATTAAACGGCCACTGCCCAGGGAAGGACCTTTTAAGCGAAGGAGCCCAGTGTTTCGATCAGGTACCGGAGATAGTCTGTGCAAAATGCTACAGTGACGCGCGCCGCAAAGCAACAAAAATACAAATCAAAGCTCTCTCATGCTCTCCTTCGGGAAGCCAACTTTTCTGTTCCCTGCGCTGGCCTGTCGAGCCGCAGCTATGACGTATTTGTCAGGAACGACGTCTATTGGTCCGTCTCGCTGTCTGAGGGTGAAGGATGGGTGTCTACCACTCGCTACGCGCTTTTCCCTCGCCACGGTCAGACTGAATCCAGCGGCGCATTCTCTCGCCCAATTATTTATTTCTTTTTTTCGCGCACACAGAGTGCCATGTCCCACCTCCCGCCAAACGCGGAGGAGGAAGGGGAATTTGTCCTGCGGAGGCTAGACGACCTCGGGCAGGAGAGTGAAAAACCTTTGCGAGGGAACGGAAGGAGAGAAGCACGGCAGAATCAGATGATTGCGGTGGCTGTAACTGCGTTATTAGTTACTCTTTTCAAAAACATATTGCGGCCTTGCGTTCTGGGGGCGAAGTCTCACAGTTACCGGGGAAGAAAATATTTTCGACCGGAGGGTGGACAGTGGGCCTTTAAGGGACAATGCCTAATGAAGCCAGTTATGTTTACTTCTTTAGTTTAAGTGCAGTTCAGAGCCAGAGGTGAAGCTATCTCTAAAGCATAAATTCAAAAAAATGTGTCGGGTCAGTGAATGTATGTACTACTACTATCATGCTAAATTGAAATGCAAACATATGCTCTATTTTTGAAATTTGCTGGTAATCATTCACTTGCAACCAGTCTGTGAGTGCACACTTCACTGGCAACTTCATGCAGAAACGCGTTTTCACTATGGCTGAAAGTAGAAAGGTAAAATGTGTTTTATTCATAGGCGTTTGCACTTTATTGCTGCCTGATAGTACATTGTACTTTGCGGTTATAAAGCAACAATCCAGGCTCAAACTACAACATGGCAATGCTTCACTGTAGGTAGCTGAACAAGGCAAATACATGTGCTACAAAAGTCCTCATTGACTCACGAATAGAGAAGCCACAGCATGCTATGTGCCGAGAGCTTGTACTATGGGTTAATATGCAAACAGCATATTAAAATATTACACCCTCAAAATTAGACCATTAGAAAAGTGTCTTGCGAAAGACACAATGTTTTCTCCAATATAGTTCACTGCTCCCCTCAAAAAAGTAAACATCACGGAAAAAAATGAAGGTACAAGTTGTGGCAAAGGCTATGAAATAGGCACACGTGAACAACTTTTCAACACAAAGCTAGAGATGGCTGGACAAGGCAACAAATTCCGAAATGATGATAGCTCCTTCAAACTCATAAGGAGCAGCTTTGTTACTGGAGCACACCAACGGATAGTTATGGAAGAATGAAGTGTCCCAATTAGTAGCACAGAAGATGGTTAAATGACTAGTGTATGTAGAGACATGTTTCTTCTAATCTTGCCTTGAAACAGTAACTGCAAGTGAACATTACTTGGTGCATTACACAGCTTTTTTAATAGTCGTGGTGCTTCAGGTTAAATTTGTCACATCACTAAATTCTCGCAAGGAAGGACACTGATAAAGGCAGACAACATTTTTATTGTACCAGCTTCAGTATTTGCAATGAAGCCAGTGTTTAATGTTGCACATCAGATGCTTCTTTAGCAGCCCAAGGTTTCTGAGCAAAACTGTACTTCTTCCCTCTTTCCGGCCCATTCTGCTCACTTTTTACAATCTCCTCGACAGCCTTCAGTGCATCACGATACTTGCTCTGAAATTCTTCAAGACCATCACCCTCACCAATGTCCAGGGGCTGAATATCCTGCTTTCCAGCTGATTCAAGCATTTCCTTGAAAGCTTGCAACTGGCCTTGTCGCATGAATGTCACAGCAGTGCCTGGAACGCCAGCACGTGCAGTCCTGCCCACCCTGTGCACATAAGTCTTAATGAACCTTGGAGGATCATAACATATGACATGGCGCACATTTGGCACATCAAGACCTCTTGCCAGAACATTGGAGCACACCAGGATGTCCAGCTTTCCCGACGCAAATTTTCTTAGAACCCGTGCTCGTTCAGCAGAGCTCAACTTGGCAGAAAACTCCTCAACATGAACGCCACCCATTTCTTTCAGCACCAAGCTAAGCCTGTGGGCATCCTCCTTTGATGCAGTGAAACAAAGGGTATCCCGAAAGCCACGGTTTGCCACAAGATTCCATACTGCCAATGGCTTTGTGTTATCGAGAGTAATATAGTAGTACTCGCTGAGCCCCTGTGGAGTTGTGTACTTCCCAACAAAGGTCTTTTGACGATGTTTGTCGCCCTCCACACTGAGTGTGGCAGTGGCAGTAAAAAGTTTCGGTTGAAAAAGCATTAAGCTTTGCAACTTGTCAGGATCTTGGGTCAGTGTTGCTGAATACAATAGCTTCTGCACAGGTTCACGACAATTTTGAAGACAACAAATAGTCAAGGGGTGTGTACACAGGCGGCCATGCACAGGTGATTTACAAGAGCAGTTCAGTTTGTCTACACCAAACACAGCTTGCTCTACCTCTGGAATCAACGTTGTCTGCACATCTTCTATAACTCGATCAGCTTCATCAAGGACAAAAAACTTAAGCAGATGTAGGTTGAACCCCGGAGTTTTACGAACATGGTCAAGCAGACGCCCCGGAGTTGCCACGACAATGTCCGCCAAGCTCACAAGACCTCTTGCACTTTTGCGGACAAGCAGTGCCTGTTCTTCAGCAAATGTTCTCGTTCCCGTGACCAGTTGCACATTCAGTGATGTTGTACGCACATACTGCAAGAACACAGCATGGACCTGAACTGCAAGTTCCTTGACAGGAAGGACAACAACAGCACGAACTGCACGCACAACACGGCCTTTTAGAGACTCCACAATAGGTATGACATAAGCAAGGGTTTTGCCACTGCCTGTTGGTGCAGACACACAGATATCCCGGGGAGGCAGGTGCGAACGCCGTTGTTCTGGTGACAGCAGCCAAGGAACCACTTTTTCTTGAACTGGAAAAAGCTTCCGTATGTTATTTGCGGCCAACATTGACAACATCTCGGTACTCAAACTACTGGTAAAGTTTCTCACTTTCGAGCTACCAGGCTTCTTTCCTTTTTTCACAATAGACGGGACCATCTCTGGGTTGGACAGCCATTCTGGCAGAACCCTGTGAACTGTCTCTGTTTTTTTAACCTGTACATCGCCCAACACAGGATAATACTCTCTAGAAATAACCTCGGCGGGCTCGCGCAGGTTGTCAGGAACACCGTTTTCTGTGTCCGCGAGCTGCAGATTACCTACATCGTCGCTCAGTGCGATTGGCTTATGCTCTTGGTCCTCGGCGCGCTCTGCATCTGGCGGCAGATCACCGTTCGCAACTTGTAGCTCCGCCGTGATATTCTTGCGTCTATCTCGCCGCACGCGAATCTGTTGGCTTCTCTTTCTTCGTGTTTTCTTCTTCGCTGCAGGAGCTTCCACTGTGGCAACGTTAGATGAAGGCGCTGGAACTGCATGAGGCGAAACAGTGCCCTGATCCTTCGATACCGGTCTAGCTTTCTTTCCAACCGGCGCCACATTGCTATCTTGGTCGAGCGCGCATTCTCTGTCGCCAATTTTTCTTTTCTTGCCATCACACAGGATACTTTCATGCACGACTTCTGCATGGCCCACTTGCAAACAATCTTGCGCCGAATGGCGAGCCTCCTCTTGCTTTCGTTTAGCTTTTTTCAAAATTTTCCGCAATCGCTTGTCAAGATCAACTGTCTTCTCAACAGCGTTGTCGACGTCATCAGTGAATCTGCAAATTGAAATTCAAACGACAATGCAGATGGGACCCAATGAGAAAGCGCGCGACCATTCCAAACAGCTTTGAGTACACACAACGTCGAGTTCGCCAAATCTGATCTTGTAGGCACGATTCAAAGATATTTGGGAGAGTTCGTATGAATACATCACTAACAAGGCACGACGTGCAAGACTCGCGAATACGACGTCGTGCGTGTACAATCAATCTTTTAAAAAAGCCGACTATTATTTTAATCAACGACACACGTGCTAACTTAGGACCCAGATACAAATAAGTACCAGACGGCATCGTACAGTTTCACATAACTCACCTAACGTACAGCTTCTCCATTTCGGAAGCAACACCATCGGTTTAATATTAAAAGAAACCTTGATGTCAGCAGAGAAACTGGCATTTGACGGCAACAAATTCTACGCACACAAACCCACGCAGTCCGTGCTCGTGCACGAAACACGAGCGAAAAAAAAAAAAAAAAAATGGCGATAGTGATACTGATGATAGTGGCGCGGCCGTACGGCGTCTGTTTTTTTCGGTGAATAACACTCAGACTGAAAACAATATGCTCCGCATGCATTTCATTTACTGTAGAAAATAACAAATTCTACGCACACAAACTCACACAGTCCGTGCTCGTGCACAAAACACGAGCAAAAAAAAAAAAAAATGGCGATAGTGATACTGATGATAGTGGCGCGGCCGTACGGCGTCTGTTTTTTCAGTGAATAACACTCAGACTGAAAACAATATGCTCCGCATGCATTTCATTTACTGTAGAAAATATCACTGACGAATAGCTAGATTAAACGTTTGAAACCGTGACCAGTCGTCTAGTGATTTCAGCCGATTCCAACCCGAGCCAAGGCCCGAGCCGCTCGGGCTTTCTAGGCACTATAGCCGGGCTATAGTGATTGCCGGGCCAAGCAAAATATGGCTGGTGCATGTGTTCTAGGTAGTGATTTATACGTTCCTTTTCAACTATAGTGAACTAGAATGTATTCAATATATTTTGGCTCGCTATAATTTTAACGCTTTATCTCTGTTCATGGCGGTGGTTGCGACTCGGCTGGAGCCAGTTGATATGCCCGTTCACTTCATTCGTTCAGTGATTCAGCTGAAACATCAGCATCGCTCGGTATCCGTGCGTCTTGCGGCGTCAACCGTAGTTGCGCGCCGCTATCTGTGTAGGTCAAGCAGTGAAGCGACAGTGTATATATATATATTTATTTTCGTCTCAACGTTCTAAAATGTTATTGCAAATATTGTACGGCAATGTTTATAAACGTTGCGATGTACTGCACGAGAGAGTTAAACTTTATTTAAACCAGCAAATGGAGATCCAGCCCTCAGTCTCGTGGGACGGGTGGGTTTTGTGGATTCAAGTGTCTGAGGTGGAAAAGGAAGCAATTAAAAGCAACTAGAATCAACTGATCTAGCTCGACTAAAACATAGCGGTCGATATCAGACCCATAAACCAATATGTACTGAGGCCGAATTACACTTCGATCATATCACAAAAACAGTCGCAAACCTTTCAATCAGCCCTTCCATCCATCGGCCAGAATTGACCCAGGATCGCGGCTAGCCGATCGGTTTGTGATAGCTTTTGTGATGTGACTGGAGCTTAATTCGGCCCCTGGTCTGCAACACATATACCAGCCTACAAGATGTATACCAGTACCAAATATGTACCAGTGGTATAAGAGGTATGGGTTTCTCCATATGGTCCCATACAAATGCAGATGCAATCCATAAACACCTACAGAACCAATATGGGCTTTTATTGAACCAATAGCCTTCCCTACTAGATGTTTGCTTTTTGCTAGGGATGGTGAAACACGTGGGACTGCCCATGCATGGTTACCACGACATAGCGACAAAGAACCGACATAAAAGAAACTACCTTCCAGGCCATGTCACCACATTTAATGCTTGGACTGCAAAAAACAATGATGCTTGGGCTAGACCTACACTGCTGCCCTTCTGGAAGTTTGTGAGGCAGGCACTGACGTCCAAGTGTGACCTTGTCTCTACTCCCTTTCTCTCATGAATAGGCCTTCATGCCAGCTCTATTTAATAAAGATTACTTACACTGCCTAGTCAAGTGCTGATAAGTGCCAATGTCGCATATGCAGGACACTATCTGCCGCTGTGCTCATGTTTGCTAAGCAGGGAGTGAGGGCTTGCCAAGCCTGTTCAAGATGTTTTCTCATCTGCCTCCTCGATCTCTTGCGAGAATAAAATTCTTACACAAACAATTTGTACCTCAACATAATTGATGCCAGGAATGAGTCGGCAGAGACCTTTTTTAGAGGGGATAAATAGAAGCACAGACGTCACATGTCTCTGGATGTTTGGTATGTCTGCAAAACATGTGCTCTTCAGGACGGGAAAAGATCTGTGTATCCAAATCTTTGTGAATGCTGCTGCAACAGTGTCAAATTGTTCAATGTTTTCAGTAGTCAATCTTGTGGAGGGTCGACACGCACACGGTTTGTCAAAGCATTTCAACCAGTTGCAAATGCATTTTCTGCTCATGTCACCTATACACCTGAACCAATATTTCATGCATTTCTATGGCTGCTTTTCCCCACTTAAAACAAAACTTCAGGTTTATTCCTTGCTTTGGTTCAATTTGATGTTGGCTTTCAGACACATGCCATATGACTTCTCGTAGCGGACCAACCTACATCGTTTTCTTATGTTCCTTGCTACATCTGGTCTCCATAGGTCTCTCCTTTTACTTCGCATCGCTTTAACATCCATTTAACAAACTTTTTAAAAGCACTCAGTACCCTCATATGTAATAATTAGTGCTCTAATAATTCCAGATAGCTGATTAATTTAATGCAATCCACAAGGTTAATTAGTTCTACTGTGAAGGAATGACATTTGAAAAATTGGCAAGCCCAAACAGCAGTGCTTACTAATTCATCTCATTTCCCACAGTAAGGTTTTCATTCCAGAGCAAGCGACTGGTAGCATCATAAATGATTATGCATATATAAAATGTATTGAAAGCACCAGAGCAAGGACATGCTTCAAGGTGTCACTGCAAGTTGTGTGTGCTGGCACAAGAGCACCACCAGTCTGTGGCAACAAGCACCATTTCTGGATAGCCAAATACTTTTCAAGCACTACCACTGACATTCAATACAACAAAAGCATTGCATGTATGGAGAAAACATCTTGAGAATATGTACGACTTCGAAAAGCAGGCTCTCCTTCCAAGCAGCAAAAATGAAAACGCCAAGACTAAGAAAATGAGAACATAACTTTTTATCTGCACATCTAATGCCACGGAACTAGATGCATACAAAATATGGATTGCAGCAGAAGTAATTTCAATAATAAGACTGATTCATCCATGCTCAACTCTTTACAGACTGAAAAAAGCATGTGATTCCAAGGGGTTTTAGGAAAAGAAGGTCATTAAAACTACTCTCTGGGCAAGTTTGCGCACATTGTATAGTAACACGTTATAGCGCTTTCTTTGCGCTATAACGTTTTAGTTTCATGGAAAAAAAAAAAATTTATACATGCAAAGTTTAACCAACCCCAACGTAGCACATATTAAAATTCAGCTATTTAAATGGTTTTTCATACATATAACATTTACTGAAGCTCTACGTGTAACATGAAAAAAAAAAATCAGTTCTAAACATTTGGGAAGAGTTAACAAAATATTGAAAAAACATACATATATAATAAGCAAGCTAAATAACGAAATTTCAGATTATACAAAACTTGGCACATTGCCTTTTTCTGCTTTTGAACATATGGGTTACATATATGTAACTTGGCTTCTTTGATAAGTTTTTCAGGACCACGTAGTAAGACAGAAGACTGAATGTCAGTCTTGGAATCAAAATTTTATGAACATATTTTCTGGTGTATAAGACCCCAACTTTGGTGGAGAGTCCTAAACAGCAGTGTCTTATGTGCATTTACTTTCGTTTCGTGCAATGTTTCAAGGTGAAATTTAACGTGAAACTGCAGTGGTAACGCCTTCCATAATTATGAAACCTACTGTTGTCTCACAGGCACCAAGCAGTAACATTTGAAAAGTTTTTACAGCGCTAACTGTACTAGCCTAGTTTCCCTGGTTCCGAGCTACCTATTTTCGCTGAATGTGGAGTGTAGAGGGCAACTACTATATAGGAATGTACAGGTTCTCACAAAATTTCTCGGAGCAATGAAATCATGAAGTGTTAATTTCCCCACTGACCAGAAGTAGTGCAGCCAAGCATTAAGGTGTGCATTCTGCAGGTCTCGCAGCGATCTACAAAGCATACCTTTCAGCTCGCATGCATGCTTAGGACGGCCAGTAATTGGGCTTTGCTGTAATTTTTGTTTTCCGGGAACTATTGTGGGCACCTGAATAATGCCGCTTGCTCAGGGGAATGGCTACCGTCTCTGGTTTCCACTGTTCAGTGAAGGCTAACTTGGTCAACTGAATTCAACTGGAGGCCCCAATCCAGTAAGTGATGCAGAGAATGCTTTCCCACAGCCATAAAACTGCCTAATCACTCACAGGTAGAGGCTACTGGAGCTATTTGATTATTCAGTAGCAGTCATGTGATTTTGTGAACCAACCAGCACTGATTGCTCTTGCCCAGAGGATAAACAGCCGAAATTTTCTTTTGCGATTAAGTTACTTCACATACAAATCACAGCATGTATAAAATGTACACGACAAAACAAAACAAAAAAAAGGCAATGCAAGATGAATAGATAAATAGATGAAGATGAAAGTCCAATATTATCACAAAAGCACTGCACTGCAGTCTTTCAGCTTAAGCTGGCTTGAACAGTGTATAAAGCAGCTTGGATGTGGCTGTCCCCACATTCTTCACCCTATATGGTGTGCCTGCACAGGAAAAAAAAAAAAGTTCTGTTCATCATCACACACTACACAGGAAAGGAAGTGTAGAGTCTCTCCATAGAGAAGAACACAATAAACTGAGCACTTCAATCATTATAGCCAAGCAACTCAAAACGAGAGGAAACTAGCAGCTCAGAGAAATTTTACTGTACCTGAAGACTTGTTTAACTAAAGCCATACAATAATGCGGCTTTTTAACTTGCAATTCCATAAAGCTACGCAACAGCACCTTAGTAGTGGCATGATAGTAACAAAATCAGCAAGGATACAAATTTGCCACCAAGGTTTGTTTTAAAGGAATAGGGTAAGCCTACCTTTCACATGTACTTTAGGAATGTTCCAGCAGCTATTTGTTAATAGGTAATTGGTGCTCTTTCAACTGAACCAAAACTATGCAACACAGTTAAAGCACCAACTTTTTATAATAATTTTCTTCCTCAAGGAATATATTCCTCAATCTTCAATTGGGTCAATTTTGATGTTTCCCTCTAGTAAATCAAAAAGTTCACAGGACATGCCTAATTCTGGTATGGTATATTAATCATACAGAATCATATAAAGCAGACATATATAGGCAAAATATTTGGCCTTTTGTCCACTCCAGTTTTGAAACTGATGGCACCATTGTAACAAAAAAATCTAATGCTAAGATAGATGAGTTTGAACTAAAGTGTTTTTCTTTACTAGCAGTTTCAAACCAATTTATCCCATAAACACAATCGCCGCTGACATAATTCAACTCATCTTTGCAATTCTTTACCGGCCATTTGGCTTCCCAGGCTGGTTTTGAGACTTGCCATGCTGTCCAGTCAGCAAACTTTACGCTAAGCCAGCAAAGAGTGCTATGGCTTCAGGCTAGCCCAAAGGCTCTTTTCTATATTGCCAGCACTGAATTTTACGACAGTGCCCCTGGTACTAGAGAGACATTTTTTGGAGCTTGCTTCAGGTGATGCAAATAAAGGACTGAGGCTAACAGCTGTAAAATTGTTACCAGATGCGTTTTTACTCCAAAATGAACTAACAAACGTTTAGTTCTGGTCAAAAAATTTTGTTTGCAATGCCAGGTAAAACATTTTTTTCACACTAAAGAAAAAATAAAGGGTCCTCGCCACTCGCTACCTCCTTTTCAAAACTCGCCTTTCCTCTTTTTCATAAGTATCTGCTAAAGGAGAATATACAGAGCATAAAGAAGTGCATGATTATAAAATATAAAAAAGAACATACATTTTAGAAAAGCAGTAAAAGAAAAATAATTGAATTTTTTCCCTAACTTTCCACTTATCCTGTCGCCTGAACAGAATGGGAATTTAGACTTGTTGGTCACATGAGGAACAGAGTAAAACTAGTTCGTCTCAATGTGATGCTTTCAGTCACCTGAAAGACTTGCTTGGTAAAGCATGCTGTTGGGACAGCTAGTATACTATGAAAAGTATGCAAAAAACTACAGTATACAAGCAAGCACACGTTCAATCAAGCGACGAAGACAGACAGCAGAACTATAGTGCCCGACTAATGCTACCAGAGCACTGGTTCAGTCATCCTACTTGTTTGTGTCCTTATAAGAATTCATGCTTTACTAGCCTACTTTAATGGCATGTGCTTGGATGGACATAGCAAGTTTTCTTACGTTTTCTGAAATCCCACAGGCAACTGGATTTGCCAATACATAGACATCTTCTGAGCAAGAAGAGTTAAAAGGACTCACAAGTGACTGACATGTGTCAAGATATTACGGTGGAAGTGGAAATACCTAGCTCTGTATTGGCAAAATCAAGCACGTCATTATCAGCAAAACAACTCCAATTTGAATCACTGAATGCTATTTTAACTCAGATAAATCAATATGTTCAAACTTTGGTACTATTCGTGAATAAGCAGTCATACATGAACAGCAGAATGGAGCACTCCAAATCAATTCATACTGTCCGAGGTTCTTTAATGTTCACCAATATCACATAGTACATAGGCATGTTTACATGCACTACTGTAGCTGGGATTCAATTCTGAGATTTCATGCTCAGGAGCAGAACACCATAGTCACTGCAATGCTGCGGCATGCACCACATATTGATATACAGTCAGACCCACTTATAACAATACCGCTTCGAACAATACATTGGATATAACAATGAACAGCCGTAGCACCGTCAACTTTGTCATGTGTTCTATGGTAAAATAATCTGCATATAACAATGCTGTAACAGTAGATTATTGGTTATAAGAATTACATTTGGTCACTGAGTGAAAGCCCTAGCAGGAAAAAAACACTTGCAAACACTGCGACCATGACAGCCAAACCACATCATGAAGCCCTAAGAATGATCAAGTCCCTGCGGGACATCATTTGTGCTAAAAATCTTTCAGCTTTGTGCAGCAGTTAGACGCCCTACAGAGAGATGTCGACAATATTGGCGTGAAGAAGTCAAATTAAATTTAAGGCGACTGACTACATATTTTTGCCTGCATATAAGTGAAAAGTGTAAGCCACTTCCTCTTTAATAAAATTTCTCAAGTATCGCAAG
Organism: Amblyomma maculatum; assembly: GCF_055883805.1. Taxonomy (NCBI): domain Eukaryota; kingdom Metazoa; phylum Arthropoda; class Arachnida; order Ixodida; family Ixodidae; genus Amblyomma; species Amblyomma maculatum. Next base: position 20,852,909 of record NW_028146738.1, read on the forward strand.
TTTTCTTTGTTGTTTTGGCTTAACTCCATTATAACAGTTACTGGTAAAGCAATGATATTTTCATGGCATTTCAATGCTTTAATAAGTGGGTTTGGCTGCACATACCTATTCTAGCATGTATTATGATGCTAGTTATGCTCGCTCCTGAGTGTCTTCCAGCACAAAAGAAAGTTCCTTGAAAAGCGGTGCTGTTTTCATGTCAAAATGGCAGAACAGAGACAGCTCCCATAATAGAATAGGGTGAAAACTTTGAGGGCTAGGGTGGAAAATTAGCCTTCTCTTTTATGTTTGATGAATACTTTTGAATCACACCCTACTGACATTTCTATTTTTTTGGAGCACTAAATAGTAGGATACAAATTAAAAAAAAAAAAAAGAACAGTCATTGCTAACTGGATGTATTACTTTGCTGAACAATAAACAGGATCAGTTTCTGATGTTCGACCATATCAAACAACCTAGTCATTGAAATTCTTGAGCTTATAATTTGATCTGATGAGCTCTTTATTGAGGTAAGCAGAAATTCAGGCTACTTTCTGTCATAGAGGAACTGTGTGTGGCAATTACTGCAGACTTCAGTTGTATCTGACTACAGTAAACACCATTCACAAAACAAATACCCACGAAAGCAGAGAGGAATACAGCCACAATCACAGCTCTAGTGAGAGCATGGCATACAACACATAGGTTATGGCTACAGTAACAGCCAATTTAATGCAAAGGTAAATAAATGTTTTCATCCAACCACCTTCTGTGAAAACTTAATTTTACTTAAAGGGCGCATGAAAAGCTATTTACTAAAACTAGAAATCATGCACGAGCAATAGGTATCCAATCAATCCTCTATGCATTGCAAAACTTTTTAAGCTAGCTTCATAGCACCAAACATGTTGGCGATAAAATATGACATTCCTAGTCTCTGCACAAGAAGCACACGATGCTGAAGCACAAGAAAAAAATGAAGAAAACAGGTCTCGATGGTGTCCCACCCACATCACCTGGGAGCATTCAATGAGCAGGCACACCCAACAAGCACCGATAATGTCATTGGGGAAGGAGCACACAGGGATGTGCCGCCCTAACTGGTTCACAGCAGTTGCCAGGAGCACTCTTTAAAAGTTATTTGTAAATGATAGGCTAAATGCAAAGCTTTCTAAACTTGACTCGAATACTTACAAGGGCCACCTCTATGTATTTCTTGCATTAAACTATTACTGCAAGTACCGTTTCAGGGGCCCTCTAAACACAAAGTGTCCGTGTGCTACTTCATCTGGACTACAAAAACTACAGCTCTGAATTTATTCCCCTATTTCTAAGCCTTTCACAGAGGTCTCACCAGGTAGTCTTGCTGTAATGAATAGCACAAGAGCATAATAACTTTCAAAGTGGCACTTTATGTTTAGCAAGACATTCTACATTTGCTGTCACTGCTGGCTAGCACTTTCATGAAGTAACATATACATGCCTAAGTACCTATAAAGCTAGCTACTACTACAAAGCACACAGCATGGCACAGCACACAGAATGTAGACATCAATGCTGTACTGCTTACTGGTGTCTCACTATCTTTCCCATCATTTAAGTTATTCCAATTTCTGAGTTTTTACCTGAAGAATAAAAATAAATATGGAATAGAAGTAATGAATCAAACATCTCAAAAACATACCCTTCAAGACTAGGAATGTAGATCCCTTTTCAAGCAATGACCAAACGCCACCAACGGTAGTGATTGACATGCTATCGTCCAGTGCAAAAAAGAGCTGCAACCAAGAAACAGTGACAAACATTCATGTGGCAGCATATTGGATATCTGTTCATTCCTTAGAAACATGACAATGCGCAACTGTGGCTTATATTATATTACCATTTATTGTAAAGATTTTTTTTTTTTCCTTCGTGTATCTCTCACTAGTGCAGAAACAGATGCATGCTGATGTATCATGCCAAAGGCGCTAATTTTCTCCAGCAGAAAATTTATTCTGCAGACTGAGACAGGCAGCCTCCCGCACGTCAACACATGCAGCTTTTCGAGCAGTAGTGGCCACCATGCTGCCGCTTTTTATCTCACTGCGTTGAGCTTAGAGCTCCATAAACTGATGACCGTCCACCCTCTTTTTCCTTCCCTACCTCTCACAGCTACCTCAGTGCCTTCTCTTCTAACAATCCGGACTGCCCTCCTTCCCATGTTTGCAGCAACATTTTCTTGCCAGTGCACGGTGCATGCTTCGGCTCGATGGCCCAAAGTCATCAACAAGTCGTCTTTTCTTCGTAGCTTACGAGCCTGGTGTGTGTATTTGCTACAAGTATCTCAAACACAGAAAAAAAATTCGGGCAACATTAGTAGCTCAGTTAAAAATATAATGCCTAGTTTGTTTTATTGGTTTAATGTTCCAAAGAGTTATGGCCTATGTGGGACGCTATAGTAGTGGGTTAGATATTTCAACAACTTGAAATAGTTCACGTCCACAGTCAAGTGTTGCCAATGCAGAAATAGAAAACCCACACCTGGATGACTCAAAATCCATTAAATACCGCTAGATTCAATATTGGCATCAAGAAGCAAACTTTTATGCATTTTATATTGTTGCTTAGTGTGTAAAGAATACAACCAAACATATTAGAAAGAATGTTTGGGCTTGAAACTGCAGACTACGAATTATTTCATTCTCAAGAATGGCCTGGTTTAAAATTTTGGTTGCTAAAAGCACTTCTCCCTTTCGCAAACTGCCGTCTGCAAGCACTTTCACTCACAAAGACAATCTGCTTTATCTTGATTTGCCGAGCACTCGGAGCGTGATTGTCTGCTCGCAGGGCCAGTTCTAGGCGGGACCATGCAGCACTACTGCAAATGCACACATTCAGATCCTGCCAATCTTTTGGCTTACATTTGAGAGCAGTTTGTAGCTCGAGCAGAATTTACCCTGCTTTTGAGGTCCAGCCCAAATAATTAAGATGGGAACTGTCATATCCCTGTTCACATTAGGTTCCCTGCTTACATTTGACAAAGTTTAGGTGACTGAACATACGTCCAACCTCTGCATTCTACCAGAGGAATGTCAGCATGGAGAGGGCAAATTCTGCCAGCTCGCACAAGGGGGTTTTTGGTTTGGTTTGGTTTGTGGGGTTTAACGTCCCAAAGCAACTCAGGCTATGAGAGACAAGGGGGTTTTTGTTGGGAGCATCCCTGTACTAGTTCAGTTCATCTCAGAGTGCAGCAGTGCATCCTGTGCTTCCAAGGTTGTTCCAACTGACGTGAGGGGGCTTCTTCCATTGCAGTTGACTGCAACAATTTTTTCTTGTGGCCCTCATGATTTCCATAAGGGGCACTAATGACACATTAACCACACAGATAGCATTCATTTGTATTTGGAACTTCCAGTACCCCGTCTCGAAGCTATGGTTCCTGCAGCCATTCTTTCCTAAACCTCTGCACGTACACTTCACAGGTCCCAATCGCCGAACCACATGCTAGGCAGCACCAAACTTGGCGACTGCATTTAAAATGAATTCAAGGCGTGTATTTGGCATGTTCAAATATTCACCACCTTGACATCTCAGAGATGTCATGCGCTCACAGGGACATTCTCTTGCAGAAATGAGCATAAATTTAAAGAACTTTCTCCATTCTAAACAAAATTGTAAAACCACCGGAAACCACCTATAAAAAAAACAGGACCTAAAAACCGCTAAAAATTTCGGCTCTCACAATACAAGATATCTGCTCATTCAACACTGTAAAAACTCGCTAAATGTAGCGGGAAAAGAGCTAACTTGGCATCACTGCTGATACCGTGTGGAGTACACAACGTCACTAAACAAACTCAGTTTCACAGCTGCCCATACCGCCCGGCGGAGGAGTGTGTCCCAGGTGGTCTTCGCGAGAACTAGCGGTGCTGCAGTCAACTCTTGCTCCTTGCCGGGCGCATCATCTGCTACACACGGTGTGGAAGCGTGGAGCTATTGTGGAGCGGCCAGCACACACATAGCTTTTGCGTGCTGCCGTTGCACTGTACATGGCTGCAGTATAATTATAACTACATTGCGACAGCTTTGGCTTCGAAGCGACGCATTACCTTGGAAAACGTGTTTATGTTATGCAAAATTCACTTGTTAATGCTGTGAAACAAATGTAAGCGCCGTCGGCTTGCTCACAAACACTGTTTCTTGCTTTACGCCCTGGCCTGTGTTTTGTAGTGTGTTCTTTCAGGGCATAGATCCTGTCATGCAAACAGATTAGTCAAATTTTCAGTGCATAAGAGCACTCTAACCTTAAAATGTAACGCAGTCGACGTCACGTTTACTGCTGCGCTGCGCAGATTGCCTCAATTAGAGGCAGAAATCTGCTAGCCTTGGCAGCCTGTTCATGCAGTGCATGAAGTCTGGCTACTCGTGTCAAATGATAAAGTGAACACAGATTACAAATAAACGGCCTCCGTAGTCGCCTAATCAGAAGCGCTTTTCTTAATGTCTTACTGTCGAGGTATGGCGTGGAACATAGCTCCGAATCGGCACTCTCGCACTCCTGTATATAGCAATGTAAAAAAAATAATAATAATAAATAATAATTCCTGTGTCGTCTAAAACGTCAGATATGAATTTAATGAGTTTATTCAAAGAGGAATCAGTAAGAATGGGCGTGCACACTGCGAAAGAAAATGACTGAACAAGCACATGAGTCTATTCAAAAATCTAATATTGCGAGTAATCAAGTCGCGTCCTTGAGAGATGCACCCTCCCCTTTTACACACACACACAGAAAAGAAAAACAACATAATTTCACAGCTTGTAGGGGAAGTTAATGTAATTTAAAACTAGCACTGGACTGCAGTTTTAAAGCACGATATTTAACGTATCTACAGAGCCGGAAAGGGCATTACAAGTTAATTGCATGAACCTAAGATATTTATTAGCGCAACAAGAAAAAATGAGCAAAAATGCAATATTATCAATAACACTAATGCCGTATACAAATGAAATGCAGCAAACAACCAGAACTTGATTTCATCAACATAGACAAACATTGCAAGGTTAAAAGTAATGCAGAGGCGAACATTACACTTCTTTTGGGAATATTTGAGTCGGCAGCATAGTCCTTTTTTGTGTCTAGTGAGAAATGAGTGTTAGCGTTCCTAACTTCCTCTGACCATCCTTTTTTTTTTTTTAACAGCAAAAACCATATTTGCAGTGAATGCACTTCAATGCGTGAATTCATATGATTGGTTGGTAGCATATCTTGAGCTCATTCAGAAGCTTGTATGCTTTTGTGCTTGCCCACCTAAAAAAGAAATGCAGTTATACGAAGCCGTTCGACATCATATTTCAGTCCAGACAGATTCTTGCCGTGCCAGCCGTTGCAAGTCTGGAAGGCTTAGCTTGTAGATGCCGATCTAAATCCTCTTTTGAGCTTTTTAGATGCTTATCTTTTAACGAGACACAGTTTGAAGAGTCGTGAAGAAGCGAGAAACTACACTCCCATCCCTCCTAACTCCCTAATTACCAAAGCAGCGGCCGATAGTCATCTCTTCAATCAAATAAAGGCTTTATTCATTAATTCTCTTTTTTCGTTTTCTTGTCAGCACGCGTTTTCTGCGCTGCATGCTGTTATTCTGAAGATATTTAAATTTTTGTGATCATCTTGTTTGTCAAATTTCTCTGCAGTTCTTATGATGTTTCCTCTCTTCGCATTAATTCTGAGTTGCAAGCCCCACGTGCACAATTTCTTTTCATTGACCAGCTTCAGAAGAGCTATTACGTAACGAACACTCAATTCACATATGAAACTTTATGCACAACTTATAATCATTGCCATGACAACCGCTCAATGACAAAAGTCTTCTCAACAAACAAATTTCCTTGCCCTCATGGCTTGTCTATTTCCTTGTCGCGAAAATACTCAAATTCCTTCGAATTGCTGGTATTGCGACGAACTCAATATGATCCAAATCAAAATCCGTTTGTGCAACTTAGCTGTCTGATTTGCGCTATGTGCACTGATAGGCTCTTGGAATCTTGCAAGTTCTCTTCCAACATTGCTGTCGCAATTATTAGGGTGCTTTCTCTTCAGTATATAATGCCTTTGAATATGAAATATGTGCCAGCAAGCAAATAAAGAGCCTTGCTACACGAAATATACATCAAGAGAGTACTTCAGTATCGTTCCTTTTCTAAATGCAGATCAGAAATTGTTCACTTTGAAGTAAGTTATCTCTTCTGTACAGAGCTTGTGCCCAACTTTTAATCTCGAGAGCGTCTATCAGTGACACAAATGATGGACTTCCAAGTAATCGTTTCAATAGGCTTCGTTACCCCAAGTGCAAAGCATGCAGACCAGCATGAAGAGGTCTGATGTTAAAAAAAATATAGCAGAACGCTTAAGCTTCGTCTTAGGAGAAGATGCGATAGCATCTTTAACACCCTCTCTTCATTCCAGCAATTTTAGGCATCTAGAAGCTGGTACGTAGTTGGCAAAGCGTACGTTTTTTTACTTGATTTTAGGGGAAAACGCAGCATCTTATCGGCGCACACCCTACGTTTACAGTGAACGGCATAGAATTGGAGGCATATATGTTGGCGGCTTGAATCCCTATCACAAATTGGACTGAAACTGGAAAAGAAGGTGGATACTAACTAAGAAGCGAAATTTGGCACCATACTGAACGTTGCGTAATTAACGGCTACGGCGTAATTTAATATGAAATGACGCGTATTCTTCGGATAAGTTTTTCTTAATTCTTGGTTACGGCGATGGTGACGCCTTTTCGCCAGGACGAGCTACGTATGATATCCCATAATAAAAAGAAATGAAACCGAAGAGCAGACAGCGTTACTAAAACATTGGTTCTGGCGAGCAAGTCAACAACGTTGTCACACTTGTTTCACGGCATTAAATTTCGTATCACACAAACGCACTCTCTGAGGTAATGCATGGCTTCGAAGCCAAAACTGCTGTAATGTAGTCATAACTGCACTGCAGCCATGTACAGTCGATGACCAATTTTTCAGACACTCAATTTTTCGGACATGCTTGATTATTCGGACTTTTTCCCGGCCCCAAGACATACCTTATAAAGTCAATGCATTATGCTGCTCAAAATTTTTGACACTTTAAGGAGGGCTATTCGATTTTTCGGACATTCCAAGCGTCAGCCGACCAACTGCCACACATTTTGAGTCATGGAGCCATGTTTTGAGCGGTGTCACCGCCATCTTGTTTGTTTACTTTTTCCTTCGATAGCCTCGAAACCGGTGCCGGCCTTGCGTGTCGCTCCTCAGCTAAACACGCTGGATCGAGGCTATATTATTTGCCTAGCAATTTCCGTTTCTCGGGCGTCGCTGCCGTCGCTGTTCGCCGCCGGAGTGATTTTTTTTTTTCTTTTAGCGTGATCGCTTTGACTGCCTGTTCCGTGTGTTTGCCGTGCGTATCACATGCGTTGCCGCGCGTAGTGAGTAGGCCTAGCCGTGGTCTTGCTAATGCGAGAACTACAATCTGTCACTACTGTGGCTCGCATTTAATTGAATCGGTTCTTCAAGAAGCTGTTTTTGGATTTTATAAGGAGTTCTTTTTTTTTTCGTGCAACACGGCAGCAAGAAGGCACTCAACGGAGTCAGTGTTGTGATTCAGTGGTTGGTGGTTTTGCTGTGCCTCGACAGTGGGAAAACCTACTCTGTCCATTTGCTTGGAGCACTTAGTACTCTCGCCAATGCGTGGAAGTCTGTAGCACCCACAACACTGTGCAATTGCTTCCGCCATGCGGGATTTGTGCTGAATGACGAGTCGGCTGCCTTGGACGAGGAGAGCATCGTCAAGCAGCTGTTAGGCAGTGAGTAGTTCATTCACGACTTTCGCACTGCTGGTGTTGAAATTCCATCGGTAGTCTCGTTTTCAGAGTTTACAGACGTGGACCACCAGTTGGAACTGTGCGCTGGGCTCGTAGATGCAGGAATTATTCGCCAAGTGCTTGTGGAGTCTGATGACGATGACTCACCTGCAGCAGCGCAGCTGACGCAAGCTGAGCTGATGCAAGCGAAATTCAGGTGGACCTGTTAGCACGGAAGCGGAGCGTGGTGCTGAAAAGTATTCATGACTTTTTCCAACCTCAAATTGAATAATGGGCAATAAATTGAGCTTTTTTGGTGCACATTTGTTTTTTTGGACTGCCCAATTTTTCGGACATTTTCGTGGTCCGTTGAGAGTCTGAAATATCGGTCGTCGACTGTAGAGTGCAATGGCAGCACGTAACAGCTATGTGTGTGCCGGCCGCTCCATGCTTCCGTGTCGCGTGTAGCAGACGACGCGCCCGGCAAGGAGCAAGAGTCAACTGCAGCGCCGTTAGTTCACGCGACCGCCACCGAAGACACCTCTCTGGGCTGAGCTGTGAAACTGAGTTTGTTCTAGTAACGCTGGGCGTACAGGTGCCTTCCTTTTGGCGAAGAGTAGTTGCCACAACCAGGTCTCCTGGCTAAGTAGTCGAGCATCCCAATCACTGAGAAACCATGGCAGGCAAAAAATGATGCAAAGTGCTTCGAGATTTATTCGTGTTAACAGGGGTAAAGGCAGTGTCTAATAAGTCCTTCTGCGCGGACCTTGTAGTGCAGACTTTGCTATGTTCAAAAATCTGTTGCCAGCAGTGGCGTTGCGAGGGGGATGCGGGGGGAGGGGGGTCTACACTGGATGCAGCGCTCAGGGGGGAGCAGCTGGGCAATGAGCGGGAGGAAGTGGCGGGGAGCGAAATTAATTATTGTGTACAGACGTGACAAGGCGCGCATTGGTGCCGCTGAGACACTGACTGGCAATTGTGATCTTCTCGTAGAACGAATTATGCTGTTGTGAGGAGTGCTTGAAAACACATGCCATAGGTTTATGCCAGAGGTTCCACACCATTTTAATGTTGGACCGGGCCTGTATACATGCGTGTGCCTTGGAAACACCAGCATTAACCTGACACCCAACGAAAACCCCTGCGCGGGAGCATGTTAGACGACACCTGTCGGCAGCCGTGCCGCCGCATTGCTTCTTTTTGTGTATGTGCAGTTCACTCTCCTTTCCCAAGCGAGGACCGCTGGCAATACCTCCCAGCTGTCTTTTGTCTTGTTCATTTAGCTCCTGTGCCTTTCTTGTTCCTCGGCCCAGTCACACAGACGCCTCACACTTTCAAAACCCCGAAAGGCACGGAATACCCCTTGCTCAGTGGAATGGCAAGTCTGATCACCACACAGAGGAGGTACAAAGGAAGCTGCGATCCGGTGATTGAAACGCGGGGAACGGGGCGGGGGGGGGGGGGGGGGGGGGGGGGGAGACTTTGCGTGACGCTAGCGATGCTAGAGCTGTGCACGGGCTTGGGCCGGGCCCGGGCCAAGGTATATTAGTCTCGGGCGGGCCGGGCCGGGTCAGACACCATGATCACAAACACATGCAACCTCTGCGAAAGCGCAAATGCGATGTCTAGAATACACAGCATTTTCCGCGTCTTTCCCACGCAAGAGCTTCAGAGTTGTTTCCCGGCATCACCCCCCTTTTCTCCCCGCCTCCTCGCCGCAAACGGGTATTTGGCAGCCGTCAGTGAGAAAAGGGGCCGCTTGTGGACTATTTAGTTTCAAGCTTCGCATCTCTGCTTTGGTAATATCGGCGCTGATGTTTAGGTATCCGTTTCAAGATTCGCACCTTGCTGCCACTTATGAAACGTCTCTGTTGCTGCGTGCTCCTACCTCGACATGGCCTCTGTTGAAGCGGGACACAGCTAAAAGCATCTGCGGTTCAAGAGTTTCTTCTTGTATCTCTTGTTGCGAAGTGTTCATGTGAAAAGCTCATGGTGAGCCAGGTGAGCTCACAGAGTACTTGAGCACAGAACCAACCACTTGATTAGGTTCAGAGCTACCGCACTTTTGGAGAAGCAAACAAGCTGCTTACCGAAACTTCCTTTCCTATCAAAGAACATGTTAGTCATTCCAGCCACAAGTTGTAGAACCGAAAAAAACTTCAGCTCTACTATCGTGTTCATTAACCAGAAGCATGCCAATGCCTCAATTTGATGCATAACTTGTTGTTTTACACAATAAGTTACTTCTACGTATGTGCTGTACCTCTACATATTCAGCACATTTGCCATTTCAAACGTGAGAACTCAACATTCCAAGATCTTGGATAAATTTATCATCCTGAAATAATTTTTCTTTTTCATAGCTTCAACTGCAGTTATAGCATGATGGGCCGGGCCGGGCTTTAAATCTAGTCCCCAGGCTGGGCCGGGCTTAGTTCCTTTCAGAGTCGGGCCAAGCCGGGGCCCGGGCTCAAAATTTTGGCCCGTGCACACCTCTAAGCGATGCCACTGGTTGCCGGAGTAGTTTTGTCCAAAGCACAGTACAGACTGACGGCCCTTCAGCAACAGCAGGTGTTGGAGGGTTGTGTTGCATATACTGAGGAGCTCAGTGCGCAGTGTGATGAGCTCAGTGTTTAGTCTTAGTATGTTTCAAATCAACTTTGCTACCATGAGACACGTTGAAATTCAAGGCTTAAAGTTAGGAAGCTCTCAGGGGATCTAAACCCCACCATCCCTCCTAGTATTTAAAAGAGGATTTGAGACCCTCCGTTCAGATATAGGGCCTGCATGAATCCAAAGCAGGCAATCATTATTCTTGCCAGTGGTGATCGAAATATTTTTTCTCTCTATCGTTTCAAAACTTTTGCAGCAAGTTTTATTAAGAATTACTGATATGCATTCTAAGGCACAAGACAGAAAAAAGTAAAAAGTCAGACAAGGCTGGAACTGATGTATTCTGCTCAAACATCGTCTCATTAATTTCTCCGGTCTGCACCATATTGAGGCACTGACTGAGAGAATTGTTGATTCTGGCATGGTACTATTAACCATTTGGGAGATTGAACTATAGTTATCTGTCAACCAGACTAATCCTGTCATTCCTATTAATACTTTTGTTGATTACCGTTTCGTTCGCTTGCGGCCAATTTTGTTTTTCCCCCATGGTGGACTTTTATGTTTAAAATGCATTAGAACTTGCAATCCTCTTGTAATGTGCATTTAAAGCCCACTGATTTTGAAAACACATAGTATATTTAAATTTATCTTTAAAAAGTGTCTGTAGCAACAGTCTGTCGAGACAGTTCAGATACCCTACCTTAGTCGTTCATGCCAAGAGTAAGATAGGGTTTTGCGAATAATATTGCCACCTGGCGTTCCTGGTGTTCTTAAGTGGCGCCTGGAAGAAGAGGACAATGAAGTCGGCTCAAGCGATATGTTCGGAACTGTGCCTGCCCCTACAGCTTAGCCTTATCGTTCGCGTCTTGCCCTGTTGTCCGCGACAATATTACATAGGTTACAAGTGTTAATGTTTTGCTCCACTGTAAGCTGTTTTGTATCTGATACCATCAAGCACGCTTGCAGGGCAAGGGAATCACCTGTTTTAGGTCTGTGTTATAAATTCAGCAAAAAGCCACTCCTGTAAAAATGACTTTTCCCCTTTGTATACAATGGCGTGCATATTCATAGTTTCCATTGTTTTCAGGGGTGTTGTTTTTGCCCTCGCCTCGGGCCACCTGGCTGGTGGAAACACCAGAACCGTTGTCAGTTCGGTTGCCACTGCAGGCGCTGACAGGGAGGCTTACTGCCACTTCCTGTTCTGGTGCCTCCAACAATCAGATGAGGGCGATATTAGCAAAAACACTTCTGAAGACAGCACACACTAAGAATACTGGCCCAGGTTGCCAGCAGCTTTTGGAGTCATGGTCATCTGAAAGAGTCATGGTCAAAACAAGCACAAATTCAAACAAGTTGGGGAAACACTGCAATGGGGTCTGACCAGAAAAGGAAACCTGTGACTAACCAATAGGCTGCAAGTAACAATCAATGAAGCTAGCAGAAAAAGCAAGTATGAAAAGTGCACATACTTACTATATCATGCACATGGTCAACAGCCACTGGCTTTTCACAGTTTGCATGTAACTTTACGATGCCCATAGACATGGAGCTAATGGACGCATAAGTGCCAAAGCTGAAAGGAGCCTTTTCATCAGCTGGCCTCCTACTTGCGTCCAAATACTTCACTTCTTCTTGCCTAATGTAGAGGGCTGTGCAACATAGAAGATAAGAAAAAGTCGAAAAATATATAAATTAAAGCTATGCCTGTTTACCAAACAAACAGCCAGTCACCTTCCCTTTTTTTTTTATGCAGTTAATTGCTGAAGTATGCTTTTTAATAGCAAGGGATGATTGACATAACAAAGAGTTGCTAAGTAAAAGTTACAGTAGCTGACCAGCTACAATGACTAAACGGCAGCAGCGGTCTAGAATGAATACTATTGAGGGCTACAGCACATAGCAACACATATAGGATAGTGTTTTATACTCCAAGGAAGATCTGAGGCACCTTTCAGGTGATAAAAAAGCTACAAGGTAGAATCTCACAAGAAGGTTACACACTGTAGTAGGCTCCGATTACACACACACGCACACACACAAAAAAAACTGTCCTTAAAAAAATAAATGTGACAGCATTTAGGTTGTCTGTCCAGGTATCTAATCTTTCCTGCAATTAAATTGCTCTCTCCTCAATTTTAAGTCTGTGTGCTAGCATGGTATTCCAGGTAGGTGTTCTGGACACTAACACTCAGCTTCTCCAGATGGGCTTCAATAGACTGACACATCGCACCCTGTGCCCCACTGCAGCTAAACCCTTGGTGCTCGCAAAGAACTGGCTGTATGCAGACTTTCCCACCACTTCTTAATCATGCCACCTTTTCCCACTGATTTTCCAGTTGGATTACTCTTTGTCTGACCTCCATTAACTCAGAAAGTCAAAAAATTCAAACTGGAAGCATGGTCCTGGCAAATGGCCAAGTCTGCGGCGTCGGACGCTTGTTAATTTGGATGGGGGGTCGTGCTGAGGTATGATCTGCAAAGCCAATAGGCCTCATTTAATGGCAAACGTCACTTGAACCTACAAATCTTCCCATGTAGCAGCCGATGGGTGTTTCCACGTAAGATCAAACAAAGCATGGTCAGTTAAGATTTTATATTTCAAAATGTTATATATACTGCTCCCTGATGACTGGAAAGAACGACTGGAAAGAAGAAGTATGTTGGAAAGAAGAGATTTGCAATTGGTTTTGCTGCCAAAAATTTTTTCGAGGCGCAGAGAATTAATGACGAAGGGGTGGAGTGCCACACTTATCTTCTCTGCTATTTTGGCAACTTTGGTTATACCATAAGGTAAGTAGCTGAAAATTGTCTGAATATATGCATGTTTTTATTTATATTCAGGTAATTTTCGCTTTTCTGGGTAGTGCAGATGTTTTTATAAAATTTCTCAAAATTGGCCCAGGAAATGAACTTTTACCTACTTTAGGCCTTTAAGGTAGAGGAGGAATAATTCCGCACTATCTTCTCAGCATACTTATCTATCAAACTGCTAAAGCTTATATATTTATATACCATTTCAATACAGAGACACAATTGCACTACTTTCAACAGTGAACAATGAGAAATTCTGAGGACAATAAAAAAAAAAAAAAAATCATTTTTGATATTTTTTAAACTTTGTCCACCTATTCTCCTCTACTTCAACTTTCAAAATCATTAAAAGCATATTGCATAATTTTGTTGCATAAAAATAAAAATACAAATAAAAACGTGCATATATTTAGTCAGACAATATTGAGCTATGTAACTTTATTATATTTTGTGTAATTCATAGCCAAAGTTGGCCAAAACAGCAGAGAAAATAAGCATGGCACTCTACCTGTTCATGATTATTAGTTCCCTGTGCCTCGAAAAAAATTTTGGCAGCAAAACCAATTGCAGATCTCTTCTTTTCAGCAATCAGGCAACAATATATAACATTTTGAAATAAATATATTTTGGTCGATCGACCATGCTTTGTTTGATCTTGCGTGGAAACACCCAATTAACAACACTAAATTCTAGTGCCATTCCGTTTGAATGATAATAAATTTGCTAGTGAGGCATGGGTTTTACCCAGGGGCAATTATAGAAGTCTCTACTAAGCACACTTGATGAATAAAAAATAAGTGATGATAAAAAATAAATTCACTCACAGGAAAGCAACGAGTGCCTTGTTTCTCTGTTCATCTGTACGATGTTTCCAACCATGCACGAAAATGCTGCAAGAGACGACACAGTTAAAAAGTGCAAGCCAAGCACAGCATGCATATGTTTCTTCAAAAAAATGAAACCAATTATCTCAGTTAGCAAGGCCTCATCAAAGTCAATAAAAGAGAGGAAGTATGCTTCCTTTCTTCTATAGACAAGGTGTTTTATTAAAGGGGTTGGCACAGCCAATACTTGGACACAAACTTATGCTTTTACTCTATGCACACCAAATTATAGTTCCTTGAAATTTGAGCTCATTTTGTGCCATAAATGAAATTTTTTTAATTCTTTCAAAAACAACTCGCCACTCTGGCAACTGCTGATCCCTGAAGTCACAACAGCATATCAACCAGATCTTTTTAATATTATGAGTTGCATCAAAAAATATTGCGATGTATCAAAAAATGGCAGTCCAAGTTGGTCTAAGTTTATGGACAGCAGCTGCATCCGCGATCATTAAACAGTGTATAAGCTGCCAACTTTAGTTTGGTTTAGTTTAGAGGGTTTAATGTCACAAAGATACTCGGGCTATGAGAGACCCTATAGTGGATGGCTCCGGAAATTTTTGACCATACGAGATTCATTAACATGCACCGACATCACACAGTAAATGGGCGCCTTGCTTTTTGCCTCTATCAAAAAGCGGCCGCTGCGAGTTAGATTCGATCCCACATTCTTGGGTTCAGCAGTCGAGCGCCGTAATTACAGTCACCTGGCAGGGTGTTGCCAACTTTGAAATTGTTGATAATTACATAAGCAGCTGGCAACAAAATCAGTTAAAAAGATGCTGTAGTAAATATTCTTGAATGTACTAACAGTCGTATAGACAATTACAAAAGAAAAAAAAAAGCACTTTTGGGAAGCAAATGACGACAATGGCAGAAAGCTTTTATTGGCCATTGCTAAATGGCACTACAATCTCTAAGCACCCTGATGAGCACACCAAAAATTGGCCACGTTTTGAAGTAGAGTTCCCAATTGGTATGATCAAAGAGCTACTATTCAGTGTTCACTGCATACAGATGTATGCATGCACACCATAAGCAACTGTCACGTGACTCGAGTGAAAAAGAACTTATTTGCACATTCTTTTCCTTTAGCATATAATATGAGAGCTCAGTTATCTTCAGAGAACTGGGCTTGTTCTGGGCTTCTATCTAGAGATTGTCAAGCAAGCTGAAATCAATGCTCTCAAACTTTATTATTTAAGCATATCTTTAGAAATGTTTTACTTGCATGTTATGGGAGCTGTCATTTTAGGAGTCAATTCTCCTCGCATATGAAAAGTGATATATCCTGTGTTTACTCCTGTCAATGTGTGGGAGGGGTAGGGTGGTGGCAGCTGCCTTAACTGCTTGCTAGACAGGGTTATGCCGGAACTTCCTGCTTAATTGCACACGTCTTGTGATGTAATTAGTCTATTTGGGGTCACTACTGCCAGAACCACACTTGATAGCCAAACCTGATGATGCACTTTCCACTACTGTTAATATTAAAAGCCCGAAACCTGCAGCAGGCTTACTAGGCCTACACTTAGTGTACTTAGTGATTAGTGGAAGTGTGTTTAGTGTCGGGGAATGGGCCGACAGACCAGTGTCACATGAAATTTCTGGGAACTTCATTGCTGACGAGTGTTAAAGTGACAAACGAAGTTTAGCAGTTTGTTTTGTTTTTGCTTAATATAGTTAAGGTATAAAGACAAGCCCAGCCGTTCAGGCTGTTGCTTCGTCGGGCGTGTGAAGTTTTTAATCAGCCTCTGACCTGCCCAAGAGAGATCAGGTGACCATCAGCTGATCGATTTCATTGGTGTTATGGGCCTGAAAACATATCACACTATGACGATAGGTGATCGTTGGTCATGCTGGTGATGCTGCCATATGATAAGACATATTGATGCACTGATCAGGTAAGGCACCTACTGTCTAACTTACCAAGTGTGACCATGCCTTAACTATGCCGATGAAAACACATGTTACTTTAATGTTCTTGCGCAGTAACATGTCCATCAAGCACTTCCTCATGAGCGACGATCGCCAATTGCTACTTCAATAGTTAACGAAAGGAAAGGAGACATGTCCTTATAGCCTGCACTGCAGAAAAGCTCCGCCATCTTTGCACATGCGACATCACATGAGCATTGCAACATGACAGCACACTCAGTGAGAGGAGTTTCCCGATCCTGATCATTTTGTTCAACACGCAGCGTGCGCCATGAGCTAAAACTTTGAGAGCAGAATTACAGACCATTATATAGCATATTCACAGAAGTGCAAAAATGCAATGTGTCGAATGATGACCCCTTTAAGTGTCCAATACTAGAAATAGGTACAACTCCGGTGCATACGCTCATATTTGAAGCCCAATTTAGCTTGAGGTCCTCAAACGAAATACAAGCAGCAGTCAATCCAAATACAATAGTGCCTCACAAATTTGGCCTCCCTGAAATTACGGACAATTTTAATGAGGACCGAATTCCTTTTATGTATTTATGCTTGTTCAACAAGGAAACTCGCAGTCCAGGCAGTGAGGAAGAAAAAATACACAGAGCCCTTTGCAGGCCATGCACTTTTGGCATGTTAATATAGAACACATGGTTCACTCTCTGCATTTTTAGTGGACAAAAAAAATGCAGTGAAATGTTAAAAAAAAAAAAAAAATCTGAGTGATGGCTCTGTATTTTTGTGATCTTCCACTTTGCAGAGCAAACTTGCCCAATGCATTTTACGATTTTTTGTGCTGCGTAAATGGCTCAGAATGGCTGAGCGTTGATATGTAGCAGTGGTTTGTGGGATGTGAACAGATGTAGCTGGTTAAGTCATTTGCTCATGAGAAGCCATCAGGCATATCACAGACAAATATTGGCATCATGCTGCACCACATTTTTGCAAGCATATTGGCAGTGAGGATGACTGGGCTCAAAGCTCACAATATTATGTCAGACTTCAACTTCTCTGGCCACCTTGATACACAGAAGCAGCTGAATATTTTTTTCTTTATGAACCGTTACAGATAACTCGCTTTATAGACATTTCTTCTCGGCAACCAAAATGTTTATATTAAAGAAGCACAACTGAATGACAAAATCAAATGACAACATAAAAGGCAGCGTTTAATGCGTGCTCTTTTTAGCAACCCACTGACTCTAATGACCACCAACAGACTGCGGCACTACACGGCAGGACGGCCTGATCACATACTTCCCCTATTCGGACACCATGTAATAACCGAACTGCACCACATTTAACCAAATGTGATTCCCAGTTGCAAGAAGCAAAAAAAAAGTGACAAGAAGAGAAGTAGTCGAAAAAGAAAAGTAAGTGAAGGATGGAAAGAAGAACAGGAAATGATTACTGCCAATTTCCCCTCGTTTGGTGCAATGGTAAGTCAACTAGCAGTAGCGGGGGACAAAGTTGTGTGCTGCCTCAGCCAAAGGCTCTTAGAAGTCTAAGAACTCGGTGTCTGCTCAACCATGAGAATTTTACTTGCACATAGCAAAACAGCACAGATGACTGAGTGTGGGTTGGCCAAGCCCACGTGTGTGGGAAAAGGTAATTGCAACTCATGTTCACCTGCATGTTAAAGGTGTTCACCAAAACGTTTCTGGTGCACTAGATAAATAAAACTGACAATGCGTCTCTACAGGCGCTGACAATATGAACACTGCACACTACAGCAACTGCAATGAAACCCACATAATATATTGCTTTATGACTCACTTGTCTGCACACCAACATCCTTAGTCACATATTGCAAACCACCTGAAACAGGACAGCATAAAAGTACAATGTAACAAAGTGCAAAAAGAAAACGCAAGAACATAACTCAGCAGTTCAGTGCTGCATCAAATGGCAGGGGCAATGGTTTTCAAGAACAAGGCAAAGTTTACAGATCATTGTGGTGTGCAGCAGTCAGTTATAAAAAGCTAAATTACACCCTGTGGGACTTCTCCTTTAAATTGAGAGCGATGAGTGTGGCTAAGGAGATGTCAGACAACTCCTGCAGCATGCCTGTCAAAATATTTAACAGAGGCATCCTTTAACAAAAACCTTTAAGCTTCACGCATATAAAATATTAACTTGAAACCATACCTGCATAAGTGCGCAACAATTGAACAGCAGCACCCCCCCCCCCCCCCCCCCTCACAAGCTGAGTCACATAATACAGTTTCACAACTTTGAGAGCTCTGAGTTATACAGCACTTGGAAATTAAATTCAGACCTATATTTTTTGTTTCTGTTCACATTTAGATACAATTTTAAAGACTAAGCAAATCATGTATGCTTCCATTTTCTGCTTTTGTACCTTGCATGCATGCATGCACACACACACACACAAACAAGATGTACACTACCATATAACAGATCTCCAAAGCTTTAGCAAACTACCCAATAAGAATCAGTCAGTAGCAAATAAACTGTTTTGAAAAGTGCAGTCAGATGAGAACCCACAGAAGTTTAATTTGTAAATGACCTTACTCTTTATTCTTCCTTGCATCCTTCATGATCACTTCAAATTCAAGCTGCCTATGAACTTAAGCGAAGTCTGCTCTATCTGAGTGAAGCCAAAAAAAGAAAAATTAGATCCCAGTGGATGATGCATTAATTTTCCCAGACTTTCCTTTAGGCTTGAAGCTGCTTTTGCCAGTCGGCCGAAGGAAACACAAAAAAGGAAACTCACAGACAAAGAAAGTATGCATTTGTAAAATATTCTGAGACATTTAAGAACTAGGCGTCACTGTTTTCAGAAGCTCCTTGTCCAGATGTCACTCACTGTCAAGTGCCCTCTTAATTTGATGCCAAAAAAACTAACGGTGCAGAAGAGTTGGCTTGTGCTGCAAAAAACTCTCACCTTGCTTGCCATCTGTGTGGCATGCTGGGGGAACTGAGACTTGGAAACGCTGCTTCTTTGCAGTACGATTAATGCGCAACTCTTTCTCGCCGCAAGATTCAACTTCACTACTTCGTCCATCAGAACTCTTGTTGCTGAGCATTCCCCTTCTTCGAAACTCTATAAAGCACTCTCCATCTTCAACTGCTCGCATTCGTTTTACCTCACTTTTGCGATGATGAGTACGTGCCCAAAAGTTCCCTTTTGCTATGACAGGGTCTTTCAAACAGTCAGTGCCTGTTGGAGTTTCTGAGACATCCAACTTTTGCTTTAGAACAAAATGCTGACCTTCTCCTTTCTTTTGACTTTTATCGATGTGGTTGTAGTTTTCAATGGAGGCCTTATCCAAAAGTCTTTCTCCACCTGCTGAAGTCATGGGAAGCCATTCTTTGGCAGTTCTCACTACTTGACCATCATGTTCAGTGCTTTTCGGTGCATTCCACCAAGTCAGGCTCCTCCAGCGCTTAGCACCTGTTGCGGAACAGTCTCTTGCCGACAAAATGTCTGACACAATTGGCTCTTCCCCTGTAGCAAGAAGTTTGCAGCCGAGTACAGGTCCTTGGGTTTCATGGCCTTCCATGGCAAGTGAAGCTCTTTTGCTTGACAATGACCCTGGAGGCTGTATTTCTTTTGCACTTGCCCTCTGGCCACTGCCGAGGTTCTGCCAAGGTGGGATTGCTGCCTTTAACAAAGCAGTGCTCTCCTTCGGTACTTGCTTACTGTGCGTTTCAGATGTATGATAGCCAACAGCTTTTGGTTGGAATGAAAGGCTTTCCCTTTGCACAGGAAATTCTTTGTGCTCCAGAGTGGACCTATGAATGGCAGCTAATCTCCGCTTCGGAGAGCCTTGAAAGCGTGCCTTTCTTCCTAGTTCACCAGACCCTGCTGATTTGGTCTGTAAATTTCTTTGCTTAGGATGTTCCGCTGAAGTTATAGCAAGCTTGCCAGATGATGAAAACTGGTTCGTGCCCAAGTTTTGATCCATACGTTGCCCACTGCTACGATAGCTTTTTACTGCCTGCACGTCCTGGTAAGATGTATTGTTAAGATAAGCAGTCTGTGTTCCTGTTCCTCCGGCAGGTGCTTGCTTTAAGTCAATGTTTAATGGTCGCTGCAATGAGGTGTTTAACGGTGAAGACATAAAGACTATATCATCAGGTAACTGAAACCTTTTTCGTCTGGGGTGTGAGTTCATGGCAGGTGAACATTGTTCAGGCTGATCAGCACTTAGTCCCGATACTTCTGAAGTTGAACCAGAAGTTCCAGCAGGAACTATTTGGCTAAAAGAGAAAAAAAAGCAGCATCGATTAGGACCAACACAGGATTCACAGTAAAAAACAATCCTTTTAGGGAAACTTAACACTCACACTAACACTATAAGATGCCAAACACTGATTAATATTAAAACGACACTAAAAGGTCACACTAAGTAAAGCTAGACATAGAAGTTAGTGTCGTAGGATAGCAAGCATGCCATTTTACAGAGAACAGAGCGTTGATAAGCCAGAAAACTGCATGAAAGTAAAGTGCAGGCGGCAATATTACTTGTAAATTAGTGGCACGAATTTTCAGCAAGCCACATTTGACATTGATTTCTTGTGCAATGCAATTTTTCCATCGATGGGCAAGCACTGCTGAAATATGAGAAAAGCCAAGAATGTGACGTGTCTCGCAAGTAAGCCCCGCCAGCCACACGCCAGACAAAGATGAGATACAAACATGAGCACTTTTTCTTTCACCTTGCATTCTGTGCACTCACCGTGTGTGTGGCTCTTGTACATTGAAAGTTCAGAGTTGCAAGCTCTCAATAGGATCTACAATCACTGAGCTCTGGCAAATACATGCCATAAAACTTACGTAAGCTTCCCTCGGTTCAAGGACTTGTGAACGTGGAAGGATATTGAAAATTTGAGATTTCTCAGCAATGTGGCCAAATTTATGCCCAGAAAGATGAAATAATCTATATAACCCAGCAACTTGCTTGGTTTACTACTTCTCTTTAGCATCTACCTAAAGTTCCCTTCTTTAGCTCATAGCAGCACAGCTGAAAAGCACTGATCTTTGCTTTCAAGGGTAACAGCTACCTAGAGTTCAAGCTCTGCAATACACTAGCATTCTATTCACATTTACAATTTATATCTTAAAATCTACAAGAGATGTGTCAGTAATGTCTGTGCTGATGGATTTTACAGCAAGGCAGATATTGTGTGCGTAATAAAGCTCAATAACTTGACAATTAATTAAGGTTAACAATAAGCCTGTCTTTATTTTAGGTGGCAAGATTATATTGCAAAATTGAAGGTTGTCAGCATTGAAGGTGAGCATGGTTTTTCCACCTTTTAAATTGGCAATGTAGCTCAAAATATCAAAAGCAAAAAATATGCACTGAAAAGCTAGCTGAGTTGACTAAGTGAAGATGATTGAAGTACTGGTGTTCTAGCCCCATGAAAGTAATTCAGTGGCATAGCACACTGGCAGATGCTGCATAGCAGCTGTTGCTGCCGAACAACAGCTGCTGAATATTGCTGCTCAACATTGGACTCCCAATGCTGCAATAGAAAATAGGCCCAACTAAAGAAACAAAAAAGCCACGAGAAAAAATACAGGGGACAGTTAAGCTCCACCTTTAAAGGTATGACGCAAGCAACTTTAATGGCTCCCACCTGCAGCATTCTTTGTAGATCCTATTATCACACACATGCTCATCAGCACAGTCATAAGCAAATACGTGATATGAAAAATCTCCCGGCACAGATATGTACTTTAACCAAGCTGTACTGAGGTGTCTAGAAAGGAAGATGTAAAAACCGGCCAGGAGAAGTTGTCTCCTTTTCATGTGAATGCTAAACAGTGGTGCTATCGGGGGCACCGTTAGCATGGGCAGGAAGTCTGCTTACTCACACAGGGACAAAGCTGTTAGTGGAAATGCGCTTTACTGTATATATCAAAGCTTTATCAAGTATTCTTTACACGTGCCAAGCCTGTAATATGATGCTACTGACGTCATGCGGTTTCCAAACATGGGAGAACATAGAAGCAGTTTTGGGCATGTATGCAGATCTTACAAGAGTTTTCTGCTGGTTGAAAGCAAGCACGCATTTTATGAATGCCATTTAAAGCCAATGAATTTTTGTGGAGCTAATCTAGGGCAGAATGTTTTTACTGCACAATTGTATATGCAATATCTCCTTTTCCTGCAAAGTGGAAGTGATAGTCCGATTTGATTTATTTCCACAAACAAGGACATACAAGGTTGCCGTGGAAAACAGAAAAAAGAAAAAAGCTGCAAAGAAAGAAGCTTGACTGGCTTCAAGTTCCAGTATCAGCTGTGGAAGTTTATTCTTACGCCCATTTTTTAGCGCCGGGTTTACCACATTCAAAAGCAGTCCAATTTGTCTCTGCCAACCAAAACAGCACTAAACCATCGCACACATTGTAAAGATAGGTCTCAGCCATTTTGAGCACCTGTTCCTCAAAAATTTGCTGTTCCCGCTGTCGATGTGCCTCATACAAAATCCATAAACGAAACTAAGCTTGACGGTCGTACAGTCAGAAGATCGACCAAGTGCTGTGTCATTGTGCTTCTTCCACATTTATTGCCATTCATTTTTCCAGCGAGTCTTCGTTGAAGGATTACAGTTCTCAGAGTTATTTCTCTGCCTCTTTCTGTCCTTGTAAAATAAAAGGCTTGGAATTAAATAGCACCCACTTTTAATACTGGAGTACTGCACAGTATTATGACCTCACTAATGTTCACAATGTACTTGAAATCTCGTTGTATATGCCTGCCAACCGACAAGAAAGCTGATAAGAATCCACACTTGGGATGCTACTACCACTAAAACATAAATACAAATACGACACGCCAATAGAAACACTACTTCAGCTTTAAGGCATTGTTTGTTGTCACACCAGTTGCTTTAAAAGAAAGAAGATCCACCTTTGTTCCAGCACACGGAACAAAGGCGCTTCTTAGTTCAGCAGCACTACTTAACACGGTCAGATCCAAACAAGAATTTTGTGTGAAGCCTCTATCGAGCTCAGGCAAAGAGGAAACAATGACAGCTTATTTGCATAGTTATTCAAATGTGAAGCATTTTTATATGCATTTTTACAGTTTGCTTTGCTTTGTTTTGCCTTTGTATTTAAAAGATTCCCATGCATATCATTTGCAATCTAAATAGTAGTTGGATATGCAGTTCACACTGGAAATGACAGGGAAGCGACGGCATGACAACCACACATTCTTATAGTATTAAAGGAGTATAGACACCTAATTTTCGGGATCATGTTTTATCCTTTGTAATGATGCCTATGACATTACTGTACACGGACCACCACATCATATTCGCCTACAACTGCTGAATAATTTATAATCGAATTTCTTTTCTCACCTGTTTCAGTTTCAATGGCTGAGAGATGGCTGTGACGTTACAGTCGAGCCTAAGTCGTGCAAGGGATGAAATATAGCGATATAATCATTGATGTGTCATTTGAATTCACTACAATTATAAAGCCAGCCTGCCTCAAGAACAGGAGTCGCTACAAGTGAAGAATCAGCGATTATATTGGTTTTTTCATGCTGCGCATCAAGACATGATCATGACGTTACAGCCATCTCTCGGCTGCTGAAACCGAAACTAGTGAGAAAAAAAAATTCAGTTATAAATTATTTAGTGGTCGTAGGCGAAAACTGCGTGCGGATCGATATACAGAAATGACGTACGCATCATTAAAAAAAGAAAATGCCACCAAAATTTGGCATCTATAGTCCTTTGATGTAATCGAAGAGCAAGGAAGTACACCTGAAGGTCAGTGCCTGTTAAGACCTGCTTCATGATGCAGCAAGTGGCAATGCAACGAGTGCTTCATCCTCGGAGAACATGCGCTTGTATTATAAAACACTGCCTGGTGACAGCCGCGGTAACCACAACTGTGAGATGTGCATGCTCTTTCATTGGCTACAGCTACGTAACCGTTCTGCCTCCTCTATGGCTAAGCTAAGTGAGGTGCGATTTGCCGCCTTGTCAGAATCTGTGATTGTGGCTTGTAGTGCTACACACTAAAAAGCATTGGAGTGGAGTAGATTCGAACCCACAAATTTCTCGAGGGAAGCTAGTGCGGAACCTCAACGCTATTGCCACATTTGATCACCCTGCACAGTAAACTGCAACACACCCTCAGCTGCGCATTTCATGCACATTGCCATTTCTACCAACTTCCATCTGTGCGCAAAGGCTTTCACACATTCTTAACTATGTTAATAAAACTGAACCATTCTTTTTCTGAACATGATTTTTATCTAGAGTAGCATCTGGGAATGAAGCGCAATCTCAGAGATTTTTTTCTTTTATGTTGATGGCATCTTTCCAGTATGCAGCAAGTGTGAACAAGCAGCAGAGCACACGCAACAAACAACACTAAGACGCTGACTGCAGCTTCTCTCCACCTTCTCCTCTGAAAGACTGACGGTGACCCTGATAACAGCGCTCTGTTCAGCCCTAGCTGTATTCACATGCCACTCCTTTCCATGGGCAACGCACTGCGTTTTTCACTACTCCCCTTCTAGACACCTTAGCTGTACAACTGGGCCTACATGGCCTAGGGGTAGCATGTCTAAATCGGGGTCCAAGGATACTGACGGGTTAGATTCCCATCCCAAACCTTCTATCTCAGAGGAGCTGCCCGAATTAGTAGCTCCTACCAATTCAACCATATCATGTGGCCTTGTGACATCACAAAATCCACCAACGAATCAGTGCCTAGCCATGTTGAGCTTCGGAAGGTTTCTAGCCAAGTGTAGTCGAGTACCCACTTGCACTGTACACCAGCACAAAATTTTGGTGCCGTCAAAAAATTAGCGTGCATGTGGGCTGTTTCTTTAAACACCAGAGGGAAATGACTGCACAAATGAACAAAGTGTAAGATAATAGCTTGGCCAAACTTTGAAGAAAAGTTTAAGGCATAGTTAATACGCACGCAGAAAACTCAGAATATGGTATGGACGAAGGAAAGAAGACTGGCTACTGGTACTACGGCTTTTGAAAAGGGTGTCCAGGAATTTAAGTATGGTGCGTTGCGGTGCGCCAGATTTAAGAAAAGAAGTGTTTGACAACACATTATGGTGGGTCCAAATGAGCTGGAAGAGTTGCACTGGAGGACTGATACTAATTTTACACTGCTTGCTGGCAGCCTGAAACGTGTCTTGAGGTGAAAGTCAACCCTGTGGACAATATTCCAGAAAATGTCACCAATGCATAATGAATGCCAAAAAGTCTTACCTCGAACCAGGGACTGCAATGATGGCTTGAATATCTAAAAGCAACAATTAGGCATCTCTAAGGGCAACTACTAACAAATGGCTGCCATCAGGCTGATTATCAAAACACAAGCAAAGCTGAGCAACAGTGGTTACATACAAACTTACCTGTTTTTGTAGGAGAAACCATTTGAATGCTGCTGAAGTACTTATTCCTGTTCAAGAACAAAAACAAACAGAAGTAAAATATAAGCATCTCCACTACACCCAAGTGTTTAATAGCTCAGCAAAACAAGCCTCTCTACTCCTATGCAACCAGCATTAGCAAAAGTCCTGTACTTAAGACCTCAACATTGTATAAGTAGGGTTATTCGTTTTCGGGTTTTATATTTTTTCAAATTCGGGGGGTAAAAATCGGGCATTATTTTTTAACTTGATAATAGGGGAGAAATCGGGTTTTTCCTGGAAACACATTGAAATTCGGGTTTTATCAGGCTAAATTTGCAAACTAATAATTTATACGATTTTTTCCAATCGGTGGGTAACGATTAGGGTTATGTTCGGCATTTCTGTCGTAATTATTACTATCAGTGATGTGCAACGATCAGTTTTTTGACAAACATTTTATTCACGTGAGCTGGTCATCGACATTTTACATGCCTTTATTAACATATACAATCACCTGCATGTGCAACACTTCGGTTTCCACCCGAGACCTGTCTGGTCTCTGGAGGTATCTCAGCTGAGAGAAGGTTCACTCAACGTCACAGCTGCAATTAGCTTGACACGACAATGTCAACGGTGAATTTGCTAGCTGGGTAGCTCACAGATGAGTGGTTACAGTAGCCCATCAGTTCAACACTCATTTGCGGGCCTTGCTTTCAGCAAGTACTGGTTAAACTCCTCGCGAAGTGAACCTACATCACCAGTCACGGAAATAAAGAAAGGTCGAACGACTGACTCAGCAGCCGCTTCTGAAATGGATCGAGTAAGGCACCCAGTTTCCATATTCTCAACTGGTTTTCATCTTTGTCCGAGACTTTCGATTTCAGAGTGCAGCCCCATTTTGTGGAGATTTTCACGCAGAATTCTTCACAACACGTTTTTAGTAATGTGGCACTGCTCTTAAGTAACATAGACAAAACACCTTTTGCTCAATCGCTTTTACCAATCATCGTGGAAAAATCGTTGACAGCCTGCTGTAGCTTGACGTTTACGATCGTGATCGAAGCTTGGCATCCGAAGTTTTCCGTTTTCAAGCGTTTTCTGGACATCTAGAGTGCATCTCTCATTAAGACTGCCTTCGCATAAAGAACATCTTTATCAGAAAGTATCGCTCGAATAGCTTCGGCTTTGGTGCTTTCATACGAGCTTTCAACAAGTTCTCTGTGGCCACAGCTGCTCCAGAAACCGGGAAAAATCGGGTTTTACCCGATATTTTAGGAACATGCTTGGGGTGCAAAAATTAGGTAAAATCGGGTTTTACCCAAAAACGAACAACCCTACGCATAAGGCTTCAATGATGCATCCAAATAATAATAACACTTCACAAAACGTGCAGTGAATAAAAAAAAAGGGGGGGGGGGGGGGGGCTCCCTTTCTACAAAACTTAACATTTATTGGCTGCACCGGAAATAATAACTTAATCACAACTTCTAGACTGCTTTGAGACAAGTGAACCAAGGAAGGAACAAGAAAATATAGATCGTGATCTGCAAGTGAATATGTTTAGTGCCTAAAAATAGAACAAAAACAAAAGGTACGAATCCCCCATCACCAATCTAAGCCTTCTTGGATTGCACACAATAAATTTTACAATTCAACAATTGGACTTCATTATCCATGAGAGTGATGCAAGTGCAGCTTAAAAACCACCAAGTCTTGAATTGTGCATGCTTTACTAGCCATAGAAAAATTTTGAGAGATCAAATTAAGCGCCCCGCCACAGTTAGGGCACTCGACTGCTGATCCCAGGGACATGGGTTATGTCCTCATGGTGGCCACTTCTCAATGGAAGGCAGAAAGCAAGGCACCCGTGTAGTAATATGTAATATCCATTAACATTAAAAGAAGCTTAAGTGGTCACAATGTCTGCTGAGTCTAAGGCTTCACTGAGCCTGTGTCGCTTTGGAATGAACCCCATAATAAACCAAACCAATTGGTATAGCTCAAGTGCACAACCAGAAGCCTCACAGTGGTCTAAAAGAGTAGAAAATACAATGACACTGAGCCAGACAGCTGGCTCATGCAAGTTAACGTGGATGGCACACCTGTGAACTTCAAACTTGACACTGGAGCTGCTATTTACCTTATATGGTAAATGTTTCATTGCATGATTAGCAAAGCAGATGTGCAGCTTGCTTCCGAGCACCTTATTTGGACACACAGTCTGTTTGTGAGCAGACAGCACCGGCTGAAATCTCATTGCTTAACGTGTGCATTTTTTTCTCACTCAGTCAAACTAAACGAACAAGGGCTAAGGATTTGTTTTTATTCAAAGAGCTACGACTGCCAATGGCATTGAGCTCTGTAGAATGATGAAATTGTTAGCCAATGTTGGGAAACAAGCTGCATTATAAAATGAAGGTTGAAGCTGCTATGAAGCCTCCAATAAGAGTACATCTCGACCTACCTACATGAACCGTGCATTACTGTTAAGATAGACTGCATGGAGCAGGGTCAAGTTATCACAAAGTGACCGACAGAGTGGCAAAGCAACATTGTTATTGTAGAGGTGAACACCATTAGCATATCTCCCAAAACAATCCATCTAACAAAGGCCCTATTTCACAACCCTCACTTCACACCTGTGTTAGAAAATGCACTGAACCCGCTGGACTTGAGTTATGCAAAGTTGGAAGCTTCGTCTGGACTGCACAGTAATAAAGACAGACACACCAGTGTATGTGTGCCACAATGCGTTTGTCAGGTGTGATATTGCCACATGAGCACCAAATGTGCATCCACTGCTCAGCTGTACCTGTGTGGCTAGGGGGGGTACCATGTCTGACTTAGAATACAGGGGTCCTGGAGGGCTTCAATCTCCTCGCCTGAACAGTTCCTGCTGAATCGGCCATGTCAAGTGGTCACGTGATGTCTCGTGACGTCGCACACCCCTACTACCAATCAGCGCCATGTCAGCTGCCAGCTACCACTGCCAGTGCCATAATCAGGATTTTTCGCTCACAACGCCAACTCAGACAATACTGATGATGGATTTTCTGTAGAACAGAGCCTTTGATGCCGTCACAATAAAATACTGAAAGAACAGACAAGAAATGTGAGCTTGAGGGACATGCACATATAGGAACCGGCGCAACATGACGGGTGATCCGTACAAAGCCGAAAGAAGAAGATGAAAACCATGACACAGGTGTGCTGACAGAATAAGAGGAAGGAAGCATCTATACCATTCATCTTGAAACTGCCGAAGCAGTGGTGTGATGGGAGTGGTGGATATACGAGCACCTTTGCCAAATCCAAGCATCATCTAGCAAGCCTCCCACCAAGCTTTCGATGTAGCGACACTAGAGCTGGTGCTCCTGTCTACATTACTCTATGGCCTAGACACTGGAAAATCAATCCAGATTGCAAGATATTTTTCTGCACCATGAA
This sequence comes from Amblyomma maculatum, assembly GCF_055883805.1. Lineage (NCBI taxonomy): Eukaryota > Metazoa > Arthropoda > Arachnida > Ixodida > Ixodidae > Amblyomma > Amblyomma maculatum. Next base: position 20,881,793 of record NW_028146738.1, read on the forward strand.
CACAGCATAGGGTTTGAAATGGTTCAGGTTCTTGCCCATGTCTTTCGACAGTGTCAATGAAAAGCAAGCTGAAGCAGCAGAGTTCCCTTATAGTAACGAGTTTTGTATCAAGTTTCATTCTCAAAATGTGATCAAACAGCTGCGTTTAGATGGAGGCGAAACAAAGTGGCGTCTGTGACATTAAAAAACCCCAGTAGTCAAATTTTCCGGAGTCCTCTACTACAACGTCTCTCATAGTCCGAGTTGCTCTAAGATGTTAAACCCTACAAACCAATACAATTTAAACATTTTAGGCATGGCTGCAGTCACCCAAACAAAATGACTGGACAGATCACCAGCAAAAGAGCCTTAAAATCGTGCCAAAACTACTGATGGATGCTCCAGTTTGGCCCACATGCATGGGAACCTAGCGGCTCTATTTAATGTCAGCCAGAACAATGTAGGAGCTGCGCGTCTGCAGAATAGGTAACTAGTCACACACTGACTTATCATTAATTGATATACAACAAAATCATGCTAAAATTGAGAAAACAACATCATTAGCCATTGCCCACGACTGGTACATTCGCAATGTCTGTCATTGGGAAGGTGCCCAACAGTGGTACAGTTCAAGCCAGGAGAAACACTGGCCAGAGCATATGCACTATTCCCCATCTTGGGAAAAAAGCAGCACACTCTTGAGACATGAACAATGAAAGAAAGGACGACATAGCGCTGTGTCGTCCTTTTGTCCAATTTGCCCAAGATGAACTACCAACCAGCCCGTTCTTCCACCCTTGTATTATTTCCCAGCAGGTTCAAATGAAAGAACAGTAGTTATAGTAGCAGGTATTTGTGTGAACATCTTCAAAAATTCCTGAAAATAGATAGTTAAAAATAGATAAAAAATATTTGCAGAAACAAACTCATAGCTGCAGCAGATAAAGTATGCTGCAAAGCTTCTAATAAACTAGCTGATTAACATTTAAGGTTTGATTTGTGAGATTTAACATCCCAAAGTGACTCAAAGACCTTGCTTTCTGCCTCCATCGAAAAGAAGCCGCCGCAGCCGGGATTCAATCCCGCATCCTTGGGTTCAGTAGTCAAGTGCCCTAACCGCTAAGCCACTGTGGCGGGGCTAAGTAACTTTTTAATTAACGCAGTTGGGTAGTTCGTCCCAGTGGGGAGTTCGAGGCCATGAACTTGATGCCATATCAGTTTTTGAAATGAAGAAAAATTTTCCAAAACCCTGCAACAAGAGAAAATCCGGAGCATTTTTTTTTTTTTTGCACGAAACCAAACCAGAGTGCAAGAGACGCGCAGGAAGCTCGGTAAAAACGAGACGTTGGGCGATGACATATGCAATAACTGTGGCGCTCAGTTCTAGCAGTAACCAATATTGTGCATTGCCAAGCACATTCTTTTGCCTCGCAGCTTGGTGCAAGCAAAAGGCGAGCCAATGTCAACTGTGTGGTTGTTATGTTTTACAGCAGCAGAGCGAAATAAAGTGCATGAACTGCCACAGTTCAGCAGGCAGTCCAACTCTGGCACCGCAGCCACTGCATCAATCATTACTGGACGTCGCACCTGCACCAAGCTTCCTGTGCATCTTGCGCTCAGCTTTGGTTTCGTATGGAAAAAGCATCCGACTTCCTCATGCAGCACGGCTTTAGAAAATGAGCTTTCCTTCATTTCAAAAACTAATATGGTACCGTCTTGTTCACAGCTTTGAACTTCCCACTGAAACTAACCATTTCACTATGATAATTTTAGTTGTATAGTTAAAAGATTTTTGTAGCAACCTTTTCTATTTTTAACTTAGTATATTTAGCAATTTTTGAAAGTGTTTGCTGAAACACCTGGTGTTTCAGCAAACACTTTCAGTAAGCAGCAAGCTGTACTAATACAGGCGGCAGAACCTCTCACTAAGCACAGGCAGCTATGCACGCATCATATCTTCGAGAAACCTCTCAATGATGGAGGCTCCATTTTTGCTCTCGTAATGGAGACGAGGATTGTATATCCGGCCAGCCCAGATTGCCTTCTCCCTCTTGTTCCTGCTTTTTTAGAGTGTAGGCTGTACTATTGAGAGTGCAACTTATGATTTCACCTCGGTTTGTTTCAATGACCTTGACCTTTGACTTCAAACCCCTTCCTTTTCCTTACGATGTGGTTCAGATGCTGACTGAGAACTGTGAGGATACTGTGCCTTTCCTTTCCTATAAACTAGTTTACAAACTAGGTGTAGCTGTCCACAGAAGTGAGACAGATACTGCACCTTCCTTTCCCCTAAAACCAGCTTAAACAATAACTATATAGAAGAATCACGAAATGAAAAGGTAGTTAAAGACGCTCTCGCGTGCACTCTTAAGTGAAGCTTGAGCATCCCCTAATTCAAACTGTGTACAACCTTCCTAAACCACGCAAAGCAATCCTTCACAGAGCTTTTGTTTCTAACTAGATTCAAGCCACGCTTAAACCTTTCCCATTTTTTGGCATGGTCTGGATGGTCTTGCAAGTTCACCCCTTGTGTTTTGTGGGGTGCCTGCAGCTGTGCTTTGGCTGCATCGCCTTTCACTGGCTGGTGGTTCTCACAGTAACACTGCTGCCTCCTCAGCTCCAGGCTGCCCAAGTGAATGCAGTGAGCGTGAGGGGGTGCCACTTATGGCACAGTCAGATGTCATCAACTTGATGCATGTGTGCACCAGGAACACGATAATGGCTCAACAAAACCAAGAAAATAAAAAGTCGACACTTGCACCAAAATATTCTCTCTAGGTGCTTCGGGTGGCGTCTGCAGCTTCCGGATGTTCTCAGTGGTGAGGAAAGATGAATTCCCTGTGAAAAAAGTTCAAGTTTAGTGGTCAAGTGAACAGTAATCAAAACTAGCAATCAAGACAAATCTCAAAGCTTATACTGCTGGCAGCATGGCTAGAAATGTAATCCTGTTTAATTATAGGGGCCATCTACCTCTGTAATACCAATTACTTTGATGCACTTCTCTCTGTAACCTTTCCCCTCTATAATGCCTATGGCCTTGAGGGTACATGAATGAATAAATAAATAAATGCACAAGTGTTTAAAATAGTCCAAACAATAAACCATAGCTTTACAGGAAAAAATTTGTGAACAGGAAAGCAACATGTTAAAACTCCAAGAAACCTCCGCACTTAAGAGTATAGACATTTCATTTTTAGGTTCGTGTTTTATCTTCTGTAATGATGCATAAGGCATTACTGTACACGGATCACCTCGCGATGTTCGCCTACAGCCTCTGAAGAATTTATAACCGTTTTTTTTTTTCTCGCCAGTTTTGGTTTTAGTTTCAAAAGCCGAGCGACGGCTGTGACGTCAAAATGTAGTCTAGGTCACGTGAAAGATGAATGAGGCCATGACATAATCGTTCCTGTGTAGTTTTAATTCACCAGAACACTAAAGCCAGCCGGCCCCAAGGACAGGAATTACGTAAAGTGAAGAGTCGGCAATTATATCGATCTCTTTCATGAAGCGAGTGACCTAGACTTGATTGTGACATCATAACCATCGCCCGGCCACTGAAATCGAAACTGGCAAGAAAAGAAGATTCAGTTAAAAATTATTTAGCGGTCGTAGGCAAAACCGCGTGCTGGTTCATATGCAGGAATGTCTTACGCATCATTAACAAGAAGAAAAAAGCCACTTAAATTTGGTGTCTACACTCCTTTAAGACCATCACCTTTTGTACACACTGTTGATCCCATGTACCCACCCCCTCTGTAATGGCGAAATGCCTTGAGGGTAAATAAATGAATTAATAAATAAATCACTATTAAACAGCACTTTCTGCACATAATAAAAAAAGCAGAAGCACACACACCTGCTGGCTTTCTCTGACCAGCTGGACGCTCAGGGCCTCTAAAATAGAAAGTAATATGAAGCAGCAGAGCTCGAACAAATCATTAAAAGGGACAAAAACTGGAAGGTATACTTACCCTTCAAGGCTACCTTCTCCCTCCAGCAACAACTGCAGATCTGCTGAGACGAGTGAAAGTGATTCTGAAAGAGCAGTTAAGATAAAACAAGAACAATGAAGATTATTCGGACAAAAAGAATTTGCTATTTTATA